>NC_143505.1:5052500-5677500 GCF_051622355.1 Phaseolus vulgaris
ATATTAAGAAATTAAAAAAAAATTCCAATTTCATATTAAGAAATTAAAAAATAATTTTTAAATTTAAATTTATCTTTATAAAATTGATTCATTTATATTCACTTATATATTATAAAATATTTAACAAGTTTATACTGATAAATTGTGTGAAAAACTATATATTATAAATATGATTCTGTAACAGTCCAACAACATATAACACAATAAAGTCAATAAACTTTGATTGATAAAAGTTCTAAATAATTTTAATATATTAAGAATTAAATTTTAAATTTAACTAAATCAACTTAATTTATATATTATAAAATATTATTTATCTTTAATTTAGTCTCCAATAATACACTAGTGTAAAAGGTTGAACTCACCATTTTAAATCCCTACAAAAAACCAATTTGTAGAAGAAACCGACATTCCCAATGTTATGTAACCCTCTGTCTGAGTGCCAAATTGCATGTTCTCAAACTCAAATCCATTGAGATGTGAAAATTTGTGAAGACCCATATGCTTGATGCAGATATACAGATATAGTGCTTCTGTTCACACCAACCCAATAAATATATTCAGGTCCACACTAATTTCTTTTCTTCTGTTTCTTTGTTACAGCACCAAGGACACTTTTTTTACTGCAAAATGCTTTCTTTTTTATAAAAATTCCTGCTTTTATTAGGTTTACAGACATTCACACATTTGGGTTGAAGAAAAAACAAAAGGAGTTTACACTTAACTTGAGTGTGGTGGAGAGAGAACTCCTTTGATACTCACAATTAAATAAATCTCAGTTTCTCTCTCACTTTTCTTGTTTTTGTTGTGTCCTCTTTACCTCTTGAAAACAAAAGGGACACTTCCTGTGCTGTTGCCTCTGTTTTCTAAGGAAACCCTTGTTCCTGTCCTTGCCCTTCTTTTCTAGCACCATCTTCTTACTTCCAACTTCCAATACATAATTCATTTTTTTTTTCCAGTATTCATAGTTTCTACTCTTTCCTTGAGCAATCTGCAAAACCAGCTATTCTGTTTAGTTATCAAACCAAGCCCAAGCTCTAATATTATTTTTCTATACACATAAATAGGCACCAAACATACATTTATGATACACCAATTTGAAGCTTGTCCACACAAGACAAGATTATCACCGGCTCCTTTCCATCATTCACAAACCTAAGAGCAAGAAGCACCTGTCACTGACCAACTAGCCAACCAACCATGATGCCTGCTCATGGCCTCATCATCTCCCTCATTTTTGTGTCCATTTTAGCCAACGAGGCAAGTTTAGTCCAAGTGAGTTTTCTCTCTCTTCTCTCTCTTTCTTTCACACACAAAACTAAAAGTTTTAATTTTTCAATTGGGTTCTTCGATCCAGCTACTTTTTTTGGTCCCCCCTTGTATTGTTTCCTGTGAATTTTCTCTGGGGTAGTGCTGTAAATTGAAAAAGATTGTTTTTTTATGATTAGGAGGCAAATGGGTCATTTCCAATGGTGCCCTTGGTGGAGGCTGGGAAGATTGAGATGATGATGATGATGAATGAGAGCAGAAGGAAACTAGGAAGCTTCCAGATATGTGCCTTGTGCACCTGCTGTGGCGGAGCAAAAGGGGTTTGCTTGCCCTCTCCTTGTTGCTATGCCATCAATTGCAACATTCCTCATAGACCTTTTGGCTTCTGTTCATTCACACCAAAGACCTGTAATTGCTTTGGATGCCATCTTTAGTCCTTCTCCCTTAGTCCCCCTATTATAGTCTTATAATAATTTGAAAAAAAAAAATTGAGGGTTATCTTTAGTTAATTCTGTTGCAAGTGTGAATGGGAAAGCAAAGTGAAGAATATCTGTTCTTGGTTAGTTTGTTTATTGCTCTTAGTTATTATTTGGGGATTGTTATTTCCAGGAATTCTTTTTTCCTCTGCTGTGCTCACTGGGATTTGTTAGAGGTGCCTGGAGATATAGTACATTGTCTGATTGTCAGAATAGCAATATATGATATAATTATATGTAGTACATGGGGAATCAAGAAAACGTTGTCCCTTTATGTGGAGATACTGGGGTTCATGATAATTTTTCACTTTTTTGAATGATTATAGTAATGCAAGTGCTCAGTGAGGCTGTCGTTTGGCCAGGACCATGATTCAACTTTACAACATATTCTCATTTTGTTTAGTCCACTTCTGCTTTCCTTCTTTAATTGTTTCATTTGTTTATTTTAACGATAAGATGTTCCTAGGCAGATTGCACTACTGAGTGTTTTTAATTCAATATTATAATGCTGATTTCTGGTATCTACTCCACCCTTTCTTCATTCTGCAATTACCTTCACTACCCCCTAACGCATTTGTTTTCCTCTGGGGCACAAAATAGTTCCACACTATCTGTTCATCAGATTACATCATTTGTTACTTAAACTATGACTTTAACAACACATATAACTCTCATTAAAAAATTTCATGCTCAACTAATTTGAAATCGTTATTAGTATGACTTTTGAGACAGTTATTACACAAATCAGCACACCTACCATGCATGATGGAATGTGATAGTGTGATATTGTTAAAGACTTTTATTAATTCTTGAATTTAAAACCTCTTATCTTAGAAGTAGTCATAGAAGTTTATTCTTGGTCTGTGGTTTGTATCTTTACTACTACTACTACTAGCACACTGGTTTGATGCAGAAATGAAATTTTATAGCCAAACTTGTAGGCAAAGTAAAACGGTGGCTCATGGACCATAAAACTGTGAAGGGGGATCTGTGATGGTTATCAATTAGGGTGGTCCCAGAATTGATAAACAGGGCACCCTTAGAAGGAGACAACAGGGGCAGATGGGTTAGCTTTTTATACTCACCTTCATTAGAGGGCACTGAGGAGTGCTAATTTTGGTGAAAAGCTCCTATGTTGATGAGTCTTAATTGTTGGTGGTGAAGATGGATGTGATGATATTAATGCATATTGGTGTACCCAACCATATACTATTATATTAAGGTGGGTGGTAGTTGGGTTGGAGAAGGGCAATTAAGCCTTTGCCACAACAAACCTACTTCTGCATTTCTAACTTGTTGGTTCACTGCTGTCTAAGCCACATGCATTAACACAATCTTGGTCTTTTGTAAGCTATTGATGATGCATTTGTAGGATTTCTTCCATAATATTAATGTACACTACCAATTCTATAATGTTTATAAAGCATGGATGTTCATTATTGTTGGTAAATATGAGGATTTGGAGTTGCATCTGAGACTGTTGTGAGAGAACATTGTTTGGGAATCTTTCTGACCTCATCTAGGTTACAACCCATGTGCTGTTGAAAGCATATTTTAAGGATCAAGCAGGAATGGGTTGTGGTTGAATCATAATTTTGCCTCTTTTTTTTTTCTCATTATGAGTCAGCTAGTTGGTTGCATCTATGTTAATTGGCAAGTCCATGTGAATAATAGTTACCCTCTTGCAGCACATACCAACCAAATTATTTACTTCACCATGTTGGCATTTTAATGTTTTTCTTTAGATATAGTTTCTTTTTGGCTTAGAAAAAAACCTTAACTGTTTCATATTGATTTTAGATAGAGCTTTTGAATGCTGCATACACACTTTATATTTGATTCAAATTGAAGGACTTAATCACTCAGTTTCTTTCTAGAATTGAAAGGTGTATCATTTTTTGCATTTTTTTTTCTATTTCTACCAAAATAATGTTATTTTAAGCATAATTTGCACAACTTGTTCTTTGATTGAATAAAGGGTATATTTTTCCCTCTTTTTTTTTCTAACAAAGGGTAGAAATTTGGTATTATTAACTTTTTTTCTATATTTTTTGTTCCATTTCTGTCCAAACAAATAAAGGATAGGTCCAAGTGTTATGCAAGTGAAGGGTATAAATAAATATGAGTAATTTACACTTACTATCGTTGAGGTTAATTAATGTAAAGATTTTTCTTTTTTTTTATCACTTACAATAATCTTCCTTGTAGAGGTATACACTAAATTAATTTTTAAACACTTAAAGAGTTGGTGTAATGTACCAAAGGTGTCAATGTTTTTCAATCAATTAAGGGAAGTAAGTATAGTAACAGAAAAAACACAAAATATTTCTAGATATTGGTTTATTTAGATGTTGATTTTTTTTATTTTTTTTAATTTGGTTCATTAAAATAGTATGCTAAATTAGTTAGATTTGTAGGATAATGGTTCAATTAAAGGGTGAATTATTTTTATTAAATAATTTATTTAAGTTAATTTTAATATTTTTCATGTTAATAAACTTTATTAGTTAAATGGATTAGCCCTTTTATCTCTCAAAAAAATTGGACTAGTAATTTTATAAGATCTTTTTTTGTTTTGTTACCATTCATACATTTTGAATTAAAATATACTTTTTATATTTTGAAAAGCCCATTATAAAAAAAAATGCACGAGACACTAATAGAAATGAAACTAAGAACTAAAGAAGAGAAAATATTAGTTTTTTTAATTTTTTACTCATATTTATATAATTCAATATATTATGGGAATTGGAAATAGAATTAAAAGGTTTGAAGTAGAATATGAATTAGTTTGATGTCTTTTGTCATTTATTGATTTTGGTGAAGTTGATTGAATAATTTGATAGGAGAGAATTGAATCAGATGGGTTTTCACACCACATGTATGTACCACTGTCATTTCAAACAATTATTCAAAGAATTCAAATAAAATAAAGTTTTTTTAACACCTAAAAACTATCTTAACAACTGTCATTTCCAATATATATATTAGGTTGACTCAAATTTAAAGTCTTTTCAGGATTTGTTGTATCAATTATGTTACTTACCATCTATATGGTCCATCATAATTATTCTGCTTTTCATCATGAATGCTTGATGTATTTGATATGAGAGTGTATTGAAAAATTTATATTATCTATAAATATAATTAAATTATAATATTATATGAATATTGATAAGTATATATTTATTTATATTTAATATTTTAATTATAAATTATTAAACTATAATAGTAAATAAATTTATTGTTTTAATTCAGGTTTATATTGTTGGATTTATTTGAATTTTAACTATTTTTTTGTGTTAATTTTGTGTTTTTTAAATTATTTTGAAGGAAGTGTTTATCTTTACAAATGAGTTAATTATAACTTTATCTTCAATTAAATTACTATTAAATTTTATTTTTTAAAATAATATTAAAATATATTTTAACAAAATTTATTGAATCATTTATGTACCGGTAAAGTTCGCACGACCGACACTTTGACTCGGCATCTGGTCCCAGTCAACCAACACAACCAAAATCATTACTCCTAAATAGGGTTAACAAGACTAATCAACGATCAAACACTAGGTAATGCACTCCTAAGCATGATCCAACTCCCTAATCCGGCCAAATAACAAAGGACCCGTGATAATCATATAAATAGACATAGATTCCAAGAATCAGGTACGTCATCATACAATATTAATAGCATCGAGTGTCGAATATTGAATTCTCACTTGAGCGTCGGAGTGTCTTTTACAGGTACCATCCAAATTTGGAATTCACGGAGGCGAGAGGTAGAACAACAAAAGAAGAGTGAGGAGTTTGTTTCAAAAGAAAGGGAAAAAGAGCATACCGACTGACCGAAGAGTGTTCAAATCGTTCTTGGTTCCAACCCGAGAATAATTTATTATCATGTCTTCTCATAAGATTTTTCATGAGAGGGTTTGTTCCCATCTTATATTAGATTATAAATATAAAAAAAAGAGTATGATAATTGTGTTTTCTTGAATATGCTATAATTTTTTTATTTTTTAAATTTTTATGATAACATATTTTTATTATACGTGAATTTGCAACATAAATCTTTACATATATACATATATCATATGTTTAGTAATTCAAAATACATCTCTCTTCAGGAAAATCATATTTTAAAACATCAATAAATTAATAAAAATAACTATATATCTTTTATCTGCTAACTAGGATCTCTTTCACCTGCAGTCTCATCTGCTCCCGTATAAAATACATGATCATCACTGATAAAGAAAACAAACACAAAACAAAACACAGGGTAAGCTAGCTATAAAAAAATTTCTATATAATTTTAATTTCAAACTAATAAACATAATTCATCAAATCTCATACAATTTCTCAAACCATCAAATGTCTATTAAAATTCATAATTCATATTTCACATGTCAGACTTATACTGACCACAACACATAGACACTTAATTCTTCTTTTGGAAAACTCGTGTGTTGACTTAGACTTAAAGACTTGCACATGTCATACTATCTCACTGTGAAATTCACGCACCTATGCGCATAAATAATCTCAATATCATCTCTCCTAGTATGACAGGGTTAATTCATATAACAGGTCAAGTTAATTATCTTTCAAACAACTTATCCATTCATATGAACCTCATTCGACTCTCACCACCTGAATAATTTCATCTATATGATTCCATTATCTCAGGAGAGTCAGGATATCTCCTTCTAAACGAATCCTTAGTTAATGCACATCCTAAACAATCTTAACACGGTATTTTCTTTTCTGAAAATACATGTCTTGATTAAAATTCATATTCTGACTATCACAATATCCAAAATCACATAATCAAATCATACAAAAGTTTAAAATTCCCAAAACACACAACAATTCATTCACTGATCATATAAATATTTAATTAAATAAATTTTCAATTAAATAAACATAAAATAAAAGTTACATTGTTTCTAAGTAAAACTATACATAAATAAATAAAACAACCTTTTAGAAGCAAATATAAAATTTTGTTTTTTTTTTACAATGGCTTGAGTGAAAAAATTTAGTGTGAACGAAAATAAACTAGTGAGTACCCAGGATTTTTGGCTTGAGCGAATTTTTTTTTTTGGTTTGAACGAAAATGGACCACTGACACTCCAGATTTTCCCCATTTTCTCTTGAACAAAATTCTATTTAGTTTGATCGAAAATGGATCAGAAAATACCTTAAAATTTAACTCATTTTCGCTTGAACAAGATCACATCTTGTTTGAGCGAAAATGAACCTGAGAGCATCTAATACTTTCATTCAAATTGTTATTTTATCAAGTATACTAAGCCAAAGTAATAAAGTCCCTAGTATAGTTGAATAATTACTCTAAATCAACATCAAACAACCAATACTCATCAACATTATCCATCAAACTATTTAAATAAAAAAACAATATAATTCAAATAAAAAACAATATAATTTTATAGAATCTACCATATATCAAATTTCACATTCTAATCTCAATCAACTACTAATATACTTAAAACAAACAATCCTGTAAGAAAGTTTGAGACTGGTAACCACGTCACCCCCACATCTAGATCTTCTAGCCTATGGTTCTATTGGAAATTAAGACTAGTTTCCCTTACCTGAACTTGAGCATATCATCACTAAGAGCTCAAAACCTACCAAAAGCTTAAGGGTGACCTAACCTGCACTATAGAGAGTCTTGATAAAAAAATCTAACTATATCACTAGGACCTTGAGCTAACAAATATTAATCCTGAAGCTAAAAGAGTCACATGCAAAGACAAATGAAACAAGTTCAAAATATGACTAAAAGAGGAGAGCAAAAATGAACTTATTCTATTAAAGATTCTGATCAGGCAGTCTTGTAGTATTCACTGCCAGAAGTGTAATGGTGGACTCTAATCACACGAGCGAGAATGTCAGAATCTTACAGGAAAGGAAGAGGAAAGCAATAAATAATATTAATGACAAGTATTAAAAAATACATATAAGTTGTCAAAATTTAAAACTAATAAATACTTTTTGTGTAAATTAAGACCTCTTTTTTATTTATGTATTTTTCATTAAACGCTTCATAAATAGTATATTAAACGTTTCTTTTAATGTAAATAATTTTTTTATAATTAAGAAACAGTTTCGAATGTTAAATAATGCATCTGAAACGTCTATTATCACTTTTGCTCTTCTCATTAAAAGATAAGAGCAAAAATGAACTTATTCTATTAAAGATTCTATTAGGCAATCTTATAGAATTGATTGTCAGAAGTGTAATGGCGAACTCCGATCACCAAACTGACGAGCGAGAAGGTCAGAATCTTAGGGGAAAGGAAGAGAAAATAATAAATATTAATGACAAGTATTAAAAAAAACATATAAGTTGTCAAAATTTAAAACTAATAAATACTTTTTGTGTAAATTAAGTCCTCTTTTTTATTTATGTATTTTTCATTAAACGCTTTGTAAATAGTATATTAAACGTTTCTTTTAATGTAAATAATTTTTTTATAATTAAGAAACAGTTTCGAATGTTAAATAACGCATCTGAAACGTCTATTATTACTCTTGCTCTTCTCATTAAAAGAGAAGAGCAAAAATGAACTTATTCTATTAAAGATTCTATTAGGCAATCTTATAGAATTGATTGTCAGAAGTGTAATGACGAACTCCGATCACCAAACTGACGAGCGAGAAGGTCAGAATCTTAGGGGGAAGGAAGAGGAAAACAATAAATATTAATGACAAGTATTAAAAAAAACATATAAGTTGTCAAAATTTAAAACTAATAAATACTTTTTGTGTAAATTAAGTCCTCTTTTTTATTTATGTATTTTTCATTAAACGCTTTGTAAATAGTATATTAAACGTTTCTTTTAATGTAAATAATTTTTTTATAATTAAGAAACAGTTTTGAATGTTAAATAACGTATCTGAAACATCTATTATCATTAATTTTTTTTATTAAATAACAACTAAATTTTTAAAAAGATAATTAGTTCCTATATTGAATAAATTAGATATTATGTTAGAGATTAAAAAATTATTGGTATCTATAGTGATTTATATTATTAATAAAAATTATAAAATAATTTCTAAACTAATATCTAAATTAATTACAAGGTTTTAGCTACTAATATCTTAGATTATAAATTAGTATCTAAAAGACTAACAAAAACTATTTTATAAATTTTTATTAATAATAGAAACCAGTTTAGATATCAATAATTTTTTAGTCTCTAAAATAGTATATAATTTAATCAATATAGTGACTAATTATTTGTTGTCTCTAAATTTGATTGCTACTTAATGATTTTCTTGTAGTGATTGTACAATCCGAAAGTGACTTCCTAATTCCACAATATAAAAGCTTTATTTTATTAAAAAAATGACGTTTGGACGGAAGACACTCATGAATTATACAATCCATAATTTTTTTTATAAAAAAATGACTTTCAAATTATATAATGAAAAAAAAATTCTCATATAAAAAAGACTTTCAAATTGTGAAATCCAAAAACAAAAAAGAGTGCATTCTAGAAACTAAAAATGACTTTCAAATTGTGCAATCCAGAAATTTTTTTATATGCTAAAAATAATTTCTAAATTGTGCAATTTAAAAAACATTTTGACTTCTGAATTTCACAATTAAAAAAAAAATAGATTGCAGAATCTAGATAAAACTTTAGACGACAAAGTTAGAATTTTCATATTTATAAAGTAGAAAAAGAAAATATAGAGGTGCAGTAAGAAATACCCAACTTCTAAAAACTAGGTATGCTAGGCCTGATCCTAATTGGGTCCATAAGTTTGAGTGGGTTTGTCAATTAAAGATAAAAAGAAGTTCTGTTTGGTTGGGCGTTTGCTGAAATTAAATTATAAGTAGAGTTTGTTAAATTCAATTTTACCCTATCACTCCACATTACTGAAATGAATATATTGATTTTTAAGCTTTAATATTAACAGCCAATAGAAAAAAAATAACATGGTCTAATTTTGCAAAAAATATTTTTCAATTTGATTATATTAATATGCCACATAAACTAGACAAATTATATGAATAATAAACAAACAAGTGATTATACGACCAAATAAAGTAATATGATTTTTTGGTTTTAAGTGACATACTCAAATAAAGTAATATAATTTTTCGGTTTTAACCTAGAGACACGGACTGATACACAAATATATGTATAATCTCTAAAATTTAGTACACAAAGATACAAATCTATATATTATATGATTATGAATTATATAAATTGACAATAAAGATTTATGTGTATAAGTACATTTTAGTTTTTTTTAGCAGAAAAATATTTTTCATGACTTGGTTCAAAAGGATTTGCTCTTTATTTTTATAATCATACTAAAAAAATATATAGTCAATTTGAGTTTTTAAAAAATTAATGTATTTTTCCCTTTTAAAATTGTGTTAGAATTATCAAAAATTTAATAAATATTTTTTTAATTGGACACTTCACCACTAAATATCATACGAGTGTCTGTATCCGATGCGAACACATAAGAAGAGTGTCCGAGCCTCACATGTTTTAATCTGAATTTTTCGCTTTAACATTAATATGAATGATATGACTGAATTAAGTTATCTGAATTTCTGGCTTTAATATTAATATGACAATGATAACAAACTGACACATTAACTAAATAATTAAATTTTGTGGCTTAAATATTAATATGACATTGATATCGAATGATAATAACATGACTGAAATAAATAGAATTTTTTGACTTTAACATCAAACAAACAAATAATTTGACCCAAAGTAACATGATTTATTGGCTTTGATATAAACAAACAAATTATATGACCGAAAGTGACTCGTTTTTCTGACTTTAATATTAATATCACATTGATAAATAAATGATGTGACCGAAAGTAACATGATTTTCTGGTTTTAATATTAATATGGCATTGATAATAAATAGATAAATGATGTGAGTGAAAGTAACTTTATTTTATGGCTTTAATATTAACACAACGTTACCTTAAAAATTTAATATTTTTAAATGTAACATTAATATAGAAATTAATATTTTTTCATCATAATTAAATATTTCAAGTATATTGATTGAAGCATTTATTGTTTTATTCATATAAAACTTTATTGGATGAAATAAAAATTTGTTGCTATAAGAAATTTATTCAATAATTTTTTTTCTAAATTAGTTTTTATTATTGTTAAATAGTTTCTAAATTGGTATCTAATTAGCTACAAAGATTTTAACTATCAATTAGTTAGATTCTAAATTTGGTAGTAAAAACTTTGGTTCTTAATTAGATACCAATTTAAAAACTATTTAACAATAATAAAAACTAATTTTGAAACCAATTTTCTTTTAGTTTATAAAATGGTGTCTAATTTAGTTAATATAGCAACTAATTATTATTTTTTGTCTCTAAAATTAGTTTTTAATTGATGATTTTCTTGTAGTATAAAAATTAATTTTAGAGACCAGAATAATTAGTTACTATTTGATTAAATTAAAAGTCATTTTATAAACTAAAAGGATTATTGATATCTAAAGTAGTTTATATTATTAATAAAAAATTATAAAATGATTTTTAAATTGGTGTCTAACCATTAGCTACCAAGGTTTTAGCTACTTACTACTTTATATTATAAATTAGTCTTTCTTAATCTTTTAGGGAATAATTTAGAATCTAAAATATTAGTTGCTAAACCTTAGGTAACTAATTTATATACAAATTTAGAAACCATTTTATAAATTTTTATTAATAATAGAAACCACTTTAGATATGAATAATTTTTTAATTTCTAAATTAGTATCTAATTTAGTTAATATAGTAACTAATTATTTTTTGTTTCTAACTTTGGTTACTATTTAATGATTTTCTTATAGTGAAAAAACAAATACAATATTTTTGGTTATTATAGTTTGTGCAGTCTTTTGAGTTTATATCATTTTTTTTATAAAAATGCTTTCATGTTATACATCATTATGCAACATGACATCTCAACTAGGCTAATACTTCAAGTATCATCACATAAAAAAATATTATTAAAAAAAGAAAAAAGAAAGAAAATTAAAAAATATGAGGAAATTAGGCCAAAATCTATATGTTAACAAAAACGATACATAGGTAGAGTGTAACTATTCATAAAGAATTCTAATAATAGACTAGATGAAAACATATTATACCAATGAAATGATTCTCAATTATATAATTTATAGTTTGATCAATTAACTTTTCTTATTTAGCCTTGTTCTCTAAATTGTTTTTCATTTTAATATTTTTTTTACTTAATGTCTAAATTATTTTTCATTTCTAACATTATTCATCAACTTTCCTTCATATTTTTACTCTTTTTATTTAAAAGAGATAATCAACTATCATTTTATTTTATGTATTCCATGAATTCATAAAATATTGTAATAGTAATCTCCAAATAAAAAATGTCAATTAAATTATTAATACTGAAAAACTATGGTCATTTTAGTCTCTAAAATGTAAAATTTATTATTATCATTATTCCTAATTTTTATGACTTATTCTTACTATGATCCTTAATGAAACTAACAAATGTAACTTATCTAACTCATAAAATTTAAATTTTTCTATTTTTCTAATTTTCTAATTTTGGAGACTTTTGTGGAATAATTAACAAATTCAACGACTAATTAAATTGACAGTTTAATTAAAAACTAAAATTAGTTTAGTGTGGGTGGGCGTTTAAGATAAAGATGATTGATTAATGGTGAAAATATGAATTCATGATAACAGTTTCTAACTAAACCACCGTTTTATAATGATTATTAGATTAGATGTTCAAATTGCACAGTAAAGCAAAGTTGAATTGTCTAAAAATACAGCTATCTACGGAGGTTTTAATCACAGTTTATAATTTTTTTTAGTAGCGGTTTGGGGGTGTAAAAAGAAAAAAAAATTGTAAATTTTTTTTTAAAATATATAATTTTGTAAAAATAATTTTAAACTATATAATTTTGTAAAAATAATTTTAAAATATATAATTTTGTAAAATAATTTTAAAATATATAATTTTGTAAAAATAATTTTAAAAAATATATGAAGTGATTATTTTTAAGTAGGGAGATTATGAATTTATTTTTTAGTAGAGAAGTTATGTAGTTACTTATCTCATTAAATAAAAGTTTTTTTTTTTTTATAAAAGCTATAATTTTAGGAAAAGAAATTTGGTGAGGAATTTGTTTTTATTTATTACAAAATAAAATTATGTAATTAAAAGACAATATAAAAATAATTACAAAATTTATATCTTTTTTATATAATATTATATATGATAAAAAATGATGTTTAACTTTAATTTTTGGCTATAAAAGGTATAGCCATATACGTATAGAAAATACACCTACAAAGAGAAAAAGTTCATCTTTCTTTTCTTTGTTTCTCTTCTCCTCTTTCTCTTTTAGCAGGGGTAGAATGGCAAGAGGGTATGTCACTTTCTTCCTTCTATATACTCTATTTATTTCATTACATAGATCTCAGCATTCTCCATTATTCAACTTAAGAATTTTACAAGAAAATTGGTTTATGTTCTCGAACGGGTTGGTCGTACCAGTACAATTTACTATCATAAAATATTTGTTTTCAAATTTAAATTTATGATTTATATATTTTCAAAGATCTTTTATGTGTGAATATATATATTTTATTTTATGTTAAATGTTATTAAATATAGTCTTTTTATTGATTGTGATAAAAGGTTATTTTTTCCCTCGATTGGATCAAGTATTTGTGTAATTAACAAATTTGTTTGAGTCCTTTTTTATGTCTTCCCTTATTATTGTTATTCATATATATATAAAGAATTTTTTGATGTAATTTAATTTATATCTTCTTAATTCTCTATTTTTTAAATAAATTGAGTATCATAGATCGATCGGTTTTATCAAAATTTTAATTTATTAACTCTCGATTTGTAATTAGGGTTTGTCTGAAAGAATTTGGATCGACAAATTTTCTCAAATATGTTAAAATATAATATATGATAGAATTAGGTATTTTAATCCATTAACTTATTGTGGTACGTTTCTTGGAATTACCAACTTTGTCGGTCATGAAGGATTTGTTTGGACGAAGACGAGATAGAAAGAGAAAAAAAGGGGAGTGAAAAGTAATGTTGTTTGCATATATAGAAAATTAAACGAATTCGAATGAAAAGTTTATGAAAAACGTGATTGATGTGATTGAAAAAATATTTTTATTTTATTTTAATAATGTTATGTTCATTATTTATTTTATTAATTTATTTATTTTATTATAGTATAATTGATTACTTCTCAATTTTTGTGTTTTCTAATTTTCAATGCATTAATTTCTATATTTTCTCTCCTCTTTATATATGTGTTATCTAACACGTTTATATTAATTTTATACGTTACGTGTTTATATCATGCGTTATCTATCGAGTTTACATTAATTTTATGCGTTTACGTGTTTATATCATGCGTTATCTATTGAGTTTACATTAATTTTGTTCGCTTACGTGTTTATATTAACTCTATTCATTTATGCGTCTACATTAATTGTATGAATTTGAATAGACTCTAATAGTCTTTTATACTCATAATTTTTTAAATAAATAAAAATAAAAATTTAATTTAATTTTTATTGTGTACTTTACAAAAAATAATAATCTTAAAAATAAAAATATTTATTTATTTAATTTATTTTGTACTAACAAAATATTTATTTATTTAATTTATTTTGTACTAACAAAATATTTAAATAAAGTTTAATCTAAATATTCATGTCTTATATATGCTTTAAATAAAATTATCTGTTTAAATTAATTTTACCAAAAATAAATTATTTTTTATTTTTAGATTTAATTACCTTATTCATCCCTACATTTGGGGTCAATATTCAATTTAGTAACGTGGTTTTTAAAAAAAATCAATTTGGTACCTATGTTTTTTAAAATGTATCCAAATTAGTCATTTTTGTTAAGTCCCACCTAACGGCGTTAGGTGTTGCTTACGTGACAAAGATAATGTTTATGTGACAGAGAGGGTGTTTATGTGTCAGAGAGAGTGTTTATGTGGAGGGAGTGTGTTTATATGGAGAGAGACGTGATATTGAGAGTTATTAATAACTCTCAATATCACGTCTCTCTCCACATAAACACACTTTGTTCCCATAAACACTTTTTCTGCCACATAGACACACTCTTTCCATATAGACACAATCTCTCTACACGTAAGTAACACCTGATGTTGTTAGGTGAGACTTAACGAAAAAGATCAATTTGGATACATTTAAAAAAAAACTATGATACTAAATTGAATATTGACTCCAAATGTAGAGACGAATAAGGTAATTAAATCTTTTTTTTCTTTTTTTATTTTGTTTTATCTTTTACCTCTCTTGATAATCAACTATCTTTTATCACGTGTAAGAACATACATAATTATATTACAACCTAGTTTTTTCTTGTAGTAATTATGCATGTTCTTATACGTGGTAAACGACAATTAATATCTGAATTTGTGTATTATATTACTACCTTAATGTTATTTTTTTTAGTAATTATGCATGTTCTCATACGCGATAAACGACAATTAATATCTGAATTGGTGTTGAAGTCTCTTAAAAACATGACATTTTAGAGTTAATAATATTAATCCAAATCATTTATTTGTCATTATTTTGTAAGAACAATTAGCATTCTAATATTTTTTTTCTAATTTAATGCTTTTCATTTTGATGTTTAAATAGGAATCCTGCATCTGAATTCAATCCCATCCAAGAAATTCAGTTTGAACAAGTTTTGGGTCGTTCTTCAGTTGGATATCCTAGTCCTGTAGGAGGATTCCCTATGCAAACTCCATCTGAAAATGCTCAACAGGTATATCAAAAAATTTCTTTTCTATTTTCTAAAATTAAAGATTTTTTTTTCTTCTTATTTTTACTTTTTAATTTTCCCAATTTATAGTTATATATCGAATTAACTCATCGCAGATTCTAGATTTTTTTTTTATCTTATATTTGTACATTTATTTTTCCCAAAACAATAAAGGGCTCTTCACTATTTCTTTTATGTCTACATTTTTCTAAAAAATAGTTTTATATATTCTTTTGTTCTTATATATCCATAAAATGTAATGAAAAAAATATAGATATTTTATATATATTTGTATTTTGCTTTATAACTTTTTCCTTAATTTTCTTCAGACTCCACAGCAAGGATTACCAAGCTTTCGTCCTAATCATTCCTTTGAAATAGGAGAGTCATCATCATCAAGGAATGTTAGGGTTGTGTCCCCCATTGATCTGAACACTCAGCAGGTATAATTGCCCATTTTATTTTTCTATTTTTTTTCCACATCATAATTCATTTAAGTCACAAAATTATTGGTTTTGCATGCTTCCATGTGCTATGTATTTTGAGAGAGAGAAAGAAAAATATTAATAGGAGTGATGTTTTAATCATTTTTGCACTTCAATTAATGATTCATTACCATACTTTGATGAATGCATAATCTTCATAATACTAGTCTAAATTTTGTATTTATTTTTAGAAAAATAATACATTTATATCTAAAACAACCATTTAATAACCATATTATAAATAATCTAAATAATAAAAATAAATATTTTATAAATTAAATGAAGTGTTATATATATATATATATACATTATTAGTCTTATTTTTAAAAATCGCACATGACACTTCTATAAAATTATCTTTTCTTTTTTGTTTAAAAAAATTTCCCTCTAGAATAACGTTATATTGATAACCCACATTTTTTATATAATTACATTACAACTCTCAATATTATTATTTTAATATTTTTTTCATATTATTTAATTTTAAATTTATTTTTTATTATATATATTTATTTTTAAACTCATTGTATATTAAGAGTTGTATATAACTTCATAAATTTTCAAAGTATCATTTTTCCTTCAAATTAAATGTACACCATCAATATCTACATATATTTCACTACAAGAAAATCATGAAACTAATTGGTAGTTAATTAAATACCAATTTAAAAACCATTTAATAATAATAGACACTAATTTAGAAATTATTTTTTTTAGTTTCTAAAATGGTATCTAATTTAGTTACTATAACAATTAATTATTTTTTGTCTCTAAAATTGATTTCTATTTCATGTTTTTCTTGTAGTGTTTGTGCATGTTTTCTACATCATACAATTGAATAATGAACTCAAAACTGTGATTAGTATCATGTGTTTACATGTTTATATCATGCGTTATCTACCGAATTTACATTAATTTCATGCGCTTACGTGTTTATATCATGCGTTATCTACCGAGTTTACATTAATTTTATGCGCTTACGTGTTTATATCATGCTTATCTATCGAGTTTACATTAATTTTATGCGCTTACGTGTTTATATTAACTCTATGCGTTTACGCGTCTACATTAATTGTATGGATTTGAATAGACTCCAATAATCTTTAATGCTCATAATTATTTAAATAAATAAAAATAAAAAATTAATTAAATTTTTATTGTGTATTTTACAAAAAACAAAAAAGAATAATCTTAAAAATCAAAATAATACATCATCAATCAATTTTCAAAGTATCATTTTCCTTCTAATCAAATGTACCATCAATATCTACATATATTTGTCCATGTTTTCTACATCATACAATTGAATAATGAACTGATTTGTGTTCTGTTATATACTCCTTTTCTTGTTTTGTGTGTGTTGTGTTTCAGTCGCTCCAACAAGGAATATCTGGCCTTCACCTTGATTCGTATGAAACAGGAGAGTCTTCATCAGCCAGGAATGTTAGAGTATGTTATATATGACACATAAACATACATTATTAATACATAAACAGTGTCATGCACTTTTGTTTCACTTCCATGCACTCACTTTATTTATCTATATATATATATATATATATATATACTTCTGTTTGTGGAAATTATTCTATATTCCAAATATCAAGCACTTTCATGTGACTTTCTTTGAATCCAGATGAGAATGAACATTGAAGAGTCTCTGATGCAATCATTTTATCCAACCCCTCCAGTCACTGCAAACCCATCCCCACCACCACCACCACCACCACCACCAGCATCACCACCACCACTACCACCACCACCACCACCGCCACAAGTCACTGCAAACCCTTCCCCACCACAGTAAGTTCAATTCTCAACTGCAACATCAACTTTACACACTCTGATATATACATAATACACACACACACACACACACACATATATATATATATATATATATATATATATATATATATATATATATATATATATATATATATATATATATATAAACCTAGCATCAATGTGAGGCTACTATATTTTATGTTTGAGATTTTGTATTATACATATTCTTCTGCTGTATCATGAATGTAGGGTTTTCACAAACTCAGTTATTTTTATTTTATTTTTATCAGCTTCACAAACTCAGTTTATGATCCCTCATTTGAAATGCGTGGATTACCTTTGGATCCACATCTGAGATTGTTTTTCTATAACAATCCACCTCCAAATCCTACTCCTGAGCAACCAGTGTGGTATTTTTCATTCTCTATTCTATTCTATTATATTAACGCATTAACACATACATGCACGCACGTCTGAGATTTTCTTCATGAATATGCAGCAACACAAACACTCTTTATGATCCATCCTTCGAGGAGCGTGGATTATACTTGGACCCCCACTTGAGGTGCTTTGCCTTGGAAATGGCAAAAAAGAATGGTGGTGAGTTTCTTTTTTCATTGTAGCTGGTTCTGTTTTATCATCACACAAACATGCTTCAGGTTTTTGTTGCGTATGCTTATGTGTATATGTTCTTCATGTTTCAGGCAATGGTGATAAGCTGGATCTGGATTGATGGAAAGCAATGAATTGGGAGCATGGATTCATATTTGTGCTTTTGAGTCATTAAAACTTAAGACAATATTATGCTATTTTTAAGATTTCAATAAGCCCTTCGAACATCATCGTACTCATATGGGCGTTTTAAGATATTCTCTATAGTACTTATTATGTTTGTGGATTGGTTTTATGGTTTGGTTTTGCTTTGGTTATTGAATCTATATTTGAACCTTATATATATTTATATATTTATATATGCTCTATTAAATAATTATGTTGATCAATTGCCTTTTCATATTGTTTATTAAATGATGTTTTATTCATAAATGTCTTTCACGGAAAATAATTTTATTCGATTTGGAAACTTTCATAACTTCAAATGTTGTAATATTCTAAGGATTGTTCAATAGAAAAGTTTTATTGGGCATCACTCTTCCAAAAATCATCGCGTCACAAACGTTGGAAATTTCTTTTTTCTTACCAACCAAAGTCTTTGTATTTCAATAAATATTGTGACTCATGGAATTTTTTTTTCTTCAGAAAACTATTATAGTAGAAAATATGCAAACAAGATAGTGAAAAGAGGATATTTCAAAATACATAACAGGTATTCACTTTTATTTTTAAAAAAAGGTCAATGTATTTTATAAAGTATTGTTTTTTTTGAAAAAATTTCTTTTGTAATAAACGCATAAATTAGTTTTTTAATAAATGTTTATGTTATTTTTTTCATCTTAAAATGTTTATATACACTATATTAAAATCATTAAATGGAACTTATTTTTTTAAAATTAATTAATTACTATTTTAATTAAGTTACTACAAAATTATTGGTATTTAAAATAGTTTTTATAATTAATAAAAATTTATAAATTAGTTTTTAAATTGATATCTAACATTAGTTATCAAAGTCTTAATTATTAACTACTTTATATTATAAATTAGTTAAGTAATTAATACTTAAAATATTAGTAACTAATGTTAATTAAAACATCATGATCAATAATTTTTTAATTATAAAATTTTATTAAGAATAAAAACTATTTTAAATATCAATAATTTTTAATTTATAAAATAGTTATTAATTATTTTTTATCTTTAAAATTTAGTTACTATTTATTTATTTTTAATATTTTCAAAGTTTAAATAAAATATTTTAAATAAAGGTTTAGGAACTAAGAAAATTAGTATGGATGCAAATTTTAAAAGATTCATAAATAATTATTTATTGTGAAGGAAAAATATATTTGACCCCTTAAATAAGAATTTATGCTGGTCAAAACTAATTGAAAGAGAGTAAAAATGTTTAATTAATGCAACATGCATATGATAAAAAATGATTATTTTAATCAATAAACATACATACAAGTGTAATGCTTTTAAGATATCTGTAAAGAGAAAAGAAACTTGAAAAGCATTCAACATTAAAAAGCATTCAATAGTCATTTAATAGTTTTATTTAATTCTTTAATGTTTTATTAATTTTTGCATTTATGATTTATAGTCATTTAATACTTTTATTTAATTATTTAATGTTTTATTAATTTTTGCATTTATGATTTATAGTCATTTAATACTTTTATTTAATTCTTTAATGTTTTATTTATTTTTGCATTTATGATTTATAGTCATTTAATATATTTTTCTGTAAACCATTTAATATTTTTAAAATTAAATTCTTTTAATATATTAAATAAAATAAAATATTTGATGTTTTAAGCAATTAAAAGTTATTAATTATTAATTAATATTTAATTTCATAAAAAGAAGAAGTATGCTGGTTTTTAATGTATGAACAATTTTTCATCATAGTTCTAGAATTTTTTTATTGCAACATTGATTTTTTTAAATATAATAATTAACTTCTAAATTTTTTTTCAAACATTGCTGTTTATATACATTATTTTTTAAATAAAAAAATATTGCATAAAACTTTTTCACAACTAAAAATCATTAAATAAAAATAAATTTTAAAGATAAAAAATAATTAATTGCTATTGACTAAACTAGATATAATTTTAGAAATTAAAAAAATTATTAGTATCTAAATTAGTTTCTAATAATGATATATAATTTTTAAATTGATCTCTAATTAATTAGTTACTAAAATTTTAACTAATAACTAAATAACTAATTACATACCAATTCACTATAAGAAAATCATGAAATAGAAATCAATTTTTAGAGACCAAAATAATTAGTTACAATAGCAACTAAATTAGAGACCAGAAACTAAATAAATTTTTGGTTTCTAAATTAGTTTATATTATTGTTAAATGGTTTCGAAATTAGTATTAATTAGTAATCAAGGTTTTAAGATGTACATTAAAATAAAATTTATTTATTATAAAGTACAATTTAATTATTTGGATAATTTTTTTAAATTTTACCTATTTTAATATTTAAAAAAAATACTCCTTTTTCTGTTATTTTATTTTTTATTTTTTAATATAATCCTTTTAAAGTTACTTTTCTTTATTTAATTTAGTTTCTTCAAATGTTTTCTATCCTATTGTTATTTTTTTTTATTGAAATAAATTGAGAGCAAATTGTGATCAAAATTACTATTAATATAATGTTGCTTGTTAAATCAGTACAAATTAAACATCAATTTGATTTTAGTCTTTAAATTAGTGTATATCAATGATCTATTTGATTTCGGTCGCTAAATTCCTATAAATTAACAATTAATTTGGTTTTGATTGTTAAATATAAATAAATCACTACAAATTATTGATCGTAATCTATACAAATTAATTATCAATTTGGAGTATTGGCAACAGGCATAATCCCTCTCATCTCATTGTGACTACCACAACACCAATCGGCAAAGGAACCTTTGCCTTAACGTGACAATCCCTCCCGATGTCCAAAGACTCTTCGGTCAAGATTATGAAAATAACATATACATTTAAATGTGTTATTATATTATTCTGGAGATAACATATATGATTATTATCATTTAGATCTGTTGTGATCTTATTATGAAGATAATAAATATAATTGTTGTTATTTAAATATGTTATCTTATTATTCTGAAGATGACATATATGATTATTATCATTTAAATCTGTTGTGATATTATTCTCGTCAGAAAAGACAAATGGGAAATATATACTAGATTGATATATTTTATGCTCTTACCCACTTGATCGTTGGAGTATTGGCAACAAGTGTAACCTCATCTCATTGTGGTTACCACAACTTCGACTTGGTAAAGGCAGTTGCTTAACAACTAGCAACCCTTATCGATCAACTACTCAGTTAAGACAGCTGCTTAACTACTAGCGACCCTTACCGACCAAACAACTACTACTCGGTAAAGGCAGCCACTTAACAACTAGCGACCCTTATCGATCAACTACTCGGTTAAGGCAACTACTTAACTACTGACGACCTTTACCGACTAAACAACTACTACTCGGTAAAGGCAACCTCTTAACAACTAGCGACCTTTATTGATCAACTACTCAGTTAAGGCAGCCACTTAACTACTAGTGACCCTTATCGACCGAACAACTACTACTCGGTAAGAGCAACCACTTAAAAAAAAACAACCTTTATCGATCAACTAATGGGTTAAGGCAACCGCTTAACTACTAGTGACCCTTACCGACCGAACAACTACTACTCTGTAAAGGCAGTCGTTTAACAACCAGACACTCTTACCGACCAAGAGATTACTCGGTTAAGGCAATCACTTAACTACTAGCGACCCTTATCGACCTAACAACTACTCGATTAAGGCATTCACTTAACAACTAGCGACCATTATCGACTGAACGAACATTTGGTTAAGGCAGCCTTAACAATTAGCAGCCCTTACCAAATCCCAACAACTCTTCAGTCAAGGCAGCTTGCTTAACAATAAGTAGCCCTTCCACTACATGCAACTCTTCAGTCAAAGTAGCTTGCTTAACAATTAGCAGTCCTTTCCAAACTTACATACAACTCTTCGGTCAAGACAACTTGCTTAACAATTAGGAACCCTTCCCGAATGAACACGACACTACATACAACAATCCCTCCTGAACGGTTTAAATAAAGTTTGTTTCGATTATGGAAACTGTCTTAAAATGACAATCTTTAACGCCTGACCAATGTTCAACCTATTTAAAGCTACAAAGGTTATTTAAATCATATTGATCCAGGTATCAAGTCGACATTCAATCTATTAGAGACTCAACTTATTTAAATTATTTTGATTCAAGTATCAGATTGATGTTAAATCTGTTAAAGACTTAGCTTATTTAAGTTATATATTGAAGCATATACTCAACATTCAAAATTACAAAGCAATTCAAAAGCCCGAGCGACATCCAAGGGATCTTAGTCCTAATGATCGTTCGACATACATTGTTAAAACTATACAAGTGTCAATAGAGGCGTTCAGACAACTACTGAAAAGATCAAAAGCATTAAGGTCGTTTGATCGGCAATCAAAGGACAAAAAGTCACTTCATACCTTAAAGCATCCAACGGTCACATCTAGACTCTTCTGAAGTAAACGTTCCTCGAGCTTGGGGGGCAAGTGTACCGGTTGGTACCGAAAAAGCCATATCACTCGGTCTCAGTGACCGACTGACTGCATTAATATACATTAAAGACACTCAATAAATGACAACAATGACAATTATGAAAACTACCAACGAATTATGATTATGTCCCACCGAGTCTGGTGACATCCCCGAGAGGAAGATATCGATATATTAAAGATATTCTCCAAATATACCAAGATACCAATATGCCTCCCTATAAATAAGAGATTATGCTATAAATCAATTAGCAAATGATATTTGATTGATTCGGCCCATCACAACAAGGGTCATGACTAAACACTATAAATAAGCCCTTTACAAAGGTGTAAGGTATGTTTTAATCAACTTTCACTATTCACTCTTAGCACATAGTACTTACTTGATCGTCAGAGTACCTTTTTCAGGTCAACCCCGACCGAGCACCAATAATTAAAGGAGGAGACTTGAAGTGAGGAACGAGAAAGCAACTAACACATCAGTAATTGTACAACCAGTTCCAGATACTATCTAGGTCCACTTTGTCTATACAAATTAAGTAAATATAAGATTAGAGTAAAATAAAATTGCACATGCTAGAAAATGCTTTATATTATCATGACTTAATTTTTTTTTCTTATTTATTTATTTGATTTGATTTCTTTATTAATAAAATGTTTGATCAGTTATTAATTCTTAAAAACACAACACTATTTAGTTAAAAAAAACACAATAACAATATTCTTTTGTCACTTGAGCTTATCTTACATCTTATCATTGAGTTGACTCTATACATAAATTTTAATATAAATTATATTATTTTTAATTAGGTGGGAAAAGAACCACATTCTTGTTTCAAAAAATAAAACATTTGAGTAAAAATATTATTAATAAAGAGATTAAATTGAATAAAATAAATATAAATAATAAAAGTAAAGGGATAACTAAGCAAAGGACAGAATAATTTCATTTGGAAACTGTTTAAAAATGAAAGGTTGTACAACAATGAACCAAACTCAATTTAAGGTGAACCTTTTTTCCCAGGAAGACATGATGCCTTTGAGATGCAAAAAAGAATTCCTCTAGTCCCTTTCATCTACCCATGATCAACATTTTTTTGAACTGCCACTTGAATTTGCTTCTTTTTACAAGTAAATTTGTGTTTTGATGAAATCTATACAAAATTTGACTAAGAGTTTTGGTTATTGAAATGGATCGACCCAACATTTATCCTCCTCAACTGCCTTCTGCCACCGTTTTCTGAAGACTTGTAATTCATTGTAAGACTGTCTTCTCACCTGCACCATATCCAAAATACTATGTAACAACTTCATAACAACATTATTTAGACATAATTAAGGGCTAAATACCAGTTAGTTAACATAAAAATTTCATCATAGAGAAAACTGGTATACACATAAGACATATCACTATCATCTGATAAATAGATATATTTAATTATAATGAAGGGGACAAGTGCCTAGATAAGGTTTTCAATTCAACAAACCAAACATGTCATTTTCCATCTTTTAAGATATTTGCATTGGGCTAATGAGCATGCATAAAACTAGAATTTGATAAATGTTTTTGTTTCCTATCAAACAACAACCTAACATAAGTCCACCCAGAAAGAAATATTCACAAGAACGGATTCTTAGCCTAACTGGATGAGTAATTTTGGAACAGAAAAGTGAACTATGATTTTAACAGAAATAAGATTTAAGCATGTCAATGGTTTGGGCTAAAAGTATTGTGACAAGAGTAACTTACATCAACTCTATGATCTTTTGCCCCAGATGAAACCTGCTAAGTCACATAAATTTCAGTAGAATTAGAGGCACACGTTTCCATACATAAAACATGCTAAAAATCGTTGCAGAATTAGGAGCAGAAGCATTTGCACAATGCAAAACTTTGCTATAGATATGCCATATTTCTGACCTTATGCAAATCTAGACCTCCAAGAGTAGGATGACCGTAATGGATTATATATTCAGCATCCACAACACCAACATTTTTTGTTCGATCACCCTATTATCCATAAACAAAATCAGATAAAGGAAAAAGGGAATATTCAACATGAAGAAGTGAAACTCATCAAAGTTAACCAAAATCAAGTAGCTTAACATGCCTGAGCACAGTAGCCTAGCTGTATATCTAGACCCCATGCATGAATCAAGTCGTTCTGCAAAATAAAGTAAACTACAGACGATGAATAAAGGGAGTAATAGTAGCAAAAAGATATATTTATAAATGCTTGGCAGTAGAAACATTAAAATGAGAAAATGGTGCACCTGAATCATATACCAAACGCAACGCCAAGCAGCTCTTGAGAAAACAGGAGCCATCATTTCAACCCACCTGAAACAATTGGTGAACTTTTCTTAGACAATAGTAATGTGAAGGGAATCCTCATAGTACAAGTTACCATACAACTTTTACCCTGTGCAAGGAGGACCACTGCTATTTTCATCACAACTTTTGCCTCTACCACCAGTTTTGTAAATCCTCCTGTTTGAACAATGACCAAAAGCATACTCAGTATAGACACAAGTATCAATTAAAGTTCACTATTGCAGGTTGGGGAAATTGACAAAACATTTGACAACAGAGAAAATAGGATAAACAGGAGAACCTGTGCACATTTGACCTCCTCCCACGTGAGGTAATCTGATGATGTACCTCTGATTTTTCAGTATCAAGTGCTGGTTGTGATATCTCTAGTCCTTCACTTTTTATAATAGAAACATACCTAAAACCATTGAAGTATATAAAATCAACCCCTAATCCTTAAATGTACCAATAATATAAGACTTTTTCAAGTATTTAGAAGTTATTATAACAGCTAGTTTTAAACTATGTTATTTACTATGATCAAATTTAGTGTGTACAGAATAAATTGAACATACTTATCAGGGTGGAAGTGTTCAACTCCAAGATCCTCATCCCATAAAAAAATATAACCATATTCTGCAACTATGTCCGGGTGTAAGAAACGTTTGGCAAACCACCTATTCAAGAAAAAAGTGTCTAAGAATAAACGTTTTTAGGATAATTGAATCACTCACTCTATATAGTATAGATTGCAATGAAATGTGAGGTCCCCTACCATTTACTTTGATTGGCTACAGCCACGTGAATGACATGATTACTCCATTCAAATTCATTCCATTCGTCAACAATGCCATCATAGTGGAAAAGCATCACGACAAAATTACTTGCTAGAAACTGAAATTTTGGGTAGAAGGAGTCATTCCTCATCACATATCAAAAAGAGAATATCAGTAATGAACAATCTATACAGAATACTCCTTGAAGTTACCTTTTTGACCATTTTGTTCACAAGGTCTTTCTGCGTTATCCCAACTGCCATTGCAAACAAATTGGTTGACAGGTTTTGCTCCTTCTGTTCAAATGTGTCCAAGTCAAAAAATAAGCACAATAACCATAGAAAAATAGCATACAACAGAATGCACGACTCAGGCTGAACTCAATTGAAGAGACTACTTAGCCTACTTCAATAACTTTACACTAAAATAGTTGTAAGGAGTGTAGAAATTGTAGATGTTAATGACAGGCTTAGAGTCACAAAATCAGAACATGATGCAAACTTTCTCTTGATAAAACAAAACAGAATATCTGAACAGATATTCTTCACTCTTGCTTTAGTATATTTGTAAATGAACAGATAAGTTAGTTCTTTTTAGAATTATACCCTTTTAAAATTGAGAACTATAGTGTGACAACCATGCATAAGCTTGACACACCAAAAAGATTACTACTACTAGTACTAGACAAATAAATTTGCAGAGAAAATGTACGACTCTAATAATATGGTCATGAATGACTGAAACTCGCCTCTATTGTCTTAGTCATAGAAATACTCCACAAAGGCCTCATCTCCAGATCAGAAGTATTGGAGATTATGCCTTCAGGTAGTGCACTACTTCCACCAGGCCTGCACTGATTCTACTAAACAAAATAAGCAAATATAAGCCTTAAAGTTGACCATCCTAAGCAGTAAAATATATCAATGAGTTAAAAGTCTGTATAACTTAAATACTGAGTAAGAAAACGAACCTTGCAAGTATCGTTTTCCAATGTACTGGTGTTCATTCTCCATCGCAATAGTTTCTGCAGTATAAAACCAAAACTATCATATTCCATGTTCAAAATTTGGAGGAACATGAACCCCTGTTTAGTTAAATTCAAAGTCAAAGCCAATTTGGTTATTTGATCCACAAACAACCATCTTCGAATTCACCAATAAGGATCCTTGAATTGAACCCAAATTTTCATTCACGGTGAAAAAAGTTAACCAGGTCAACCAACCCCTCCCAAAATAAATATCAATTTTAAAACAACACCATGCAGAAAAACTTCTTCACCGGTTCATTAAGGAAATGATTCATTTATATACCTCGTTGAAGCGTTGAGTAAAGAATGAACTCGAGAAAATTAAAACAACACAGAGTATAGAAACCGCCGGAACGATGCCCCAGAGGCATGATCTTTTACTATTTGAATCAGCATCCAAAATTTCCTGGTACAAGATAAGAGGGAAAAAGGTTAGACGAAAAAGTTAACCCCTTTACGTAATAATCAATTCACAGTTCTTCTATACAAAATAAAAGGAAAAAGAAGAACACAGAAACGAATATACTAAAAGGAAATAAATTAAAACCGATGAAACAGTGCAAGGCAACATAAAACATCGGCAACATTATTAAACAACAGAGACAAGAATAGATTCAATTGTGAGAATGAAGGTACAAGTACAAGTAACCTACTTGACTATGTGTCTTCATTTTCTGCTTTGGGAAGCAGAGCAAAACACAAGGTTCAGTTTCACTTTGTGTTCAACCTGGTGACCAGAAACAATGAAAGATGAAGTTTATCAGTGAGAAAAACATGATGGGCATGATGATGATTGAATAATGAGTATAAGGGTAAGTTAGTTACCTTTGTTTCAGTGGATGTTGATATAGTTGGTTGATAAAGAGAGAGATAAAGAAAATCACGGAATGGGAGCACTCTTTGGACGATGATGTTGTATAATCTATGTTAGTTTGAAAAACTAAGGTTGTTGTTGAAACGTGTAATGTAACATATATATATTATTATTCTCACGCGCCAAAGTAAAATGTTTCTGCTCATAGTTTTCTGCTAATCGAATCGCATATTTTCTGTAACTGGCGATTGCATCACTGGCATGTATGTGGCGTAATAACTGGCGTTAACACATGTGCTTAATTTCCCTTCAACCTTACAAAAAGCTATTTTATTTATTTATTTATTAACCTATGATTAAGATATATGAACATGAATGATTTATTGACTTCATTTTAATATCATTTTGATTGACTTATATTTATTCTTTTAATTTAAAAAAAAAAAGAAACAGAGAGAGGGAGAGGTTCATTATCTTCCAAAATTATTTAATTTAATTTAATTGACCTGTGGTTATGATTTTGATTTGAATAATATATGGTATAATTAGGATTTAATAGTTGTTCAACCTTCGATTTGTTAATTGGTTAAACTAATCAATCATTACTCAAAAGTTATGTGGGTTCAATGCACATCAAAATTCTAAAAACTATAATTACAAGGGAAAGGAATGCAAGAGACCTAAAATCAAACCCTAATCCCTTTAAGTATTAACTAATAATTTTGCTTTTAAATACTAATAAAATCACTATAAAAAATTATTAAATAATAATCAAATTTAGAAAAAAATATTAAATATAACCAAATTTAGAATCAAAATAATTAGTGATTATATTGATTAAATTAGATATTAATTTAAAAACTAAAAAATTATTCGTATTTATAATGATTTCTATTATTAATAAAAATTTTAGATTTGTATCTAAATTAGGTACTTAAATTTTAACGATTAATATTTTAGATTTTAAATTAGTCTCTAAAAAATTATTAGAGACTAGTTTAGAATATAAAGTAGTAAGTAGGTAAAACCTTTGTAGCTAATGTTAGATATCAATTTAAAAATCATATTATAACTTTTTTATAATAATAGAAATTACTTTAGATATTGTACTGATATGGCCGACCGAAACGATGACGTGACTCAGTCTCCCTGACCGAGCTGGCCGAGACACCATGCACGTCCAAGGCGACCGACACATATAACCAAGGTCAATGAAGTTAAACTACCATTAAGAATTAAGTAATGCAACCATAAGTGTGATCCATTCCACTAATCAGACCCAATGAAGTAAGTCCATTAAAATAATATAAATAACACACATTCCAATGAGCAAAGTACGTCATTATTATTGTACACCTACCCGAGTACCGAACACCCTTTACTGACTTGAGCGTCAGAGTGTCTTCTACAGGTACCTCTCCATTTGACATTCACTCGAGACCAAAAGTCGAAGGAGTAGCACGAAGGTGAGAAGCATCCCAATGAAGCCCAAAGATGAAGACGAAAACTTCAATAGTTCTCTAAGTCTCATCTTCCTAGCAAAAACAAATATCAACAGTTTTTTAATTTATAAAATGGTCTCTAATTTAATTAAATAATAACTAATTATTTTAGTCTCTACAAATAGTTTCTATTTAATGATTTTATTGAAAGTTCGTTATTAATTAAAAATGTTATTACTTTAATTTCTATTTTAAATTTGGTTTAAATTCTAAATCCTACTGAAGATGTTGTTTTAAAACCTCTAATAGATAAATATTTTTGAATATATAAATTATACTTTAATTAATTTGTGATATAAACAACTTTTAAATTCAATTTAAATATATGAATACAAGATGATAGATTAAAAGGATAAATAATTAAAATCAAACATACAAATAAAGGTAAGAGAAAAAAGTCACTGGCGATTATTGAGAGATGATTTTTTATTAATAGCAGGGATAGTATCTAAAATACACATTGAAATAATAGGGAAAAAGTATATTATTGAAAATGGTCGTTTCAAATATTGGGAGACACATGTTTCAAATTATGTATTTTAATTCATATATAATACATTAGTAAATTTTAAAATTTATGTACTTTGAAATAAAATTATTTACTGTTAAAAGAAGTTAAAAAGAGTGATGGAAATTTTTAAAAAAATATATAAGATATTTATATTAATTCAAATAAACTTTACTTAACTTCATCAAAATATATTCCTTAAATTTGAAATGCAACTCTTTAGAATATTTCTTTTATATTATCTTATTAGTGTGAAGTTATTTATTTAAATTTGAGAATTTACTTCAGAAAATTGAGTCTGTTGCTGCTTAGATTAACACTTGTTGCTGACTGTTCTTATTTTATGGATACCATGTACATTTTTATTTTATTTTATTTAATAATACTTATATAAACGTAATTAAGCATAAATTAACTTATTGTTAAAGCAAAATTTCCCAATTTTTAAAACTAAAAATTATAGATTTGAACCAAAGTCTTTGCATATTGGATTTTGGGTTTTTATTCATCATCTAATCAGATTAGTTTAAAATTTTAATAAAATCTAATTCAATTTTAAACGGTTCAAATTGGATAGGTTTTTCAGTTTCAGTTTCTTTTTATGAAAATATTAAATAAATGGAATGTATGATAATATAATAAAAGAAGTTTAAGATTAAATTATATAATTAATGTGTGACTATATAACTGATAATAGTACAACTTTTTGAATAAGTGTACCGTTAATATATTTGTATCGAAGTGCATAAAAAAAGTTAAGTACGCATTATTTTCTTGGATTAGTTTTTATATAATTGAATTGGTTTTTAATAATATAATAAATTATTTTTTAATATTTTTATATTATAGCATGTAAATAGAAAAATAAAAACAAATAAGTTATTTAGCAAAGTATATATTTATATCACTGAAAATATAATCTGTCTAGAAATATTTTATATGAACATATTTTTTTTCTCCCCCTTAATTTCATTACCAAAATTTATATATTAAAAAAACATACATCACTTATTTTTTTTATTACTAATGTTGTTTGCAATTATGAAACTAGTTAAACCAATAATAAAGCAATGTGGGATTTAAGTTTGATAGTAATATTTAACTGTGTTTCGCTATTTCTATTTATAATATTTTTTATGTGCTTCATATATTCGATTAAATTATCGTGGACGAGTAATTTTCCCCAAATATGTGGTTGTAAGCATTATTGAAATCAAAATAGAAAAAATAATTAAATAACATTTTGATCTTCCTATTTGCTTGATCCTTTTTATTCAGAAAATATTTTTCTCTCGCTTATATTAAAAAATTAATTGTCAATTTTACATATATATTTTTAGTTCAATGGAATCTAATATGTTTATTTAAGATATCATAAAATTGATTAATATAATAAAAATACAATCTTCTAGAGACTAACTCCAAAATTAAACAAGTGAAAAATCTACGAATTTTTTATATTTTTTTCATGTAGTGTTTCACGTAAGTAATGTATATTGTATTTACTCTCAACTTATTAGTTGTTAATACATTACTTTTAGTTATAAATGTCTAAAAAATATCATTGTAACTTGTGTGTTATTCTTTGTTCCTATATTATCACTTTTCAAAATATATTTCACTTTATGATAACATCTTTATTCTAACATTTAAAGTGTTATATGAAGGAGAATTTTATATGTGCAACTTTTTTTGTAGTATTGAAAATATTATATTGAGTAACTAAGATTGTGTTTAGATTGTGGAGAGAATGTATGTGGATTTGAGAAAGTGAATGTGTGAAAATTTGGTATGAAACTGTAAAAAAATTAAGATTGTTTAAATTGAGGTATGTTAGAATATATTTGTGAGAAAAGTTAATTGAAATTTTTGAGTGATGTGATGCTCGTTTAATCTTTTTAGAATTTTTGTAAAATTTTTTTAGAATTTTTAATCTTTTTAAAATACTAAAAATGCAAGTTTACAAATTTATCCTTATTTTTTAAAATAACTAAAAAATAAAATAAAGAATACTTTTATGTAAATTCTAGTTAATATATATTTTTACAAACTTACAAAAATAAATTCCACACTCTAAACATTACTTATTTTTGTCTCTCGTTTCATTTTTAAATATATTCATTAATATAGTGTCTAAAACATAAGTTATTAGTGTAACAGTGTACTAGGAACAAGTAAAAAAAATAGATTATTTAAATAACTAAATATATGGATAATTGATTATATATATTTATTATAAGTGGAGTCAAATGTTGGTATAAAAAAATTATTGAAAATAATTTTAAGATAATTAATTTTATTTGGATGTAAAAAATAATTTTTACATGAGAAAAGCATGCATGATGTTGACAGTATACAAATTTTAAAATTTAAGTTGAACTTCATCTGACTTATTTTATTAAAAATATTTTCAAAAAAATAAGTTCTTTTTACTAATAAAGTGTATATATATATATATATATATATATATATATATATATGCGTGTGTTTTATATTAACAGCATATTGTATATTAATCTATCATAATCATGATAATCTTAGCAATATAATTTTATTCAAAAGAAAAAAATTATATATACAAATTTATAATCATAAATTTAAAAATTATTTTAATATTATTATTTGTAAATAAATTTTATACTAATAAAAACAAATTTATGATGTTAAACTAATACATGCTTCTCCACACAAAACATAGTTCACCTGCTTCTTCTAAACTTGTGTGTATTGTTTACATGCAAACTTATTATTATTAATAACAAATATTATTGTAAATTTAATTAAATTATGATAATATTTAAAAAATATATATATACGTGATCTATAATGCTAATAACCTATATATTTATATTTTATTTTAGCTTTTAGAAAAAGAATATTTGTGATATTATGTTTTCTTTAACATTATTTTATTTATTATGTAATTATTATAATATTTTTTTATTAATTTCGATTCGATCTGATTCTATAACAGTTGAACCATCATGATTTAACTATCAACCCAATTTTCAAATATGGAAAATAAAATCAAAATTTTAAACTTTCTAAAATAGAGAATAAAAAACTATTATTTTCAAATAAAAAAGATTAAACTTGTATTTAAGTATAATTTATTCATATAGTTCTATAATCCATCTATTTATAGTTTTTGTTAATATCTGATTTTTTATCTGATATTTTTAATTTTTTTAATAATATTTTTTTTATGTCATGAGAAATAATTGTTGTTATTTGTGATGTAAAATTTTTTTAATAATATTTTTTTTATGTCATGAGAAATAATTGTTGTTATTTGTGATGTGAGTATAATTGAGATGTCTAGTTATATAATAATATCAAACGTGAAAGTTTTATAAAAAAATATATAAAATATTTTTCTACCAAAATGTTCTGTAGTTTCCTCAGTTGGAATAATAAGGTGAGTCGACAAAATACCTTTCTCTTATTTCTTATTCATTTGTTGTGTTTGATGGTTGCTTCTTCGAACACTCTTTCAAGAAATAAAACAAAACGTTTTTCTATTGAGAGGTAGTTGTCATCAAATTCATTAATTATTCTTGCTGGAATCTCTCAATTCTGAAAACAACACCCAAATTCATCCCAAAGAAACTGCTACTTAAAGAATAACGTTGTCGTTCAAACACAATTTTAATTATTTCATGAATTAAAAATGCCAAAGTCATTTTCTTCAACTTCTTTTTCTTACCAAAATGAATTAAAAAAGAAAGTTTTTTCTTTTCTTCTTTTCTTTTCCTTTCACTCAAGTTGCTTTCAGGATTAAAACAAAAAACAAGATGATCAAATTGTATATTAAATGAGTTAATGACCTTTAAAGTCAAATACCATTGATTAAACCCATTGGCTGAAGCTACGTTATATATAATAATAATAATAATAATAATAATAATAATAATAATAATAATAATAATAGTAACAATAATAATAATAATAAAGTCTCATTCAATGGTTCATCAAATTCTCATAAAACTATTAGCTGTCTCAACCTTATCTTCATTCATGTCACTTATTTATGGAAATGAGTTAAAGCGTAGTTATGTATAGGATGCATGGATATAAATTAAAGGATTAACCATAATTTTGCTCATATTGTGTATAATTTATAATTTTGGTTTCTAATTTTTTTAATTTTAGTTGTTGACTCTTATAAAAAATTATTTTGACTCTTATACTCAGAGAATAAAAAATTAAACAAAATTGTATATAATTAAAAGTTAAGAGTCAAATTTATGTAAGAGTGATGATAATTTAACATCTATATTTTTTTTTATTTCACAATCAAATATATTATTATGTTATTTTAAAATTTTATTTACAAAATATAATATTTTATTACTAGAAGGGATTGTAAAGTCAAACTGAGAGAAACAACTAGGTGTCAAATAAATTTTTTCCATTATTATGTAAAAGAAAATTCAAGAACCAAAATGAAGAATAATTAAAATTGTAAATAAAATATTTAAATTACCATTAAAAACTAAATTAAAAAAATGTTGACATAGTTACTTAGTTTCATGTGCCCTAAACAAGAAAATGTTCACACTCTAACAGGAACTTTTTTTTGTTGCTGAAACTGAGACTAGGGGGAGCCGGGCTTGTGGGCCTTATTCTCAAACCCCCTTTTTTTAATAAGTTCACACTACTAACTTTTTTTCAAAAAAATATTTCAAAGATAGTTGAATACTAAACTAATTTTTTTTATTCTAAAAATATAAGGACTTGAGTAATTGAATTTGAAACTAAAGAACTAAAATCGCTTATTTGATAATTTAAATGGATAAGAAATATAATTAAGTCAAGTTATTTATTAGTTTTTGGCAAGTACAAAAATTATTTATTTACATTTTACTGTTTACTTTTAGTTTGCATAGAAGAGAGTAAATGATTTCACAAAGTCCTGGTTGACAAATAGTTTTTAAATTTGAAGTTAAATGTTTTTTTTTTCTCTGAAAATATACAGTCTTTTGTTTCAGTCTTAATCAAAATCATTTTCTTTTTATTTGAGTCATCACTGCATAATAGTGTAGTGGAGAAACCAAAACCATATTATTTTATTAAAGGCAAGAATTATATATAAATAAATCTTATAGAAATTAAAATAAAAAATGAAAGACTAATAATAGATGTTGTTGTATGGAATCGATTGAAGATAACAATATGGAGGTGGAAACATATATGGATGGTTTGAAGGTTTGTATTACATTCCATGGGACAGAGAATGGAGTGGCTATAACTAATAGGAATCAGAATCAAAATTACAAAATTATAAGCTACAATTGGGTACCTATTCTTCACTTTAACTTCCAAGGAAAAATTAGTTTGAATCATCCCTTTTATAAACCATCTTTCATTTAGTGTATCAACTCCAATATTCCATAGTAGGCAACTAAGATGGGAAGTGAAATAATCATGCCAAAGATCACCCTGTTAATCACAAACTATAAAATGTTAGGAGGAGGATGCACTTACAAATCAAAATGCCTTCAAATATTACTAACTAATCATGAGTTAAATATATTTTTCATCTTCAATAGTTGTGTACATCATCATTCTTCATGACAGGAAAAATAAAACTTACGCAGTGCTGAGAACCTCTGGATGCAATCCATATTCTTTAGCAAAAATGAAGGATGTGATGGATTGTGGCACAGCAGCCTGCACCAGATATAGAATTATAATGGCATAAACAATTTTTTTCTGTGTTTAAAATCACATCTACCTTCTACAAAAGGTAATTACCATTAACAAAAGTTGAATATTCGAACATGCTTTTAACAAGTAATTGATTAAGTGATTCTGTTTACACGTAAGCCACAATGCTTTTATTTATACATAAAAACAAAAGATAAAAGAAATGACATGCCCTTTCAGTATATATATATGGTGTGTCCTACACTTCCTCCATTTCATACATATAAAAATATTAATCAGCTTTCACTGATCTTTCAAGAATATGTTTTGGTGGTCTCAGTCACAAGTCAATAAGCACTCATTAGTTTAGTTAAAAGTTGCACTTGTTTAACAGTTTTTAACACATAACATAAATAAGTCAAACTAATGCATGAAAACATAGTACGTGTTTCATCAATCACATTCATATATGTTTATAATATAAGTATACAATATTTTTCTGCATTAGGTTCATCAAGGTGTTGTCAGAGTTTGATGGTCAATAGAAGAAGCTTTTGATCTGAATTCTTAATAATAGTTTGATGGTTACCTGAATGATGGCAACTCTCAAGACGTCACCGTGCAATCCTACAGCGATGGCACCAATGGCCATGGCTGCAGGGCCCGCAATGAACTTTAAAACTAAACCAAATACAGTCAGACTTGGTCCACAAGCAATCAACTTATCCTGAAGTGCCATGAAAATACCTGCATGCATTATCACACACCACTTATCAAACTAATTTAAGTTAATTACCTTCACCAAAGTTAATTAATTAACATAACAATACATGTTTATGACCAGAAAACAAAAGAGTATTTGTGATTAACTCACTCACCCATGCTAAACATAGCAGTTCCCGTCCCTGCCTTTGACATGATCTGTATAGACCCCTCTAACATACTTGGCATCTCCAAATTCCACCTACACACAGATATATAAATTCACACTACATAGCATAAAGATAAATCATTTCAATTGGCCATATGCATGAACAATGGAACAAGTAACGTGTATGGAAAGAAAAGCTGATAGATGCATAACATGTCAGAATATTAAAAAATTACGACAATTTTAGTGTAATTATGCAGTGTGGTGGAAAAATTGCAGTGACACTATGATTTTAGCTATGGAAAAAGTATACCTGTTGGATATGAAGGCCCAGGAAATGCCAATGACACAGCCGTAGGAGTTTGGGTTCATAACAAGTTTGATCCACACAAGTTTCATCAACTTGCAAAGGGGAATCCTACTACTAACAGTTTCTTCTAACGCCAACTCCTCTTTCACATCAATAGCTACAGTATTTTCCTCCACATCTTTTCCCATTCCACCTTCACCTGTCTTATTATTAGTATTGCTGTCAACAATCATTGCTTTTGATTTGGGTTTAAAGGTGTTGGTGGTTCCCTCAATTGCTGTTCTACGAAACTCCAAGACAAAGAGAAGAAAAGTGAGCCATATGATGGCCTGCACCACTGAGGACTGGACCACTAGGTCCTCGCCAAGGGCTCCATACATGGGCTTGACCATTGGAACCCCAACAACAAGAGCGTTGGTGAGAGTGCACAAAGAGAAGCTGGTTATAGACCAGCAGAAACTCCCTTTAGTGCACTTGGCCCAAAGGGCAAGCACCAGCATGATGATGAACTTTGATATGGTGTCTGCAGCTATGAACGAAAAGTTCATTTTGAAAGGGTCGATGTGAGCAGTGAACTCAAAAGTAAAGAGTGGCAAAGTGAAGTAACATACTAGCTTGTTTATTGCCTCACATTGCTCCCTAGTGAAGATCTTCCACCACTTCACTGAACCATATCCTAACACTAGAGCAACATACAGTGGCACCACTGCCACTACCACTTTGTACACATCTTCCCACCCTATCATTTTGCTGCTCTTTCTTTTTGTGATCTGAAAACCTCAACTTGGTTTTTCTGTTTTTGATTTGATGAGTGTAACCACAATGCATTTTGAAACAGTTACCGAATTGGAGTATTTATATGCATACACTTACCAAAAAGGACAAAATGTAAATAAACAAATCGGTAATGTTTTTCTTCGAGTGAAGTCATTTAAATATAAATCTTAATATTCAAGTGTAAGCTAAATAGAAAGGACAAAAGTAGACAAACAAATCATCAACTTTATTCCAGTGACATCATTTCGTTGTATTCTATTTCTATTGTTTAAGTTGATCAACAATTTATGAAGGTGAGTTGTTATGCAACACCAAGCTTTTGTAAGTGGTGACTTCAGAATGACCTGATTGATGTGGAAGTTGAACTATAGCTTCTCTGATCCTCAATAAGTGAGATTCTCGAGCACTAGTTAATTCTGATAAGAAATTAGGTCAAGTATATAAAACCGGCTTCAGAATATGTAAAGTTGGTTTGAAAATTGTTCTCATTTTTATACGCATATACCTTCCTAAATTGTTGTTATACACATAAGACATGAATATCAGATATATCAGATAGTTAGAGTGACACAATGTTTATCAAACCTTTAAGAAGAGACACTATAATCCAAGCTTAATATAAGATGAGAATAATTTTCTCATTATTTCTACTTAAAGCAGTATGATTACTAGACATGACAGTAGAGATTTTTCCAATTGAAGCTGCGAGATTTCAAATGCAATAACGATGAATTTGGAGGAGGTGTAATGAGAATTGGATTCCATGCAAATATATGGATTCCTGAAAGCTGACACGAGCGTAACTAGGTAGCTTAGTGCATGCTTTGGTGTGGTTGCTTTTGGCTTTGCTGTGTTTGTATTGTTTGTGGTCAGAGATTTTTGACAGAAGGAATAAAGAATGAGGTGCAAGTAGCTAACACCACTACTCCACCACCTTTGAAAGAAGTTTTTGGGATTGCATTAACTATTCTTACGTTGCTTTGTATTTTATTCTTAGCACAAATACAAAGTGCGATTGCATTAATAATGCAAGCATCCTAAATTCTGTGCTCGCAGATGATACTACTATTGATGTTATTTTTTGCAGTTAGAAGGTGACAACACCAACTAATACCAATCTTGAAGTCAGTCAGAGAAGCTTTTTATATATGTATAAAATAAAAGTTGAATGTTGGTGTGTTGTGCTTCAGCATCACTCACTCATTCTCATTATATGCCATGTATCTAATGCAAAAGTTGTTTTTGTTTTAGAGTAAGTTTGGGCCATTCAATTATAATGAATTGGTTCCATCAATTATTATTGTTGTTGAGCCACATAAAATTATGCCTGCTTAAAAGAAATATAAACCAATCATCTCATTTCACTTAAAAGTGATTAAAAAAATTATTGATATCTAAAATAGTTTTTATTATTAATAAAATTTATAAACTAGTATCTAAATTAGTACATAATAATTAGCTATCAAGATTTTAGCTACCAACTACTTTACATTCCAAAGTTGGTAGCTAAAACTTTGGTAGCAAATTAGATAACAAGTTGTACTAGTGTTGAAAAATTATTCAACGACAATCTTACAACACTGGTTCAGAGTCAAACGTCATCTATTAAAACACAAGACATTTATGAAATCAAAATGAACCTATAGACAACAGTTCATGGTATAATCGTTGTCTATAGTTATGACCAAGCACATAGGCTATGGTTCCTATCAACAACCGTCATCTGTGATCCTCACATAGACGATAGTTATCATAAAACCACAGTCTATTATTCAAATTTCAGCATAGACAACAATTATTAGTAAGAAACACCATCTATGAGCTTTTTATTTTACCCTAATCAGAGTCTTCCTTACTTACACTCTCATAGTTTTCGTTCTCTTTCTTGCACTCTCGTCTCCCTATAGTCTTGCTCTCCATGCAACTTGCTTCCATTGCTCTTTGTAAGTTCTTTTATTGCTCAATTGGTTGTATGTTGCTCCTTCATTCATTCATTGCTCATATTTGATGTTTTTAGGTTCTCCATTGTCCAGGGTGTATTCTTGACTGTGTTTTGATCTCTTCCACCTTGCTCCTTCACATCGTTGCTGCGCACCACCACCATGTTGGTCAAGTTCTTTTTATTGTCTAAGAAAAAGAATGTTAATATTTCTTTATTTTTGTTTTTGGGGTTATTATTTTTTATGAATACGTTAATTTATATATTATTAGAGTCAACAAAATTTAATAAGTAATTTTAGAATTTATAATTAATATTATTTTAGTTATATAATTAAGATTATTAAAATTTAATAATTAATATTAGAGTTTATAATTAGAGTAATATTATTTTATAAATAATTTTAGGATTTATAATTAATATTATTTTATAAATATTTTAGGATTTATAAATAATATAAACAATGAATATAATATGTAAAAGGCTTAAGGCTTGAAAGGGTGTGGTTGAATAATGATATTTAATGTGTTTTAGGAAATATAAATAGTATGTTCATGCTTCTCCTTTTTATATGCATTCAATGTTCATGGTGGGTTTTATTTTCAAACAGACATGGGAAACAAATAAGAGTCTTGTAATATATATGAAGAACCTAGACACTCCATGTTCGACTGAATAAGAAGTTATTTCATTCTATAAGTTATGTTTTTATCTAAATTCTCTCATCTAAACGTAACATTACATGGGAGCAGAGGCATCGGATAAAGCCATAACAAGATTATTCAATTTGTTGGGATGAAGGAATTAATGTTTTTAGTTAGAATTTGTCATTGACATCCATCCAAGAGGGAGAATATAAATTCAGGTAAATGAAACAATAGTTTTTGCCTTTGTATGATATAGTTAAACTCCTATAACCAAATTATAAAATTGGTTTCAAATTGATCTAGATCATTATCTTTTTCTTTTCATCTGAATGGAAATATTTACTTTTGGATTTTATTTTTATTGTCTCATTGTTCAAATGTCATATAATGTAAGATGAGGGGATTGTTATCTTGGAATTCGATAGAAGTCATCATTATTATCCAAACAAGAGGATGAGTGTGACTACTATGTTATGTAATGGATGACTTCCATTATATAAGGATATGTCTTCAAGGAAATTGGGATTAGGTAATAATACTTAAATTATTCTTTATAATAAAAGTATACGTACTTTAACATTAATTTGAATTTATTTTCTATATTGCAGAATTTTACGGATGCTCAACCACTACATTTGAAAGTAGTGGACTATGTGAGAATGTTTGGACCACATACTTAATTAATTTCTATTACTCTAGTATAACTCCTGAATAAGATATAGGTTTAAGTAATATATATATATATATATATATATTATTGTTTGAAAAAATGTGTATTTGTCTGAATTTGTATCTGACTAGGTTTTTAAATAAATAGGTTAATTAAGAGGAAGAATATAAAAAAATTTGAACTGAAAAAAAATATCATAATAGACTGCAGTTGTGTCTACAACCGCAATCTATACCCTAATAACCACTATCAATAGTGTCTTATAGACTACGGTTGTGAGTCGTCGTCTATAAGTCAAAATATAAACGACGTGTTGAAAATCGTTGTCTAATAACTTTAAAAACGGTTTTCTAAGAACTTTTGTGCACTAGTGCTAGAAATTATCTATTAATAATATAAATTACTTTAAATACTAATAAATTTTGTAATATCTAGTTTAGTCAATAATAACAAATTATTTTTTTTCTAAAATTGATTTCTATTTAATGATTTTCTTGTAGTGTTTCATATGTTTCTAATTTACAATAAATTTGATAAATTTATATATTTATATAAAGAGAAACAGATGTAAAAAGAAAAAAAAAAGGAAAGCAAGCTTGTGTTCATAAATCATACTTAAATACTCAAAATTATAAATTATAAAGTAGCATTATCAACATGAAATACAAATGTAAAATTTTTTCAAACACAATGAAAGTTAAAAGGAAAATACTCTTTTTCTAAAATACAACTATAGTATTTATAATACTTTTTTTCTTATTCAAATTGCATGATTGATTTTCTCGTACTAAGTCCTTTTGATTACATTTTTTTATTCTACCCACATATTCCTCTAAGTTCAATATATAACATATTATTGTTGAAAACCGTCCTTGATCCAATAAATTTTATCATATAATGAGATAAAACGAATCTCTTGTTATATAAATCATTGTTTTAACATGAGATGAAAAAATATCTAACTATTATATTAATTCATCATTTTATTGAATTATTTGAATACATTATTTAATATGTAAAATACAAGAATAAATTCTATTTTTTAGTACAATAAATTCTAAATTCTCTCCATCCTAATTATATTTTCCTTGAAACCTTAGTGTGTGTACCCCATCTATACATGTCGACTAGTATAAATAAGCAGTCATCTTTTATTCTAATTTACGAAGATTGGGTGATGCTGTGCTTTTAAGGTTTGTATGATTTGATGTTTTGTCGTACGTGAATCTTAAGGTAAAACGGTTGAATTACGAAAAACTTAACCCACATAGTACCGTTAAAAAAACTATGGTTGCTTCTTAAACAATCTTAATGCACAACCATAAGTTGGACAATCAAGTGAACCAACTCGAAATTCATTTTAAATTTAATTTCAAAATTTACTTGTTAAAGATGATTAATGGCTAAATTATAATTGAAATATGCATAATTCGTCTCTTTAAGTTCGTGAAAAAAAAAAATCACTAGCAAAATTTTTCATGCTTTGCATTTTTTTATATTTCACCAAATATTACAAAATTTGTAAAAAAATATATCTAAAATAAATTAAATTAATCTTTATTATGACTAATTTAGAATATAAAGTAGTTAATAGTTACAAATATTATAGTTAATATTAGATACAAATTTAGAAACTATTTTATAATTTTTTATTAATAATATAAATTACTTTAAATATTAATAATTTTTAATAAAACAATAACTAATTTAATTAATATAATAATTAATTATTTTTGTCTAGTAGTTTAAAATTAGTTGTTATTTATATTAAATGTTATTTAATATTAGAAGAAACTTATACTCAAGATTGATTTTTCTAATGTTGAATAGTAATTGATTTTTCAAGATAGAATATATCCTAAAGAAGACATCTTGCAACACAACTTACAACAAATTCATTTCAAGCAATGTTCAAACGAATGTTTTATTTATTTGCACTTTCTTTGCTATACTTAATTTTATAGATATACCTAAGAGAAAATAGACTAGTTCTTATTTATTAATTATCTTTAAGATGCTTTATCTACTTGATTATAACATTTTATTTTATTGAGAGTAGTCTAGTTGATGAGACATAAAAGAATACTTGAATTATTGGTCAGAGAAACAATTTTAAACTTTAAAAAAGCAAAACCAAGAATTTAGCAAATTAGGTATGGAGTTGTGGATTGCAATTATTTGGGAAATTTGGAATCAAAGAAATAACGTCAGGTGTTTAAAAATATTGTAGTAGATGCATTTGAAATTTTTTCAATAGCTCGGCTAAATGTTTGATTTTAGATTACTACTAAAGAGCACTAAACTAATTTCACATACTCAAAATGGTGAGTAGATCCAATGGTGAGTAGATCCTTTATGTTATGAGAATGTGCAAGAAATAATTTGTTTTGTTATTCTATATATAAAATGTTGGGAAAAACGGGTAATTTTCCCACTAAAACAGAACCCTAACAGAGCTACCCGACAAATAATATTGAATAAATAAAGCGGAATAATAAAAGAGATAAAGAGGAAACACACCAGAAAATTGTTAACGGGGTTCAGCCAATTTAGCCTAATCTCCAAGCACAGCAAAAATAGCTCACTTTTATTATTACGGGAGAAGATATTACAAATTGGGATATCTAACAGTGAAGGAGGAGAGTTTAATTTATAACCCTCAAACCTCCTTCCCAAACAATGAACCCACCGATGTGGGACTTGGGATTTAAGCCAAAATCAACAAATCTCCACCTTGGCTTAATTTCAAGTCCCACCTAAAACAAATCTTCTCAAAACATAACAAAAACAAACTTTGTAGTGTTTCAAATTTGCGCCTCCGGGCGCCAACTTCAAATGTGCAAGATATTAACCAAGTCTAAACAGTGTTCAAACTTGGCCCATGTAACCACCTTGCCTTGTAGCGAACATCTTCTTTATTAGGAAATTCTTCTTTCTTTTCAAATACCCATTTGCACCCAATTGCCTTCTTACCTTTTGGTAATTGTGCCAGCTTCCACGTCTTGTTCTTCTTCAAAGATTGCATCTCCTCTTCCATCGCACCTGCCCAATTACAACTCTCTGAGCTTAGAATGGCTCCTGGGTAAGTGGATGGAATGTCATCAACAACTGGAAGTGCATAGGCAACCATATCCATGAAACGAGCAGGCTTCTGAATATCTCGTCTCTGTCTTCTAACTGCAATTGGCGTTGATTGCTGTTGAGATTATTGGGTAGGAACCTCTTCCTCATCTGACTCTTCTTCTGCCATAGGAGAGTCACTGGTGGTGTTTCGTGTTGGAATCATCACTGTCTGCTCAAACTCCACCTGCTTTCGGGCACACTCCACCTGTTGCGGAGTACTATCAGCTCCTTCTGGATTTACCTTCTTAAACATGGCAGATTCATCAAAGGTAACATCCCTGCTGATAATCGTCTTCTTTGCCTCTAGACACCACAAACGGTATCCCTTCACTCCAGGACTAAAGCCCATGAAAAGAGCCTTCTTTGCCCGTGGATCCAACTTTGATTCAATCACATGATAATATGCAATAGAACCAAAAACATGCAAAGAATCATAATCAGTTGCAGGTTTTCCAGACCATACCTCTAACGGGGTTTTGCCATCTATAGCAGATGATGGCAAACGATTGACGAGATGTTGAGCGTATGTCACAGCCTCAGCCCAAAACTCTCTTCCTAACTCAACATTAGACAACATACAACGAACTTTCTCCACAAGTGTCTTGTTCATACGCTCTGATACCCCATTCTGTTGTGGTGTTTTTCTAACAGTGAAGTGTTGAACTATGCCACAATCTTGACATACCTTCAAGAACGGATCACTCTTGTATCTCCTTCATTGTCTGTTCGGAGAACCTTAATCTTCCTTCCTGTCTGGTTTTCAACTTGAGCTTTCCACTTAAGGAAAATTTCAAGCACATCATTTTTGTTCTTCATAGTAAACACCCAAACTCTCCTGGAAAAATCATCCACAAAAGTGACAAAATAATGCCTACCTCCGATTGACGGAGTCTTGGCAGGTCCCCACACATCTGAATGCACATAATCCAAAATACCCTTGGTATTGTGAATTGCAGTGTCAAACTTCACCCTTCGTTGTTTTCCCAGAACACAATGCTCACAAAATTCAAGTTTGCAAGCCTTCGTACCTTTCAACAGTCCCTGCTTGGTAAGAATTTGCAAGGATTTTTCTCCAGCATGTCCCAACCTCATATGCCACAACTTTGTTGCCTCAGCATCCTTCTTAGAGCTAGAAGTTGTTACCGCTACTGTCCCCACCATTGTACTACCTTGGTAGTAATACAAATTGTTCTTCCTCACGCCTTTCAACATCACCAGTGCTCCTGAAGTTGCTTTAAGAATTCCATCTCGCATCATCACAACTAGGTCTTTAGATTCTAAAGCCCCCAATGAGATGAGATTCTTCTTCAACTTTGGCACGTACCGTACATCCCGCAAAATTCTGGTGGATCCATCATGATTCCGCAGCTTGATTGAACCTATCCCAGCTGTCTTACATGGATTATCATTACCCATGTAAACAACCCCGCCATCAAGTTCTTGAAATTCAAAGAACCAATCCCGAATGGGACACATATGATAGGTACAACCTGAATCCAATATCCACTCATCTGGATACGATGATGCTGAAAGCGAGACAATTAAAGAGATATCTGATTCCACATCACTTTTGCATTCTGCAACATTTGCATCTTGTGGAGCCTTCCCTTTCTTCTGCAGTTTTGGACAGTCTTTCTTCCAGTGTCCTTTCTCATGACAGAAAGCACACTCATCTTTGGCAACGGCTCGACCTTTAGACTTAGACCTCCCTCTTCTCCCATTTGTTTGGCTTTGCTGACGACCTGTTGCCACCAATGCTTCTTTTGATGTCGTTGATTTGGTTTTCATCTTATCCTGCTTTCTCAATTCATGACTATATAAAGCAGAACAAACAGCATCTAACGACACATTCTCCTTCCCGTGAAGGAGTGTAGTCTCCAAATGTTCAAATTCATCAGGAAGAGATGATAACAACATCAAAGCCAAATCTTCATCCTCAAACTTCACATCTAAATTCAACAGGTCTGCTACTAATTGATTAAACATAGTGATGTGTGCATTCATAGTAGTACCTTGTTGGTAGTCAAATTGGAACAACGTTTTCTTCATCAGGAGCTTGTTCTGACCACTCTTCTTTAGAAACTTGTCCTCCAATGCCTTCCACAGTTTGTGGGCAGAAGTCTCATTTTTTACAGCATACTTCTGCTCTCTGGACAGGCAGGATCAAATAGTTCTGCATGCCAACCGGTTGATGATGTTCCAGTCTTTCTCCTCTACCTCTTCTGGTTTCTCTCCTTCAATAGCAATATCAAGACCCTACTGAAAAAGAGAGTCCAAGACCTCTCCTTGCCACATGCCAAAATGTCCAGTGCCATCAAATATTTCCACCGCCAATTTCAAAGTGGACACCGGGAACCTCGACCATGATGACGAGGAGCCCGACACTGGATACATCCTTCGCTTCTTCTTCTTTATTTGCCATTACAAACTCAAAATATAATATTCAATATTACAAATAATTTCAAACAACCCAAGGCGAACCTTCGACTCTTGATACCACTTGTTGGGAAAAACGGGTAATTTTCCCACTAAAACAGAACCCTAACAGAGCTACCTGACAAATAATATTGAATAAACAAAGCGGAATAATAAAATAGATAAAGAGGAAACACACACCAGAAAATTGTTAACGGAGTTCAGCCAATTTAGCCTAATCTCCGAGCACAGCAAAAACAACTCACTTTTATTATTATGGGAGAAGATATTACAAATTGGGATATCTAACAGTGAAGGAGGAGAGTTTAATTTATAACCCTCAAACCTCCTTCCCAAACAATGAACCCACCGATGTGGGACTTGGGATTTAAGCCAAAATCAACATAAAACATAGACAACAATTAAGGAAATTCTAACGGTGGACAAATTAATAGTGTTTAGAGGGGTTGTCAAGGTTTGTCAAAAAACAGTTGCAGTATGTTTTTTTGGAAATCTTAGTGTGGGGGTGGTGTAAGGCCTTCTATTTTGGATAAAGGCTATGGAGTAAATATTCTCTATTATTTTCTATTAAGAAGTGAATTTTAGATATGACTCAACCTCATAAAACTAGTTTATAAAGTGCACTTACTTATATACTATGAAATGTCCTAATATCTAGTCAATGTGTGATCTCCAACATACTCTCTCATCATGTTGAGAGTGACAGCTCGTGTGCGGCGTGAGACAATATATTTATGCATAGTCCGGTGACCCAATAAGTCTAACCAACCACTTCTCGTTAGAACGAGACTCTGATACCATATTAAGAAGTTGACTTTTAAGCATAATTCAACCTCATAAAACTGGTTTTGGATTCTGTGTTTATTGTTTTGCTTTCTATTGTATGTTTTGTCCATCATATATGAAAATTAGATTATGTTATTTTTTTTATACGAGTTGGATTATCTTTTATATATTCTAATTTATTTAATTTATTGAAAAAATATCATTTAGTAACGAACAAATTGTTACCTCCAATGTTGTAATTTTTTTCTTTGATTATTTAAAAGTATACAACTATAAATACTAAAATTTCTAAATCACTATAAATAATTTTATATAATAAAGAAGAGATTAATGGTTCTTTAGATGGGGAAAGTGGCCTAATTCTATGAGGCTTGTGTAAAATAATACTTAGACTATTGCATAAAAAAAAATTAAAAAAATAGTTGAGAAAATCGTAAATGTATTGTGAAAGAATATTTTAATGAAATTTAGAGTTTAACCAATAGTTAATTTGAAAAGAAACAAATCCATATAAAAATATTTATGTTTTCTTCTTTTTTTTCCTTATCCTTCCTCTTGTAAAATGGGATTTTGCAGGAAAAATAAAACTCAAACTTTACAAAAGTTTTTAAAACAAAATTTAACTTTAATTCTTTGTTTTAACAACTTCCACTCAAATTATGACCATTTCCATTTAGATGTTGGAGATCAGATACATCATCTTGGATGATCTTCACTATCCATAGAAAGCAAACTTCCAAAGACAGAAAAATTGAAAACCAACAAAAGGGAAAATGCACTCAAAGATTATGAGAATGAAATGATAGAATACACAAACAACATCACAAAATAAAAATAATAAAAATTGAACGTGATTTATATTTTCTTAGCCCACAGAACAAAATATTTCAGTAAGTATTTGTTTATTCTGACTCTCCATTAATATTCTGGTTTCAACACTTTTATTAATATAGTTTTGAATAAAGTTTAGAAAATGTTGATGATTTAGAATTAGAATTTTTGATGTTCGAAAAGATGGAAGCAAAGAGATGGGGAGAAAGAAGAGAACGTGTAGCATAATTTGTGGTGTAAATTATGAATAAGTTGAGTTTGTGACGGAATCAAAGATAGAAAAATAGATGGAGAAAGTTAGAACACGTTCTTCTAAGATGTTAACAATTCACATGTCTTGCTTTGAAGAAAGGAATAGAATTTTTGCATTGCATGTGTGGACACAAACACATCAAATCTAAATTGTGTGGCTTCATTAGTCACATCTAAGATTTTTTAACCTTTTCTTTATCTATCCAACATATCTTTTGCAACTTCTTTTTTCAAACTTGTAACCTATTAAGGTGAAAATTAACTTAAAAATATTATTTATTATTAAAATTCTTTATGAATAGGTATAGTCTACCTATGTATCGTTTTTGTTAATATATGAGTTTTTGTCTACTCTTCCATATTTTTATATTTTCTTTCTTTTTTTTCTTTTGTTTAATAATATTTTTTTCATGTGATGACAAATGATTGTTGTTACTTGAGGTCAGTCTAACTTAGATCTTAAGTTGCATAGTGATGCCTAACATGAAAGTTTTTATTTAAAAAACTAACTTAAAAATACTCATTTTATATATATATATATATATAATTTAAGGTGAAGGTGAAGGAAACCTTAGGTGTTAAGGTGATTAAATCAATCAACAATTAAATTAAATTATGTTTTATAATTTTAATATAACCTCACGTTATTTATTTATATGTTGAGATAAATGATAATTTATATATATATATATATATTAATATATCTTTTAAAGACAAAACAATAACAGAATTCCGAGTTTTAAAGCAGACATTAACTTACCGATAGCGAGTGACACGATAGGTCCAACAAACACTCATTAGGATAGGTTTTAAATGGTTCTGATATGATAACATATTACAAAGTGAACTTTAAGTCTAACTCAACCTCATAAAACCGGTTCATGAAGTAAGATTTGCACTCACTTATATACAATGAAATATTCTCATCTCTAACAGGATTTGAAGTTAAAATAAATTATATTATATAAATTTTAAACCATAAACTTTATCTTATAAATTAATTTGTGAGAAAATATATTAAAGATAAATAAATATAAATTTTATTTTTAAAAGTTAATTAAATTTAAAGTCTACAATATTAAAATATATTTTTAATACTTAAATTTATCGGTCACATCTATCATTTTGTATGGTCAAAAATAATAAAATTGACGTATTTATATGTGTTGCATTTTGTTTGGAGATCTAATTATTTCTTTAACTTTTCTACTTGAATATTCTTATTTTAGTATCGAATGATGCTGAATTTTTTCTTCTTCTTCTTCTTCCAATTTTTAGTGCTGAGAGTATTCTGAATTTGCTTTCTCAGTCGCATTCAAAGTTAATCAACACGGTGTAACACTTTTTCAATTATTTGATTATTTATTATATATTTTTAAAAATTTAACTCAATTTCATAAAATTATATTTAATTTTTAATTAATATGGGATTTTATATATATATATATATATATATATATATATATATATATATATATACTACAAGAAAAACATGAAATAAAACTAATTTTAGAGACAAAAATCATTAATTATTATAATAACTAAATTAGAGGTATTTTAAAAACTAAAAAAAAAAATTTAAATTAATTTCTATTATTATGAAATGGTTTCTAAATTAGTATCTAATTAACTACCAATTACTTAGTTTCTAAATTTGGTAGAAAAATCTTTGTTGCTAATTAAATACTAATTTAAAAACAATTTAATAATATTAGAAACTAATTTAGAAATCAAAACCTGTTTAGTTTCTAAAATGGTCTCTAATTTATTCACTAGTAACTAATTATTTTTTGTCTTTAAAAATTGGTTTTTTTTTATAAACAAGAAAATAAAGAATATTTTTGATAAAAAGATAAAAGCATTAAGTGATTTTTTTGTTCAACTTGCCATCTTTTTCTTCACTGTTAACTTATTACTCATCCACTAAAAATACAAATATTTTTTTTTTAGTGTTATATTTGTACAACTGTATGATGTATAAACTAATAACTTCATAAATATTTAGTAAATAACTGATACATTGTTTATTACTAAAGTTAATTGTTAATTAATTGAAAATTAGATATTAATTATATATTGTGCTATTATAATTCGTACACTTTGTGTGATTAATGAAAATATTTATATGCTTAATGATATAATAACTTTTTTATTTAAGAAAACGAAAAGGATAAATTTATCCCACGTAATATTATAGCGAAGAATAATTTTTTTTTATATTCTTCACTTATATTTTTTTAACTCAATTTGTAGTTCTTAATACAGAATAGTTATTCAAATCAGTAATACAAGTATTCTATGTCAGAAATTATAAGACTAACTTTTTTATGCTTAGAACTCGTTGAAATAGGTTTTTTCTTCTCAATTCAACAAAGTTCTTCCATATATTCTCAATAAAAGAAAAACTTATGGAGATGCTTATAGAAATCTTGAAATATTATAATTAATTCGTATTTGTGTTAAAAATAATTTATAAAATTTTAATTAATTTAGATGTACATAAAAATATATTATATTTCATTACTTAAATATATTTTTAAAAAAATTACAAACCTACACTTTTTACTTTTCAAAAATAAAAAATTTGCTCAAAAATATCAATAAATTATTTACAAACTTTAATAAAAAAATTGACAAATTCATTCTAACTTTTTAATCCATACGTATTTTCTTTCTTCAATTTTTTTTTCACAATCCTAACCCAATCTAGACAACCTAAAAATACAGAATAATTAAATAATATATATAAGTTCAGTTAATTAAAAAAAAATAGAAAAATAGTATAAAAAATTATATTGACCAATTATTACATCAACATCACATAAAGTAGAAACTAGAAAAGGCTGGAATACACTTAAGAATATTCTTTGGTGCCTTACAACAATCAGAACAACTTTTTAAAAACATATATTGCACATTTATTATTAATTAATAACTTTGCATCATTCTAAAGTAAATAATAATTTTTATTTTATTTTTTTTATATTTAACTGTTTATTAATGGAAAGAAGTTACTATCCTCTAAATTAATTAATGCTCATATTTCTTTAATCAATATATTATAAAAAATATTTGTAAATCATCAACCAATCAATTTCTTAACTGGATTTTGAAAAAAAAAACACTAAAGTTTGAAGTTTTTATATTTTTTAAATTAAAAATAATATTTTACTAATTGAATAAATCGTCTATTAGTATTTTTAGTGTATGTAGAAAAATACTTGAGCAATACACAAAATACGACAAGACTCTATGTATTGAAACTTAATGTGAATATTTTTACAATGTGAAATTTATTTTGAGTCCTAAAAATAAGAATATGTACAAACATTTAATTATGATGTATAATGTTTAACCTATAATCAAATGATAAATTATCATAGATGATAAAATTGTGAATTTTGATAATAATATATGTTATTTTATTTTATTTATGTTATTTTATTGATGATATGCTTTTAATTATAAATAGTTTTACATTCTGGGAGATTTAAATTAACATATTAAAAATATAAGGAATTTTATTTAAATTATGCTTAATTAAAATGAGGTCTGGTCATATAATTAGTAAATTTTAAATATTAGTTTTTCTAGTAAACTTTGTGAGATAGTTAAGTCTGATAGTTTACAAAATATTATCATGAATAATGTGACTATAAGGGTTTCTTAAATAAGAAAATATATCCAATACACTAATATTTTTTAAGATATTAGTATTTTATCTTTTTAGTTACGATTAAAACTATCATCTATGATTAATAAAATTTGTTTTTATTTATAGGATTTTTTTAATTTAAATAAATTACTAAAATTTTAAATAATATAGTGTATTATTTAAAATATTTGGATTTTAAATGAAAAAATTAGCTTAATAATGGCTTTGGTTTTTTTTTTCTAAGAGAGAAAGAGTAAGAAATAAATCAAGTGGCTTAGATGTAGATGTATACTAGTGTTTTTTTTATATAAACATATTCTCTCTTCTTTTTACTATTTGTGTTACATTTTAAATTTTTGTTTGTATCTTTGTACTTTATTCTGTTTATATGTATAGTTAATAAATTTTTAAAAAAAAATAACAGTTATCCAGTTTGAAAACTTTACGTAGCTTATAAAAAGTCACATGAGGTGTCAGCTTAGCTGAGATGTCAAGTTGCGATGTCTAACATAAAAACTTTATTAAAAAAAAAAAAAAAAATCACGTTTGTTAATGCTTTTTGTGGGCTTGGTCATTTTGTACGTTAATTCTACTTCTACTTCTAGGCTATTCTTTTCCTGTATTCTTTACTTAGTTTTCGATTTTTTCCTTCACTATATCTCTCTTTCTGTTCTTCGCAGCAGAAGGTTTGTTACTAGCCAATCTTGCATTCTTTACCTCTGTGTTTTCCTATTTTCCTGCTCTGCACCTTCAATAACGTTTAACTTCAACAAATTTATAACAAATAAATAATTTAATTACTATAAATTTATATATTAGGTTCAATGCCAAATTATGTTAGCAATTGTTTTAAATTTAAATAATAAACTTGTACTTGCTACCAAATAATATTAGTTTGTTCTATTATACAAAATGAGTAATGTAATTTAGTCAACTCAAAGATTTGTCAAGTATAAATTAACACACGGATCTATCTGGCATATGGTATTCAACAATAAATATATTATTATATCTTTCAAAAAGTTCGTATTAAAAAAAATTTGGTAAAAGATTAACATTTGATTCATTTAATCACATTGGGTAGGCAAACTTTAATTCCATTAAAGAAGATAATAATATCTAGAATAAGAATATACAAACCTTAACCCCATTAAATAAGACAAGTTTAAGACATCTAATATGTAACTAGGGATGGCAAAGCGGGACGGGCCATGTGGGCCGGCTCGCGGCCCACCTATAAAAAACGCGGGACGGGTTGACCTTTTCAACCTGCTAACTCGCATTAGCCTGCGGCCGTGTGGGCCAGCAGTGGGGCAGGACGGGCTGGCCCGCTAACCCACAAAAACGCGGACTAGTCCGCAAACCCGCGGACCAGCTCTTATGCGAGGCGGGTCGGAAATTCTAGTCCTCAATAACTTTGCGGGGCGGGCCAACCCGGCCCGCATTTTTGCGGACCAAGCGTGGGACGGATCAATGCGGGGCGAGCTGACCGCTTTGCCACCCTGTGTAGAACATGTATATTTCAAATATTCGAAAAATTTAAATATTTGATAAAATTAATATATTTGTCATAGAAGTTCATAATACACTCATTCAAACATATATATATATATATATATATATTCACAAATATTTATTTTCATTAATCATTACATGTATATATTCATTTTCATAAACATTACATTAATCATTGATATTATTAAAATATAACTTAGTTCATAAATCTTTCATTCTTACATTAGAAAATCAAGTAAATTAGAAAATCAAGTAAAATAGAAAATTACAAACTAAAATAATTGTTTAATATACTCGTTTGAGTGACAAACATCCTAAGAAAAAAAAAGTTGTTTTATATTATATTTTCGTTTGAGTGAAATAATCCTACTTGATAAAAAAAATGTTTCATGCTTGAGTCAAAAGTATTTTTCTGAGTAAAAATAACAAGAAGAATAGATTATGCAACAATTCAAAGCATCCGAATAATTTTACCAAAAACCTACTCTATTATTTTCAACCTTCTCAACAAATTTAAAATACCAACTTACAACTATGCTAAAAACTCATACTTCAATCATTCAACTTAAATTGATCTTTTCAAAGTGAAACATTTATTTACATTAAATTCTCTAATCATAACATAATTCATACAAACTCAAAATTCAAGTATGTACCAACATATTTAGATAATTGAATATGGAATTAAAAAAATTTGGTGTACGGTGTCTTAATTAAAAAATCTTGAACTCTGTTGTTTGGGGCCAATAATTCATTTAATTTATTAAAATATTTTTGACTATGAGTATTGACTATTAGCCCAACACCAATTTGGAGTGTGGGCCCATTTTCTCCAATGATTGGTTTCTATTTTTATTTTATTGTTTACAACCCCACTTCTACTCGTCAACCACACCAAACATTATACATTAATAGATTAGGTCGAGATCTGAAAACGTTAGCCACATGCTTCACTATTACTTTAAAACCAATCACAATAATTCGATAATCCTTGTCTTCATGTGCAGCCCAAAATTATTAATGTAATCCAATCACAAATTTTGCACTCTTCCATTTCTCCTTTTATGCTTATGACTTCACGTAATTCTACTACACAAAGTAGTTGTAATATTAACTATGTTGAACTGCCAAAGTTCTTCCTTTTATGATCCATTCAGTTTGTTGTTAAAATGGAGAAAACTAGTAGTACGGCACCAAGATCATGGGATGAACAAGTTTCTTTAACAGATTACAAACTATACCTACTAAGGATAGTAGCTATGGACCACATGAAAACATTGCTTATTTTTAGCATCAATTTAACACAAACTTGTACAAACAAACAACCCAATCCAAACCCATTTTCATCTTAAATGTACTGAGATGATTGAGCACTGAAGAGTACTCAGTGAAAAAGTGAAAAGCAAAAAAATCAACACTGAATTTCATTTCCAAACCCCTCTGTAGATCTATTAACAGGAATCATGGCTGTAGGTGATTTGGTTACAGCAGCTAAAATATCAGTATATCCAACCACACCGACCAAAACCTCGTCATTCTCGTCCTCGGTCACCCAAACATGAGTTGCCCTGTGGGATAGCATCTGAGCCAAGACTGCAGCCAGTGAACTAGTGAGTTTACATGTCAGAGGAGCACTCCTACCCCTATACATGCTCCTGGAACCAAAACTGTGGCTCCCAGAATTGCTGAAGAAACCAATACTCCTGCTACTGAATTTCCTTGGTTTCCTTGAACCATTAACTAAATCACTGTTTCCAGTTGGAGAATCTACACTGAACTCAGGCAGTGACCTTGAGCTAACATTATCTTCAACTCCCATGACAAACTGTCCAGCCGAGAGATTCGCCAAAGCCCATGCTGCTGCTAAGTAATCGCATTTCCATAACTTGCATGCAGAAATTTCTCCAAGGATCTTACACTGACCATCTGGTGTGTTTTCTGTCACAGCAACTGCACTTGGATCTTGAGGAAGCTTTTTAGTGGCTGCAATGGCTGGAGTAGAGGATTCAATATAGCTGTAGTCTGCATTAATTGCTCCAAGAGCAACAATGGAAGTGAGAGGAAGGGGAGCCAAAGCGCCAAGACAACCAATGATGAAACGGAGAACATCTTCTCTAGAGAGACAACAGTACTTATCACGGATAACAGTGCCCGAAGTTGAGGGGCTCCAATTCAAGTTAGGAGGTAGATTGTTGCTGCTGTTGCTCGGAGAATCATTATTCTTGAGCCACTTGCCGTAGTAGATAACTGAGAATCGCTTACTCATGCCCTTCCATGCTACACTCTTCGGAACAAGCAGACGTTTCACACCTTGTTTCATCATGTCTAGCGCATCTATCAACCTTGATTGGAGGAAATAAAATAACATTAAGACTGTGTTTGAAGGATTAGAAATCTGAATCAATGTATATGTTGTTTGCCAAAGTTTGGTTTCAAGTACTTCATAATCAAATATTGTTATAAAATTGCAATGGCTATTTTGAATTTCTGAAAAGTATAAAATTGCAATGACTATTTTGAGTTACTCCATTCTTAGAGGAGTTTGATACAAGAGTATAAGATACCAAAGCATATGATACAAGGGAATTTAATATCCCATTGCTTGACATAAAAACTCAAGTTATCCAGTAGTTTACTCGAGAATGTTAAATTCCCTAGCATTGTGGGAAGTAGAAATTCTTGTAACAGGATGGAATCCTATTCCATCAGAGAGAAAAGATGCGGATGATGAAAATCCTCTAACCCCAGATGCCTAGGTGAGAAAATGATTGTGCACCAATCATTTCCAAGACACCTCATCTTTGATAGCAACATAAAACACAATCCTCTCTCCAAAACCAAACCACAAACCACCCACATACATAACATTCTTATCATAATATCATCACCAATGTCAGATCATGCACTTAACATTGATACCCACTGCTACTAAAAAAATCAATCCACCACCTCACAACGTAGAGAGGCTAATAGAGTCGCACACATACTATTCTAGCTAAAGCAAGTGTAAAAACATGGTTCAGTTAATATAAACAAGAGTTTAATTTTCATAGACAGTACAAAAAGATTTTCAAATCGTCAACTAATAAAAAATCACTCCAGATACATGTTTTGAAATAGTATAGAAGTCAACGACCTTACGTATATGCCAATTAACCTGTAATTGTGATTGAATGAAAGTGTAACTTACTATGAGAGTGTGTTCTAATTAAATTCTATGATCAAATCAAATCTAAAAGTAATTGAAACAGGTGCTGACCTTGTAGCAGGGTCAACAAGCCTGAGCAGCGAATTGTTAGGAACAACAACCTCAGAAACAGGAATCTTCAAGGCCTTGTCCTGATCCTCCAAACACTGACTCTTAGCCAAAAACGCAACTATGTCAAAAGAACTAAGGATACCAACAAACCTCTGCTGCCTCATCTCACTATTCTCAATCCCCACATGAGATCTCTTTTTCCAAATGGGTATGCTCCCTTCAGGGGACTCTCCGATCGCCCTAATCGCGGACTCCACCGTCTCACTCTCGTGAAACTCCACCAGCTCCGGCTTCCCCACCGTCAGATCGCCCACCACGTGGTACACAAACACCGACGCCATCAGAATCCAAAAGGGCGAACAAAGTCACAATAAAAATCAGTTTTTTTTAAAAAAAAAACAGAGAAAGGGTAGCTTTTTGTGGGCTATAAAAGGGTGTGGAGGAAGATGAGGAGGAGGTCAAGGGCGTTGATGGGGGGACGGTGGAGGATCAAGTGAGAGAAGGAGTTAGCCATTGGCATGGATGGGGAACAGAAAGGTAAAGGCCCATTCAATTGAATCGGATCAGAGAGAGAGAAAACAGAAGAATCGTGAAAAAAGGAGGCGTGGATTATAGGGAAGATATGATATGGAAAATTGGATTGGGTAGGTCCTTTGGGGGGACAATAGGAGGAGAAATGACAGAGGGAGGATGGATTCTTAATTCCGTTGGGGACTCACTGAGAATGAATGAGAAAGACACACCACAACACCAACACACAACACAACAACCTTCAATTTATCGAATGAGAAAGAAACAGAGTCACGCACACACAACATATGTCAAGTGTGACTCTTTGTGTGGCCACCTGCATCAGTGTTCCTGTTTCTCAGACTCATCTTTAATTTCAATTCTTCATGTTTTTTTTTTAATTTATCACCTATTTTTCATATAATTATTATTGGGTTTTTAAACAATATATTTATATATAATCGTTTAATTTTAGTTTTCCAGTTAAAACGATCTCTTATTGATTTTGATTAATACCCAATCTAAAATAGCCATGCATGGTTATTTTCATCAATAAAGTCAAAACTAATTATGTGTTACCTAATATAGGTTGTAACAGACTTTCGTTTCATTGTTAATTTTTTTTTATTTATAATTTTTTTAATTAGCTTTTATGTTTGTAAAGTCAATCAACATGATCATTTCATTAGTTTAGAAGAAAGTTAGTTAGCATTTTAAATATATTATGATTTTAGTTTCGGTAGAAAATAAGATATTTTCAAAACATTTTCACTACATTGGTTTACCAATATTATTTTCACTACATCTTCCCTTTCTCAACCTCATCGTCTATTTTATAGTATTATTATTATCATTTCAACTTCTCACTTCAGAACTTTTTTAAAAATAAATTTATGCTTTTTTTATTGTGTAATTTAATTTCGTATTTTTATAATGGGCAAATTATTTTTTATTAAAAAAGTAGAGAAATCGTGCAAGTTGAATACGAAACAATTTTAAAGAAACCATACCACCGTTCATATTCATGAATTTGAAATTTTCAAAAACATCGCATATGTAATATACGAGTTCTAGTTAAATTTTACGTGAATGGCATTTGTGAATAAATTGTATTTGATTCATACAATTTCAATTAATAGATAAAAAAATAATTACATTGAAATCATATGTATAAAAATAATATATATAATATTTGAAAATAATTGAAATCTCATTTATTATATAAATTTTAGTTAGATTAGATTGTAATGAAATCATTTTTATTATATACTAGCGGAAACACACATTATAGTATTTGTGTATTAGTATTTCTTTTTTATACTCAATTTATATAATAATATAAATTTAACATGAAATAATTTTAGATGAGTCAAAATTGAAAAGAAAAAAAAAATAACATGTAAAAAAATGATGAATTGATTAATCAACATTTTTTTCTCCTTATGGTTTGAGTTTCTTTTTTTCTTCACATTAAGGTTAAGATTCATTTTATTGTAGATAAAAAAAATGATGATTTTATCAAAAAATAAAGTTGTTTGAAATGGAGTGGAGAGTGATTGAAAATAAAGATTATTTTATTTTATACCTGAGATCTGGTGTGCGAATGAGTGAGGGTGAGAATATGCTCTCTTTCTTTATATGTTGTTGTCTTGAAAAAAGGAATTAAGAGAAAAGTTGGAAGTTAGTTTACATATAAAAAATTGTCCCATAACATTAATTTAAACAAATTTTAAAAAAATAATTTTTTAAGTAATTCATATGAAATGATAAAATACTCAATTATACTAATAAAATGAGATATATTAAATAAGGGTAAAATTAGAAAAAAAAAATTGTGTACACCAAAAAATATAAGGAAAAATCCTCTTTATATACACGTATAGATAATTTAAGTGTAATAAATTTTTTTCTTTCAAAAATAAAATATGTTAATTATTTTTAAATGATGAAATAATTTAAGAAACATTTATGTATCCTAAATCGAATATATTTGTAAATTTATTATTGTGTATTCATATTTTTTACATTAAAAAATATAGAAATTTATATTTTTTATGATTTTATTATATTTATAAATAATTAATTATAAAATAAAAATTATATAATTTAATGTATATAATTTAGTAAAAATAATACTAAAAAATTATATAGTTGTTATTTTTAAAAGAGAACTTACTTAAATATTTTAAAATAAAGAAAAGCTTTTAAATTATTTATTGTATTAAATAAATAAATAAACAGTTTATTTTTTAACAAATAAATTATTCAATTAAAACATGGCATAATATAATATAATGATATAAACTTTTGATTATATTTATGAACAACTAATAAAAAAAATACAACTTAAAATATATGTACATATAATTTAGTAAAAATGGTATAAAAATTATGTAGTCGTTATCTAAAAAAAAGTTATTTAATTATTTTGAAAGATAAAATTGTCCCCTTAAAAGATAATACCAAAACAAATTATGACATGTGTATATCCTCCTAGAATGGTATAGAGTATTTGTAATACTATCTTATTATTGGATGTAATTATATCTTAAATATTTATTTTATGTATTTTTTTTTGGAGTAAACTTTAAATTGATTAACAAATTTAAAAAATTAAATAATTCAATTAGTCATATTTTAATATTCATCACAAACCACAAGTACTTTGATCAAATTCATACAGCAGAAAAGAAAAACATACTATTCAATAGTATTATTCCTCTATTTTTCTCTCTCTTTAACACAATTCTTATACAGTGTTTAATTTAGTGATTAACCCACACATAATCTTTGAGTTTAGGATTAATTATTTTTTAATATTGTCTTCTCTCTCTTCTTCTGATCATAAGGATGGTATCCTTAACTTTTTTTTGTTAATATCACTGTCAAAACTTGAATAATAATAAATGTGAATGTTTTAACCCCTCTTTTATGGAAAAATAATTTCATTTAAAAACTAATTTTTTAGGGAATTTATATAATTTTAAAAGAAAAAAAATCTAAAGAAAGTAGGAAAATGATTTAGAATAAGTTTTGAAAACCTAAAATTATAACTAGCTTTAAATATTATTTTTTTTACATTTGTAATTAAACTTACCTAAAAACCCTTTCCAACCCAATCTAACTCTTTAAAAAAACATAATCTACAAAGTTACTTTTTTTTAAAAAAAAAAACAAACAAAGAAAACCTTAAACGTGTTTATAAAATATGAAAATTTCGGCAGGCTTTATAAATAAAAGGAGTTGTGTGTAACAAACACAAAATAAAGGAAAAGTCTTATTAACTTACATAAAATATGAAAATGAAATTAGATATAAATGTGGGATAATTTTTTTTTACAAAATATGTGCTGAATGAAAATAAAATTATATAAGAGAAAAAAAATTGACCGTTTAAATTGTTTATTTTGTGAAAAGTATTATACAGTAAATAATATATTTACGCCTTATTTTTTAAGTAAAAATTAAATTAATCACATATGATAATCATAATTTCATTGTGAAAGTATCAGATAAAACATTATTCTTGTTTTCTATTTGTAATAAAATATAAATAAATAGAAAAAAAGTGAAGATTGAAGAATATAAGGGGCATAAATTCCTGGAATTGGAACATATACACATTCGTTGAAGAATTTTGCAATTAATGGAAAACTTATTTAGTAAATAAATGAACTTAAATTTTGATAATTATCTACAATATTTTATGAAAATAAATATAAATATAGATATTTTATTACTTGAATGGTCCTATGTTTAGAGGCTAAATTTAATATCAGATATAGTTAAAAATGATAAATGGTATTTTTATAAGATATTTTATAATTTCATAATATATATTAAAAAAAGTATGGTGTTAGTATTTTTTTTAATGGTTTAATTTCGTCTCGTATCAAAGTTAAATGTCATAATTATTACTATTGTTTTATAAATAAATAAAAACTATTTAGTAGTAAGTAGTTAACTTTTTTGTCTTAATTACCGGATCATATCCTAAGTTAAAATTTGTTTGAAAGTATGCATGTATTTAATTAAACAAAAAACTAATAATTTTTGTAAAAAAATTAACATTTAAAAGTTAAAATCTGATGATTCTATCTATCAAATTATGATCATATTTAAAAAAGCAATAATATACAAGTTTAATTATACGAGTTTACACTTCTATTTAATTATAAATAACTTATAGTATCATTTTTAAAATAATTATCATAAAAATTAAATAAATTATTATGCATAATAATATGTTATTAGATGACAATGTAAAATTATTTTATTTTGTTTAGAATGATTTTCTCTCTCAAATGATATTTAGATAAATTGAAAGATTTTGATATAATTATTTAGATGAGTAATTATATGAGTTTGGGCATATCTAAATACTGATTTAATAATAATAACACATTTTTATATTTTAGATGGATTTATAGACCTTTTCAATACATAACTGTATATTTCTATGAATTTAAAAGTACAATTCTATAAAAATATATTTTAGTCCTTATATTTTTTGTCAAAACAAATTGTTTTGATTTTTCAATTTTAAAACTATTAACTATTTTTATATTATATTTAATATTTAGTATTTAATATTTTTATAGCTGGATAAAAGATTAAATTTATATTTTTTCAAATTTTGGAAAAAAAATAAAAATTAAGACACATTTTTCTGAAATATATTAAGTGACTATTTATAAGGGATAAGTGAAAATTTCAAATTTCACACAATTTCTCAAAGAAATAAGTTTTTTTGTCTATTTTTTTTAATATTAGTAAAAAGATAGAATTTTAAAAACAAGTTATGTGGATGCATTTAAAAATTTATTCATTATTATTATAATAAACTCTCATTTCACATCATATATATATATATATATTACATAAAAGTATGTTTTAATATTCAAAGAAAATTAATCATCTCAAAAATATATATTTTTAAAAATCATTGACACTATTTATTGTTATAATAAATTGTATATTATTAATGAATTTTTAGATAACTGGAGCATGCGATTATTTTGACATGGCCATGCAGTGAGAGAGAGAGAGAGAGAGATGAAGAGTGGAATCTGTACCTTAGTATTATTTTCCAACCTTTATAAAAAAATATACGAAGAACAAAGCTTTTTTCTGGGACACAACACAACAACAAGAGAAACTTAAAAAAGGGATAAAGTGTAATGCAACAGAGAGAAAGAGGTAAAGAGAGAGAACTAAGAAGCACAACAAAGCCACTTTATTTTGTTCATCTAACCTAAACCCTCCTCCTTTTACCTGTTACACTCTCACTTTATCAGCGTGACACAACACAACCAACCAACCTAAGACCAATGTGTAAGACTATGTTCCTCTTTCCCTTCTCTTCTTTCTCTCCTTCTGTCCATTTCATCATGTTTTCATTCTAATCTTCAAATCCTCAACCCCCAGTTCCCTTTTTGCTTCAAACTCTTCTTCCCCTTCCTCAAAATTGCACCTTTACTCTCACGTTGATGGTGATGGCACACACCACACCCCTCCACTGTTTATGGCACCCCTTCACTCTCCTCTCTGTGATTCTTCTCTGTGCAATCCCTTCACTCTCAATTGATGTTCACCTACAAGACAGAGCCTCTCTTCTTCTGTTCAGGTCAAGGCTGCAAGACCCCTACCAGAGTTTGTCCAACTGGGCAGGCTCCAACTGCACTTCATGGAGTGGAATCACCTGTGACAACAGAACTGGGAGGGTGCTTTCCATCAACCTAACTAGTATGAACCTGTCAGGCCAAATCCACCCCAGTTTGTGCCAGCTTTCATACCTCAGCAAGGTGGGGTTGTCCCACAATAACTTCACTTCCCTCCTTCCTGAATGTTTTGGAAATTTGCTCAACCTAAGAGCTATTGATCTCAGCCATAACAGGTTTCACGGTGGGATACCAGACTCTTTCATGAGGCTCAGGCACCTCACTGAGCTTGTTTTGAGCGGGAACCCTGGTTTGGGTGGTCCACTGCCTGCTTGGATTGGAAACTTCTCCACAAATCTGGAAAGGCTACATCTTGGTGTCTGTTCATTCAGTGGGGACATACCTGAGAGTTTGCTTTACTTGAAGTCCCTCAAGTATTTGGACCTTGAGAACAATCTCTTGTCTGGTAATCTGGTTGGTTTTCAGCAGCCTCTGATTTTGCTCAATCTTGCTTCCAATCAGTTTGCTGGTACTTTGCCTTGCTTTTCAGCTTCAGTTCAGTCTCTAACTGTGTTGAATTTGTCTAACAATTCTATTGTGGGGGGACTGCCTGCTTGTATTGCTTCCTTGCAAGCTTTAACTCATTTGAACCTGTCAGGGAACCATTTGAGGTATAGAATATATCCTAGGCTTGTGTTTTCAGAGAAACTTCTTGTTTTGGACTTGAGTTATAATGATTTTTCTGGTCCTATTCCCAGTAAAATTGCTGAGACTACCGAGAAACTTGGCCTTGTTCTTCTTGACCTTTCTCACAATCAATTCTCTGGTGAAATTCCTGTGAAAATTACTGAGTTGAAAAGTTTGCAGGCCTTGTTTCTCTCTCACAATCTTCTCTCTGGAGAAATTCCTGCCAGAATTGGAAATTTGACCTATCTTCAGGTCATTGATCTCTCACACAACTCTTTGTCTGGTACCATTCCATTCAGCATTGTTGGGTGCTTTCAGCTGTATGCTCTAATACTGAATAACAACAATCTTTCTGGTGTAATTCAACCGGAGTTTGATGCATTGGATATCTTGAGGATACTGGATATAAGCAACAACAGGTTTTCCGGGGCTATCCCACTCACTCTGGCTGGATGTAAATCTCTCGAGATTGTAGATTTTAGTTCCAATGAGCTTTCTGGATCCTTGAATGATGCAATAACGAAATGGTCAAACCTCAGGTATTTGTCCCTTGCTCAGAATAAGTTCAGTGGAAATTTGCCTAGTTGGTTGTTCACATTTGACGCAATAGAAACAATGGATTTCTCACATAACAAGTTTTCTGGCTTCATCCCTGATATTAATTTGAAGGGTGGCTTGATATTTAACGATAGGAATGTCACTGTTAAAGAGCCATTGGTTGCAGCAAGAAATGTTCAACTGAGAGTTTCAGCTGTTGTTTCTGATAGCAATCAACTCAGTTTTACTTATGATCTATCCTCAATGATTGGAATCGATCTATCCAGCAACTTGCTCCACGGAGAGATTCCAAGGGGCTTATTTGGTCTAGCTGGTCTAGAATATCTGAATTTGTCATGCAACTTTCTCTATGGACAGCTTCCAGGTCTGCAGAAAATGCAGAGTTTGAAAGCCTTAGATTTGTCAAATAATTCCTTGTCAGGACATATCCCAGGAAACATTTCTAGCCTTAAAGATCTGTCCATTTTGAATCTGTCTTACAACTGTTTTTCTGGGTATGTTCCCCAGAAGCAAGGATATGGGAGATTTCCTGGTGCATTTGCTGGAAATCCGGATCTGTGCATGGAATCTTCCAGTGGAGTATGTGATGATGGAAGGACTCAATCTGTGCAAGGAAGTTCTTTCAGGGAAGATAGGATGGAGGGACCAATATCTCTGGGGATTTTCTTTATCAGTGCCTTTGTTAGTTTTGATTTCGGTGTTGTTGTTCTCTTCTGTTCAGCAAGGGCAAGAAATTACATTCTTCAAACCAAAGTTTGATTTGATTTTTGTGACAGGGACAGTTACAAATCTCCTGTAAATCCCAATTTCTAATTTGGTAGCTTTCTTCTCAGTTTCAAGTGAACATACATTTTATGTGACTAGCATACTATCTGGCCATCAACTTCACCAGTGTTATCTCATGATTAATGAACAAGTGTCTCAGAAACAGGATCAAAATGTTATGATGGGTTACAAAAGGTTGAAAGAACACTCATAACACCGGCAACCGGCTTTATCCAACTGAATGAAGACTAGTCCTGCATCTTTCAGCCAGAAAAAGAATGGATGGTTGTGGTGAAAATGCGATCTGAGCAGAGATAAATCCCTCATCATTTTGTTGGCTGTTCTTCTATTTTACTGGAATTGATTTAATACCGCATCCAATATTCATAATCAATGTGGTCAGCTGCAGGAAACACACTGATTTGTTCTAGTTATGGTGAAATTTTGATCTTGGTCATCAAATTGCAGATTTGCAAGAATGTTTAGTTAAAGATAACTTGTATCATTCTAGATTAACCTAGCTCTTTTCTTGGCTTGGGGAACCTAATTTTTCCTCGTAGGTGTTTTGCCTTGAAATCGCGAGTTTATGAAGTATAGTGAAGACAAGATAAATGGAGCAGATTTTCATATATTTAAGATTTTTATTAGAAGCATCACACCTTCATCGTAAGTGATCAACTTTATTTTTTTTATCATTCATTACAAACTCGAACCGTTTGATCTTACATATTGGAGAATGCTAAGAGTGTTCCGAGACATTAGCTAAGTAAAATTGAAAGTAGTTGATGAAAATAAAAATTTTGCATGAAAAGTATAAGAATTATTTAAAACTTAGTTGTTAGTTAAAATGACTGGATGAAGTGTTAAGAATATTTGATAAAACGTACACGTTCACGATATTTGATAGCAAAACACTGATACTGATATGATTATGGGAGGGCTTGGACTATGGAAATCCAAAATCATGAAGCAGATTTATTGATTGTAATGAATTGCTTACAAAAACATAATCTAGCATATCAAATTCTCCACGTAGAACTAAATACATCTGTTCCACCAATCTTTTCTATCATCTGGTGCATGCAAAGCACCTTCTATTGCCAATGAATTTAGTCATCAGTAACAGTAATAATAAGCTGTCCTCTAACCATAAAAAAAGGAAAAATTCTCATTGCCGGCCTCTAATCCAATGCAGTAGCCAATGCTATAGAAGTCAAATTGGAATTTTTAATACCAAAACCCTGTCAAGTTCGTTAATCCTTGCTGCAACCAGTTTATTGTCCATTCGTATCTGCACATTCCAGGGTAGCCAAAACCAGCCATAATCCATGTTATCTACTTTACAATTTCAGTACTGTTCTAATATCTGATAGGACCATCTAGGCTCCCGGATGCAAACTGCCACAACAACAAAAGATCATTATTGACATTATTATTTAGTGATGATTGAATTTGTAATAAACAATCATGCACACAGATACTATGTTTATCGGATATGATACCAAACAACAGTGCGATTATTCTCAAAATATTTAGGATATGGTACGGGTAATAAATGTTTAGAAAAGAAACGTATAAAATTCATAAGATATGATTATTGTATACTCACAATTCTGTAATACAAATTAAAAACATACTTCTTGGACATTATTAAAATAAAGAAAAATTAGTCATTGTCATCATAAATAAATTCTTACATACATGAATAATAATGGCAATCTCTCTTTACTGAAATCATTCACATCGAGAACAATTTCAATTTTGGTTCCTCTAGGGACAGTGTTTCAAATGAAAAATACTAGCCTCCTTCGCAAGTGTTTCAAATAAAAGAAACGGAAGCAAGGAACCCAATCAAGGCAGACTTGTGTAAAGAAGCAAGATCTTGAAATAATGTGAACCGAGGTGCATTCTCTCATGGACAATACATTTGAAGTTTGAACAGAAAAGTAGTACTTCCTTTTGTATAAACCTTTCTACATGTTATATTAATATACCATCCCTATATTAAGAAATTGAGGTCCCACAGTAAAAGATTTCAGAAACAAATCCTTGTTAACTCTTAAAGCAAAACAACTAACCTGCTGAACAATTGGATTTGTTGTAGTTGTAAACTCTTGAGTCATTCCTTCCCAAACAATCGTTCCCTTGTGTAGAAACAACAATCTGTATTTATGAAGTAACTTGGCAAATTAGGTACATGAATTCTGGGCAAATTAAGAGGCTTAAGGGGACAGGAAAACATCCAATCATTATGAAAAAAGATTATCACCTATCAATGGCTCTTTTAATGGTACTATGTTGGTGAGTAACAACTACATAAGATGTAATATTCCCAGGTTTTCCACGAGCATCTCGTCCTTTTATGTGCACTGAGCGAATCAGATCCTCAACAACAGTAGATGCAATAGGATCAAGTCCAGCAGTTGGTTCGTCGTATAAAAGCACCTACACAGAAGTGAAAATGTGTATATTTTATAAACAGAAGAGGCAGAAGAGGAGGGCACATGTTGATTGAAAAACAGTAAATGCTACATCGTGTTAGATTCCAAAATATAATCTCCATTGTTGGAAAGTTATGTGACTATACAGATAACTTGAGCCATCAACTATAGCTCTTTTTTCCTGTAGTAACTAACACAAAGCGGCAGGTTTTCGTATGAAACTCAGTGTAAGGTTATCATTATTTATCTTCGTTTCACCTTTTGATGTAATGATTGCCACAGACAAACTAATATTAAAATTTTGAAAATAGGTGATTAGGAAATAGTTTCAAGTGCAATATATAGATAAGATTGTCTCCTGGCCAAAATAACTACAAGTACTGTCTAAGAGCAAGATCTAGGTGCAATATGCTCGATCACAAAATAGTAAAACAAGATACAAGTACTACATAACTTCGACGTCTGCACCTCCTGGCTCAAAGGTCCCAAACTACTCAACAACTGGATGTCCTGGACCCTACCTTTCTCTCTCTTTACTTTGCTTGAATTGCTTCTAGTTCTAACCAATCCCTACCCCTCCTTGCTATATAGCCAAGGTTGTCACAATTCAAAACCCTCTTCTACCCTTCACTCATTTCTCACATGATCTAGCCTAGGAGTTCCTAGAAATATCCAGCCCCCTCCTGTGTAACACTGCTTGAAACTAATGACTGACTTATGCTTGAAACATAAGGACCCAAGAATAAAAGTTCCAAGACACTCTTCTCTGGTAGTAAAAATTTCTAACATTAATAACTACTTAACATAGAAATGGAAAGCTAACACACCTCTGGTTCAATTGATTCCTTTGTGGTGTCGCATATAATAGATCGAGCTAAAGCAACTCGCTTTTTCATCCCACCTGATAACTCAGAAGGCAACCGATCTTCAACTCCCTATAAAAAAGGTATGAGAAGTGTTAGTCTTTTGTAAAACATAATGGCTATGCAACAAAAATGGAAGAAAGCAGTATGTTAACAGCAATCCAGTAGTATGGAGCAACTTTCTCAGTGGCAGAAAGGAAATGTATGCTACTACTGCTACCCTTTCTGCCTCGTGTTAACGGTTATGAACCACATGCATACCTTCAATCCAACTGCAGCCAAGGTTTCCTTGACAAGCTCTGATATCTGGTCCTTAGACATGCTCGAGTGTTCATCCCTGAACAATTAAATAGGTCAGAAACAAAACAAATAAAATAATCTTAGAAGAATAGAAGATTAAAAAACTATTTAATCAAACAGTTTTATCACATTTTAGACGACAATATAAAAAATGAACTGAAGTTTAAAAGGAAAATTTGTCTTACAAGAGAAAACCAACATTTTCACGAACACTCATGGAATCAAAGAGTGCGGCACTTTGGAAAACCTGTTTAGCATTAAAAATACAAAATTACAGTGGAAGCATGATAGCGCCCAAGAATTAGCATATTGCATATTACTCTGAAACTTACTAATCCAATCCGAAGACCAGATATGTCATCATCGCTTACTAAACCAACCCTCTTTTTTCCTCGAATGTAAACTTCCCCCTGTTAATTTGACAGTGATGGCAATCAAGAAATGAACTCATTTGAATGAAACTAAAATCAAATAACCAAAATCCCAAATCAGAAACTTACCCTGTCCGGAGCGAGAAGTCCTGCAATAATCTTCAAAACTGTAGATTTACCAGTCCCAGAGGGACCAATTATTCCAACAGCTTCACCATGCCTGATCTTTTCATTACATAAAAAACATAATTTTTTTTTAGCAAACTCCAAGTCAACTAGATCTCCCCTACTCTTACTGACAATTAGGCCCTAAAACAACCTGTGCAAGCAGACCCTCATTTATTGAGAGATTCCATATTTTTAAAAGCTCCCAAATTTGCACCAGACTTTTATTTTGTATTTTTGCATCTCAAATATGGAGGGACCTAATTTTCCTGATTAGAACATAGCCTCCAAATTTTTTTAAGACGACCCTATTGACAACTAGTTTTCATTTAACACACTTCTTTCCCTAAATGAATTAATCAAAAAACTGGGTTCTAATGGAACTCAACAAAGTCGTTCGTTCCGTGTTACAAACCTCACACAAGGGTCAAGACATGGTTGTCATTGTTGTAAGCATTCACTACTTTATTGCTTCGTGCTAGATAACACACTCGATAGAAAACAATGAAAGAGGCAAACCAAATACAAGGATATGGACATGTTTGGATAAATTTCTATATAATCATTCATAAGAGAAAACAATAAAAAGATAAAATGAATTTAGTTTCTCTCATAAATTATAATTAACTTATCTACTTTACCTTTCACGGAAGTTACAAGAGAGAGTTTCTATGAAAATTAAGTGCTTAAATTGATTTTAAGTCAAGGAAAAAGCTCAATTCATCTACTTTCTTATTTTCCTTTCCTACAAGTGCATAGAAAAGTGTATCGAACCAAAAACCATTGTCAAGTACACAATCCCTCACCTTGAAGCTGACACCATTTAAGATTTTCTTTTCCCCAAAAGATTTGTACACATCTCTACACTCAATAAGAACATCAGAATCATCATCGCGATCCCGCGCCGCGCTCATCTGTTCTGAATTGTGCAAACCCTGACAACAACCTTGATGTCAGCCAGATACCATAGAAAGAAAGAAAAAAAACAAAACTTTCTGATTACCCAGAACCCCAAACTCACTTAACACCAACCCCAACAACAAAATCTGATTAGTGAAGCAAAAAAGCGAAATCAACTTATAGACATTTACATTGAAATTAATAGGGGAAGAGTCCTGGCTCTTGAAGTTCTGCGGAGGTGCGATGCAGGCGCAGACAACCTTCCTGTGATCCCTAACACGTTGCTTGCTGTAACGGAAGGAATTGGGAGGAGGGATTCCGGTGGAAGCGCTTTGTGCAGTGAAGGGGAAAAAGGGAGTGGTGGTTGACAGGGAAACCATTGTAATGAGGAATGAAGAAAGAAAAAAAAGAAAAAAGGAGAAGAATTAATATAAGTGGGGTTGTGTTATGAGATTTGGCATGTGATTCATATGGGGTTTATACTTTTCTTTCTAAGTGCAATGATGGTAAAATGGAAATGGCCGGTGGTGGTTGATTTTGCAAAGAAGAAAGAGTTTTGTTGTTGCTTGGGGGTTGGGGAAGACCTGATTCTGTTTCTTTGTCTTTGTTTCTCTCTAATTGTAGCAAAGTATCGACAGAGTTTGGTTTAGTTTAGGCTTACCCTGGATTGGGATTGGAAAGGGAAGAAGACAAAACAACGCTAAGAATGGACGTATGGGCTATGATCTATGTCCCACTCACTCACCCTCCCAATTCCACACACGCAACTTTACACTCTCTTTCGCCTCTACAAGAAAGGATTTTTACAAGTGGAACTTCTTTCGCACTTTTTTTTTTGGTCCAACAAAATTATGTCTTAATTGTGTTTGGATCTACATTTACATGTTTAAACTACTTTGACCAAGTCAATGTATTCAAGTAATTGAGGAAATTTCTTCTTAATATTTTTAGGATATGTATTTCCAACACCATGAGATTACATAGTTACTGGAAGAACCTTAATGATAAAAAAAATCAAGTATTGTAAGTTTATTGTAGTCTATTATTAGTGGAAAGTTCATTTGACTTCCTGATATATAAAATAAGAATTATGTTTTATTTGGAGATAAGAAATAGTTATGATATATAAGTGAGTATAATTTTTATTAAAATAATTTGAAGTCTATGTTAACATATATGTTTATATTGTATTTATCATTGCTATCCGACCTCACGTATGAAAATGTTCTAAGATTGTGTATTTCATTTGTTTGACTATACTAGTTGTAACACCCCACTGAAGCATAAATTAATTTCCCTGTATTTATATGTACATACACATGAGCTTTACAAAATATAATAATTACAAACCATTGTTTTTCAAAATAAAATTTATTGATTTTATCGTCTAGGCGGTTCAAGGAGTATATTTCTTAAGAATCTAAGGTATTCATCTTATATATTTATTCTACTTCATCTTTACAATAAAAATAAATAAAAAAATTCAATATTTCCTTAGTAGGACAACTTTGTAACTCACTCCCTTTATGATGTTCGACTTGGATAACTTCCTCAATCTTATCCTGGGTTTGACATTCCTCGATAGTGTGCTCATTGTTCTGATGATGTCGATACCTATGGAGTTGGTCGACATTATCGGGACTAGCAGCCTTTCTCGGTGGTGGAATGAGTTTGGCACTTAGGACTTTGTCTAAGATCCTCCCCTTATCGGTAGTCAGGGGGTATACCTTGTCAACCAGCTCCCCCTGATTGTCTATGCATTTATCTCCCCGATCAGAAACTGATTGGCATTGGCGTTCCTTCTCTTCCTTTTCTTTTTCTCCACTAGCCTCGGCTCGAGCCTGATTGTAGAACTCTCTGAGTTCCTCTAGCTGCATGAACTTGGCGGCTCTTCGCCTAAGCTCATCTAAGTTGGCGGTAGGTTGCATGCATAGATTGTCAGCAAACGATCTCGGTCGCAATGTCGTTAGCATGTGGTGCATGACCACTTTCAGGCTCAAGTTTCGAATACTCATAGCTACTTTTCCAAACCTGTCAATGAACTTCCTTAGGGGCTCCCCTTTCTCTTGGCGGATACCAACCAAGGCGATAGAGGTAAGGTAGTACGGTTGGCTGGTGGCAAACTTTGTCTCAAACTTAGACACCAGCGTTGCGATGCTATCAATGGAGTTGGAAGGAAGTTTCGTGAACCAACTCAGGGCTCCTCCCTTCAGCGATGTGGGGACACACCCGACATAGGACCACATCATCCGAGGTATAGAGGCTCATGTGCGTGGTAGATGCGTCCATGTGCTCGTCTAGATTGGTCATGCCATCGCAACGATCTCTATTGAAGCCCTTCCACTTGTTTGGCAGTGGTACTCCGATTATGGAATTGATAAAAGGATGTCGGTGGACCGAGTCCAAGGTATCGGTCGTGGGGGGAAATTTGTTAGGATAGGACTCACCGTAGACCTCCTGGGTGTGAGCCCTATCATTTGGCTCCTTAACAGTCTTGGGGTCGGTGAACAACCTATTGACAAGGTTGGTCGGTCCAACAGACGATCCCCCTTCCCCAAGCTTCCTTCTCATCTCTTCATTCTCCTTTCGAAGAGCTAGAATCTCATCATCATTCTTTTGAGCGGTCTCCTCATTCCTTCTCTTCATCTCAGCCATCTCTCTTTGTAGAGACATCAACAATGCCATCTGCTCAGCTTCGGACTTCCTCTCTCTCGCCATACTTTGGGTTGATACCATCTACTTTCCTCTTCACACGAATTCTCTCGGCCCCACGATGGGCTCCAATTGTTCTCAAATAGGGTTGAGACCCAGAGAACGATTGAAACTACTTTTCTACTTCCTTGGTCGGTCAGTCGATTTGCACTTCAGTTCCTCTCCTTGCAAGCTCATTCCTCTCCTCTACTCGTTCCACTCCTCAGCCTTCACGTAGTCTAGACTCGGATGGTACCTGTAAAAGGCACTCCAACGCTCAAGTCATATTTAGTATTGTATAATGATGTACTTGGTTCTTATAATATGTGCTATTTATATTATTATGGTAGGCCTTTCTTATTGGGTCAAGTTAGAGAGTTTGGGTCATGTTTAGTAGTGGCTCTTGATTGTTGATTAGCATCACTAACTCTGCTTAAACATAATTGGATTTATGGTGTTGGTCGATCCATTGATGGGACCGAGACATGATCTCGGTCGTGCGGACCCTACCAATACAGTTTTAAAAATAATTTAATGTAAAAAAATGTAAATTAAAATAAAAAAAATATTACACAACTTCAACAAACAAACAAAAATATATTAAAATAAATTACTTGTAAGATATCAAAATTTACCTTAATTAATTTTATTTTATTTACTATTTTACTATTTTTATTATTTATTTTTTATAATATAAAACATATATTTACAAAATATGAAATATGTTTTTTTTCTTAATTATTTTATTATTTTCATTGTTTTTTATTATAATATACTAAATTATATTAATAATATGATTATTAAAATAATTAGTTATACTTTCCTTAATTGATTGTCCAAACTTTCACTGTTTTTAGGTTTTCTAATACCTCAATCTCTACATTTTCTCTTCTCTTTACATCCCTATAGAATAAAAATAGTAAGGCACCAATAAAGCAAAGAGTTTTATGCTTATGCATTATCAATATAAAACTAATGTAAAATACTTTTATATCGTCACCCAAATACAAATAATTATTTTATTGATTTTTGCAAATTATTGTTTTTGTAATTTTTAAAGTAATTGTTATAAAAGTCAGCAAAACTTAACATAAACACTCATTTTTTATTAATTGATAATAAAGTTATGTTTATACTACTAGTACATCCTCTATTTTTCCTAAAATCAAATTGAATTGAAAAACAAGTTTGTTATTTAATTTCATTGCATATTTATTCATGTTTAAGGTTAATAAATCTAATTGAGGAGCACATGAAATACAAATTATTGCTATATTTAGACTAAAATATCGTTGTTTCGTCACTCTTAACAAATGACTACTATAATAATTATAAAAATAAGATACAAATTACTACTATAATAATTTAAAAAATAAGAACACACGTGAAAAAATATTAAAAATACTTGAAAATTATGTAATAATTGTAAATAAGTGAATACACTTGTGTGTGTTGTATTTTTGAAATATTTTGATATAATATTACGAATACATTTGAATAAACTTCAGAAACTAATTTTAATAATATTTTTTTTTGTTACACTAAAGAAAAATTCACATTCCTTTATTGAAATTAAATTTTTAAGATAAAATCTATACAAAGTTAACAATAAAAATTGAAGTATGATGATGTTAAACTCAAGATGAAACATTAATATGTTAAAAATAAAATGTAAATAAAGTTTCTTTTGTTCTCTTATTTCATTCCCAATGAATTGAAATTAAGATAATTTATACATTTTTTTTCTTTAATCGATTAAAGTGTTTTTACATTATTTTTTTTATCAATTTATCAAATATTGAAATATAAAATATGAATAAAAAGATATACTCTTTAAGGTTTCTTTAAAGGGTTTCTTGTTGTTATATTGGTATAAATTATGTGCGTCTTTCTCAATCTTATTAAATAACAATAAATACATTATGTTGTTCACATGAAGAATTAGGGATGATTATGTCATTAAGTTTTTCAACATTTAACATCTTTATTTGTTGGAGTCAACATAGTTCTTTGAACCACATTAGATGAATCTTATTTATGAGATTTCAATTGAGGAGATATTTGTTGTACAAGTTTTTATATGAATTCTCTCCTTCCTATAATATTACAAGTTCACGTGGTATTTTTACCATGCCATCAAGATTTGTAGGTTCAATTTCATCTTCAATGCGCGTTAGATATTTTGTAAAATTGTGATATTGTAATGATCATGTGTTTTATTATAAATGCAATATTTGAGTGTTACTCGATAAAAGAGATTTTGTACTTATTGAACAACTGATCACATTTGGACAAAAAATCTCCTCTAATATTATCACAATCTAGAATGTCCTTTAATTTTTGATTTAATGTCTTCAAAGTATATTTGTTAGTCATGGGTGCTTTATCCTAGATAATGACTTTGAGCGTAAATTAATGTCAATAGTACATTTCTGTTACAATATTTGAAAAAAAACACATCAACTTGTATATTACAACATACAAGTATAGCTAGAGCATATGAAAAAACTTGATGTTATGTTCCTGATCTCGATCTCTCGATGTGGTTGTGACACATATAATTTTATAACAATAATATTAAAAAATTATGTAATCATTGCAATACCTATGTGTTCATCCATAAAAAAATGTGTATCTTATTGAACAAGTGATTATCTTAATTTTACTCTTAATATCATCATTTTTCCAAATAGAACATCACAATCTATAATGTACTTTAATAATTAATTTAATTATTTAAAATATATTTATTAATTATGGTGCTTCATCCAAATTTCAAGATCTCTATATGATAATAACATATAACATGTAAGTATAACCGAGCATATGAAAAACTTGAAGTTATATTCATATAAGATGTGTGACACATATAATTTTATAATAATAATATTAAAAAATTATATAGTCATTATTATTAAAAAAGAAGAAGTTATTTAATTGTTTTAAAATAAAAAGAAGTTATTGATTTTATTAAATAAATAATGATATATTATATTTTACTCTTTGATAAATAAAAATCTTGCTTTACCAAAAAAGAAAAAAAAGTCTCCAAGAGGACTTGTGTGTGTAGCATGAGTTCCTCTTTTACTGTAGTGGAGAGTGAGCCTGCATCCAGATCCTGTAATTTTAATGTATATTCCCCAATCTCAAAATTAATCCGAAAATTGGAGTCTATGAACACTGCTTCACAAATACAAAACAGGTGTGTGTTTCACCTTGCCTAACGGTCTCGCGTGCACCACTGGACCGCGCAACACTCGATCAGATCCATCCACCTCGGTGGTTACCGCTCTCTCCCTCTCCTCCTCCACCGCCATTACCACCGCACGCTATTGCCGATTCCGATCACCATGTTTAAATTCCTCAAAGAGGTCGTTGGTGGATCTGGAACCGGCCTCAAGGATCTCCCGTACAACATCGCCGAACCTTTCCCTTCCGCCTGGGGCTCCTGGACTCACTCTCGCGGCACCTCCAAGGTGATCTCCGCAATTTCCATTCCAATTCACTGATATATGTTTCACGAACACCTAAATCTAATCTACACCTGTAGAGATAGCTTGTATGACGCGATAACGCGAGAGAGATAGAGTGAAACGAAGAGTTTCTATTAGGCATACACTGAATATGCTTTCATGTGTCGTTATTCGGTTATTCCTTTGTTTAACACTGCCACGGCACTATTTCAGGATGACGGTTCTCCTGTCTCTGTCTTCTCTCTCTCCGGCTCCAATGCTCAGGACGGCCACTTAGCTGCTGCGCGCAACGGCGTCAAGCGTCTTCGAACTGTGAGTTTCGTATTTTTTGAATTTTTTAAGTTTTTTTTTGCTTGGATTTGTGGATTGCGTGGTTTGACAGTGCTTTGTGGTGCTGGTTTTCAGGTTAGGCATCCGAATATATTGTCGTTTCTTCACAGCGCTGAGATTGAGACTTACGATGCAGGTTCGCCGAAGGTTACTATATATATTGTGACTGAGCCTGTGATGCCGCTATCTGAGAAAATCAAGGAGTTAGGGCTTGAAGGTACACAAAGGTATCAATTGAGTTATTGTTGGTTTAGAATCATGTGTGGAGTTCTATAGTTGCGCGTAACGTGATGTATTGAGTTCAATTTCTAGGCATTGTCAGTGTGGAATTTTTTATACTACGACTTTAAGGTAGTTATTATAAAAATCAACATACTTACCATATTATGACTGGATAATAATGTAAAAGCATTAGTATATAGATTATTACGGTTGTCTATTTTTTATTTTTATTTTTATTAGTGACTTTCATGTATCAATTGAGTTATTAATATCATGCCTAAGGTTAAAAAATTGCACACGATGTGTGATATCCTTTTCTGTTGTTGCTTTGTATGAGTGACTTTCAAGTATCATTTAGTCCATGAATTGAGGAATCGATGGTAGTCACTTGTTTTGCTTTTTCTGCTATTGGGCTATGTAGGGATGAATATTATGCTTTGGGTCTTCATCAAATAGCTAAAGCTGTGAGCTTCTTGAATAATGATTGTAAACTTGTGAGTATTTATGACTTTCTTTTTTTTGGCTCATTTTTTTAATCATTTATTGACAAGTTTTATCTGTTGCAGGTTCATGGTAATGTGTGCTTGGCCAGTGTTGTGGTGACACCGACTTTGGACTGGAAGCTTCATGCTTTTGATGTTCTATCTGAGTTTGATGGGAGTAATGAAACATCTTCTGGTCAAATGCTGGTATATACGTGCTTCTGTTTGCAATATATTGTTTTCTTGTTAGTTTGGCACTGCTATTTGAATTTATGTTAACACTTATACGGCCATGTCATGCTAACTCTTTTAAAGACTTAAGTCTGTTCACACATTTTGGTCATCTCTAACTTTAAGACTTTCATATGATTTGTGAAAAATTTGATATTGTCGATACTCCCTTGTCATCTGGACTTCTTTATTTGGAAATAAAGGGTATGGAATAGGGAGACCAGATATTGCCCTCACAAATTTTCATATTTCCTGTTCAGCAATATGCATGGCTTGTTGGATCACAATACAAACCAATGGAGTTGGCGAAATCAGACTGGGATGCAATTAAGAAGTCTCCTCCATGGGCAATTGATTCTTGGGGCATGGGTATGTTTTTTTTTCTGTTCTTTTTGATAATAATTCATAGTGATAGCAGATTGATTTATATGGTGGAGTGGAGGAATAGAACACAGGAGGAGGAACACTGTTATTTCTGTGTCTTTAGTTTCTAGCTTAGGGTGAAGTTTCAGTTCCTCTTGCCAACTGCCAAGACTAGTCAATTGATCACATGACTCCCAATATATATTTTACAATTTGTTCTCATTTAGAATTAGGTAGTTCTACTGAGAGTATTAAATAAAATTATTTTCCAGTTTGTGAAATTACACTAGGGGGTGTTTTTCAAATTTTGAAACTAGTTAAAAACGAGACAAGAAGGAACTGGTTACACAAGGTCATGTGAAAATAATCTGCTTAATTAGGGTCATCAGACATAGTTCGGTTTAAAATTATCTAGGAATATGAAATAGAAAAATAGATAACACGGATAATGTGGGACTAGAACAAATGAAACTAAGAGAATTGGATCAAACTAAGAGAGAAAGAACTAGTTTTTCAATGTTTATTTTGTAAGTATAGAAATGAGGAACTGATCTTATATAATAAAAAATATCTAGATTATATACATATTGATAGGAATGTTTTTCTTTATTCATGTGTCACCTTTGTTATTAGAGGATGTCAAATCTCCTCTATTTATTATTGGTTCCTTTTTCTCAATATAAATAAAGCACCGGTGCCTAAAAACTACACAGTTTCAGCTTAATGTTTCTCTTTCCTTGCATTGACTATCACTAATGATGATTCATGCACAATTAGAATGTCTTGGGTTGACAAAATTGCAAAAAAGTTTAAAATATTTGTCTACTTTGAATTTTGAGTCATGTCAGTTTGGAAAACATATTCATTAGTTTTCCTTGATAATCTTAATAAACGAGCTTTATCACCTTTTTCTTTAGTTTACTATGATATTTGGGGTCCTTCTCATACTATTACCCCTTCTGGTTTTAAATATTTATTACCTTCATTGATGATTATTTTCAATGAACTTGAATTTGGTTGATGAAGAATCGATCAGAAGTATTTTCTATATTTCAAACTTTTTTTATGAAATCAAACCACAATTTGGTATATCCATAAGTGTTTTTTGTAGTGACAACGTTCATGAATATTTGTTTAACCAATTCTAGCAGTTCATGGTTTTTTCATAAAACTTCGTGTCCTCATACTCCTCAAAAAAATGGAGTAATTGAGAGCAGAAACAAACATCTTATTGTAACTACTTGGATACTTCATAATCATCTTCCTCACCATATTTGGGGGGATGTTGTCCTTACAACATGTTATCATATTAAACCAGATGTCATCATCTGTCTTTAATGATAGGATACCCCACTTTACGTGTTTTTGGTACCACATGTTTTGTACTTAACCTCACCTCATCGAGATAAACTTTCTCCTTGGTCATTCAAATGTGTCTTCATGGGGATATCAACGTTTCTCTCCGAAACTTCATAAGTATTTTGTGATTGATGTCTAATTATGTAAAATCAGTTATTTCACTTTAAACATCACTAAGAATGTCTTCATGTGTTAGAAGAACTTGCCAATCTTTTCTCTTGGAGAGTGAGTAATTTTAGTTTAAACTATGAAAATTTGGAGTGATATTGTAGGTTCACTCAATTTTGTCTACTGTCTGTTTTCCTTTCTATGTCTTAACATATTTAAAAATCATAATTTTATAGGCTGCTTAATCTATGAGGTATTCTCTGGTTTGAGGTTGGGCAAGACAGAGGAGTTACGCATCACTGGTTCCATCCCCAAGGTCAGCAGCATCATTTTTTTCTCCTTCATGGTTTTATGGCTGCATATAGTAATTAAAGGATATCTTATTTATGTTTGCTGGTTGATTTTTATGTTTTATTATTTGAAAAGTTCATTTTTCACTTCTATGTTATTTTTTTTTGTCTCACAGTCTCTGCTTCCAGATTACCAACGGTTATTGAGTTCCCTGCCCTCTCGTAGATTAAACACATCAAAGCTTATAGAAAACAGCGGTGAGTTCTCCTTGATGTATTTATTATTAATCATATGTGGAAATGGTTCACCTAATATTGTAGTAGTTTTGCATCTTTCTTTGAAGCATTCATGTATTTTTTGGTTTATATTGTAAGCTACATAGGATCCTATACATACATGAATACATGTATAAGAGAGATTGTACATCAGAAAAAAGTAATGATTTTTTGTTTACCTTATTTTATGGTACAACATGCGAAAAAATGGGTGCTAAAATGTTGAGAAATAGAAAATTTGGTGGTAAAATGCACAAAAAGTTATTTGAGTGATAAAATTCGCTAAAGGATGATGATAATTGGGTGGTAAAATATGTAATTAAGTCTTATTTAATCTAGTCTCGGATATGCTTACCAGGAATATAATAGAGTTAATACCTAATTGCATGTTTTCTATGGATGATATAGTTTTGATTGAGAAATCAAGGGAAAAAAGTTAGCTCTAAACTTTTGGAAACATACTTTGGAACTGAAGGGTTTTTGTTTGAGTAGCAGTAAGATAGAACACATGAATTGCAATTTTAGCAAGAAATAAGAGAAAAATGAATTGCATGTGGAAATGAGGGAAAATGTCCTGTTATGGGTTTCTAAGTTTAAATATTTGGAACCAATAATACAAAATGACGGGTAAATTGATGATGTTACAGACAACTGGGTTACCAAAATGGAGAAACACAGCTTGAGTTATTTGTGATTGCAAATTACCTACCAGGCTTAAAGGAAAGTTTTATCTGTATTGCTGTGCATTCAACTATACTTTATGGTATTGAATATTGGGGTTTAAAGGAACAACATAAAAAGGTGCAAGTAGAAAAATGAATTGTAAAGAAGGATGTGTGGCCACATAAGAAAGGGCAAGGTATAAACTATATATACCAAGAGATACTGGTGTGGGGTCAATTGAAGAGAGATGACAATGAATTGGTTAAGTTGATTTGATCATGTGCGAAGAAGGCCACAAGAAGCAGCTAAGAGGAGAGTAGATGGTTGAAAAGGGGGAGCAAGAGACATAGAAGTACTTCAGAGATAATTATCACCTGATGGGGATTTTTGTTCTAAAATGATCACCTGCAAGCAAAACAACAAAGAAAATTTGCTTTATTATTAGTCTGTATAATTCATTCTATCTAAATGTTTGCCTTTCTTGTTTTGAGATTGTCATAACTTGGGTTCGTGATATGATTTTATTAAAATCCTATCTTTTATATAGTTTTGGTTTCTTCAATAATGGATATGCAGAATATTTTCAAAATAAGCTGGTAGACACAATACATTTCATGGAAATTCTCAGTTTGAAAGATAGTGTGGAGAGAGACACCTTCTTCCGCAAGCTTCCAAATTTAGCTGAGCAACTTCCTCGCCCGATAGTTTTGAAGAAGGTATATTTCTGTTGAATTTCTAATAATAAACTATAATCGGATAAACTTTTATTATCTAATTATTTATGATTCTTATGTTTTGTATTTTCAGTTACTTCCTTTATTAGCTTCTGCCCTTGAATTTGGTTCAGCTGCTGCCTCAGCTTTGACTGCATTGTTGAAAATGGGTTCCTGGCTTTCAGCAGAGGAGTTTAATGTAAAGGTAAAGAATATTTTCATACTTTCATGGAAACCATTATCTTTTCCCTTTTACAATGCATAAGTTTATTTGCACTTTTTAATTAGGATTCAACCCCATTCTTGTATTGGATTTCTATATTCATATCTAGGTACTTCCTACAATAGTTAAACTTTTTGCCTCCAATGATCGAGCCATTCGAGTTGGCCTTCTCCAACATATTGATCAATATGGAGAGTCTTTATCACCGCAAGTTGTTGATGAGCAAGTATGTACACAATTTCTCTACCTCCTTTGTTCTTGACAATTCCTTTTCATAGGATATACTAACATATAATTATTGACACATAATTAGGTTTACCCTCATGTTGCTACTGGGTTCTCGGACACATCTGCTTTTCTCAGGGAACTGACTCTGAAGTCTATGTTAATTCTGGCTCCAAAGGTATGTGTGTTATATATTAATATTATTGACTCTGGTTTTACCCTTGGTTTCATTTTAAAATTTAGAAGTGTTGCTGGTCCTATTGGAAGGCCACATACGTGTTTGTATATCATGTTCGACCCAACAATCATGAAATTTACATTGAGAAATTTTTGTTTGAGGGGTGTGATGAGACTTACCAAATTATCTGTGTTCAGTAAGCCATTGCCTTTTTCTAATAAAACAGAGGTCTAAGTCGTGTCAGAGCTTGGAAAATAGCACAGACATTTTATTCTGCCATGGTCTATTTTACCATCTATTTAAATATAATTTTTTAATAAATGTTTTCTAAGAGACTCAGATATGGTAATTGTAAGATTGGTTTATCTTAGAAAGTGAGTTTTAGGCCTAACTCTGAACTTCACAAAACCAGTTTGTAAGGTAAGATTTAAATGATGTTTAATGTACTTCAATGGGATGCATTGTTTGCTTTAGATTGGTATTTATATTTGTAATACTGAATAGTCATTAAAGTCTGATGAACCCTTAAAATATCATGTACTTTATAGCTTGCTGCCTGTATCTTTACTGTTTCTTTTCTTTATAAGATTTCCCTCCTTCCCCAAACTTATCGTTTATTTATTTGGTGAGACTTCTCTGGACAATTGTTCTTTAAAATGTGGTTTGTTTCATATTGCAGTTGTCCCAAAGGACCATCTCAGGGACATTATTGAAGTATTTGTCAAAGTTGCAGGTACTTCCTAAACAAGCTCTGTATAGTGAATTAAAAGGCTAGATGTTTGTCTGTAACTAAAGCAGTGATTAATCGAGAAGGATTTTCTTTTAGTTTTTTTTTTTAAATTGTTAGACTGTTTAAGAAACTTGGACACGTGAGACCAATAGCTGACAGAAAAGAGTGAAGTGTCCCATTAGAATTTTATAATTTATTGATGAGGATGCAGCTCCTTTTTTGAAGTGTACGAGTTTCCCCTCTCTTATCTCAAAATTTACTGATAACCTGACTGCCAATTTTGATAGGAACAAAAGCATTTTATTTAGGGGGAAGTTTACATTTTTATTTCTCTTATTTGCTTCTTTATGTTCATGTCTTCATGATTTTCAACTTCTAAAAATATAACACCTGCACTTTTTTTTGTAGGTTGATGAAGAACCGGCAATTAGAACAAACACTACCATATTATTAGGCAATATTGGAAGCTACTTAAACGAAGGAGTATGTTCCAAATGCTATCTGAAATTCAATTTAGTTTTCTGTTTTATTTTATAATGTTATAGCATATTTTTCTTTGATGAATTAACTTTGGAGCTATTTTTGCAGACAAGAAAAAGAGTTTTGATCAATGCATTTACAGTTCGTGCATTGCGTGATACTTTTCCACCTGCTAGAGGAGCAGGTATCAGAGTGTTACACTTTTATCTACAACTCTTCTTCATTGTTACACTTCGCTTTTTACATAATTTTTAATATTCAGGTATTATGGCTTTATGCGCCACCAGTTCCTACTATGACATCACTGAAGTTGCAACCCGGATTCTTCCTAATGTTGTTGTGCTCACAATTGATCCTGACAGGTTATATCTCACAATAAGCTTGTATTTCTTATATCCCCTTTACCATATGAAAGTGATGAATATTCCAGTGACTTAATTTATCCAAATAATTAGTACTTTTAGTAGGCTGATCCATCTTTTTGGTATTGTAATTCATTGCTTCTGAAATGCCTTTTTTTCCCTATATTATATATTGATAAACTCAGTGGATCTTCTTTTGTATTTATTTTTATATTTGTGCTGAGCGATGCGGTGTTTTGTTTGTTTGTTCTTGTGTTTAGATTCTATGGAGATCATTTTCATTATTGTACTGTTGATTATTTAGTCATTTTTTAGACATTGATTGCACAATGTTCTTGTCATGGTTTAAACAGTGATGTTAGAACTAAGGCATTTCAAGCGGTTGATCAGTTTTTGCAGATAGCCAAGCAACATTATGAGAAGGTATACTCTGAATTTGTTTTTGGCTGTTATTCTGATTCTTATCATGGTCCCCAAATCAGCCGGCATGTAATGTATATCTTTTATAGAAGAAATTAGGTGTGCAGTCTGAATTTATATGTTTTTGCGGGTGACTTCTATTTTTTTTATCAATACACGTCTATCTTTTGCACTCTTATAGTATAATTTTATCCCACTACTGAGATCCTCTGTTTTTTGTAATTAAATAAAAGATCTATTAGAAGGAAACTTTATTGTTGAGAAATCACCATCATATAGACTAATAATGTCTTTGAAGATGATAATCTAATGTGATGCTGGTGTTATGTTTTCTGTTAAAAGACAAATGCATCAGATACCACTGGTGCTGCAAGTGTGGGAAGCTCATCTGTTCCAGGAAATGCTAGTTTGCTCGGGTAAGTCAGTTCAAACTTTGTGTGATTGAAAGTTCAAATGTTAAGTAATGGAGAGAAATGGATAGTTAATATCAACTTATGATTTTAGATTTCAATGTGTTAGTACTTAGTATGTGTAGAGTAGCTATTTTTTCATTCAAAAATAGCTTTTATGTTAAAAATTTCTCTAAGAATTTTTCATTCATAAACCGAAAGCCAAAGTAACTAACCCAAATACACATGCAAGTTAACCCTTTATTTTTAGCATCAATGCCAATTAAAGATTCACGTACATAATTATAGCTTATTTCTTGATTACATTTGTACTATAAAGAGCTTTATTAAAATGTTATTTATAATCTAATTTTAAAATCTTAATTTATTCCCCACATGTAAGATCATGATAAATGAGGAGGGCCTCTGATGATGATTAAATACAAGTTTTGCATTTAGCTTCATACTGATGGCATAGTCATACAGAGGCATATATTCATACTTGCAAACAAATATTTGTAATATGATTGTTAGAATATCTGAAAAGTATCCAATAGTATCTGGATTTGTCTTAGAATATCTTATCACATCACATCTTAGATCATCTTATCTTTTTAGGATCCTTGTCTTCGGGTTTTATCTTCAGGATTTGTTCTATAAAACTAAGTATAATATTAGTATACGTAAGTGTTGGAGTATCATGTTTATTATGCAATTTTAGCTCATCTCAATAAGAAGAAAATATTAGTGGAAGTCTTTCTTCCCTCGATTCCTTTCTTCAATTCATAATTCAATGACAAGCTTAAAACACGAGATATTGTCTATATTCTGGGAAGCAATAAATTGATTGCAAATTCATAATATATAATTTAGTTATATTGGTAGGAACCCACTATTAGTACATCTACCAATTTCACGAGGCATATTAGTATATTACTGGCAGAGCACCTGAATACATAACAGTCATCAAGGTAGTTCTAATTCTAATATAGTACTGTTAAAGCAGGATAAGTTATTATCCATCACGTTTTCTAACAATACATTACTGTTCATAACTTCTACCCATAACTACCAACGTAACATTTATTATTGCACTTGTATCTAATAATACACGACTGCTCACAATACCTATTAACCCTTGCCATCTTTCAGATGGGCTATGAGCTCTTTGACCTTGAAGGGTAAACCTTCTGATCATGTTCCAGTTGCTTCTGCAAGTTCGACAGCAATCACTTCAACATCTTCTAATGGTACCACAGGTATGGCTAATACTAACTGAAATGCAAGAGAATTTAGGAAACAATGAAATGCAGTGTGGACTATCTGTCAATTTCTCTAGTTTCATTAACAAAGGGCTTGCAGGAAATGTAAACCCTTAAAATACGAGTGACATCATTTTGGTCGTCCAAAGAAAATTTAGTTTAACTTACTCTATCGAACATAGAAAGTGACAGAATTGGTCCTCCAAAGAAAATTGATATTAATTTAGTCACTCAATTAAGAGTAACATGAATTTAGCTCCTTTATCACAGGAAAGTGATATCAATTAGTCCCTCGGTTAAAGGATGAATGAACAGTGTTTACAGTCAAACAGATAATTTTGTCACATTTCTTGTTTGGTTGACTAAATCGATGTCTTGTTTCTTTTGGAGGATTGATCTTTCCCGAATCACCTGACTATAGCTAGTTTATATGATTTGATATTTGTGTGATTTTTTTTAACTGTTGAATAAAGAGAAAGAAAGGAACCAACATGAAAAAAGACTGAGGAAGATACAAAGCTATTTATTCTGCTTCTTACCTGTTGAAGATGCCTTAATTCATTTTGCTTTATTATGGAAGCTTCCTTCCATGACTACGTGTTTACAACATTTACCCATGTTTATCTCATTTATTATTTTTGGTAATTCAGGCATTGAGACGCCATCAACAGCACCTGCTCGGGTAAGCTCCTCAACAGATTTGGCTGAACACCCTGTCCCAACATCTCCTACATCAACGGATGGCTGGGGGGAACTTGAGAATGGAATTCAAGACGAGCATGAAAGTGACAGGGATGGGTGGGATGAACTGGAACCGCTTGAAGAGACAAAGCCAGCTCCAGCTCTTGCAAACATTCAAGCAGCTCAAAGGCGGCCTGTTTCTCAACCTATTTCACAGACAAAACAAGGTATTTTTTTATTTGTTTTAGGATTTTGGTACGGATTTCCATGATTGCAAGTTGCTAGTAATAATTTTTATTGCTGATTGAAAGTTATCATCTATGGTTGTGCCAAACCTGTAAAGGACAACTTGGAAAAATGTTGTTGCATGTTATATTCCTAATTATATGATAAGAACCACGAGTTGAAAAACTGTTTCGTGTTTTATGTCTATAAATGATGACAAGATCTATAAAGTGATTGATATGAGTGTATGAATTCCTTATTCAAGTTTGCACTCTGCTCTGAATGATGGGTTGTCATTTCTATTAAATTATTTATCTCATTAAGAAATGCACTGTGAGCTGTCTTATGTGGCTTGGGATCTGTACATGAATGTTTTGACAATTTCCGGGAAAATCCTTAGGTGTTTTCCTGTATTAATTTCTTTATTTTAAAATTCTAGCCTCAAATTTGCTATCCAAAACTACACCAAAATTGAACAAGGATGAGGATGATGATTTGTGGGGATCTATAGCAGCTCCTGCTCCAAAAACTGGAAGACCTTTAAGTTTGAAAACAGCTCAAACTGATGATGATGATGATCCTTGGGCGGCCATTGCTGCTCCAGCACCCACTACCAAGGCCAAGCCGTTATCCACTAGCAGAGTTAGGGTAGCCAAACCTGCTGCTCCAAAATTAGGTGCTCAGCGGATAAACCGAACATCATCAGGCATGTAATACAAATTGTCAATGCCAAGGAACAAAAGGAACCGTGAAAGAGTTAATCTTAGTGCTAGTTGCCCTTTTCTTTTGGTGGCACTGATCAAGTTTTACAAGAACCCGTCTCTATGATATATGAATTATATTTGTGAATTTATTGACGAAATTGATTTGTAATACTTATTCTTTTGCATGCCAATAATTCTACATGAAGGGGGATCCTTGGGGGCAGCATCTTCTGAGTTGTTGTAAGGCAACAAGGCTGTGTTATATTTCCTACATATTTTGGGGTGTTTTAACTTTTTTATTTGATGAACAATTTGATGTAATGTAATGTAATTAGTTTGATAATATGTAGGACAGTTTTTTGGAAGTTTTGTTCACTTTGCATGCATGCAAAGTATCATCTCTCTTTAATACGTGACTTGCGACAAATTTAACAGGATTATTTGAAATCGTGTTGGAAGACTGGTTAACGTAATTTAAGTAGTTGTTTACATGTACTATTTCATGTTAAGAAATATCTTCTAGGTTTAGATTTGTTTTTAAGTTGAAGTAATTGAAAGTAGGTTTTGTATTATCGATAAAAAAAAAACTGAATGTTAAACTTTGTTACTAATTTGTTTAAAAAAATTCATGCGATCTATCCTATCAATGTCTTGAGTTGAGTAGCGTTAGAGTTTTTTTGCACTCAAGGTTTTCCCATACGCATAACAAAGAAAAGAAGAGAAGAAAAATAAAATAAAATAAAATTTCGCACCACTTATTTTCTTTTACTCACTTCATTGTTCAGCATATCTACATGTATTTATATCTTTTTGGAATCATTATCTCTAACTAATTAATCACTAAATAAAACAGTTACAACTAAAACTCAACCTGGGTTAAATTCCAAACACCCCCTTAATTCAGTATAGCAGATTCAACACCCAATTTTTTAGTAGTATAAACCCATCAATGTTGAATGGTTTCTTCATAATATGAGTTACTTTGTTTTTCTGTTTTAAAATACATTTGTCAATCTTCCTTTCATTTACTTGGTCCTTCAAATTGTAAAATATAGTCTTTAAATGCAAAGATGTCACCAATACCCAATACCAAAGGCTGGTGCACTGAATGTTAAAAGATACAGTATTATTGCTGTTCTACCTTTCATAGCGTGTACATAAGCTCCATGTTCTTTACCTTTGTACCTCGTGCTCATCATTAGAAAAACTAAAATTCCAACAAATGCATTGTCAAAATTACTCCACACATATTCAAATACAAGTAAAAAAATGTCCAAGTTTGATAAAATAAAATAAATATATTTTAATTGATTCATTTTTATCAATGTCTTTATTTAGCTTTTTCCTAATATTTGAGCAACTCCTTAAGTAACAATTTCAGTTTAATAAGGAAGAATATTTTCCAGGTATCTTCTTTATATCTTTAGACGCGTTTCATAGAATTTAGTTATAACAAATGTATTGTGTAAATAATAAGAGCATCTAAGGATGGTTGAAATAACTAAGATTGAATTCCGTTAACATTTTAATTAAATCATATTATTCCTTTTTTTCATATTGTGATTCTTTGTTACTATTTTTTTCATTTATCTATTACCATTTTTGTTTACGGTTTCATCTCTATTATTGTATCGTAGTTTGTGTTGACGATTGAGTTATTCACAATATCAATAAATATAAATTAATTTAAAAAAAATATTTTTTTTATACCAAACAAAACTAAATTGTCTTAATTAACATATTTTGAAATTAAGTATTTTTTTATTTAAGTTTATAAAAATTATTTCTGCAATGTGGTAAATACATTCTAAAAATTAATTTTAAAAATTAATACATTCCAAAAATTTAATTTCAAAAATTATTCAATATTTTCATAACTAATTTCCGAAAAATACATTTCAAAAAATAAATTCATAATCCATAAATTACTCCAAAATTCAAAATTAGTTTCCAAAATATATTTTGTAAGAAAATGAGGAGATGCGACGGGAAAAGAATAAGACAAAAAGGGAATCAAATAAAACTGCAACCAATCATTTTACCAAGAAAATAATACTAATAGAAAATTTATTGGCCAATGATGGTCCTTCTATTATTGAATCACCACATGCCAAATCTTACGCTTACCCAAACAAAAATCAGACATTTTTTTTGGAAAACAAGAAAGAAAACAAATACTAAAACAGACTAAAATGAATTAATAAAATGAAAAAAAATATTTTATATATTTATAAATTAATCAATTCCAAATAAATTATGCTTCGACAAGACATCACATCTATGCATATAATAAAGTTATTATTCGTAACTATTTAAGAACCATATCACTGATTTTATTCTGCTCATAATATAAAGTCATTAAATTTTAATAAAATACTGATATAGTTTGTGGCTATTTATGGTCAAGAAGAGCAGAGAGAATATTAAAGAGAAGAAAAGGAATTGAAAGCAACACACAATGAGTTACAGAGTGATACGAAAATGGTGTTGATGGGAGGAGTTGGAGTACCCTCATTCTCTTTCTGTTGTTTGTTCCAAACAAGACCCACAAGACCTTTGTGTCTCAAATTCAGATTGAAACCTTCATCATCACATTCAATTACTACCATGGCATTGACCAATAACACCAATGAAAGGAAGCTTCCTGTTCTGCTATTTGATATCATGGACACCCTTGTTCGTGACCCTTTCTACCAAGATGTCCCTGCCTTCTTCGGAATGCCTTTAAAGGAGCTCATAGATATCAAGCACCCCACTGCTTGGATTGAGTTTGAAAAGGGTCTCATTGATGAGGTAAAAAAACCAACTTTGATAATTCATTGCTGCCAAGTATGGAGCATGGACTCTGTTTCTTGTTATATGTAAAGGTATAAGCTTTTGATAGAAATTGAATTGGGATTTGGATTTTGAGTTTACTTGCACATGGGGTGTTTGATGGATTTACCAAGCTTTCTATCATGTGTAAGTCTTGTTATATGCTTGTCTTATCCTCACATCTTATGTAGAAATTTCTGGGTAAAGGTCATTTTGATAATTGTACAATATATGATTCGAGGGAGGGAAGGGATGCCATGGTTTCAATGGAGAGGGACGAGGGAAGTTGAGGTTCCCTTGCTGCTTTGGTTCAAGAGAAAGGCAGACAAAGGGGTTTGCAATACACACTCTAACACACACACACATCTAATGCTTAGATTTTATATTGAACTATAAAATCAGAAAAGATTAATTAAACAAGACTTGAGATCAACACAAGCTTGAGACATTCAATAAATTTCAGTCTGAGTTAGAGAGTGTGTTCAAAGAGTGTATTCCGGAGTACCTTTCTAGCATTTCTCTTATAAACCACTCTTTTCCAATTTCCTCCAACCAACCACACTGCTTGTACTGCACTTCATTAATTTCTAATTTACTAGAATTTCTGCATAGAATGGTTTGATAGTGTCTACTTTCAACAACAGTTTTCTTATCAAGCTATGTCATTTTCTTCCAGATCGAGCTGGCAAGAAAATTTTTTAAGGATGGAAGGGATTTTGATTTAGAAGGTGCGTTGGTCTAAGATTTTGTTGCTAATAGACCTTAATCATGTTTGAATTAAGCAGACATAAAGTTATCATACCCTATATATCTGTGTCATTTTAATACATTAAAAATCATTGTTTCTCTCTTTTCTTTGAAAATTAGAGCTTGCATATTTTGAACTTTTAGTTAAAGATCAAGCTGATACAGAGGAGTTGACAATTGGCTACGGTTCATCCCTGGGTCTACTCTGAGTATTATATATACTCCAGAATGTGACATACCACTCATGATTTTATTTTGTTAAACTTATGGTTAAATTCTTTTGCCAATTCCTAGTTTAAATTTTTTAATTAAATTTCACTATGCATAATTTTTATAATATATTTCACACCATTTTTCTTGTACTTTTTAGTCTTATGACTTAATCCCCATTGTATATGATTGTTGTTAGCCTCCCTTGTTCTGTATCATTTCACTTTCTAGTAGAGATTGGTGTATACTTTGGGTGCGAACATTGACTTGCATGTGTGTTTCTAATATTCTGTCAGGCCTTAAAACTTGTATGAGAAGTGGATATTCCTACATAGAAGGCATCGAACAGTTGCTTCTTTCCTTAAAGAAAAACAACTATGAGATGCATGCTTTTACAAACTATCCTATATGGTAATGCATTTGCTTTTTCTATTATGATTTGTGATTTTGTGTTCATTGCATATTACTGAATGTTTTGTATTGTAGGTATCAGTTGATTGAAGACAAGTTAAAACTCTCAAAATATTTATCATGGACATTTTGTTCATGCACATTTGGTATACACATACTTTCTCTCCCTCTCTATTTTTATGCCTCTTACATTGATCATCTTTTTCATTTAGTAATTTCTAGATTTTGGTGGACCAAAACAAAGTCTTGATTCTACTTTTTCCAATTTCGCTTTGTTGTTTTTGTTATTGAGGGCTAAAGCATGCATTCAAACTATCCTTTTACAATGTGTTTCAGGAAAGAGGAAGCCTGATACTGAATTCTATAAAGAAGTTGTGAGGCATCTTAATGTTGATCCAACAAATTGTATCTTCGTAGATGACAGGTTCCCACTCTCTTTATACACTAAATCATTTATCAAAATCAAAGCCACAGTATCACAGACATTGGTGACCCCATCAGTAGATTATTTCTTTTCCCCCCCCTGGTCACAGTCTCTTTTTTAATCATAATGATTTTTTTGAAAGACTAAATATGTTTTTAATGTGATTCACTGTGGTTTGTCTTGTAATTTTTTCTTCTTGGTTTTGTTCATCACAAATTTGAAAATGTTATAAAATGGTCCCTTTCATCCTATAGTCATGCCATGTCACATATCAATTCAGAATACACTCTATAGTGGCAGGGTTAGGTGCATGTCATGTTATAATTATGTGGTGATAGACTATTTTAAAATATAACTAAAATATGAGACTAATAATAGTTTTTTAAGCACACTAAAACATATTTAAACTTTTTTATTTGAGTCTTAAGAAAAGAGTGGCACTCTTCCATAATTGGTCTTGTTCTGTGACAAAATCACAAAGTAGATGGTTTTTGTAAACAAGGTGCGTGTGGTTTAGAAGAGTTTGAATTGGCTAATCAGCAAACTCTTGAACTAATTTATTTTAAAGTTTTCATGATTTTTATGATTATTGTTTTAGGCAAACAAATGTGGATGCTGCAATCGAAGTTGGCATCAGAGGTCTACATTTCAAGAATGTCAAATTACTAAGTGAAAACCTGTCATTGATGGGAATTGACATTTCAACAGATGAAGAATGATAGCTTTTTTTTGTTCAGTTTCTTAACTGCAATTTATTTTTTAGATTTATTATATTAGATGTAAGTGGAAGCAAATAGTTATAAATCACTAACCTCCAATCATTTTTTTGTGGCCTAATGGTTTTGGATTTGTGTTTTTGGTTTCCAAATCTTCACTCTCTGTCTCAATAGTAACTAAACCAGTAACAGAAGTGCATATACATAATCATTATTTCATACTAAAAGAAATAATATATTTCACAGTGCAAACATGCCTTAATTACGAATCGGAAAAAAAAATCCAGAAATATGAAGGTCCGAAATGTATCATGTATTCCATTTTATTTAAAGGCATTTCTGTCTTATCATACTGCAATTGGGTCTAGTGATATAATGCAGGAACTAATTGCTTATTTATATAAAAAAAATCAGGTTTTTTCTTCTTGCACCCAACCTATTTAAACTTGACCTAATAAATTTTTGAAATTTCAAAATTGTTCTATTAAACATTTGAAAACACATTCTAGAAAAAAATTCAGAATAAATTTTATGTATTCTAGAACTGAAATTACATAATAAAATTGAAAAACTAAAATCCCATTCGAACAAAACAAATTCATAATATAAATAATATCCAGAAACATATTTCAAAAATAAAATTCTTAAAAACAAAAACCCTGAAAAATATTTCAAAAAGTTATTTCAGAAAGCTATTCGGAAAAATCTAATCTAAAAAATTATTAAAAATACCAAATTTAAAATACATTGTGACCTCACTCACCCATTCCTATTTAAAAAGTAACAAATATTTTATTTTGTTAGGTGCAGTAACCAAAATCCCATAAATTATATGCAGGCTTTTGCTTCAATTATTTGGTGAAAGCCATGGGAGACTCAAATATTTTATATACACAAATATTTTATACCATCTTAATTATTATGATTTACTTTAATATACATTTGAAAAAATTTACATGAATTAATCACGTGCATTTTTATATATTCAACATTTTTCAACTTTATTTATTTATTTATTTGTGTTCTTACCGGTTGACTTGGTTGCCAGTAAACTTATGCAAGCGAACTTGGATTCCGTCTGCCTCGTAGTGGAACTCGTGCTTTTTGTAATGTCTGGATGTTGTTCCTGTTAAGACAGAGGGCGCCCTAACGACCGATCACACTCCGACGATCAAGTCAGTAAAAGTTTACAAAAGTAACAATAATTCTCAGTGTAGTGTGTAGAAAAAGCGTACCTTCACCTAGGGTTTCAACCCCTTTTTATAACCGCACATGCAACTATTGCACTTGAGATAAGCAAATCTTAACTGAAAATAAGCTTATTATCTTATATATCTAACAGAAAATCACCTGTCATATGCACCAATGACCTTTAGGTGCTAAACTGCAAGCCACATTCTGTTATACATACACCTCCCTATCTTTTTAGGGTTAGCCACATCTATCAACATGTATTTTACGTGCAGCAAACAGATAAAATATCTCTTTATATTTTATCTTATATCTTTATAAAATATCTCTTTATATTTTATCTTTAAGCACATACAACTTGAATTTAAATTCTAACATATCATTAGAAAATTAGGCTCAAACAGGCCCAACACTGCTACCTTGACTCCAGGTCCATGATCGAGCTGACTTCTACCCTATTCGAGAACCGAGTAGTAGCTGGTCTAAGATCGAGGACCGATGACGAATTTGTTTGTAATTTATATTTCAATTTTTAAATAGTTGTCCCTAATTATTTTTATATCAATTTTAGTTTAATTTTTATGTAGGGATAGAATACATTACATAATTAACAAAATCAAACGCAAAGTTATCTATTAAATTGGAAAAACCATAATTTATGAGTTTATCGTGTCTTACCATTGGATCAACACATTATGTTAAAATTAATTATTTTATTATATTATATTATTGAAAATTTATAAGTGTGGTGGAAGTGAGTAGATATCTGGAGCAGAGTGTGGTGTGTGAGTTGCGTTTTTGTTTGGAAGGAGAAGCAAAAAATGTCGTGGTGTTACTGTGCTAAGCCTTTGACCTTGCCACCGCAGTTGCACTCAAGAGCATCATCGTCATCATCGTTTCATTCCCGTGTTGGAGGAGTAACAGTAACAACCTCAACACTGTCTCTTCGACCCTCTCCTCCTCTTGTTTTCACCCACAACCTCCATTTCCAACCCAAAATCAAACGCGCTTCCACAACCATTCGATGCGCCTCCGGTACTGCTACTCCTCTTTCCTTTCATGGGTTTTCATTTAAACACGCAAAAGTTTCAATCTTTAAGGTTCCCATTTGAATTGCAAGCTTAGTCTTTTCACAATTCACCGTAATCCCCTTTTGGGAATAGCTCCAATTCAATGAATTGAAGATAGTAAGGGTGATGAAATATGTACCCTTTGTCATTTTTTTTGGAGATATGCAGTTGCTTCACAATTTTTTATATTTTTTTCCTATCAGAATTGGTGTTTTGTCTTATTAATTTGCACACTACAAGTTTGGATAATATGAATACTAAATATGGGGATACTCCAGTTCTGATTCGAAAACGGGGAAACACTTAGGTTTTGTTTGATTTCTAATTTTGGAAACTTCTTAGAGTTTTCAAAATGCAACTAGGTTGTGTAGACAGCTGGTGGTGGGTGGCGCAAGAGACAGATGTGAGTGTGGAATTGATGCAGAGGTTGAACAAGATGAAAACAGAAGAAGAAAAATGAGGAAACAACTTACAATTGTTTTTTTTTTTTTTGGTTTTGAAACGCTTGTTTTGGAAACTATTTTCAAAAACCGTAATCAATTATGGATCAGAAATTGACTGCTGGATAAGTGAATAGTGTGAAATTGTGTTAAAACAATTTTAAGACCAAAAAGTGAAAAATGAATCGTACTGACCCTTATGAACTGCATTTAGCTATTGTATTCTTTTTTAACGATTTCAGAAGGTAGAATTATATCTTTGGGTTTTGGTTTGTTTCAGCGTTGACTCCTCAATTGAAGTCTACCCTGGATACAGTTATTGCTTCAAATAAAATAGTCCTGTTTATGAAGGGAACCAAGGACTTTCCACAGTGTGGGTTCTCAAACACAGTGGTGCAAATATTGAAGTCTCTAAATGTGCCTTTTGAAACCTTAAACATTCTTGAAAATGACATGTTACGCCAAGGACTGAAGGAGTACTCCAGTTGGCCTACCTTTCCTCAACTGTACATAGATGGAGAGTTTTTTGGTGGCTGTGATATCACTGTTGGTATGTAATATGTGATTTAAGTTTTCAGTTTAACAGCTAATTGTCCTTGTCGTGTGTCGTTGTCTGCTACTATAACGGCCTCATCATTACCTTGTTTTTGTGATGCTTATAATTTGATTTTGCCTCACTAGTGGAATGATTTAAACATGATTGGGACAAACTGGCTGTTGCAAAAGCCAAAGTTTTTAGATGAAGACATGTCAGTAGTTTAGACCAATTACTTCTAGTAATTAACATCTTAAAGTTGATGGAGATATTGTTGCATACAACTTAGATGCATTTCCGTAGATGTTTTTGGTGTTTTTCTCCAATGAAAATTGAAGTTTCACCTCTTACATTGTAAAGGTTTACATTAAAAAGTTACCAAAGATAAAACTCCCATTCTAATGGAAGAACAACACCCAAATCACACCAGAAATTGCATCTTAGTTTTTTTCAATATTATTCAAGTATCAACCTATACTACAACTTTGGATGTTGAAAATTCACTAGCATGAACTGGAAAAAAAAGGAAAATGAATCATATTAAGTGACTGGTTTAAATGAAAATTACAAATGCCAAAGCTGAACAGGTTGATTTAAATGTGTAACATGATGATAAAAGTTGTATTATACCAATGACAAAGACGTTGTTTTATCAGCTATTACCAAATTGATGCCTACAAATTGCTGGAGTACACTGCATATTAATCTTTATTTGTTACATGATTTATTAACCATATACATATCTTAGTTCCTTGCAATCAATTATAATAGTTGAAAGAATTAAAAGTTGTTGCTTTTTCAAACAGGTCCTCCAGCTTTCATATGTTTACTGTTAGAATTGACTGCTTAAGAATCAGTTTTTAGCTTTGTTTTCTTCACTCTAGATAAAACCATGTTGTTACATCATCAGTAGATTTCTAGGCAATACTTGCCCTCTTCTCACTTTTTCTTGTGTGGCTGCAGAGGCATATAAGAACGGGGAATTGCAGGAGTTGTTGGAGAAGACAATGTTGTCTTGAAGCCATGGAAGGAATGAGAGGACTTTCTAAGTTTGTAATCTTCCCTAAGTTCTACAGTGGCTCAGTGATAATGGACCAAATAAATTGTCCGATGCTTTTTTGTGTCCACAAATCCCTATTATGATTATTGCATTACAAATCCTGGTATTTGAGTATAAAGCAGATAAGTCGTTTGATGATATCTCATTCAATAGACTATTTATTGTATTACTAGTTGCTACTGCAAATCTGTTGAATTAACTATTTGAAACTGACATGTTTCTGCTACCTTTCATATCTTGTAAACATCTTTTTTGAAGAATCAGTTTAAAATAATGATGGAAGTACCTTGCTCTAGATTGTGGCATTAGATATTCAACATGTAAAATCCAATTAAATATAAATCAACTTTTGAAGCTAGCCTTAACCTGCCATTGCGTATGAAGGGGCTGGTGGGGCATATCTCATACATGTCATCAATGGAAAAGAACATACTTTGTAAGTATGGCTATGGAGTTAGCACACGTAATAACACAAGAATAGTTTGAAAGGTTATCTATGGGGAAACCAATATGACGATGATAGCCAATTCCATAATGCACTATTTAAAGAATGGTGTATTGGTTCAATATCCTTGCTGTTGGTTTTCTTGTGTACATAGAAATGGTTATTTTGTTGGTTGGTTTGTGAAATTGGATTACTTCCATCCACCCAAAAGGAAAAAAGAGAGTGTTAGGATGCATTTGCTAACACTTTCTTTTCTACACGTTTATTGATTAATGTTTATGTAAGTTTAATTAATTTAAGAATGAAATCTATATATTTAGTTGGTTTAGATGAATTTCACCAAATAGTCTTTCATTTTTTACTGTTTAAATGTTGTTCATTTTCTTCAAATGAGTATTTTTCAGGTCATGGCCATACTATTTGGTTGATAAATCATCATTATTTTCTTTCTTCTATAAATGAGCTTGATCAAGTATCAACGATCTCGACCATTATGTGGTCATATTGGTTTGTTTATTCATTCATTTTAAAACTCTGACGAGTGTTATTTTCCATACTCATGGCATTCTATTGTTTTGGTATTATCCCTTGATACAAGCTATGGCATCTTAAAAGAATGTTCCATTGATTGATGGGAAGGGACAGATAGACACAGCTGTTTGTAGGCCAGCAAAGAATCAAAATTACATTGAGTGATAACGTTAATTTCAATAACATCTAGTTTATCATACTCATTTGCAACTAAAATTCAAAGTGTTTGCTATTAAGTTATTATTTAATTAATATTAATTTCAATTCAAATTGTTATTTTCGATTGATTCAGTTGTAATAATTTCTCTGGTGTAAGTACTTCTATTCAAAACAACTCCTCTTGTGCACTATTATTTATACATTATATGTATGTTTTTTGGTATCAATGAACTATATTCTAAATCATATTTACTTCTAATAGATAAAAATCCATTTCAAACTCACAAATATTCTAGATCTACCGAATATGTATGACTATTTGTTAGAGAATAAAAGATTAAAAAGGACAAAATTATTATCACTCTTGAAGTTATTCTACATATCATAAAATGCAAAAATGAAATTTGTCAAATAAGCCAAGAATTGGTATGTTGTGAAGGACTCAACAATAATGCCTGTAAGAACAAAAGTTCCATGCTACTCTGCTGTGTACAAAACAAATCAATGGCTGTACAAGGTTATGTGAAATGAATATTGACACGGAAATAAGTTAACATGAAAGAACCAAAACCCCTCTTCTCACACAAATGTGAATCACAATCCATAGTCCACACTTAGCAGCTTTGAATGTAGGAAGCAATGTCTGGCCAGGAATTATAGAGTCCATGCAGCGCAGTCTTCCATTTGTATTTTGCAAAGATTTCTCAATCTTTACTCCCATTTGGTCAGTTTTCAATCAAGAATCAACTTCCATTGTAGAATGTCCATGCTTGTAAAAATCGTGGAGCTATCTGACCAACACACTGATAAATACTCTTGTTTACAAAGATACTCAAATTTCCTTGTTATTTACGATAGATGAGGAAGAATTGAGCAGAGACTGTGTAGCTAATAATTTGTCCCTTAGCATGACATTATACTCGTACAAATTTTTCAGATTCTTCTGAATATCGGACAAGTCCATTTCAGAGCCATCCTTAAATTCTGCATAGCATTTTCATAAAAGTTAATGTATGAGAGGTAGCAAAAGCACTAACAATTTTCAAAACCCAGAAATCCAGTGGTTCTCTTAGATCATTGAGTAGCTGTTCAAACAGTAGAAACAAGCTTCATAAAATAACAGATGGTAATAGACACTCGGAAAGGCTATAGAGCAGATAAACAATTTGTATATAAAATTGTAACACATAAATGTTGCATTTATGTTAAGGATTGAAATAGGTTTACAAGTAAGTTATGCATAATATAATAGTATAACTATTTTAATGCAATTCGTGCGCCATGCTATTGTTACAAAAGAGTAGCAAAACCATTAGCAACAGTAAAAGTGAAGCCATGGAAAACATTGATGACGGTGAGAAAGTGGAACTTAGACTAGGTTTCAAATTTTGAAACTTAGTGAAGTAGAAATCAACAAAAATATATCACCTAATAATTAGTAAGCTGTGATGAACTCAATTTAATTTGTACCTAGTGAAGGTGGAGGAGGAATGAAGTTGTCATCAATAATAGAAGATTCTTGAGGTTGAGATTGAGGGGGATCCTTGCATGGACCAACATTCTGCTGCTTTCCCATATTTTCTGAATGCAGTTTGGAATCGTTAGTGGATCCAAGCGGTTTGCAGGTCACTGACTGGAATACAAAACATATGAAAATTAAAAAATGATCATGTTCAGTAGAAAAACTAGCTAAAAGACAATCATGTTAACTACATAGCTTTGACTACATATAACATACATAGATGACATGTGGAATGAGAGGAGTCTTTCCATGAGCTGAGATGATAGCAGCAACATATTTTGACAAATGGATACTACTGAAAACAGTGTATTAGTCTGGAATCTAAAACATAATTTATGTGACTTTTTAAGAAATCTTGATTACTACAATCCAATGGCAATGGGAAAGATTCACTCCTCTTGGCTCATGGTAACCACTCCTTACATATGATGCAATCCCCGGCATAAAAATATTACATCGGGCACTAGTATATCACCTCAGCCGCTTAAGTTCTTAGGAGTAACTACAAATCGAAAGAGGGGAAGAGAGATACCTCATAATCTAATGGTGTAACCCAACAAAAGGACACAAAAAGGTAAACCAACTAAAGTTTTACAAGATATCAACTTGGTGTGCTACCTTCATGCTACCCATGGACCTAGATGGTTCCCAAATTCATCATAGAAATAGTGAAAGCAGTTGGCGAATAATTACTTTGTAAGCAAACCCAGAAGCCAAGAAGTAATACTTTGGCAGGTACAATCAGCCAACATATATCTTAAATTATAGTAACATTGTGATTTACCAAATGAAGAGCCAAAAGTGCAGCAGAGTGGCCTTTTATTACAAAAAATTTAGTATTAGATTACATTTAATGACAAACATGTGTACCCTAATAATAATAATAATGCAATATTTTCAGCTTAAAGAGAGGAAACGGAAAGAATACAATGCAGGTTCATTTGATCACTTCTAGAGATCGGACTTTTAGACACTAACCAATATCAATTGCATTAGACTTACCAAAAAGTGCAGGTGACATCAATAATAATGAGCATTAGAAAACCAAAAAAGAAGGATCCAGTTTAGAAATTAAAGCGCACGGATGTGCAATGTAAAAGCATTACCTTGTTGGAAGGTAAGCTAGGTTTCTTGTTAAAGCTTATAGAATCTCTTCTGCTTTTCAGCCTTCGTTTATTTGATGAACCACTACCACGAACTGAATGCAACATACATCCACCACAATCTGTTTCCTTTCCGGTGCCATTTTTCTTGTCTTCTAGTGCTTTACAGCCAAAGGTGTACATTACATATTTCCTCAGCTGATTAAAAGATGAAATATCAGTAATACCACTCAACAATTAAGATTGAAAATTTTTTTGAAAAGGAAATTAATGCTAAATATACAAGATATTTGAACAAGTTGTAAAGAAATTACTTTGTCCCAATGCTCTTGAGCCTTACGCCTATTTCTAATTCTCCTCAAAATGCTATCTTCATTTCTGAGTTTCTTTACCCTATACTCACACTAATTCAATAGAAGGTTAGAACAATATGGAATGTAAGTATGAAGAAGCTATGATGTAATAAGGCTACAACTAGTGAAAATCCACAATGATCAAATATCAGGGATGTGTTGTTAGAAAAATCTCAAGAATGCTCACAGTCTTCAAGAAAATAATAACGTCAATTGTAAAAAGTAAACACCTTCCAAAGAAATAATAAAATAGAATAATAGTGCTCCTTCAATTCTTCCTCATTCAACAAATTAAGTTTATTTGACTTTTCAATTTATTTGAAGAGAATAGATGAAAAAGAAGCAGGAAAAAACTACCATACATCTATTGCACGGTTGATAGTAGCACTGTCTAGCTGAATTGCATTGAAATGTGCAATTTTAACTACCATACACACCAATAAATTAGAAATTACACTATTCACAAAGCCTAATAAGTGGCACCAACTATGGTAGTTTTAAATGCTGATGTTATGTTGTTGAATGCATAATTCAATCTCAGCCTGGATCTACATTCTACAACATAAAATATCAAGTCCTAAATGTGCAGCATAAAGTTTGAAATATGAAGGAATCATAACTGAATAATATTAAGAAAGGAATAAGAAGGGAACCTGTATCAACAGGTAGAAAAAGATGCCTATGCTAATACAATACAAGCCACCAAGGTCAGCAAGGAAGCTCACTGCACATGAAAGCAAAAAAAGATGGAATTATAAATAGTGTGAATCAACCACAGTTATGACCGCAAACAGGTTAGCGAAGATATTTTTTGCTAAGATCCCACATTGGATGGTATATGATCAAAGTACTTCTTGTAATGACTTTGGTTGAGTTAGGTTGCTCAATCTATTCTCAATTGTAATAGTCTCCGAAATACTTAATTCATGACAGTTTTTTTGTAACAACGACGCAGCATATTTCAAATGAAAACTTGGGGTTACATAACTTGTTTAACTATTTCTAAGTAACCTACTATTTTTTATCTACAAATTTTGATTAGGCCTAAACCAGCACAAAACATAGAGCTTATGAGTTTGAGAAGTTGATAATTAATAATTCAGATTGTAGATATAGTTATTCTCATTTTAGAATTGAGATTTGGAATGCAAAGAATTAATTATTCAAGGATCCGGTGGTTGAACTTGACAGTATAGCATCTGATAGTATCTAGTTTGTGAATGAAAGACCTTAGAACCTTGACTACAAATGAGATAATGCCACTCAGGAATGGAAGAAAGTAGCTAACAGTGAAGCCAAAATCAATATTACATGAAAAAAGTGCAATTTGGGCACTGCAAAGAGGAAAAGAAAGGAAGCCAAGAACTAATATAATGGAATAATTGCAGAGATATAGCTTGTATATACAGCACGCACAAAGGACACTTACCAGGACCCAAAATATTCTCTCTATCGATTTCCACGACATAATCAGAGAGGAAATTGATAAACAATGTAGTGTTGATCAGTCCATCAGCAGAACTTTCAAGGGATGCTCGAAGCTCATTTGTATCACGAGAAACTGAACCTGGGAGGAACTCGTGAAATAAAGGCTGTATGAGCTTTAGCTCATGTAAATTATGGTATATTCGAGGGAACAAATTGAATTTCAAAATATTTGATAAGTTTCCTCTGAATGTAACCGGGCTATCATTAAAATCACTTCCATTCTTTAGTGTTCCACTAACAAAACTCAAATGTTTCTTTGCAATATCCATTGAAGTGAGTTTGAACTCAAAACCAACAGCAGTGGCAGGATTGTTAGGCAGATCAACAAACTGCCATGAAATATACATATGATCATAGTGGACCTTGCAGTTTTTACACTTTAAGACTATGGTTGGCCCTGTGCTTGAGTTGTAACAACTGTAGTTTGCTAAAGTAGACAGAGAAACAACTCTTTCGTCGATAGAGCCAGGATCCCCAGTAACTAAATTTCCCAGATTCCGTAGATTTGCACAACTCATACTAGAGACAGTTGTTATATTGAACTCCATGTCATTGATAAAAGAGGCTAACTCCGGTCCATTTGTTGCTCTTATATTGTGGACCTCAATTGATCTCTTTGATATGATCTGGTACAGCAACCTGATAGAAGATTGAGTCAAAAGGGATACATGACCAAGCAAAAAGAAAAATGTGTAATAAGGCTAAGTAAGCACTGGAGACTCACGTAGCAAATAATCCAATAAATAGTATCCAACTTGCTATGGAGAAAGCTCCACCAAGTTCTGTTTTGCGTTTGGTGACCACTTTCTGATCATCCTACATGAAAAAAAAAAAAACAGCACCCCATAAAGCATTTTTCATACACAAAGTTAATAACAATATGCCTATGGTTTTGTGTCCCATTGATAGGTAGAATATAATAGTGTCAAAAGGATAATAACTCATCGCACTAGAACAACATGTAACAGTCAGATGGTTAACAAGGCATTGCCTGTGCTGCAATGCTCATTCTTCAGTAACAGCTGCAAGCAGTCGTAACTCTTGAACAAAAAATTGCTAGCTATACACGTGAACCATACAGATGCATTTTTTTTTATGCCAGCAACTAAGAAACGTGAATCCAGCAATAAAAAAACAATTAGAAAAGCCTAAAATCATAGATACCCTTTTCAAGTTGTTCTTCAATCAGAATTATAATTAACATTACAAAGCAAAATAATAAAGATTTGCATTAACAATTAGTATAATTAATAAAAATCTACATTAGTGCAATTTTGGTTAGCATACTTCGAATTGAGCTATTTTAGTCCAAAAAAATTTCTCAATGCTAAGATCAGGTCCTTCCGTTTTTATATCCAAAATTTGTTAACACCAGTAATTTTATTAGAATTTTGCATTATTTTTCAAAAATATACTAACAAGTGAAAGGTTTTTTTTTGCATGACATTGATTAGTAACACATCAGCCGGTCGATTAACTAAGAGATTATTAATATCAATAAATTTCTTTAAATTGAGTATAAATTCCTTAAATTATTTCACCAAAACAAAACTCTAAATTCTAACAACAATGTCATAAATATCTAAGCAGCTGCATTTTAATTTTATCCTTAAAACAGGACAAATATGGATGAAATTGGATTGCAAGCTAAAGCACAACCACAATTCACAAAACCAGATAACAGAAGAAAGAAAACAAGCCAAAACTAACCAGCCAGTGTCTGGTGGCAAAGCAAATATCCATCCTACTGATCCACCACCTGATGTTGAACCAAACGTTCCTTCCATCACCGAGCTTCGTGAACCTCAGAAAGAAGCAGAAAAGAAGCCACGAGAGGAGCATCACAACCGTGGCTTCCAAGAACACAGCCTGCGACTGCGTGAACTTCTTGATGGTGTCGAAGGCGAAGAGCGTCTCGGGTAAGCTGAGCGCGTAGTAGTCGACACCGGAGTCCGTGGCGATGGTGGAGTTCCCCTCAAAGAGCACGCACGTGTTCCTGACGCGCTGGAGCACGTGGCCGGGGAGGCACGCGCAGAGGGTGGTGTTATAGGTGACGGAGTTCGCGGGGCACGACGCCATGGGAGCTGAAGAACCCCAGATCAAGTGAAGGTAAAGTTTTATTCTTTACTCGATTCCGCGAGTGACCCAGTAGAGGAAAATGCGAAAAGAGTTCAGCTTTTAGGAGAATTCGCGTATAGAGAGAGGAAACGTGAAATGGGTCGGATCCTCTTTGGATGATTGGACTGCAACGGTGAATAACAGAGTGGAAAGATGAGACAGCACGTAACAGAGGAAAACAGAACAGAAAAACAGAGGAACAGAGTTAAAGAAATAAATAAGAAATGCTTTTCTTGTCTTGGTTTCTTCGAGATGAAGCAGTGCGTATGGTATGTGTTGTGGTGAGAAAGAAGAAAAGAATTTAATATTGTGGTGTTTGCTTTTAAGCTGGGTTTTGTTTTGTAGATAAATGTTGGTTTTGTTGTTGTTGGTGTGTGCTTGGTATTGGTTTATGGACTTTTTTTTGGAATGAGTTGAATTGAATTTGTGTTTACATCACTCAAAATTAAGTGGGACACTGTTGAATTAATGTTATGGACCAGGAAAACAATGTGTTTGGTAGTGAAAATTTCTTGAAATGGAGGAAAATATTGAGTATTTGTTGGACTTTCTTTTCTTTCACTAAATAGTGAAAAATAGTATATTTATATTTTTCTTGCCTCCAGCCAATGCATATAGATAAAAAAAATTGAGAATGAGAAAGAAGTAAGGTTGATTCTATAAATATTCTAGATCCTTCAAGAGAACAACATTTTAGGGAGAGATGAAAGAATTTAAATGTAATCAAATTTCAAATGGAACATTAATTTTATTGTTAACTAAAGAGATGTATAAACTACAGAAAAGTTTTTTTTTCTTATCGGCATAAACTACATAATAGTGATGTGTATATAAGAATTGAAATCAAAATGCAACACTATACCCTGATAAAGATTTATGTCATCATAAAAATTTAGTTTCATAATAAAATAACTAAGTTATATCATCCATACTAATTTTTCATGATGAATTTAAATCTATACATGTTATGTTTATGGAAGCGATTGTCAATAAACAAATTTAAGGTTAATCCATAAATGTTACAAAATATTTAATGCATACAAATTTTGGAATAAAGATACTTATTTAATATTTTATTAGTAGGAGTGAATTATATTATTAGAAAGGTAAATGTTATAAATACGAAATATTTATTGATTTTGATAATGATTGATATTTATAGAAAAAAAAATCGATTAATCATCTTTATTGGATTATTTTAACTCAGTTACTTTATTTCATTTCTAATAGAAAGTCTTAATCAAAGATAAATATTTATACTTGCAACTTATTGGTAAATTTCAAAGATTTAACTTTATATGGGTAAACAAAATTTAAAAAATTATATGGGTTTAATATTTTAGCAATTACACAAGGTTTTACTTATTGTAAATGAATGCATATGTAGATTAGGGGACATTTAATAAAAGTTTTTTTTTTCATATGCAAGAAGCACCTACTTGGAATATTTCTACAAGTTTTCTAAACAATGGAAGAATAATGCATTTTTTTTATTAAAATCTTGAATTGATTATTATATTAGATAATTTAATAAGAGTAAATTTGGTTTTTATTCAAATTTTCATTTCAAGGGAGGAAATACTATTATTACATTAAAAAATGTTTTTGTAGAAAATTTGACGAAAACAACATTTTCAAAAAACACTTTTTAAGTTAATATTCTGTTTCTTCTTTTTATGCATTTTTTTATGTTGTTTTACAAGATAAGAATATGATAAATTCTCTTGTTTTTTTATAAAATAGTTACACAATTTATATTTTATCTCTATCTCGCGTGAAAATTATTTATTCCGTTCCTTTGTTACTTTTAAGGTTGTTTTTACTCAAGGAAAATATTTAATTTTTCTACTTCTATTGCCGTTTTAAGTAAGTTGTTTATTATATCTCTATCAATCTTGTTATTTCTATGTACATTTACATGTTATTACATTTTTCTCTCTTTGTTAGCATAACTAGCTTTTTTCTCTCCATATATAAATTAAATATATAATTAGAAAAAAATAGTAATATTATCATGAAATTTAAAATTACATTTTGTTAAAAAAACAAAGGGAATAGATAGTAGAAGACATGTAATAATATTTTGACGCTGATAAAAATAATAATAATATTTTGATAAAAAGAGTAATTAATATAATCTTGAATTTCATAGATAACAAATAACTAGAAATAAAATTTCTCAAAAAAAAATCATACAAAAAAAATTAAATGTAAAAGATATAAAAACGTTTTTTTTTTCAATTTCAAATTTCGAAAACTAAAAGCTTCCCATGTCCTAATCTCCCTTAGTTTTAGTTTGAAAAAAGACAAGCAAAGCCATAAGCAATTTGCCAAATATCATTTAAGGATATTAGGTACCATTTAATAACCAAGAATTACAACGACCAAATGGCTTTATTTGAAGTAGAAATTTATATTGTTTTTGTTGTTATTAAATATAAAATTTGTCTACAATCCTGGTTGAATAGCAAATATATTTGTTGTATTAATTGAATTGTTTTAAGAAAATTAAAAAATATAATAAATGAGACATAATATTATTAAGATTTTCTTTTCTGCAAGAACAAATATAAAGAACAAAAATTAGAAGTTCACAAATTTTAAAATACAATGTCAAATAATAATTACATAAATATTAAGTAATTATAGACGAGAATAAACAAATACACAATTAAAATTCGCTTAAAAATTACAATATTTTTTTAAAATGTTGATAAAGAAATTATCGGGAGAATTTGAGTGATTGAATTGAATCATTGAAAGAAAATGAAAATTTACAAAAGATTTTTTTTGTAAATGAAATCAGTTTCGGGACAAAAGTTAACCGTAAAAATAAGTCTTATAGATTATTTACTAAATTAAAGATGTTCTAATAATTTAAAATTGAAATAAAACAATAAATATTATATATTATTTACTAAACTAAAAATGTTCTAATAATTTAAAATTAAGATAAATATGAGAATAAAAATAAGCCATAGATATACAACACATCCCTTTCTTTGACTCAAAATCAGATATTACTTGTAATCATATTCATACATAATTAGTATAAATACTTAGTGTTAAGATTAAGACAAATTTGAACTATAAGTGTGAGTTTATTTTTTATCCTTAGATTTTTATTTTCCTCCTTTTTTTTTATCATATCTCGATATTCAAATAATGACACTTCATCATTAAATGTTTAATTGTGTCAGACTTATATTAATGTAGTTAATAAATGTTAAATTGAGTGGTTGATGTGCTAACTAAATTCAAAGGCAATAAATGAAAGAATTTAAGTACTTAGGGGAGAATTAGACCTAGATTGGTCTTCCTTTTTTAGATCTAAAATTTCCTTACTAATTCTAAATTAATCTGTTTGAAATATAAAAATAATAATTATAATCCATATTTAATAATTATTTAAGCTTCATATTTCTCTGATTTTGTCGTTGAGTTAGTTAAAAAGACTTTTTAAGTCATTTTTTTTATCTTGATATATTTTTTATTCGTAAACACGATTAAATAGACTCTTAAGATTTCATCGAAAACTAATCTAACTCGAGGCTAACATTATGAGTAAAGTCTAACCTTTTTTTTTATATAACTTCAGAAGTTATTTGCAAATCACAAGTTATGAGACGAATGCACAATGTTTTTTACAATTTCTCACCAACTACTCTAATTTTAAAATCACACCAGTTTTTCACTCATAATTAATAGTAAAGTTAGCTTTTGCTTTTACGGTATGTTAAGACTATTCCTAATTTTGTTTCTCTAAAACTTTTTTCTTCTATATTTGGTGACAATTTCTTGACCAAAATATTTTATGTCCCATGTGTGTTTTTATCAGGGATTTTTTTAAATTTTTCTTAAAACTTACAATATAAGAGAACTTATAAAATATTTTCATTTTACTACTTTTTAAAAAAATACTTTTCAGTTAAACATTTTGAAATTTTACAAATTTTTTTCATCCCCATATATATAATCTCAAACATAAATTGAGGATCTCGTAAGAAGTAAGAAATAAATTCAAGGATCTCGTAAGAAGTAAGAAATAAATTCAAGTATAACTCAACTTTGTAAAATAAATTTATACTTGAGATGTCCAAATAAAGTACATTAACAATGATACAGAAATCAAGGGTAAAGAAGCAACAAAATAAGAACCGCCCAACATTCCAAATCAAGAATGAAAACAAAATCAAAGATGAACAATTGAAGGTGATGAGAAAGAACCACCATTTGGTTTGACACAAACTTAATGAACCGAAACTAAAGGGGGAAGGTCTGCTCTATATGTAGCATGGAGGACCATAACACCGAAGAGCATGTTTATGCTATAAATGTTTGGTTCTTGGAAAGCTTGGCTTACTCATGACTGCCACTAAAGCCTCCCAACTTGGATTCAACCATTAGTGCAGGTGAATCACCACTGCTTCTTAATATGTTGGCTAAGTTCCCATTATCAGAACCATCAGAACTTGTATGATGGTTGATATATTGCTGGAATAATATTACTTCTCAATTGGACATCTTCGAATCCTTCTTTGTTATAATTTTAAATTCTCAGATTACCACCACTTAGTAACATCAAGAATTAAGTAGCTGTTCGCTCATAATTTCAAGGACTAAATTTGAATTTTTAAAAACTATAAGGACTATGAAGGATAGGACTAATGTGACGCATTGCTCTTTAAATGAAGAAACAAATTTTCTATAAATAATTGTGTAATAAAAGAATATCAATTCAAAATTGTAAACCAACATGGCAACTGACAGGTAAATCTTTATTGTTCTGACATTTAATAAATACAGACGTCAGAATAAAATTTTGAAATTAGTAATCTCTCCTGCTACGGGCAAGATCACTCGCAATATCATTATCTTGTTCACACTGATCCAAGAATCTTTTATAAGCAGGTTTATGAACAACAACAAGACGTAGGTATTTCGCAGCTTCGGCCTTTTGTCCCGCATCAAAAAGAGTGCTACATACCCAACAAATCAAATCCAATGAGCAAGATGCAAATAGCAGTGTTAGAAGAGGAAATTTCATCACTAAAAAACTAAGGTAGTTAACCTAAATTGTACCTGGCAAGCAACAGTAACCCATCAAAATAATAGCCTTTGCTTGTAGGATCTTCTGGCTCCTCCATATTTGCTATTCTTTCAAAGTGTGCCCGTCCTTCGTCCCTCTTACCCTGAAGTACGGTAAATTGAAGAAAAATGAATATCACAGCGAATCCTATTGAAAATCTAGAAGCTTCTAAAAATTCTCAGGCTTATTGCCTGCCAATAGTTAGATATAGCCTGACAGTTAGTCGGCCAGGTCAACACCAAAACAACAATCAAATACCCCAATCGTTGTAGGGAGGAGAAATACCCAAATATCCCAATTCAAAAGCAATACGCGCCTCCAATTCCTCACAGGTAGTATTTAACCTGGTACACGCACAGTGTACGTGAAACATTGGATAAATTATTGATTTCTAGATCCTTCTTAATTGTTTTCCTACAACTTTTCTCAGTCTCTCGCTGCCTCTACCGACTTCAGGTATTTTCCACACAAGTCATTTTAACAACAGGTGCTACAACAATTATTTCCCTAGTGCATTCAATTCTTATCCTATCTCTTCTGGTATGTTCACTCTACAAAGCAGCATTCCCATCTCAGCTACAGAGTTTATCCTTTTGTTAGCTTTTTATCGCTCGACATTCAATTCCGCAAAATATCACTGTTCTTGTAGTTCCGCTCAAGTCAGACACCAACTATTTCTAAAACACAAACCAACTTACAGAATCTTTTCTTTAGGAGGAATTGAGGTACAATTTTCACTCAGGTAACAAGATAATCAGGATTGGGGTTGGGCATGCAAGACACGCACAAGATGTCTAAATATTCCTCTATCAAATGCATATCCAAACCGTTTTTCAACATATATCCAAAATCCTGTTCAAACAAAAGTTTGCTCGGAGAACAAATTGTAGTATGTGTTTAACCTGTCGTTCACAAGCAACTCCAGCCCACTGGGATGAAAGAATCAAAAGATCCAGTTCTTCCGCATCAGTTGGATATCCAGCAAAAGAAAGCTAATGAAAAATCAGAAAATAATTAGGGTTTGAAGGCACAAACTTAGTGAAATGAGACAAAAAAATTCTGGTAGCAATAAAAATGAAAAAAAAAAATCAATGCAAGACATAATAATTCAGAGGACAGGTATTTGACATAGTAGATAAAACCAGTATAACAAATGAAAAACAACATGGAAGCAACTATGAGTTTCATACTTTCCAAATTGCACGCTCGAAGTACTCAATAGCCTCCTCATTTACATGCTTCAGCAATAGAGTCCGTCCCATCAGAACTAAAGCTCGAACATATTCAGGGTCCTTATCAAGAGCTAGTCTGTACACGCAACTCAATGCAATCCGTTGTCAACCACAGATAAAACTTAAAAATATAAAGGGTCTACTGTCCAATTTTTCCTCCCTAACTCTGAAGAAACTAAAAATGAAAAAAAAAAAAAAAAACTTACTTTAGTAAGGGAATTGCACTTTCTTTATCATTACTGGAAAGAAATGAGACTGCAAGCTGTAAACAATCAAACCATAAAATAATCACATTCTAAATGCCAATCTGATTTTAATGATATATCACACGTCATATATTCTCATGTTCCTATTCACTCACAGCAGTCAGTTCTTTAGGGGACATCTCTTCTATAGGTATTCTACGCCACTTTTCAGTTGAACTCAGAGGACCTTTTTCTGGAGAAACAGCTTCCTTAATAGCTTCTGTTGGAATATTATCTTGTAACCTTGGTGAAGGAGCTGTTTTTGAAGCACCAATTTTCTCAGTGGCTACCTTTTGACTATTCTTGTCTCGTAACCCCAACATTGTAAGGACAGCAGGATGTCTCAGGGCTATTTGCTGCAAAGTTTATTGTTTGTTGGATCAACTTTATGAGTTAGTACAATAGTGGTTCAAACTAAAATAGACTAAAGATGCACAAGGTGTTTCTACTTACCTGAATGAGGGTAAATGAACTATTGGTAACCCAATAGAACTGGCTCCCCTGCGAGAGTATATTAGTGTAGAATGTTATTACAGCCTTCAATATGAGAAAGAATAAGTTTACCATAAAATATAGTTGGCACGGAAAATGAGACATGCAATAGGAATGCAGCAGTGAAGTGATACTTACTAATCTCTTAGATAATTATTACTAAAAATTATAACTGAAAGTTCTGGCTTATCTTTGACCAGGGAAATTAACCTACTAATGTGAGTTCAGAAACTGTGACCACAACATATACAAAAATAAATCATAGGTTTCATCAATTTTCAGCAATCACACCTCCAGTGTCTAAAGATATCTTCCATGTCATGTCATTTAGAAAGAAGATACATCAAGAGTGCAGTTTTATTCATAAAAATACAGTGACTTCTGTATTTTTCTTTTACTTTTATCAGAACTAAAGTCTACAACACACAACACTCAAGGATTAAAGTTACCTGAGGAATGCAAAAGCCCACAAAAGCTAAAGGCACTGTTAGAAAGTCCAAGTATCGCTTATAATACTGCAACAAAAGCATCCCACAGTTAACAATGGGTTTACTTTATTTCAATGCAGTTACTAGAATAAATTCCCTTATGTTGCAACATATAAACAATGTTCTTAAACGGTTAGTAAAATGAAATGAGCAGTTCATATAATATAACAGGAAATGTATAACAATAAATATCCCCACCAGTTTTTCTCAAGAACATGCAATACAATAGTAAGTCATTAGAAGTACAGAGAAGCTATACTCACTTTGGCTAATAAGTCAAAAATACTCCTTGTCTCTGCAACTACAGGTTTCCCAAAGGATATCTGATAAATCAATTAACACAAATTAGTACACATTCTATGCCTGACTCATCCTGGCCTCTTGCAAAACGAAAGAGAGAATTATGGTACAAAAAGTATACACCAAACAAGTGCCAAACAGAAAGCACGAAATCCATCCTACTATACATTAGTCTATGATCTGACTATGTCTTAGCACATGAAATATTTGGGACTGTCTAGTTTAAAAAATTGTTTCTGCTTTCATTTTTCTGTTTCATTTTAGTTACAAAATCACCACTTAGTTTTTATTTTGTTTCTTTCCAAAAAATTGTATAGAAAATAAGGTTTTTCTGTAATTAAAGTGAAAAGAGAAAACACTATCAAAAGCCAAACGACCTTAGTTATTAACCTACTATACTTTATGTTATGTTATTTTATTGTTAACACCATAAAGCCAGGCAATGTAGCTTGTTTAATCAATGATATAAAAAGTTAAAGTTTGATTCATTATTATAAGAAGATAACAGAGTCAGTACGCCAACGATCATTATCAGATTGTGACTCGATAAATCATTTGCCATTAACCAGTTGATTTGGATCCATCAACTTTGCCAGCCACTTTGGTTTTGGTAGGTCAACCTTTGTTATATCAACCGGCCCAAAATATCTAATTTAGACACTAAAATCAACTGCATCCAACCCTTACTAAGAGGGTTTCTGCCACAACAGAATGATACAATGTGATTCATCTATCTAATAAAACAAAATCTGTGTCTTGTTAAAAAGAATCACTCTACATTGGCACAAACATGGGGGTAAGACAACACAAGGTAACTAGAAACATGATTTTCAGGTTATATCCCTTATATATATGGATTCATACTCCATTACCTGAACATTCATGTAGTGCAAACCAGCAATCAGAGAAGGAAAGATGAACCCCGAATAACCATGAGAGAGTTCAGTTAAATTTTGGAACCATAAAGCACCACCCTGCAACATATTTAACAAGTTTAAATGTTCAGCAAGTATGACTTTCTGCGTGCAACAGGAACAACACTCAACACTTCTGTTGAAATTAGAAGATTTTAGGAACAGAGAGAGGATGAGTGAAATTAAATTGATATTAGGTTAAATATATTACAATTGATTTGTTCATAAAACCAAGAGTATGTCATCTTATTTATGTTAATCATAATCTGTTAGAGGTCTCACATTGAGTAGGATAAACTAATTGATGATGTAATTGAGCACTGAGGCTCTACCACTTAAATGGACTAGTCTTTTGAGTTAGACTCTTTTTTTTGTGCCTAAGTCCTAACATTTGGTGTTTTCATTGATAGTTGGATTACAGAAAGGGCTATCTAAAGGCTGAATTAAGGTGCAAATTAATACTAATAAATGAGCGAAGTCGGTCTCAAAGAGAAAAGAGCTACCACTAGGTCAGTATCGATAGAGTGAACTATCGGCCCTTAAAGGGAGTGACAATGTTATGAGTCCCACATTATGTAGGATAAGCTACTTGATGTGGTACTTAAGCCTTGGGGCTCCCACCTAATGGACTAGTCTGTGGGTTGGGCTCTACTCTTGTGCTCAAAGCCTAACATAATCCTAAGAAATGAGGGGAATAAATCATTAGGAAATATGGCAACAAATCCTAGAGAGAAAAAGGAAACGGAAAACTAATCTAAGAGGAATATCTAAGATAGGATAAAATAATTTCATACATTCTAACATTATGATATAGCTTCACTACAGCAATAAATTTTCCAAATGTTAAGTCCATAACTTAGATGACATCATTACAGCTAACTGTTATCATTCTAATCCTTTGTATCCAATTGAACCAGATCTTAATGTGAGATATATTCTCATAATGTAGTTCTATTCGTTCATGGAATGACGTCCATGGAAATTATGTTTAGAAAATATGAAGATACATAAAGCACAAACACAACGTCCAAACAGCCTTTTAATAAGTTGGTGCATTACACAATCAAAACCAGGGTGACCATTCAGTGACATCTTCCTTATGCTAATCATCCACAGGAAAAAGCACGGAACCTGTAGAAAAATAGAAGACCAAAAGTCAAAATTACAATGGAAAGTTTGTGAAGCATTGCTACGATCATGTTACTTTTTCCTTCCATATTTGGCTTATCCTGATTGCTGATTATAAACAAGTCAAATTAGTTTCCACCACTTTCTTTACAGAGGGAGACACTTATCTGAAATTCACTTAACACTAACAGAGGGAGACAAAAACTCAGTAGCAGTGTGCAGTTTATGCAATTATCTGGAGCAAAGGACAGTTAAAGATTGTCTCTTCAGTCTTCTTGATCATTGAATCCTTTAGACAATATTATGTGTCCATGCTGCTACCTTATCTATCAGTTTGTCCCTTCCCTGTTCTGTTAACAGGAATTGAATGAAATAAAAGGAAATATTTTCCTTATACACAAAAGTTAACTAACAGTTGCCAATGAGGGTTTGTCCAACAGACTGTAATTTTCCAGGCAGGTTCAGTATGGCCTGTCCTTGGAATGGGGCAGCTTCCCCTCCAATCAAGCTTTTTTTTACCACAAAATAAAAGCTAACAGTTAATTAATTCAGTTATGATATTAATTACTAAACATAATTCCTTTTAGATCAAATGAACCTCTTTGACAGGTTTCAGATTCCAGCAACTCGTGGATGCTCCCTCTGATATTTAGGAAGGTGAAAACAAGCTCAAATATAAAGAAAGAAGCATCAAAAGTCTTATTGAAAAGCTTGAACTCAGTTACTCACTAATTTTCTTCGGTTTAAGCTGTAAACCTATGTCATAAGGTAATGCCAAAGTCTTCAGGAATAGTAAGTAATAAATTCTAACAACACCATATACCTCCGTAACTTTCTCAAAATGGAAACAAAAACCAAAGCTCTGTCATAAGTCATGAAGAAATTTTTAATTTGTAATTGAACCCTAAAGATTTACTCAAAAAAATATTCTGCTCGGGAGGAGTGGCTGCTTTCTTTTCCTTCTCAGATTTTAGACATCCTTTAATTAGCTAGCATTACATTTTGACTGGCACAAAGTGAGGTTTTCCCACACAACTCATCACACAACATGTGAATTTCTTTCATCCGTATCACAAACAGCTTTCTTAGGTGGTTGCTTTTGGCTGTGATATTATTAGTAAAAGATAATTTGGGGAGAAGAAGGCAAACACATTTGCTGTAGGAGTCATAAGCAATGTTCCCCCATGAAGCTAGATATATCACCTGTACAATGAATGGTACCAGCGGCCACACATAAGAGGGGCATCCGATTGCTTTTCTCTTCTTCCGGAAGAATAGAAACTGACGAATATAACTCTTTCCTGAGAAAGGTGGCGGGAATGGAGGAGGCACTTTAAGAATTGAAAAATATTAATAACAATTTAAGTACATGAACTAGAAGTGGAGAAAAGGAAAAAAGATATCTTTTACACGTAAAATTATAAGGAAGTATCTACTCCCATTTTCCAATCACAAAAAAAAAAAAAACACTTTAAAGATAAAGAACAGTTAGATACACAACAAAATGAAATGATGCATAAACAAACAGGCTTACAAGAGCAAAAACACAATCCATATGCCCATTACACAACATTTGCACACAGTGGTAGCAAAAGGTAGGATAAAAAGTGATCCAGTGCAACAGAAATGAAGAAAAAAGACATTTCAATAACTATAATCAAAGCTAGATTAGAAAATAGTGTTACACGAGTGTAACTTGTATAAGATAACCAAGCAAACAAGCATCCAATGGGAACAGTCAAAACTAACAAAATACTAATAACCTAATTCTAATTTCTAAACAAACATTTGAAGCGCCCAACGGCTTTATTCAACAACAAAGATGAAAGAAGTGATAATGATCAGCTACAGCTGCATCATATCTTCCAAACAAGACACAGATGGATTAACCTAGCAGAACCAGTTTATTCATTTATTTTTTAAGTTTTTGCTTCCAATTAAAATTGAATAATTAGTAAAACTATCCAAATTAAACATACTACCAAAACACGCTATGAACTAATCCGAGTAAGGCATATGATACTCACATTTAGGAAAAAACTCGCCAATCGTTTTCAGCTTGTGTAGTGTTGAGACCAGAGGAAAAAGAATAGCAATTCTGAGAGCTAGAGTAGAAGAAAATATAGTTAACCACCTGAAATTCAACAACTGGATTAACACAAACGTTTCGGTTCAGAGTCCAAAACTGAACAGATAAACAAGTGTTAAGTAATGCATTAGCAACAAGAAAGAAGAGACCTAGAAGCTTACCAGGGAAATCCAGAAAGCTCGTGGAACGAGTCGAGCATCGAAATCAGCTCACGAACGGGGAAAACGGCGTCGTCTTGATCGCCGCCACTGGTATCGGCGATCGCTTTCAGAAGCTCGGAGTTAACCGGCGAGTCGACACCGAACGAGTTCGACTCCAATTCGCGGTCATCGGAAGAGCGAGTAGAGAAAGCGCGCGAGTGGAAAGCGTCGAGAAAGGCAAGGGTTGGAAAGGGAGATAAGGCGGGAGCGGGGAGTGGAGAAGGGAGCTGAGAGGATAGAAGGCGTGGCAGAGATAGGAGGGAGAGGGAGGATGATGAACGCGCTTGGCGGAGGCGAGAAAAGAGCACCGCCGCGGTGGCCATCGGCGGCTGAAGGGAGCACAGCGAGGACTATCGTGTAACCTGGTTGCTACAAAATTCAGTTCCGAGAAATCAAGGAAGCGATTATAATGTGTAAATTTTAGTTACATTGACTGAACACTCAACACACTCTCTAATTGAATTATCAATATTCTAAAATTGGACTAATTTAGCATATGTCATGAAGAGAACTATAATTCATTTTTATTTAAATAAATAATTTACTTTATATACTTATAATCGATTGATTATTCATTTATTTTATATATTTATTAGGTAATTGCACACCTAATTATGGTTTAAGTTTAAACTGATATGAGAGGTTTATACACCTCATTATAGTTTTAGGTCGGAACATGCACACAAGACTTGTACACCTTATTATGGCTTTAGGTAGAGACAAGAACGTGAGGTTTATACACCTCATTACGACTTTAGGTTCGAGCATGCATATGAGGTTTGTACATCTCATTATGAATTTATGCTCGAACATGCATGCTAGACTTCCGCGTCTAGTTTTTTCAAGGAGTTTTAAACAACATAAACACACCATGCACATATAATAAGTTACCACTTGATTACAAAATACTTTACTCATTTTTTATTTAGATTCTTTGATTATGATAAGTCAATCACTTATTGGTTTACATAATTTACTTTATGATGTAAGTTTTTCAATTATTTCTACAAGTCATGTCTCGTTATTGAACAATGTGCATCTTGTGTTTATTTTTGCTTAAGCCATAAAATGAACTTCAAAAGAGAGGAACAAATTGTGTAAAACAAACAATAGTTAATTAAGAGTCAAGTAAGTGCACAATACCACAAATTATATTTAATAAAAAAAATAACAAAATAATAATAATTTTCTTCCACGATCACGTAGTTGACGATTACTTGAGTTTGTTCCACCATCGCTTGAAATCCCTCGTCAAAAGTTTTTTGCTAGTTCTGATTTTATCACATTCTCGATCTTATGCAACTTCTTATTTTCTTCTTCTCAATCCTTATTCTCAACGGTGTGGTTGACAATAAGAGACTCCTTGTTGAAACGTGTTTGTGCTTCGACTTTGACTAGATCATTATAAGTATTTTTTTCATGTGTCTTTATTTCTATCGTCTCGACTCTAAGGTGTCCTACTTCTTGCTCATTTTTCTTTTATGAAATGAGTAAATTTGTTTTTTTTTTCTAGATTTTTGGACTCCTTTAACTTTCACTTCACTCATGTAAACCAATGTGATTGTTTTACTAAAGAGAATTGTTTAAGTTTCTCCTTAAGTGAACAAAGGTAATTGCTTTACTGAAGACAAATTTTTAAGCCTCTACTTAAATAGAAAACTATAAAAACTTAATCTATAATTACAACTTCTAAAATTTTATCCATCAAACAAAACTCACTAAATAGTTTACCGAAATTCTAAAGAAAACCTACTAAGAAACTAATTATTAAAAAACCAAGCTTTCACTTCCTATCTCTTACAAACCTTTCAAGAAATTCTTAAAAAGACACAAGACCTCCTAAAACTTCTTCAAGACAAGCCAAATCTATCATATAACCTTCCTTATCTTAATTTGATACTTAAGCTCACGTAAACCTCGAAGATTTAAGTCACGAAACTAATTTACAAGTTTAAGATTTTATCTTTATCTTTATCTGTATTTGTTAGCTTTAGTAGATGGGATATTGCAATAAACCTCTATCCAATATTTTATAATTTCTTTAATATTTTCTCATTACACTTTTATATTTATCATTTTTAATCTTTTTACATTTTCTTATTCAAAATATGTAAAATTTAAAAAGCATTAAAATAGGCCAAATATGTTGTTAATTAACAATATAAACAAGGTATTATTATTTTTTAGTATTTATTTTATAAAATCTCAATTTGTCTCTTATTCTATTATAAAATATAACAGACAAAAAAGAACAAAGATGAAAAAAAAAATATAAGAAAAACAAATGATATAAAAATGAATATATATTTTATTATATTGAAATCAAAACGAATAGTCTAAATATATATAAGGTGTATACTCATTCTAAGTCTAATTAAAAAAAAAAATAATCAATTAATAAATACAAAATCATAACAGACAAAAATAAAATAAAGGTTATTCATCTTATAAACAAAAACAACTAAAAATTAGAGAAGACACAATTAATAATATCATTTTTCTATAATGTTTGTATTCATATCCTTCAATATTATTATGGGTGTCGGATAAAAGAAACATGTTGTATCATAACTATTCTCTATTCAAATATATACTTTATTTGATAAAAGATATTTAAATTATGATGGATTTAATTGTTTTTTTGTCTTAAAGAATAGAAATGCTTTAATTTTACTCTTTATTAATTTTGTTTCATTTTTAATTCTTCATATTATATTTTTTTTCCTATTGTTAGTGTGACTCATTGGTCCATAGGCTTCCAATTTAATTTAATTAAATAAATATACAAGATCATTGACCTTCCAAATTTCTTGCTTAGTCACCAAGCCTCTATCTCTCACGCACAAGTTTTTTAAATTTGTACATGATATTCTTTTTATCCATACACTGATTTCTATAATTGTTAGAAAAATATTATATGCATTTCTTATACATTAATTTTATTTTTTATTCCAATAAAATATTATAATATTTTCTATTTCTACACTCCTAAAATAATTACAACAAACCAAAAAATTAAATAAAAATTACTAGAAAAAAAAAATCCCTTTGTGTAGTTAGTTTAAAAAGCAGGCCGAAGACGGAAGTCACGCAAGTCTCTGATTTTTTAAAAGATACGATGCACATGACACGTACGAAAGACACGCGTTGAATTTAGAAAGCATGTGAAGAGAAAAACCGAAATTGTAGCAGGCGTTTTTTTAATTACCATTATTATTTATTATCATTAAATAATAATAACAATTGTTATATTTAATAATTTTTATTTAAAAAAATCACGTTATATATTAAGTATTTTTTTTATGTTGATAATTAAATAATATTTAAAATTGATGATGATATAATGTTATTATTAATAATAAAGTTGTATTTTGAAATTTGTGTTGTTGCAGAGAGGACGGAGACAGCACAGAGATTCTTGGATCGTTCTTCCTTCTCTTCTTTCTCTTGCTTCCTTGTTGCGACCATTTCTTTAATCACCATTTTTTCTCTCTCTCTCACACCGATAATTGTAGCCATCCACCACCGTTTATTTTTAATTATTACTTTCGAATGAATGAGAACAAAACCACCGCCATCGCTCTTATCTCTCACCATTGACTCAGCCGTCCTTAATCTATCCGACATCTACGATCTCTCCTCAATCCCTGATCACATCCTCCTCGACCTCTTCCTGGTACTTTTCTTCTTATCATCTCTCTCTCGCTTTCTCGCTTTTTCTCATGCCTCCTACTCCTACTTCCTAGTTAACCAAGGTTCCACTTTCGTGCCCTTTTTTCATTTTTTTCTTCATTGCCACCTCCCCTTTTGTTTTAATCAATGCCCCTTCTTTAGATCTTCCGTAAAAATTAAATCTTGCCTCGTTGTTGAATGAGGGAAGGAATGTTATTCAGCTGCATGCTCTTTGCTTCTGTTTTCTTGTCATTTTTCAAAAAACAAAACTTTTGATGTACTTCTTTAAGGAATGTTGTCCCATCAGAATTATAGTTTTGATTCGTGTAACGTATTTAGTTGGTTCATGCTGTTCTGTTTTGTGCGAATTATCAAAGTGGAATTTTAATTCTAATGTGGTTGATGGAAGGACTGGGTACTGGTTTTGTGCTTTTTTGAAAGTTCCGAGGACTTGTGTTAAGCAAATTATGAAACAAATATCGTTTATGACTGTTAGGGATTGGGATTGAATTGATGATTATGTTTTCTTGTATTTCTGTTTTGGGGGCGGTTATCCCTAGGGTAAGATTTTCCTTCACTTTCTGCTTTCTTGTAGGGTATCACGTTTGAAATTTCTTTTTCCCTGTTGCTGCAAATGTAGCTGGGTCAAACAACTGTTTCATAATCAGGATGGGAATCTGGAAATGTCAAATATTGTTGTGGATCTAGTTTCAGTCCTTTTGTTGTCTATATATATTATGGCCTTTGGATGAAACCTGAAGCTATTTTATTTCACTGTCATTCAGCATCCTTATTATTTGTGGTTTTTCATGGACAGAGAATATTAAGAGCTGGGAAACTGACTGAGAAAGTTCTGAGACTGTTCATAGCAACTGGTAAGGATGAAGTCATCTCCCTTGTTAAGGCACTCAATATCCAACATGATCTGACCCCTGTGCTTCCCACAAGTGAGTTAGTTTAAGATTTTATGCAATACGTACAGTAGCTATTGATGTAGTGACAAATGATTCTTTTCTGACATTTGAATATCTCTAAGTACAGGGTGTTCTGAGAGATTCTAAAGGTTAAATTATTCGCAGTTAAGGAGGTCAAACAAGACTTTTAGTTTGTGAGATAGTCTGTATTCTGTACCGTGCAAGATGTCTCAAGCAGTTATCAAAGATAATGAAGTGGACATTGTGATTGGTGCACTGCACCCTGACCTCACAGCTTTTATGAATGAATGGAGGCCAATTTTCTCCCGCTTTCACCTGATAATAGTAAAAGATCCTGATCTCAAAGAACAACTAAAAATTCCTGAAGGATTCAGTGTGGATGTGTATGAAAAGGCTGATATTGAGCGAGCGGTGGGTTCTTCCTCTTCTATTCGCTTCAGTGGCTACTCTTGTAGATATTTTGGCTTTCTAGTTTCACGGAAAAAGTATGTTGTCTGTATTGATGATGATTGTGTTCCTGCAAAAGATAATGCGGGGTTTTTGGTGGATGCTGTGGCTCAGCATGTTACGAACCTCCAGACTCCTGCCACCCCTTTCTTCTTCAATACACTATATGATCCATTCCGGAAGGGTGCAGATTTTGTTCGTGGCTACCCATTTAGCCTGCGAGAAGGGGTTACTTGTGCTCTCTCATGTGGGTTATGGCTCAATCTGGCCGACCTTGATGCTCCAACACAAGCTCTGAAGCCAGCGCAGAGGAATTTGCGATATGTAGATGCAGTTTTGACTGTTCCTGCTAGAGCCTTGGTGCCTGTGAGTGGAATCAATATTGCCTTTAACCGCGAAGCTATCGGTCCAGCAATAGGCCCGGCATTGAGGCTGTCTGGGGAAGGGAAATTCAGGTGGGAAACTGCGGAAGACATATGGTGTGGAATGTGTGTGAAAGTCATATGTGACCACCTTGGCCTTGGTGTGAAAAGTGGGTTACCCTATGTTTGGAGAACAGAAAGGGGTGATGCAGTTGAGAGCTTGAAGAAAGAGTGGGAAGGGGTGAAATTGATGGAGGATGTTGTTCCTTTCTTTCAGTCATTGAAGTTGCCACAGTCAGCAACTACAGCAGAGGATTGTGTGGTTGAGATGGCCAAAACAGTGAAGGAACAACTAGGGAAGGTTGATCCTATGTTTTCTCAGGCTGCTGAAGCCATGGTAGACTGGGTCACGCTCTGGAAGACAGTTGCATCTTCTTCAAGCTCCTGAACTTGAGGACCCTTGTAAGAGTGACGTTCCCTCGGTTGGGTGGCTTCTATATTTCTTTATTTTGTTTCACTAATTTATATATGTCTTCTTTTTTCCGGTTTGTTGTGAACTTAGCTTACATTTTACCTGACACAGATAGACTAAAGGCTGAATAAAATGATGATACTACTTATGGGCTTTGTGACAATTGAATAAATGCTTTGTCTTGCTTTATAAATAACTGCTCTTTGTGTTAATTTTCTAGTTTACTTGTTTCTGGTTTTCTGTTTTACTGATATGATGTTATATCAATTGGTTTACTGATTTCTTTCTTTTGCTTCCTATCATATACATAGGAAGTCTTTGTTTTGTTCATGCAACTTTGAATGATAATCAGAAAGTTTATCACCTCCTTTATCCTTTCACACGTGTGATAATCACATACAGAGTGTTATCAACTCTCTTGTGGCAGTCTTGATCAAAATCAAGATCATCAAATCATGAGTTAAGATATTCAATACTTTGAACAGAACTCCTGCTATTTTCTTTGTTTCTATATAACCTCTCTTACAAGAGAGAATACATGCTTAGATGTTCACAAACAAATGCAATCACCAATGACATGGAAACAGATTTAAGAACATTATTCGAATTGCTTCTTCAAGCGAATATTATATTTTGAGACCAATACCAAGATTCTTATTTGTCCTCGGTTGTCACTAACAAGGAAAGTTTCTTTTCCTTAGAACATGGTTCGAATTGCTTCTGCAAACCAACACATCATGAAAGACCAATAACTTGATTCTTATAATTGTTTAGGTTTGAGATCAATTCTATCTGAATAGCTAGTTCTTATTATTGTTTTCAATTTATACATACACCATCTTAGCTATGACTCGACAAAGGGGATATGATAGATTCACAGCTATTAGGTTAAGTCTTAAGTTGTAATACTAGGTTTTAGTCAAATTTGGTTTGAGAAAATGACCCCTTCATAAATCAGTAGATTGAAATATGCTCCAATAATAACACTGAACCCCATATCAAATTATATATATATATATATATATATATATATATATTTTATTTTTTTTTAAATAGTCACTATTTTTTTTCTTACTAAAAGTATATATGACATAATTATATGAAAATATATACAAGATGTGACTACCTAATTATCAGAGTTATTTAATTGGACAAAAACGTTAATTTTGAGTGAATTAAAAGAAAGATAATCAATTTTCATTCAAAATACTATTATAAGGAAATCTAACAATTTTTGTTGCTTGCTTCAATTTTGTTGACTATTTCAATCAAATTAGTTATCGATTTAAAATTAATTGTCCATTTTAAATTTTGATCTATCTATCGTAATACTTATAAATATCTTACAACACGTGTAATAAATAATATGAAAATAAAATTAATTACATTTCATTTTTAAGCAAAATTAATGGTCCATTTAAATTAGTTTTGTATTTTAAGTTTGGATTCATCAAGAAGAAGGTCAAATAAAAACATTTTCTAATTTCATGCGCCATAATTGTCTTTTTAAATTAATTATCTTTTAAAACATGATTTTATATCTTAACAAATTCAAATTAAACACATTTGCGTTGAGTTTATTTGAATTATTATAATGACTTAATTCATACTTTGATTGAGAATTTGTTTGGACTTGAGATTGGAATTGTTTGTTGTCTCTCTTGTTATATTTGGTTTGTACAATAACAAAGAAGAGACTTTGTTGAAATTTCATTAAAAATTATTAACTTATTTATTTCGTTAAAGTGTGAGACTTAATACAATGATTAATGTTAAAATTTGAGACTTAATACAACGAGTAATAATTTATGTAATATATATTAATCATTTTATTGAATCTAGAGTTGTCTAATTCAATAGTTTGGAAATATTTTTTTTTACTCAATTAATATGTCACATCAGATCTCCTACTATATTTTCATAAAATTCTTCTTTATGTTCATTTAGTTTTGTTTCTTTGAATGTCTTAATTGTGGTGAATTAATCTAACCACTCTCATGTCATGTTATCATTGTGAAATAGTATCAAAATTTTATAGAAATAAGAAGTATAACTTTAATGCATATTATTAATCTAATATAAAATTTGTGTTTGTAAATGAGTTATGACAACATCTCTCAAAGTGAGATGTACATGCATAAGAAAAGCTTTACTAACTATTTGAAAATAAGATGAAAGTTGGATAAATGCAATTTGCATGTTTAAAGATTAAGAGAAGAAAGTTGAACAATTTTTGGAATTTTCTTTCTAGAATTTCTCAATGAAGTTGGACTAGTATCATTGATTTTTTTTTTATCATTTTTATTATAAAACATAAGCATGAGACAATAAAGTGAGTGATATTTTTGAAATCTCTCAAATTGAAGAATTTATAATGGAGATGTTTGATACGCTTAATAATCTTACATCACTTAGGAGTCAAGGATAATAACAGTTTATATTTTTTTTTCTTTTAATTCACTGAGATGTCTTTTAAGGACAAAATCGTGATGAAACTTCAAATTTCAAAGAGAACAATATCTTTGATGCAATGATTGATCCTAGTGATGTTATCTCAATAGACTAGAGGTTGAAACATTGATACCGACTATGGGAATTGAAAACTCGTTCCCTTAGTTCTCGACTGTGTGTTTGTTCTAGTACGTTCAATAGTCTTACATCACCTAGGAGTTAAGGGTAATGACAATTTATATACATATTTCTTTCTTAAGGACAAAACTAGTGACAGAGTTTCGAGTTTCAAAATGGAATATCTTGAATGTAGTGATTGATCTTAATGATGTTATCTCAACGAACTTAAGGTCACAACATAAAAATCATTAGATTATGTATTCTATGATGTTTGAAAGTTTTCACCTTACTCCTTTCTATCCTTAAATTTCACACAATTATTTTAAGATATGTGAATTGGAAGGCAACTTATGAGTAAAATGATAAAAGTTTCACTAGAACATTTGAGTACCAAGGGAGAATACCTTGTCAGACAACGTGTTTTAACAAAAAAATATACTCTATACAGTTAGTTTTTAATATAAAAAATATATAAAGTTAAAAAAGTATACTACTAAATAAAAATAGTTGTACTGATAAGGAGAGCTCCAAAGATCGTCAGCATATTAAAAATTAAAACAATACAAATAAATAATAGAATAAAATAACATTGTATCAAAGTCCAACAAATAAGTCTGAAACACTAAAATATATTTAGTAACGTCAAGGTGTGAAAAGTAAAAACTCAATCAAGTTAAAGTCTAACAACAACCGTTATAAATAGGTGATCTGTTTAACTGAAAAGTTGAGTGTTTTTATCTTATAATTGAGTAAATTGATTTTGACTTTATCATTAGAGTCCTTGCAGGTACACACACTCATCCGAGAGTGATCCTGGACTTAGAAGTCGAGAGTTAAACCAAATCCAATACTTGAGTGATGGTTCACATCCAATAGCCAAAAACAAGTTCTAGTCCACATAACAAAAAATCAAAACTAGTTGATCCAGTAATCGAAAGTCCAAGTAATCATTGAGAAGATGAGAAGATGAGAAACCGATTGAAGGAGAAAAAGTTTATTATTTCTAAGACCATGTAAAAACAATAGTTATGGACAACATCACAATTTCTTTAAATTAAAAAAATTATTATTATTATTATTACCTTATCACTTTACAGGTATATATATTATATTATACTCATAACTTAATTTATAAGTATTTAAAAAGAATAAATAATTTTGGATGAAGGCAATAAAATATGTTAGAAATAAAAAATAAATAAAATTCTTAAAAATTAAAAATAGATAAACACATTACCAAATTATGTTTCTTTCAAATTTGTGAATAATGGAACTATTTTTTTATATGCATCTTAAATTTTAAATTATATTATTATTTTACCTATTTTTAAATTTTATGAAATTGTGAATTCTCCAAAATAGACTGAATAAAAAATAAACTTACTTTATACATTGATTAAGTTTATAACTAGTATTAAAATTTTATTTTCTTTCAATGTCAATTATATATATCCTTCTAATGATTATATATTGTAGAACTAAATGAGAGTCACAAGGTAATAACTCCAAATTGGATAACAATAATAATATTACCTATAAATTGTATCGATTAATTAATAGTTTTTTGTTTTTTTTTTCATTTGTGACAAGTAAGACTAATATACCTAGCCTTTCTCTTCAACATGTTATAAGTGATATTAAGAATTAAATTTAGCATAGAGTCTTTTTTGTCTCTTCGTCTTAGTATTTTCTTTTCTAAGTGGAATATCAAAACTAAAACAAATAATAAATTCCAAGTTTTTATAGGTAGTAGTTGGAAATCACAAGACCTGTTTTCAAAAAACAAAAAAAAATCAATGTCAACATAGTGAATCAATCTTAAAAAAAAATGGTATCATTTATAAAAAAAAAACTTATTAATTGAAGTATTTAAGATATATTTCAATTTATATATATAAAAAAATCATAATCCTAAAAAAAATAACATCTTTCCAAAAAAAAAACTCCTATCCCAACTAAACAAACATTAACAAGAAAATCATGAAATAGAAACCAATTTTTAGAGATAAAAAATAATTAGTTGCTACAGTGACTAAATTAGAGACGAATAACAATTTTTTGGTTTTTAAATTGGTTTCTATTATTGTTAAATGGTTTCTAAATTGCTATCTAATTAACTACCAAAATCTTTGCTACTAAATTTAGAATCTAAATAATTGGTAGTTAAAACATTGGTAGCTAATTATATATCAATTTCGAAACTATTTAACATTAATAAAAACTAATTTAAAAAGTAATTTTTTTTAGTTTATAAAATAGTATCTAATTTAGTCATTATAACAACGAATTATTTTTTATATCTAAAATTGGTTTTTATTTCATGATTTTTTTTTTTTTTGAAAATCAGATGTGTGACAAACTTACATATACCATAGCTAAAAACATACATAAAAACAAGTTGAGTTGGTGAAGAAGTGGTAGAACAATAACCTCGTGAGATAAGTGCTTATGAAAACCCTAGCTTTAATCAAGAACAATAGAATCAAAATTGAAACAAATACCATGTATTAAAAAAAAGAATACAAAGTCTAAATTTGAATCTCAACATTGAGCCTATTTTTCTAAGGCCACAAAAGTCCTAAGATCCTGGGTCTTTTACACCGTTCAGTAGCATTGTGGATCTCTTTTTTCTACCACTAGTGGACGTGAATAACTCTTGCCACACGATCAAACAAACCTCTGAGAAGCACTATATATACCTATACACAGTGACCTTCAATGCAACAAATCATACACAATTCCCTAACACATAACAAACAGAAGAAATCAAAGAACATAGACAATGGCAAGCTTCACCCTAGTCACATCCCTCCCAAAGTTTGGCCATGCTGGAGCAATCATTGCTAGGGCTCGTGCCTGGAACCCCAGATTCTTCGCAGCCACCACCCCTAGATCAATTCAAGTAAACACTTCACTTCAACTTTTGTTTCTATGATATTGTTGCAGGAAAATGGGAAAAGAAAGTTGAATCATAGTTGCTATGAACAATAATTCTATATCTTGGTTTGTAGGTACCATCTTCACCAGAAGGCTCAGCAGCAGTTGAAGGAACCAAACAAGGAGCTGGTGAAACAGTGAATAACAGTTTGAATGAATCAACTCAAGACAAGGCTTTCACCACAGCACAACATGTAACATTTTAATACTTAGCAGTGACTTATATATATATTAAATCAATGAAAGTGATTAAGCAAAAGTTGATGATATTGTTGAAACAGGTGAGTCACAAGACAGACCAGATGGCGAATCAGGTGTCAGCAAATGCTCAAAACATGGCAGAGAGGGCAAAGCAGACAATGCAAGATGCATGGGATTCCACTAAGAACACAGCCAATAGGGCTAAAGACACTGTGGTAGCAAAGTCTCAAGAATCAGCTGAATATGTCAAAGAAAATGCTGAAGCAGTGAAGAACAACATGAACTCAAAGAACTGATATTTTTCATCACCATAGTATTTCATGTTTTCCCACTTATTAACAATAATTTTGTAGTTTCTTTTTGTTCTGCATGGCATCAAATATGGAGAAGATTGATGTGTCTCTTCCCACATGCCATTCATATGAAATCAATAAATACTTAAGCGTTTCATAAGTATATTATGGAAAAAGTTTTGTTAACACTGCACACAGTAAATAACACTATTCATCAAACCTTTTGTAATACTATTATAATATTTTAGATGAAAAATTAAAATATTAATTTAATTGTTTGTTAAGAGTGTGTTTTTAATGTGTATCAGTGTCAAGGCATTATTAGTACACTATGTTAATACGTTAGTAATGACTTTTACTAATTAACATTTATATATATTAATGAAAATATTTATATAAATTTATATGAATATTAGTAAAAAAAATTAATAACTATTTTTCATAAAATATAACACTTTTAAAATATTACTAAAATTTAATAGTAACATTTTCAAATAAAAAAAACATTAAAAAAATATTACTACAAATTTTTAATAACCTTTTCTCAATAAAAAGTTATATTTTAAAAATGTTACTAAATTTTTTTAAGAATATTCTTTTATAGAGACAACATTATAAAAATGTTACTAATGTACACATTTTATAACATTTAACAAATGTTATTAAATTATTTACTTTAAAATGAATATTTTTTAATAAATTGAAGTTATGTCCATTAACCTAAGCTGAAAATATAAAAAAAAACTTTTTAAGTTACTAGTGCAATTTAATATATTTAGTTGATTTTTAATATTTCTAAAAATAATTTAAGAATCACAGCCTAAGGGGATCTATTAACTATACAAATAATCATTTTTAATGATTTCATACCCAAAGTTTACTCTTGCATTTGATTAATAAAAAAAATAGTTGGTGATAAAGGTATTTTGAAGGATTTCCTTATTTGACAAACTATAATGAAAAATAATGAACTCAACATGTTCAAGTTGGGATTCAAGACCTAATAATAACTAGGCAATAATTTATAACTAACTCAACAACATTAAAATGAACTAGAAAAAACTATTAAACTAGAGAAACAAACTCAATTAGTAGCTACAAAACTATTAAAACATTCTTTAAATATTTTATATTCATTTATTTAATTATTTTTTTCTCAATAAAATAAAAATAAAAACTGTATTATTCAATCCAAAGAACGATTTGATTAGTTTGTTTGGATGGAATCAAAGCATTTGAAAGGCTTGCAAAATACATAATCTTTCCCATGGGCAGTATTAAAATTTAACTTTGATTTTTGTATTATATTTATTCCAATTTCATTTTACTTCATCGTTATTCATTTTTAAAACATAGTATTTTTTTTATATTTTTTAATACTATTTTTATTTTACATTTTATTGATTAGAAGTCTCGGGAAAATATTTGTTTCGAAAATATCAATATTAAAATGAAAAAATACTAAAAATATTTCTAAATAAAGTAAATTACTCAAAAAGTTATAAAATATGTTCTAAAACCAATGTCTTAATTATGCATGTTAAGTAAAAGTCCAAAAAAAGAAAACGATTGTGAAAGTATACACCTTTCAAATATACAAACATCTCAACTTTATATGATGGTGCTCTTACTAAATTTTTTTTGCAACTCATCGATTGTATTTTCAAATAATGAATAATAGAGGTCAATTTAATTATAATAAAAAAAATAAAAAAAATTAATATAAGTGTATTAGGAAGTAACTTTAAACTTAACTCATTATCAACTTCTAAAATTAGGTTTATCTCTACTTTATATTATAAATTCATCTTATTTTTAGTCGATATAAGATCTTTAATATTTATACTCATGTTGAGACATGTAGGTTTTGTATGTAAAACTATATATTTATGAATGATCAAATAACGAGTGTTATGATAAGTTCAATAAATTTCACTATAATAGACTTTAAGATCTTATTAATTAAGAAGAAAATTTAAACTTAATTTATCTTCATTTATTCTCGAAAAATAAAGTTTGTTGTCACTTATATATTATAAATTAAATTGATTTTTTTAATATTTAGTGCACCTTAAATCTCCAATTAACTAAATTTGCTAAATATTAATACTATTGTGATACTATAGTCATAATTATTATTGGACTTTTAAAATAAATTATGGACAAAATAATACTAACAAGTTATGAACAAATTCTTAAAGAGATCATTACATTTTTTTTTAATTTTAAATTTTAAAATAACATGTTTATGGATTTTCTGAAACTCAGATTTATAATTCGATATTTAGAAACATGTATGATAATTCAATGAAAATCCATGAAGATCATAAAAAAATATGGAGAAAGAATTAAAATGAAGAAAGTGCAATAATAAGACTGAGAAAAAGTAAAAGAGAGATAGAAAAGGAGATGAAAATGAAAAGCAATAGAGATAAAGAATGAAGCATCATAAATGTCAGTCTCACCATATCCATGGCAGAATCACACGAACCAATCCTCTTTAGTGATAATTCCACGTATCAACGTGGACAATTATAGTATACTCATCATGCACTTTATCAACATTTTCTTTTAACGATTTTTTTTTTTTACATTTATGGAATTTTTTTGCAATATTTCATAAAATATCTATAGAAAAAAATCTCACAAAATTATAAACAGTATATAGGGATTTATCATCTTGTTATATATATAAAAGTAGTATAAGAGAATAATATTTTTACTTTGAAGTTGTATTATTATCACCTCTGACCTTAATTTTTTCTTTTATTTTGGATATATAAATCAGGTTTAAGTATACGATTCAGTGTTTTAGTTTTTTCTAAAAAATTAAATATAGTATGTTTATTTTCTAAAAAAATTAAACTTGCGTATATAATTTTTATTTTTTGTTTTTATATTTTGAATTAAATTTATTTTGGTAATTATTTTGTTTATTTATTTTAAGAGTGAAGGTAGGAGTGTAACACAATTTGTTAATTTACATAGAACTAAAATCAAATTAAATTCAGGGGTTGATCAATTGTGAAGAAGTTGAATCATATTCAGTGAGTTTCGGTATTAAAATTATATTGTTATAATCTATGCGAAAAATATGTGAATTTTCACTGAATTTCAATAATTTGTTGTTTCTGTATGTACCAAGACTCTTTTCTCTCTAATTAATTCTAATTATAAGATATTTTTTTATACTTTTTATAAGACTATATTCAATTGTTTCTTGCATACATTATTCGATTTAATCAAAGACCACTTTAACAACTTTTCTTATCTTTTTTTATACCATCAGAAGAGTAATTGTTTTTCTTAATTTTATAATTAATGTAACATATATATTTAGCTCATAAAAAATTCCTTCAATTAATGTAATATTTATGGTGAATGATTAATTTAATTTTACAGATCATATACTTAATTCATGTATTAATATTTTTCATTAATATCTTTTATTTATGGTATAAAAAAAAATCAAACAATGATTTATGATGAAGTTTCTCTTATATGAGATAGTCTTTCACATGATATCTTAAATGAGATTAAGACTGTTTCCTATTTATAATTAAAAGTATATATCCTTTTAACTCATTTAATTTAATTTTAATAAAATAATTTATAAATGAGTTAAATTAACTTATAATATAATACATTTGATTTGTACACACCAAAGAAACATAGGTGATAAAACAACAGAGAGAGAAACGTGGCTTGTTCTGATAGGAACAAAAAACTTAGTCATTGACGAAAATAAAAAGAACAAAAGGAGATTCCAGAAACGGCATCCAACCAAGTTGTTCATTCTTGGTTACACAAAAGATTCCACTCAGAAGCTTACACACGTGATGTTATACGCAAAACACTGTTATGTTTGTGCATTAACCACTTATTTATCTGCTTTCCACTTGTTCTAACAACCAACACTTTGTGTGATCCATGGCTTCCCACATTGCTCTTCTTCGAGCTCCTCCTCTTTCAATTTCTACTCACCGCTTCCATGCAAAGCAAATTTGCATAAGCGGACTCAAATTAGCCACTGCCACCTCTACTTCTTCTTCTTCTTCTTCTTCTTGCTTTCCTTGCTCCATAACAACACAGAGAGGCTCTTTTTCCTCAGTGGTTGCATGTTCCTCTTCAAATGGAAGAGACCCGGGTTCGGTGGATGACGAAGAGGTACAGAAGGAGCTCATTCTCGAAGAGAAACGACGAGCTGCATTGTCTGCGAGGATTGCCTCTGGGGAATTCACCGTGAAGCAGAAATCTGTGTAAGTATAACAAAATTCTTGAGGTTTTAAAAATGCCCTTTTTAACGGAAAATTCTCTGTTTTTTTTTTTTCTGGGTTAATACAATGATGGGGTAGTTGTTAATTTACCCTCTTGTCTTCAATTTCGGTCTAACTCTAGTATGGTGTATGATTTGAATTGGGTACAGTCCAAGAGGGATTTTTGTTTATTTATTTGTTGGTTTGATGTAGTTTGGTTTCTATACTGGAGGGATTGGCAAAGGCGGGGGTGCCCAATGGAGTTCTGGACTTTTTGTTTGGTTGGGTTGAAGAGGGTGGTGAGCACCCCAAAATTCCTGAGGCAAAAGGGTCAATCAAAGCTGTTCGAAGTGTGGCTTTCTTCATCCCCTTGTATGAACTTTACCTCACATATGGTGGGATTTTTAGGTTGACGTTTGGACCAAAGGTTAGTTCTGTTTTTCTTTTCTCTTTTTTTTTTCAGGTGAAATGTAGTTTATTTTTCTTTGGAAACAATGCCTCATGTGGGATAGCAGGGTTTTAAATTGCGGTCGCAATATCATCACCTTCTTTATTGAGGAAATTTACAGACAGATGCAGTTCATGCGGTCGCTGAAACCCCATGAACCTTGACGTTGTAACTGAAATCATGGTTGCAAACTGTTTTTTAAAACCTTGTGGGATAGCCAATGGGGTTTGACACTTTAACTTACTTGTTTGACCTTTATGATTATGATATTGCATGCTTGGGTCTAAGCTCAGGGGTCCCTCAATGTTAAGGGAGAAACTCCCTTAACCTGAATTTATCAATAAAGAAAAGGACACCTTATAGGGAATAACCGTGTTTTGCTCTTGGTTGTTTTGCAGTCCTTTCTGATAGTATCTGATCCGAATATTGCAAAACACATATTGAAAGACAATTCAAAGGCTTATTCAAAGGTAATCAACAACAACTGCTGCTGTACAATTGCTTTTCTGTTCTCGCCTTTCTTTCATACATTGTATTTGCATGTTATTATTAGTACTTCTTCATGTTCAGGGCATCTTGGCTGAGATCCTAGATTTTGTAATGGGGAAAGGTCTCATCCCAGCTGATGGTGAAATATGGCGAGTTAGACGCCGTGCTATAGTCCCAGCATTGCACCAGAAGGTATTCTACTGGTCTTGGACGATTTATTTATAGTCACTTTGAACCATAGGCTAGATAGATTTCTTGGCTGCTGAGGTCATGATTTAAAGGGTTACCTTCTTATGTTGAATAATCAATTTCTAATTTATGTAGGTGAGAAACAGAATCGGCACTAGGAAATACTTATTAAACTAGGCATATGCATAGAGCATCATATTTTGATATATTTATTTTATGGTGTCAATAAGAGATGTTTGTTACTTCATACTACACCATCCTCACTTTGTCTTAAATCTCTGCCACAGCTTGTCTATCTTGCATTTGATTTGATTTCCTGATTGTGAAGTACGTAGCAGCTATGATTGGCCTTTTTGGACAAGCCGCAGATAGGCTCTGCCAGAAGCTAGATGCTGCTGCATCCGATGGAGAAGATGCTGAGATGGAGTCACTTTTCTCTCGATTGACCTTGGACATCATTGGAAAGGCAGTATTCAATTATGATTTTGATAGTTTATCAAACGACACTGGTATAATTGAGGTATAGTTTTTGGAATATTTCCTCATGTTTTTTTCATTTATATGTTCACTGCTCCAGTATACAATTTATCTTGCACCAAGGAATTTATTTATAGTATACCACATTCACATTGTTGTACTTAATTTAATCATATCAGGCAGTTTATACTGTACTGAGAGAAGCAGAAGATCGAAGTGTTTCTCCAATTCCAGTATGGGATATCCCAATATGGAAAGATGTATCACCACGTTTGAGGAAGGTTAATCAAGCTCTCAAATTGATCAATGATACGCTTGATGATCTGATAGCAATATGCAAGGTAATGTTGTCATTAGTGTGACTCAAGCTTGTAGTCTCAAAATATGTTCATGTGAGATGCTATGCAATATCTGATGCCACTGCAGAAAGGCACTTGTAAATATTGATATGCTGTCTACATTCTTGCATCTGCTATGAATATAAGTTTATGTTCATCAATATGGAATCTTTTCGATCTCTGACACTATCTTCTATTTTGAACTTTGGTACTAGATCTTGATTCCTAAACTGTTAGCTAAAGTCAAAGTCCAAGGAACTACTTGGTGATTACATGTCCATCATTAAAAATGAATGAAATGCTTGTTCTTCCTTTTTTCATCATTTAAGTTCCATCCAAATTGAAGCACTTGACATCTGATTATTCTTGCTTCCTTTTATGTTCACAAGTTAGATTAGGAGAACTTCTATGATTAGATCTTTAGAGCATAGATTGAAAATCTTTGGTGGTTTCCCTGAATATGAATGTGCTTATATATATGGTCTTCCGAAATACACATTTCTGCCCAACAAATATTGTATCTCTGACGTATGTAGGCATACAGTAGCTTTTTGGTGATTTTCTTTTAAACATTATACAAGATTCAAGCTTTGATGTGCATATGTAGTTAAGTAAATATCAATTTTATAACATGGAAATTTTCAGCTGTCATTCACTCGTCTTACATCAAAATACCGTTCTGTGATTCATCATAGCTCTTCTTTGTTTTGTATATTTTTCCATTATCATTTTCAGAGAATAGTGGATGAAGAAGAGTTACAGTTTTATGAGGAGTACATGAATGAAAAAGATCCAAGTATTCTACACTTCTTGTTAGCATCAGGAGATGATGTATGTTAGCTGCGTCTCTAATTATTTTATTTTATAAAAAACCTGGATGTGAGTGCGAAGTATGAAATATTGACTCTTTGTAGGTATCAAGTAAGCAACTTCGTGATGACTTAATGACCATGCTCATTGCTGGACATGAAACATCAGCTGCTGTTTTAACTTGGACCTTTTATCTTCTATCCAAGGTAATAAGAAGGGGATTCTTGTTCTGGTGATCTTATATATACGTTGTTCTTAGCATCCCTAATTGGGCTAACAATTACTTGATGGAACTGCAAAAAAACTAAATTCATTCCAATAATGCATGTTTAAAGTTTTTTTCATTCCTATAATGCTGTTTAAAGTTTTTTCATTCCAATAATGAAAAGTTTGGTAATAATGCATGTTCAACATAACATTACAGTTATTTCTTGTCATCAATCCCAAATTGAGATGTATACACTTAAAAATTATTTGTTCCTAATTATGTAAGTGAAGAATTCATTCATAGTGCAGTAATGACTAATACAAGAATATTTTTCTTCTCCTTTTTTGTTGGCTGCAGGAGCCTAGGGTCATGTCCAAGCTCCAAGAAGAGGTTTCATGAGATTTAGGGACCATTTTGTCCCAGAAAGTGTTTTATATTTTCACTTTTATTTATGGTCATGTCACTTTGTTGTTTGTTTTCAGATTTTTGTAGGAAACAGTAAAAACAATAAAAAACATGTTACTGATTCCTATTCTAATCTCTGAAAACATAAAACAAAGTGATAATGGGCTGCATTTTTGTTTTAAAAGTGAAAACAAGAAACATTTTTTCAAACTAAACAGCCTCCTAACTTTCAAACTAGTATCAAATATCATATTAGGCTTCCAGATCAGTAGAATCTAATAAATAAGTGATTTTTTTTATAGGTTGACTCTGTACTTGGAGATAGATATCCAACTATTGAAGATATGAAGAAACTCAAATATACAACCCGAGTGATCAATGAGGTATAAAGATGGCATACACATACTTGCATTACGTTTCATCTCATTATTTTATATCTATCTAGTAATTGACTTTTATAAATATACTCAATTTTTAGTCATTGAGGCTTTACCCACAACCACCTGTGTTAATTCGTCGCTCGATTGAGAATGATATTCTTGGAGAGTACCCTATAAAGAGGTAATTGCATTGCAATAAATATTTGGCTGGATTAACTCGTTAAGAAATAGTTTACCTATTCTTCTTATCTTGTTTAAAGGTCTTGTTCTTTTTTGTTTAATCTTCAAGTTTCTTATAGCATCCTTAACCACAAGTGTGAACTCAAAGCTCCTTGATATGGAGTGAATTACACTAACCTCCTAAAGTGTGATTAAATCACTTTAACTTGAGAAAAACCTGGCCTCCCTCTATATACAGATGTTTTCTCTCATTATGAATATATGAGCATCTTCCTTTCTGATCCACGCTGATTATGCATTAATATTTATTTGCAGAGGTGAAGATATATTTATATCTGTCTGGAACCTGCATCGCAGTCCAAAACTGTGGGATAATGCTGACAAGTTTGAGCCTGAAAGATGGCCATTAGATGGACCAAACCCCAACGAGACTAATCAAAGCTTCAAGTATACTATTTGTCTTATTTCTATCCTATAATGTTGAGGAGAATTTTGTCTTACATTAGGCCAAGAGTTTATCTGTTCTATAATGTGTGTTATCCTTTCTTTCAGATATCTTCCGTTTGGTGGAGGACCACGGAAATGTGTAGGTGATTTGTTTGCTACATACGAGGTAATGTTCATTGCTATGCTGTAAATTTTTTGTGTATCTGCTACTTGCCAAAGGGCTAGTTCGAGGATCTTATAATTACGAGTGGATTCAGTTTTCTCAAGAGTTACAGTGAGCAAATGCTATTGCGCATACTAATGGGTGTTTATGTTTGTATGCTTCTATGATGCTTATTGTAAAGACTGTAGTAGCACTTGCAATGCTTGTTAGACGGTTCAACTTTCAAATGGCAGTTGGAGCTCCACCTGTAAGTTTTATACTATGCTGTGATGGTTAAATGCTTTGATGAGGTCTCGGGATATTGTTTTAAATTTTTTAAGCATAACCTTAAAGTTTCAGAATGATGGTCTTAAAGTTGATTGCTTTAAGATATCTTAATAACAAGAAACTGATACTATACAACCTATATAGGTTGAGATGACTACTGGAGCTACAATTCATACGACACAAGGCCTGAAGATGACGGTAACACACAGAATAAAACCTCCTATTGTGCCCTCATTACAGATGTCAACTTTGGAAGTGGATCCATCTATAAGCCTTTCTGATCAGGAAGAAATAAGTCTGAAAGGCCAAGTTTACCAGGCTCAGGCTCAGGGTCAGCCCTAACTGCTGTTGTGTAACAAATCATAAACCATACAATACAATATATAAAATGAGTGGAAAGGGGAAAAAGTTGAGTAGAATTCTTTTCATTCTTTTAGCTTTGAGTGAATTATGTAGTAAGGTGAAGCTTTATGTCCTCAAAAATCAACAATCCCCTTGCTCCTTTCGCAAGGAAGAGAGCAAAACTACAAATATTTCATTCCTTTAAATTTCTTATTTGAAATGGTGTATTTTCATATTATAAATTTGTAAATACAACATTGAATTAAGACATTGCGAGGCTGCACATGTAGAACACACTTGGAAAGTACAGTAGAAAAGTGTTATCACTTTTTGAAAGCATTGCTATTGATTAAAGCTCATTAAAAATTATAAAATTGAGTTCACTTATTTATTTAATAATCACGTGTTAAAAAATTTCTGTTGTTGTGTGTGTAAGTCTAATAGTCTAATAAACAAAGGGGGGAACGAGGACAGTAACAAATTGAATACAATGCTTGGAGAAGAACAGTACACAAAGATAACCCAACAAATTTGCACATTCCTTATCCATGATATATTTTAGAAAATGATTGGTTGAATTCTACAAAACACTGGCTCTTATATTGATGCAAACCTTACTAAAAGTAAAAAAGATTGGACTGTACTGGAATTCCTTCAGAAATGCTTCTGGATAAGCTCGGCAAAACCAGCGGGACTATTTACTTTTCACTATTGCTGATATATCAGAATTACACAACTGGATAGCGGACACGATTACATGGACGAATGTGCTTTATGTAGTTTTTCTTTTCTCTTTTGATGGTTGATGTGTATCCACAGAAGATGTAGAGAAACCAAAACATCCTCGTAAACAGAAATATTTATGAATTGGCTTGGGCTTCGTTGCTAAATCCTTGGCGAATTCGCACTTCGATTTTTGGTCCGGATAATGTTTATAGAAAGCTTTAACCGCTCCTAGCACCCCATCTTCATTTTTCATGGCATTAGCAAGATCAACAGCACGCCTTTTCACCTGTATATAAGCCCCAAAATGATATATCAGCAAGAGTAAAAACGAAAAGCATTCCAGGATGACGATGAATGCACAGACCTCTTACCATAATAACAAATTACTAGCGTCAACATAGTAGTGAAGGGTTTGAATAAGATGCAAAAAGTCCCAAGTTTCTTCTAGTCACACCATTATAAGAAAAGAAAAATATGCTTTTAGATCACAGTACACGGTCAAGATTCCTATGCTTTCATATCGATATATTTGGTTCTCAAACTCTAAAGGACATTGTTGATTTAGTTCATCTCTCTAAGAATTCATAATGTTTTTTAAAGTTCACTAGCTATTCACAGTTCCAAGATCAAATTCATTAGTATAAACGTATAAGAATCTTGACCACATTTGACAGGAAGTATAACAAACTAAAACACATCGTTCCCTAATTAAAAAAAGAATTAGGGGAAACTACAGCTGTGAAGTCACTTCCAGTTGTTAATACTCTGATTTTGTATCCCAGATATCACTGCCCATGACACAAAATATAATATAAATCGGTGCGTCACACATGTAAATAAATGGGTGTTTGGTAAACATAAACTTTTAGCGATCGCCAAGCAAAACATTTAATGAAGTGCATAACCTTTTTCCTGGTAAATTATTGTATGAGATATTTATGGATTGTGAACAAGGGTAGATCCGGAACACATTCTATAAGCTACATTCACAATACTAACTTCTCTGGTCTTTAATCTTAAATTATTACCTCAGGTTTCAGCATAAAGTGTATGGCATCAACCAGCCTATCTAGTGTAAACTCATCCACCGGGATGGGTGCAGGACCTACTCCCCTAGCATGTACCCGATCTCCCCAAAATGGCTGGTCCCCAAAGAATGGTACAATAGTTGTTGGGCACTGCAAAAATGCAGAATGGAAATGATCTTATTATTGTGAGATGAATAATAACATTAAAGTTGAATTACACGATACATTACTTCAGCTCTAAGACCAGCGGCAGTTGTTCCGGCACCCCCGTGATGTACCTGAGATTTGCAACTTTCAGGCAGAACTCAAACTTAAATAAAAAACATTAGTACTTCCACTGAGAAAAAATTACCACTGCAGAGCATTGGGGAAACAGCCAATCATGCGGACAGTTGTCCAATAAATACACGGACTTCTTTTGTTCTGCCACTGAGAAACAGAAATTACTACATGTTTCACAATCAAAGCAGCAAAAATAGTATACCAATGGCATGTTTGACGCAGAAATCGTGACTCACAAGACCCAAGACCACCCCAGCCTTTGTTGATGATACCTCTCTGTCCTGTTTTCTCCAGAGCTTGTATTATAATTTTCGTCATTTTCTCTGGTTCTTGTAAAGGCTGTTTAAAACACCAACAAATATTACATTACAATAGAGTTTGAAGGGTTTAACGATGTCATACATATATCTTGATGTTTAATACAATCAAAGGCAGAATTATAGCTCAATACATATAGAGGTTGTTTCTCCGCAGTTTCATATCTCTGTTTTGGCAAACAAATAAATGAAATGGAAGAGCCTTTATTTTTACTTCTTGAGAAAGCGTTTTCTACTTTTGTTTCTCAAAGTATACAATCATATATTATAGTTGCACAGAATTTCATTCAAGACAGGTGTTTCTTATTAATTTGAGTTAGTTTGAAACCAAAATGAAATCATGGGCACTTCCAGGAAAAACTCAGAAAAATTTATCTCTTAGCTTCCCCTTCTCACAGACAACTTCGGAAACAAATTAGAGATCAAAAGGTGAGGCACCTTTGATTCAACACCTTAGTATGGAACAAGCGATCGAGTCTGATACATGTATATCTATTACTAACCAATCTTACTTAGACAGTGTAGTCTGCTGATTCATCAGAGGTTGATTAGATGACCCAAACACGGGAGCATAGAAACTTACAAGGCTTCCAAATCCAACATAAATAGGTTTTTCTCCCTCTTCAAGCCAATCTACTAGCGATTTTGGTGGTTCAAAATTTGAAGCAAGATCAAGGAAACAAAATCCAACGACATCAATATTATGTCCCCAGTCTGCAAATCAGTAAAAGACAAATAGATTATCATGACATCCTCCAAAAAATAATGATTATGTGGTAGTATGCCTCACAACCCTATCTAATAACAAGTGCATACAACTATAGTGGCTTAGGGACAGTAATAGAAAAGTGAGGACTAAAATCTGAGAGTGAATTATAAATACATATCTAACCTTTTGGTTTAGGGACTAAGTGAGGGCTCCATATATAACCATGGGGCACGTCAAAAGGGTGAGTGTAAGATCCACTTAGATAAGTAACAGGCTTTAGCTTCAGCTTTTTCTTCCTAAACTCATTTATCATGTCTCGTATTCCAAGCCAGATTAAAGCATCAACTACTTGATATGACACCTGAAAGAGTTGAAACACCAAACAACACGATAAATTAGAATCCCATGGGAAATTAATAGATTGGATAGTTTTAGATTAACAGACAGAGAGTAGAGCTCACTCTGTAGCCAATTGGTTGCTTAACACGGGAAAGAGGATGAGGGAATTCACTAGTAGGCCTGCAAATGTTATAAAACACTGTCATGAATAATCAAAGTACAAAATTAACCTCTAATGTATCTGCTTACCTGTTCTTGATGACTACTGAAAACTATTCTAGTTCCTGAGCCAATGCTTGACAAACACAGGACAAAAATCACAATAGACATGTATAATTAAGTGTGGGATTAGCCCATGTCATGAAACAAGACTTACGTCCATGGCATTGTGAAGAATATGTGAAGTGGAACTTTTAGATACTCAGCAACATGTGTATGCCCTGCATAAGTTCATATACATTAAAATAACATACAATATTTTTTAGTAATACATAACAGCTGTAAATAATATCAGATAGCTTTCTAGAACCGTAGTAATTTATATATTCCTTTGCCAGTGAACTTTATTTCTATTTGGTATTAGCCTATTAGTAGTTTCCATCTTTGGTACTTCGTCATAAAACGGAGGAATTTCTTGTTTAGTCTACAATGTCTTCTTTCATCATGCATGTCAGCTTGAGAAAACTAGGATTTTTTCCCCTCTCTCTGTCACGAGTTACTTTTCACAGCCACTACAAGCGTCCCACAAGTTTATTTTTCATTGCTTTGCTGAACTAACAGTATACCTTTTCAGTCTCATAATGAAATGAAGTAACCCTCAAAACCATAACTAATCTAGCTGTTTAGTCATCAAATAAGAACGAATCAGTAAAACATGAAAACTGCTGCTGCCAATACATTCTTGCTCCCTATGCTTTTGACTTTGCCCACTCTTTAAATTCGATAGTTTCAAACTCAATCAACATAAAGCTCTAGAAACGTTGCTCTATGTGGGAAACTAACCCAACTGAAAAGCCACTCTACGGATATTTCCTTGTAAGGTCTTCATCAATATTAGCAAGCTGCCAAACCACAATACAAAAAAATTCCAGCAATTTTTTCTGTATATATTTTTTCCCAGGGTCTACCCAAATTACAATTTGCAAATATTAGGGTAATACTCAGTTCCAATATGCCCATCTGTCAGTCTAACTATCCTTATCAGTTTACCAGTTACAGTAAATGTAACAGAACCTGTATGATTTAGACTTTCAGTTGATAGTTTCAGAACAAAGGTTTCCCAGATTTCTTGCTAAGCTTTTTCTCATGTTATCATTCTCAATGCTTCTCGATTTCTAATAATAATTATAATTTAAACTTTAGATTGTGATCCTCTAAGGTGCAGTGTAGTTTCAATCTATGAAGTGTTGAATTAGTAACCATTGATGGACTAACAGATAAAATACAGCCACAGTTATAATAAACTGTGAGATTACCACTCTGTACATACCAAGCACTTTAGAGGATAAAAATCCATAAATTTTATGGGACACAGTTAGTGATTGAACTTTTTGTCACTATGCAATCTCTTATTACTTAATAAAATATTTGAATTACATTCTCTTCAATGTTATTTATTATACTTATTACGAGACATAACATGATGAAATTGAAATAATTTTTTTAAGTAAAATCTAACCATATGCTGGAGGATTAGCAATTATCGCTTCTGCTTTAAATGTTGCATTAGACTCTGGGTAACGACTCTGGCATGCAGGAAGCAAAGAATTAATAATATCCTTGATTTGATTTCTTTGTATATGTATTTCTGAAGGTCCTGATGGCAAAAAACCTTTATTCTTGACCATATCTGAAAAAAACATGTATATAAGTAATTTGAAAGCGTGAACAGAGAAGAAACACAATTCATCAAATGACTACAAATATTTATATTAGAAATCAATGGTATAAACATTCTCTCACCTCCATATGACCAAAACTGTATCATTGATTTTTGAGGTGTAAACCTCATGATTTTATATCAATTTTTAGATTTACCTTCTATTCCAGCTATAGACCTCTTCATTCTTTTAGATAAAGTTTTTTGTGTATACATCTTTTTTGACAAATATGTACAGCATACATAACATTTCTTGTCATGTGATCCACTCCACTGGTTAAAATGGACTGCATTCATCTACTTAGTTTTTTTTGTGTTGAATTATGAAGATAAATAGTAGAAAACTGCAAATGATGCTAGGGACAAGTTACTAATAAAAGATAGTTTTAGCAGTCATTACCAGGTGATATTATTGCTCACCTTTAAATATTTAAAACAAGTTGGATCTAGAAACACTTACAACCAGCAAGAACTTTAGGATCTCCACCCAAAGGGTAAAATTCCAAGCCTGCATTCAAGACAAAATCTTCAAAGTTCTTATGAGTAGCTAGCCTAACTCTGTGGCCATCTTCCTGCAAAAGACACAGCCTCAACTAGGTTGCACCACATAGGATAAAAATTGACTTAAGAAGTTAAGTTGAAAAAAACTATGCTTTAAAGGAGGAGAGAATGAAAATGCTTTAGAAATTAAAGACATCAAGATTTTCATCATGTTCCAAAGTAATAAGCTAATTAGAAACAAAGTTTGTGATCCATAATGAAACCCAGAAGGGGCTGACAGTTTCAATCATAGTCAAAACAAATAAATGAAGCTCTAGGGTCACCTACGATTCTTATGGGGTGGATAAATGGGGAAGACATACAAAGGGGTTATTTTAGTTGTACTTTACAAGTTGTGAAACTATAAAATTGCTTTTATCCTGTTCAACCGCTCTCAGGCACAAAGCCACACTACAGTAATTTCAAATAAACTGATTTTGAAATTTCTGGGAATGGTAAGGAAGGACATCATATGCAAGGCTGTATTTGGTATATTTGTAAAACTTAAAAGCATAAATCTAGTGTAAGCTCACTTGCACAGAAAACCTGAACCACAAGTTACTTGGAGGAGACCAGTTATGTTCCCAGGCTTTTGGAAGCAATTAAGCAAGCCAGAGCAGGATCTTAGCATTAAAAGTAGAAAATTACAAAACATTTGCTTGGTGCAAAAATATTTCATAAGCAAATAATAATAAGGGGTTGTTCATCCAACATTTGGCCAGACTATCATGTTTTTATATGTAATTTCTGAAAGGCACCTGCCATCAATACAAGCTAGGTTTTAAATTGCAGACTGCAGCACTCCAATTGTAGACCGCATCACTTTGCTAAAGCCTATCTACAATTTAAAACCTTAATTTCAGAACAAAGAACTAATAACCTAATTTCCATTATCTTTTAAATTAAATTAAATTAAATTAAATGTTGCCAGAGTAAAATTAAACCTTTTGAACCCTAACTATTTCCATAAACACAACGTAACAATTTACAACACATTCTTGTAGTATATTGTGTAAAACTAATACTTCAGAAACCAGGAATGCAAAAAACCTGCAGACGCTTCCCCATCGCAACAAATGGCTGGACATCTCCCCGTGTGCCGACTATAAGCATTACAATTTGAAGTGGCTTAATGGGTGGAATATCCTGACTGTGTATTTCGTCCCCTAATTCATTATGAGGTTCATCACCTTTAACATCATGCTCATGAATACTACTACCTGCGCCTGGAACTTTAATTTCAACTGTACCATCATCCTTAAGTACGGAAGCCCGATGTATCCATTGCACCTAACACATTTGCAAACAGTTTTCAAGGATTAAAAAACACGCAAATAATTTGAAGTAGTATCAGGAAATGTGACCAATACAGAATGATTGTTCGGATACTCCGCAACCTATATATTTATCTATTTATATATGCGGATATGCACAATTGAGACCCCATTCAACACAAAACCACAATTCAGCACGCCACTATCAACACCTCCAATTTAATCGATGCATAAATCTATCTTCCCAACAACAGGATTCCAACTGAAAAACAAGTCACAGCATAAAATTACACTTCTGACCCTGCCTTGCTATATAAGCCTAACTTCCGAATAGCAACAACATTGCTACACACGAGTCTTCAATTGCACAAAATTCGAAGAATAATTATAGAACACAGTGATTCTGGTGAAACCTTTTTCCTGAAGGGAATTTTCGCGTCAAGGAACTTAGCGAGCGCCAGTGCACTGCTTCCCTTGCTGCTAACTCTCGTAAGATCAGTCTCAACGTTAACCGGTGCATGTGCAGGTGCAGGCGCAGGAACGTTCCGCTCCGCAGAGGATGGATTCCTGTGAACAGGCCCTGCGTAAGAGCAATCCAAAGAAGAAGCAATACACGTAACCGCATGAATTGTTTTTGTTCTTGTTTTCAATACAGTTATTCCACAATCCTAATTGCATGGAAGCGATCTCGTAAAATCGAGAGAAAAATGAATGAGGAAAGGTTACCGGCAGAAGCGGCGGGGCCGGAAGTGACGTCGTTGTCGAAAGAGACCGAGATGTCACTGGAAGAAGAGGTCGCGCGGTGAAGAACGTTCTCCTTCGCCATCGGAATGGAGAACGGAGAACGGAGAACGAAGAAGATTCTCAAACGAAAGGTTCGCTACGCAGAAGAATTTGGTTATGGTTACGGTTATAGTTATGGTTACCGTGAAGAAAGGAATAAAGGTTCAGATGTTTGCGCTTTTTTCTTTTTATTTTTTTTTTATTTTTTGAATTTTCTGGGGAAGGGAAAGTAGAAAGCATGAGAAAACATGAAGGAGGGTGCCACGTGGGAGTGGTAGAGAGAACGTTGCTTTGTGTGCTACGTTAAGATAACTGACTGTGATGGAATGATGGATGATTACACGGCGCGTCACCACCGCATGGTTGTCGTTTGCGTCATGCATGGACGTGTCCCCCAACATGTAGCAGCTTTTTTGCTTTCAAAATTTTGAAACTAATTTGTTTTATTTTTCAGATTAAAAACAAAACCCTTTATCCAACCACAAAACAAGTTTAACCTATAAAAAATTCAAATTAGCTTCTTAATCTTTTAATGAAATATTTTGTTTATCCCTACTGATATAAAATGTTTGTATTTAAAGAAAAAATATTATTATTTTCCTATAAAAACTATGTTTTATTCGTTTGGAAATAATTAAAAAACATGTTTTCAACCGCCGATAGCACGTTAGTAAAAACTGATTTTTCACTTTAGAAACTAAAATTTATACCACTTTAATTTCAAATGATTTTTATATAAAAAAATTAATAAACACTGAACTGGATTTACTCTGAATTTGAAATACTGAAAAAAAATCAAACTTAAATATATATTACTAATTTTTTGTTGTTTTTAAATTTGTTAATTAATATTCCAAAATCACTGGTTAGCATTTTCTTAAAACTATTATATTGTAACAATAATTTCGTTATTATTAATCTTTGATAGCTTAAAGCTATTTTTATTATTAAAGAGTTGAAATGAAAATTATAGCCACAAAAAATTATACTAACAAATTCTTATTATATAAAGGATAAAAAATAAATAAGGTGAAAAAAGAATTACAAGTTACAAATTATATAATTTAAAAGTTTGTGAAAAAATAACTTGTAATTCAGAAATAAAAGGTATTTTCACAAACACACAATCTGAAAACTTTGTTTTATACAAAATGACTGTTGTGGTTTGTGCAATGTGTAATTGATAAATTAAAAAGTACTTTTTGTATTAAATAATTCAGAAATAAAAATATATCTTCTAAATTATATAATTTAAATTTTTTATGATTTTTTGTTTTGAATTCTATGATTTAGAAGAGTTTTTTTACCTAGATTGCAAAATTCAGAAAAAAACTTTAGTCGGACAAGTGCAGAAGGAAAGAACGGGGTGCAAAAAGAAATGTCCTAAATTGGATTGTAAAGTGGGCCTGGGCCTATGACATAAGCTCATGGAAGGGACGTGTCACTGTTGGCGTGAAAACGCAAGCAAAAAGCAAATGTTTTTGTCAGTGAGTGTCGCTGGTGTTGTTGCTTATTAATAATTAATTAATATTATTATTAATGAAAAACTTGAACAAGAAAAATGAAAAACATAACCAAATACATTGTACAAGGACTGATCTTAGCTCTTGTTAAGTTTCTCAAAGTACTATAGAGTAGAGACAGATGCTGACAACAGGAAGAGCTTTCAACTTTGGTGTATTATTGTTCCGCTCACTTGTCTCTGCTTTCTCTTTTGTAAGCTCTTTCTGCTTTTATTTTTGCACTTCTCCATATTTTTTATCATTTCCCTTTTCTTTTTTGCTTGACTGCTTGCCAAAGTTTGATTCTTTTTGCTTACTGCATGGCTTCAAATTTCACAAATTCATCTGGGTGCTGTAGAGAATGGCTCAACAGTGAATGTAAGCTGGTGATTCTTTAGTGTCAATGGACCCATTCTCTCGTTAGGTTTTGCTGCAAGGATTCTTTTCCTTTTTTTGTGTCTAAAGAAAAAAGAATAGTGGGGTTTGTGTTTGAAGTATGTGAAGCTTCAGGTTATAAGCAGAGTTTCTTGCTTTTTGTTTTTCTAGGGTGTTTATATTTTATCTCAGTTTTTGGTTACAAACTGTGTTAAACGGAGCATTTTCATTCTTGTGCTTTGAAAATCATGGAGTGTGGATGGTGGTGACTTGATGGAGGTCAGGTTAGTGAAGTGGTTTTGTGTGGGTTCACGTGGTTAATAAAGTGTTCAATGTCAATGGACATTGGGAAGTATGGTCATCGAAGAAAAGTATTATTGTTTAAAGATGCAACTGTAGAAGTTTCTCTTGGTAGGGATTGCTTCAATGTGTTTTGTGTTAGATACCCTCATAAAGGACCTTATTGGTCCAGTTATTGCTACTGTTGATGGAAAAAAAAAATCTGAGGGAATCACGGACTCTTGTGGTTTATGAATATTGTGGCATATTAAGAGGTGTCTTGAACTTCTATGTAGAAGAAAGATGAACATTTTTACTTTAGCTTATTGAGCTTGCCATTTTTTCTTGGCAACAAAGATGTCCCATGCTTAGCTGGCTGGTCCTTTTGTATAAATTATGAAAAAGGATGAGTTTCCATTTTGCTTTTGCATATATTAAAAGGGAAATTTCATGGCACTAAAACCATTTTAAGATTTTCAACCATCACAATATGGTATTGATATTTCAAATGCCTGTGGTGAAACTTGCTACCCTTCTTGCATCCATTCATATTAGTTGATGTGAATTGCAACTCCATAAAGGCTTTTTAACTAATTTGCAGGTTAAATCAGGAAGGCACTACAAAATAGGACTTAAACTGCCTTTGTAGACTGAAGATATATGCTATCGGAATCCAATCTTTTGAGAGATGTGTCCTATGATTTGTAAGATATATTCAATTTGTCATTTATTTCTCTATATTCATAATATTCTATACTTAAGTGCTGAAGGCTTGACTCTCACGTGGATTGATCTTCATTTGTGACCCATGTTTCAGTTCTGTGTTCAGTGCTCCAAGCCTAGCATCCAGTAGTTCAGGAGTTCTTATCCAAAGAAGTTTAAATGTTCGGGAACAAAGTGTTTCTAACTTATAAAAGAAAGCGGCAATCTCTAACTAGTAATTTTATCCATGGGAATTGTAACCAACATTCGGCATGTGAAGATGCCCATAATGGCAATCAAACTGTGGAGAAAACATCAGAAAAGCATGAAGAAAAAACAACGGTGAGATTCTTAAAACTCATCTTCTGGTTTTGTTGATATGTTCAAGAAGCATTAAACTTCTCTTTCGCTCTCCCTTTCTGCAATTCCATATGTAACAAGATTTGACAAGACTCTTGTAACCCTTGACTAGCCAGTGGATAGGTTGATTAATGTATTTCTACTAAATAAAAATGGTTTTCGCTGTTACAAAATACTTTATTTATGTGCAATGCTGTATGTCGGCAGTGAAGAGGATTATTGCGAGAGAGAGAAACTCTGACATTATATTACTGGTGCTCATGTGCTTTATGTAAACTCTCATGTCTAACAAGTATAGGTAGCATTGTGAGTTCCTTGATACAAAATATTTGATTTAATTGCATTGATGTATATTGGCAATGAAGAGTATAAAGCTAAAAAGTATAAAGAAATTGGAATGGATAGCTATTAATTTTATAGAAAGAAATTAAATTCTTGAGACTGTTTTAATGATTAGAAGAAAATATGTAGTTCGAGGCATGTGAAAACAATAACTTTAGATCTTGTTAGAATAAACTTCTCTATAAAAACTTATGAAAGAAAAATGTACAAAGGGGAATAAATTGAACTTCTCTCATAAGCTAAAATCAACTTATGCACATAATTTTTATAGAAACTCTTAAGTTTTCCAAAAGTAAAGTGTGTAAGCTGATGTTATCTTTGGGAGAACATAATATTATACTTTTTTATTTCTTTTCCCTGTAAGTGTTTATGGAAAATTTTATATAAACAAGGCCTGAAGATTTATTTGCCTCACATAATATTTTGTTAGTAACGTGAAAATCTCCGAGGTTTCAACATGCTCTTGTAAGATGCACCCCCAAGTGACAAAATTATAATTTTTTTCCCAATATTACGGGGAATTTGAAGGAGGAAGAGAAGAAGAGAGCGAGTTGGTGATAGAATCACGAGAGTAATGTTCTATAATAACAAATGATGTTTGACTTTGACAAAGTAAAACAACCAATAGGTTAAGTCAAAATATATTAATGCAAAAATTAGATTTATCTAAACTCATCATTGCCCATTTACTCAATGCTAGACTTGTTCCCTTTAGAACTTCTGAGATACTCATACAAATAGCCAAATTTTGAAATACTCAGACTATACTCATAAAATCGTAGTATAATGTACTACACGTGAAAGCAAGAAGGCCTAATGCAATTTTGGGATGTGAGGGAAGGAATCCAGAAAGCTGATAACTGAGTAACAAATTTAAATGGCCAATATTTTACTATTTTGTTATTTTACACGTCAGGAAGGTGGATTTTTTTGTTGAGAAAGTTCTTTAGATGTAAGAGCTGGGACATAATGCCCTTTAAAGTTCAGTTTTTTCCTTTTTCCTTTTAAAGAACAATGGAAATATCAAGTAAAGAACACTCGTATGGAGTTTCCCTCGTGATGTGATGCATTACATCACGATAACTTCCATCATTCTTATAATTGTCAAATCCAGAGCAAGTAAATTATTTTTGGGTGCAAAAATGGGTATATATTGGAATAACACTTAACTGCTAATTACATGGAGAGCTTTTGTGATTGCATGCTGACAAGCTTACTCATCTATATATTTTGTAGGATACTAGTAATGGGAAAGTGCCATGTTTCAAACAGCCGGATTGTTCATCATTGCTTCTGCTTCAAAATACCGGTGACCTTAAGGCAGGAGTACTTGGAAACAATGATGCAACAGAAATGATGGTTACTGCCCATGAATCATTTTCAACAGAGCATCCTTGTGAGGATAACATCAAGAGAGATGATGGTGAGTTGCCTGTAGTAGAAAAGGCTTCAGATAATGATTGCGATACTCAGAGAAATTCATGTGCTGGTGAAAGCTCTCATAATGTATATGACAACTGTTCTAATAAAATTATTTCCCTGCCAGTTGAATTGGGTCCTGGCAATGATTTTAATTTGGTCAACTCAGAAACATTGATCACAAGGGATATCAGTTCTGCGCAAGTCAATACATCTCCTGTTTCAAATAGTTCAATGGATGATCCTACTGATTCACGCTCCAAAGATAATATTAGAAACCCATCTGGAGATATGGTTATTCGGGCCAACTTGACCAGTCCTCTAATAACCTTTAATCGATGTTACAAAAGAAAAAAGGGGTTGGATGGAAATGGCAAGCAAAGCAGCCTTTTGCACACGAAAGAAAACATTTCAGTGTTAACCAAATGGAGTATGCTTGCAAATGATAATCTATGTTCTAGTGATGAATCATCTAGTGAGGAATGTCCTGTAGATAAAGTACCTGACCTTAATCAATCAGTGGAGCTTTCAGAAAGAGGGAAGGCATTGAATGAAACGCAAGATGAAACATCTTGTAGAAGTTGCTCTATATTTTTTGTGGCAGACCTTAATCAATCTGCTGAGCTTACAAAAAGAGGGGAGCTTTGTCAAACTAAAGAAAAAGTATGGCTTCCTGGTGATTTTCTTAAACCTTATGGTTTGTTACTTGAAATTTTGAGTTTGATTCATGAAGGTATACAATAATTACTTTAGGAGATGATTTTAATTTGTAGAAGCTTCTTAAGTTTTGTATTAATATTTTTCGCCAATTTTAGGATTATCATTTTTCTCCTTTGCTGATGTTCTTTATATGTGAATAAATATTTGAGGTTTACGATGTGTTTGGGATATGAAATAATTATAAAATTTTAACAGTAAACAATTGAAGAAAGTTTGAAGAATTCTCACAAAGATCAGGGTTGAAGAGGTGAAGTTTTGATTTTTTTAATTATATTTTGTATGAAGTTGGATATTTTGGTTACTTAGTTTTGAGCAGATGAATGTTTAAAACTACATAATCAATTCAATTTTAGGAGATTGAGTGAGGATTTAAAGGCTTTAGATAGAAAATGAAGAAATATGCTTAATTTTGAAAACATTGGGACTTAATTTACTCTAAAACTTGAGGATCAAAATCATGTACAATTCAAATAAGAGAGACCAAAAGACCAATTAATCATACAAAGCTTTTAGTAGGTTTAGAGTTCTTTATGATACAAGGTTTTTTGTCCTCTTTTAATCCTTTTCTGGACATGTAGTGACAAAGTCAACAGATAATAGCTTAAAGACATGGGAGTAAACAGATTCGAAACAGAACTCTAAAATATTAGACAGTGCTATTAGACATCCTGATCATGAAAACTACTCAGTTTGAAAGGGAAATTGAGTTTGCGAATTTTTTTGATGTTGATCATCAATCAAATCTCTTGAATAACAGTAGCTCTTAATTTTATGACAGGTCAAAAGTACTGATTCTCCATTTTCCCCTGGAGTTGTTTCTGAAACATGGTATATTTTCATAAATCTCAACTCTGCAATTTTTTTAATATTATAAAACAAATAGAAAACCATTAGCTGCTGGGGGGAAAGTTGAATATCAATGTTTTCATTCTAACAGTGTGGCAGACATGAGAGAGAAACTTTGTCATGGGGAAGACTCGGGAAAAAATGCCTCTCATACAGACAGAACAGCAGAACTGAGCCATAGTTGTCTGATTGACAAGGATCATCTTTATAAGGATTGTCAGGGAGTCTCTATCAAAGTTGATTCTAGAGATCCCTATCCTTCAGCCACAGCCACTGATCGGGAACAAGAAAAGTCCCAAATCTTGTGCTGTGAGGCCAATGAACATGGTTTGAGCAATGAAACGATGAAAATTGGTGAAAACCAATCTCGGTTTGACCGGCCTAATAACTCCGGGGGTATGATTTTTCACCTAGCCTCAAACATTGAAGTGGCGAATCTAAATATTTTGTTCAGTAATTGTGAAGTTGTTATTAGTGTTATGTATTTCTGCCAGAAAGCTTCATCATACATTTTTTCATTTTATTTAAAGAATTTTACTTGATATACATTTTTATGTGATACAGAAGAGCACACTGTTGATTTAAACATGGGTGCTGAGAAGCATCCCCTTCATTTGAGTACGAGGGCTCCGGGGTCCAAATTGGAATCTACAAGCAGTAGTTCTGCCATTGCTGAAGATAAAGTTTCTGAACTGGACTTTTTAAACACTAGAAACACACAGGTATAAGGAGGGTACCAATTCATTTCTATAACTTCAAAGATGGTATTTTATATTTTAGAAAAAGAAAATTACAATGCACAAATCCCAGCAAACATATTCCCATTTAGGAAGAATTAACAAATCTAGAAATATATTTAAGCAGTTAACCAATAACAGATTGGATAAAACATTGCTTTTTCCCGAAATGGAAATATAAATGTTTTAATTTGTCCTCCTAATTGGAAATATGTGTACCAAGACTTGCTTAATTTGATCTCTTACAAAAAGGTTTGTGCACTGTTAGTCTTCCCAAGTGCAGCATTTCTCATCCTTTTAAAGCTTTTGCATGGGGCTGTTTGTGAGCATCAACTATGAAGTTCATCATGTTTTATCTTCTCTTTAAAAGAAGATAATAGTGTTGCCCATTATTGATATCTGGTTCTCCTTATCCTCTTGTATATCCAGCTGATTTCGGAAGGAAAAGCTATAGCTGGTGTTTGCTCAAGTAGTACTCAACCTCAGTTAATGATGACTGAAGAAAGAATGAGGGTTCAACAAACAAAAACCGATAAATCAAAACTGATGCCTTTGATTTCTCTTTCTCTGGGCTTGTCTTTACCTATGGAGCTCAAGACCAGAGGCAGTGATTCTGTTAGTAGTTTGTCTGTCTTCTCTTTGTCAAATTCAACCACTGAAACTAGAGATATTGTCCAAGATGGATTATGTCGGTCATCACCAAACCGGAAACCATTACATCCCAGGAACCAGGTGGTACTTGACAACATTGCACACAGAACAAGAGCTTTAAATGAAAGAGGAAATTTTCAAGAATATTTGAAGCCACATCCTATCAGGTGGTCTGAAGAGGAGTTGGATTTTCTCTGGATTGGTGTAAGGAGACATGGTAGGGGCAATTGGGATGCCATGCTAAGGGATCCTAGATTGCGGTTTTCACCATTAAGGGTACCAGGTGACCTTGCTGAGAGGTGGGAGGATGAACAATTAAAACTTTTGAACGATATTGACGTTCCACAGTTCATGTATCCAGCAGCAGAAAGGGGAGCAGCTGTGGCATCATTGCAAGGAAACTTTTGCTACTTGGATCCTAAATCAAGTCTCTGGGAGAGCAACCCTTTGAAGAAACCTATTACCAGATATAATTTTCAAAGTAACACCACTGCGCACAGTCATAGGCCAACTACTCATTCCAGAAAGGCCAATTACAACAACATAGACAAGTATGAACTAGGATTTTTCAATTCTCCTGGAAGCTTGAGCATTTGCAGGCAGAATGCTTATTCGAATGACTATCCCTTTAATTGTTCAGCTGCGACAAATAATTTGCCCCACTGGCTCAGGGAAGCTGTTAACACTCCTCCAATCATGCCAAATATGGCTGCAGTGTGTTCCTTGAGTTCTCATCCAGAAGTAGGAGCTTCAGATCATTGCTTCAATACCAGCAAGTCATGCTTTGTACCTCCAAATTGGTTCAATGGTTTGAGGGCAAGTGAGCCACACATGCCAAATGGTTCTCACTATTCAACCTATTCAAGAAAGTATGGGGTGGTGAAGATGAACAAATCTGTGGAACATCGTGTCCGGAAACCGGATGACTTGATCATTGTTGATAGTGACACTTCTTCTGAAGAGACTATATCTGATGATAACCGTGCCAGCTTGTAGATCTGAACAAAGTATTTGATGTTGATAAAATGATAGGCTTTGTTAATTACTGTTGTAAGCTGCATAAAGGTTGTAGGTGAATGATGCATGGTTTTGTAGTTGAGCAATCTGTATAATGTAGGAGAATGATGTGACTTGCTGCCAAATGAACATTGATTTTTATATTCAACTGAATTTTTTAGAGATATTAAATGGTCGGTATTAATTTGAGGAATCAGAAAAGGATGAAATGCTCTCTTTTTGTTACCATGTACAGGTTGAGAACAAAAAGCAGGGAATCTAATCTGTCTAATATTCTATTATTTTTTCAGTTTAATTCTATTATTTTTAAAGGTCTCAATTTGATTTAAATTTAAATTTTTTTAATTTTAAAAAGTCAATTTTATCTCTTTTATTAAATTGGTGTTAACCTCATTTAGAAAATGACAGATATGGTAGAATAATGAAGAACATGGTAACTGATATCCAATGCAGGAAGCTAGCAAATGTAGTCATGCTTTGAAAACATACCCTTCTATGCTATAAGTGTAACATTTATTTGGTTGAAGGGCACCCTCTTTGGTTTGTCTTTGAAGCCAACACAACCTACTTGCAAGTCCCATTTCCTAAAGGCCTCACCAGAACGGCATGTGGAGGCAGAGAGGATTGGAGGAAGGGAGAGGAAGAGGAGGGAAAAAAAGGTGAGGGAGAGAATGATTGTGATGGTAATTTTTAATAAATTATAGGTAGTTGATTTTTACAATAACTTAAGCTGTATTTATGGTTATTTATAAGTACATAAAATTTTACATTGATGCCATATGACTATTAAATTGTAAAAATAAGTTATGCAAGTAATTCTATACAATTATCCAATTACATACTATTTTTATGTAAAAAAAAGTACATACTATTTATGATAACTTTGCTGACTTTTGCTATATATGTAACTTATAAGTCTTCACCACTAATTTCTAATCGACAATGTAAAGCTTTTATATCTTTCTCTTTCTTTCAATTCTCTTAATTGGTCATTAAAAAAAATCTAATATAAAGAAGTTAGTTGCCAGTTGTGATTAATTCAATACTGGAAACAACATTTTTCTGGTACAATATCATACTCACACGGTTAAAAGACTTTATGCGCATGTATACCCTAAGCATTTGTGTCTGATTGATGCAATACGGAAATCTTACCTAAGATTGATTACGTTGCATTGCATCAATCAGAAAAGTAAGCTCTACTTTTCTTTTTTCTCATCACAAAGCACCTTTGATGCAGAAAATTCGGTCCAATTATTTTGCACTGATATTTTACACACTTTGTATAATTACAAATGTCAACATCATTGAAGTTCTGTGGACCGAAATTCTTATATATAATGCATGATCTCACCAGTTTTTCCAAACTAAGAAATTTTCATTGAGGTGCATAAAGAATGATGGAGCCTAAGCCTAACTTTGTGTTTCCACTTCCTTTCATGCTCTTCATTACTCATTGGTTTCTATTGGCTCTTCATGGCAGTGCTGCTGAGAGTTCCACATATATAGTCCACATGGACAAATCCTTGTTTCCTCATGTCTTCACAACCCATCATGATTGGTTTGAATCCATCATGGATTCCACAAAATCTGCAACACTTGGTCACTCATCCATACAATCACAGAAATTAGTGTACTCCTATAGCATAGCCATGTATGGCTTTAGTGCAGTACTAACTTCAGAAGAGTTAGAGGCTGTCAAGAACTCCCTTGGCTTTGTTGCAGCATATCCAGACAGAACTGCCACTATAGACACCACTCACACTTTTGAGTTTCTCTCCCTAGACTCTTCTAGTGGCCTGTGGCATGCATCAAATTTTGGGGAGGATGTCATTGTGGGTGTTATTGACTCTGGTGTGTGGCCTGAGAGTGAAAGCTTCAAAGATGATGACATGACCAAGAAAATACCAAGTAAATGGAAAGGGGCCTGTCAGGAAGGACAAGACTTCAACACTTCCATGTGCAACTTCAAACTGATTGGAGCTAGATATTTCAACAAAGGTGTGATTGCTGCAGACTCCAAGGTTAGAATCAGCATGAACTCAGCAAGAGACACTCTGGGTCATGGAACTCACACATCATCAACAGTTGCTGGCAACTATGTCAGTGGAGCCTCTTACTTTGGCTATGCTAAAGGAGTGGCCAGAGGCATTGCACCAAGAGCTAGGCTTGCCATGTACAAGGTCATTTGGGACGAGGGTCGTTACGCCTCTGATGTTTTGGCTGGAATGGACCAAGCCATTGCTGATGGGGTTGATGTCATTTCCATCTCTATGGGGTTTGATGGTGTTCCACTTTATGAGGATCCTATAGCAATAGCTTCTTTTGCAGCAATGGAAAAAGGGGTGGTGGTTTCATCCTCTGCAGGTAACTATGGTCCTGATCTTGGTACTTTGCACAACGGAATCCCCTGGCTTCTCACCGTGGCTGCAGGTACCATTGACCGCACATTTGGTACTCTAATTCTTGGAAATGGCCTAACCATTAGTGGTTGGACCTTGTTTCCTGCAAATGCGTTAGTGGAAAATCTTCCACTTATCTACAGTAAGAATACATCAGCCTGTAACTCAGTCAAGTTGTTATCCAAAGTGGCCATGGAAGGGATCATTCTATGCGACTCAGTGTCAGACCCTGAGTTAGTGATCAAACAAAGGAGGTTTGTTGAAGAAGCCAGTTTGTTAGGGGCAGTATTCATCTCTGATCAACCATTAGTAAATGAAGAACATGCCATATCTCCAAGTATTGTAATCAGTGCAAAGGATGCACCATCCGTGATCAAGTATGCAAAAAGCCATAGGGAGCCAACAGCCAGCATCAAATTTCAGCAAACATCTGTTGGAATAAAGCCAGCACCAGGTGTTGCCGATTACTCTTCAAGAGGTCCTTCACCTAGCTACCCTGGGGTCTTGAAGCCTGACATAATGGCACCTGGCTCTGATGTCCTTGCCGCTTTCATTCCTAACACTCCAGCAGCTTCAATTGGCAACAATGTGTTATTACCTAGTGACTACAATCTGCTGTCTGGAACATCGATGTCCTGCCCTCATGCTTCTGGTGTTGCTGCTCTTTTGAAAGCTGCACACCCTGAATGGAGTGCTGCTGCTATAAGGTCTGCACTAGTAACCACAGCTAGTCCTCTAGATAATACACAAAATCCAATCAGAGACTATGGCTATCCTTCTCAATATGCTTCCCCTCTTGCCATGGGAGCTGGTCAAATTGACCCCAACAAAGCACTTGATCCAGGTTTGATATATGATGCCACCCCACAGGACTATGTTAATCTCCTTTGTGCTTTGCACTACACACAAAAACAAATCTTAACCATTACAAGATCAAGTTCCTATAATTGTGCAAAACCATCGTTTGATCTTAACTACCCTTCATTTATAGCTTTCTACAGCAACAAAACAAGGTCAGTTGTCCAAAAATTTAAGAGGACAGTGACCAATGTTGGAGATGGTGGTGCCATATACAGAGTCAAGACGACACAACCTAATGGTTCTGTGGTGACAGTGTCACCTGAGACATTAGCATTCAGATACAAAAATGAGAAGCTAAGCTATGATGTGATGATAAAGTATAGGAAGTACAAGAAGGAAAACATCTCATATGGGGATCTTGTTTGGATTGAAGATGGTGGAGCACATAGTGTCAGGAGCCCCATTGTAGTGGGACCAAGTGGAATTGTATGAGTTGTTGTAGTTGGATTTATCTTTCTGGGCCTGAAATCATGGGACCCAGAATAATAAATAATGTGATGATTACATAATTTCGTAGTAACTTCCATTTTGGTTGTCCTATCAATCGATATCTATCTTGTTGTATGGGGTAGTTTTGTGGATGTGTGCGTCACATGGATTTGTGGAAGTGTGAGTCAGATGGATTTGTGGAATATGGTAACTGAAGTGCTTCTTTTATAACTAAAAGGGTATCTCTGAAACACATGGTTTTCAATCTTTACTTGTGGATAAGTGATGGATCATGGGAAGAAGAATACTGGCAGTAGGAGCCACGTGAATTAACTCATTCTTGCACTGCAAAATCCTTTTAACTGGAAAATGCTCCTCACAAATTTTGATGTGACATTTACAGCAGCTATAAGAATAGCCGTTTATAACTAAAGAGACTAGAAAATACATATGAGTGTGTCCATCACATTAGTCTCTTGCTCTTCTTGCCACCCTGCAGTATCAATTAAAACATAAGAATTATGTTAATCTAAACTAAATTTTCTAAGATAAATTTAGAAATTCACTAAAAGTAAAAGTTTAGGTAAATAAATTTAATATGAAAAAGTAAGAAATAAGTTACATTATTGCCTGTAGAAAGTAATCCCCTTTAAATTTGTGGGGGAAAGAAGAAGAAAGCAACTCCTTCGAAGGTCTCTCCAAATTTGGTACTTTATAGTATGGAATGACATTCAATCACTTGGAAATATGTGAAAAATCACTGCAACCAATGAAAAAATGTTTGCTATTCTAATTATCTTAGATACTGTGAAAAGACAAGCACTTTTGCATTTTGTATGACAAGAAAAAATAATAAATACAATTAAAAAATGATATAATTATTTTATTATTATTATAAAAACATAATTAAAAAATATAAAGTATGTACCTAAAAATTAGTTTTATTAACTGTGACAATTACACCATAAAAGTAATTTCAATTTTTTATTATTTTATTATGACTAATTTCTTGTAAATTGTAGAAACTAGAGAACTTATTATTAGAAAAAAAAAGTGCAAAAAGTAAAAGAGACAATAACATGTGTACATAAAAAGGTTGAAAAAGTTATTAATTGTTATAGACTTTTAATTTAATCCATAATTATAATTAATGATTATTTTTCTATTTTTGATCATGTACTTTACAATAACATTACAACGAGTCAACAATAAAGTGCATAGTTATGATTTGGGATTTTTCAATTATCTAGTAAACTTGAGCATTTCCAATATTAACCTTATATTCTTGTAGAGAAATGACAAATTTTTCATTTATAATTAAGCATTCTAGGAGATTGATACAAATTGGTCCACATGCTAAAAAGTGAAAAAAGAAACACTAAAGCATAGTTGACAAAAAATAGGGTATATGAATATGGGTCTCCCAGAAGTATGTGGAGTCTAGTTCTAAGCATGGCATGCTTTCATATGTGTATGCTTGAACTATATCACTTATAAGGATTTTAAATTTACAAAGAAAAAGGAAAGAGTAAAAGATCCTGAAGATTAATTATATATTAATAATCATTTTTCTTTTATAAACACATATAAATATAATTATTAAAGATCAAACACTTGTTTAATTATTATAATTATTAATGAATTTTAAATAAAAATATTGAAATTAACATTTTTTTATTAAAATTGTTGAGAGACTTTTGACCAACTATAAATGTTTTATTCAAGTAATATGAGCAGAGTCAAACTTTTATCAACCGGTGTCATCCTTCTACATTTCTTTTGGATCATGTAATGAGCCTTAGTTTCATATTTTGGACCTTGTATTTGAGCTAATAGTAGAGTAGGGTGTAGATAGTAATAAGGCTAATTCTTCCTGCACCATATCACTTCTGACCTGCACCCAACATCTATTTTTAAACCCCAAACTGCCCTTGTCATTTTTATTTTTTAAAAAAAAACCTGTGGAGGAACTCATTTGTTGTGGTGGAGGTGTTTTGAGTGGAGGTGGTGGTGGTGTAGTCGTTTGTTGTGGTGGTGGAGGGCGAGGCATTGTTGTTAGGTGCGGTGGAGTTGTGTTTTTAGGTAAGCATTTTTGTTTTCGTGTGATGGATGTAGTGGCAATGGTGCAAGTCGTTTTCGTTTTCATTTTTTTGGAAAGTGGCTTACGAATGTAGATATTCGAAAGCATTCAATGTATTCACATCCAGAAGGTAAAAAAAAGCCTCTGAATCTCAGCGTCCAGAAGCTATTGTTGGGTGTCTTGATAAGACTACAAATGGTGATATCCATAAGTCACTAATCAATTCTGGACGAGCAGATCCTGAAATGCATTATTTGTGTTGTAGACATAGATATCCAAAATGTTAAGGGCAAAAGAGTTAATTCTTTTACATGTGTTGAATGCGGGTCAGAAATGATATGGTGTAGGGAGAATTGACCTAGTAATAAAGAGTTTAACTAGAGTTACAATTGCGCTTCATTGAGTCCAATTGTAAATGAGGTGTGCATCTAGAATAAAAGCGTGTGCGTCTAACAACATGAAGCAATCCCTCTTGACATAGTGAGTATGAACCTTAGCAAGGAGAGCATGAGCATCCACATGACATCTCCTTAATGGAGAAGATTTCCACCGATAAAGATATATCACTTGTCAAGTTCCAATTTTAGAGGATTTGCTCCAATGAGAAAGAGTCATTTGTTATTATGTAATTATGTAAGTGAAGAGTTTTTAAGATTAAAATTTCGGTCTTAAATAATAGTCATTACTATAAAAAAACCCTAAACCCTAAACCCTAAGTCATTACTATAAATAGAAATGTTAGATTTCTGCAGCTTCTATGAAAAAAAAAATAGAGGAGAAAAAGACATCTATTAATTATTCCTTTTATTCTTATTATATTAAAATGAAATAAGTGAATACTTATTGTATCCAACGGACTATTGACAAGTTTATTCAGTTATAAAAAAATCTCAAATAGTAACTGTTATTTTCTTTATATATGTGTCTTTGCCTTATGTATATATTTGCTTAAAATGTGATGTTGTAAAAATCTCATTGATTTTTTTTACTATAATTCTAATATTACATATCTTTAATATTTTTATACAAAATTATTTAATTTAACTTAAGTGTACATGTTTCTCATAAAATATTGTGTCCCTTTTTATTTATGTGCTTTAAAAAATTAAAATGGTGCAATAAAAAATATTATGAATAATATGTAATATTGTGTGATAAATAGTCTTAATTCAGTTAAGATATATTCTTCCTATAAATAATAAAGAGATTTATTGTTACAAATATCTATTCAAATGTTATTAATATATACAGATATTGAGGGTTGAAGGACATATTTAAAAATAGAATTACTATTATAATAATTAATTTTAAAAATAGAAATAGTTAAATGGTTTAGTTTAACAAATTCATTTATTGTAACCGACATAAACCTTCGATCATATGTTGTTTTCTACTTACAGAAAGTCATCATGGTCTCACATTGATGAGTATTGAAACTTCCAAATCTTAACATCATTTACAAATTTAAACGAAATTTTTGTTTATTTAAAAAAAAGAAATATATGAAGTTACTTTTAAAAAATTGAGATAAAATTAAAAAAATTAATAAAGAAAAAACAATAAAAAAAATAAAAAAGAAACAATGAAATGAAATACTAAAGCATAGTTAACAAAGAAACAGGTATGAATCTAGTTTCCTAAAACCTTATACAAAACAAAGTTTCTGACTTCTAAAATGATGTGGTGGAGTCTAGTTCTAAGCACAGTGGCATGCTTTTATCTGTGAATTCGTGAACTGTGTCACTTGTTGTGTACTCATGATCATGGTTGATCTCTAAGGAACTTTGCACCTTTCTCAATGCTTCTAATTCCACTGAAACCTCTTTCATTGTTGGTCTTTTCTTCCCATTAAGTCTCAAGCATCTCATTGCAAGGTTTGCAATGGCAAGAATCTCATCTTTCCTTGCTTCCTTAACCACCCTGCCATCTAAAATTTCATAAACTTTGTTCTCCTTCATCAGAGAAAGAAACTCTGCAATCAGATTCTGACCCTCATCTTCCTCTAAGAATGAAACTGGCTTTCTCCCACTTATGAGCTCTACTAGCACAACTCCAAAACTATACACATCACTTTTATCTGAAAACTGACTAGATTGAAAATATTCAGGGTCTATGTACCCAAAAGTCCCTCCTACAGCTGTGGTCAAGTGAGTCTTGTCTTGTGGCACTGATCTTGATGTTCCAAAATCAGACACTTTGGCACTGAAGTTGGTGTCTAAAAGTATGTTGGTAGGTTTGATGTCTCTATGGAAAATGGGAATAGAAGCTGAAAAATGCATATATGTAACTGCTCCAGCAACCTCACATGCAATTCTAAGGCGAGTCTCCCATGAAAGGGAGGGCTCATTGTCTCTCCTGTGGATATGGTGAGAGAGTGTTCCATTGGAAATGAATTCATAGACTAGTAAAGGAGTTTCTGTCTCAAGACAACAACCAAAGAGTTTGACAATGTTCCTGTGGTTGATCTGGGATAGAATCACCACTTCATTCACAAAAGTCTCAATCTGGTTCCTTTCAATCTCTTTTGACTTTTTAACTGCAACAATGGTCCCATCTGGTAGCATTCCTTTATACACAGTGCCAAAGCCACCCTGACCAAGAAATCTACTCTTGTTATAGTTATCTGTTGCTTTCTGTAGCTCCTCAGCTTTAAACAGCTTTGCCATTTCTCCATTTCCATAAAAAGAGAGCTTCTCTTGTAACAAGTATCCACCATTTCGCCTGAATAAGCTTTCCTTACGAATACTTTCTCTCCTTTTCTGAATATATTGATATGATTTGTACCCCAAAAGAAACAAACACACAAAGCCTGCTCCAATTCCAACACCTGCAAATTCACAAACAAGGATAAAATTTCAAGTAACTAGCAAAAACATCTTTATAATTACTCTATCAAAAAGAAAAACTATTGGCATGTTGTAAACCATGTTTTATCTCATTAAGTGGCATCAGCTACATACTATGGCCATGCTAAAATCCGAAATTCAAACAAAACTAAATTTAATTCTATAAAGGGTTAAAAAAAATACCTAAAGAAGCAACCAATTTGGTAGGAAAAGTTTTATCATCAGATTCATTACATTGGAACCCCATGAAGGTTCCATCCTCAACCCTTCCCTGGGAGCAAGTACAATAGAAACTATCCGGGTCTTCTTTGCAACTCTTCCCTCTGAGAGGAACCAAGATAGGAGTTGTGGCATAGATGATGATGATGTTCTCTGCACTTGACGACACTGACAACCCATTGGCCTCTAGCATACTTTGTTCGTCAACACCATAAGCCTCTCCAATGGACTTAATAGTATCACCATTATTCACTGAATAAACCAGCAAGGAAGTGACCCCTCTTGCTGTCTGATTTTCAGTGGGACAAGCACATACTACTGGAACTGTGAGCTCAGCACCAACGCTAATGTCAGCAGAGGCATAGTAATTCTGACCCATCAGTGCCTGGCAGGTGGTGAGGCCTTGGTAAGTTTCTGTAACCAACTTGAAGTAGGTGTCATTCTTGGTGACAGTGTAAGGTGTGTTATGCTGGTAGATATTTCCAGAACATGAACAGAATACAGGAACAATGATTGACTTATTGGAAGGAATCTTGTCATCTCTTGAGATGTTGTTGATTGAGGCTATGGTAGATGCTTCAGAGCCAAGAAGGTAGGCAATGCTTACAGGGTTGTCATAGGGAGATTTGGACCTGAAAACTAAGAAGGAAGTGCATGACTTTTGAAGGCCATTGCACAGGTATCCTTTTGATGCAGAAGGGTTCTCAGAGCAGTCATAGACAGTGCTGTTGAGGTATGCTTGTTGACAGTTAGCTGATTCTGGAAACATATGTAAGAACAGGATTGTGTAGAGAATGTAAAGGTAAAGATGAAACTCCATGAACATGTCTCTGGAGAAGACAAATTCAATTTGGTAGTGCTGTTTAAGATCTAATGCATTCTTTACACCATGTTGTGCTTCTTACTTTATGAAAAAAAATCATTATTTTTTAGCTATGGAGATATGCTTCATAGGATCTCTGATTCATAGACAAAATATCATTCAATGTTGGAACAATGGTGTCGGTTAATGTTGATCCCTCTAAAGTCAATAGTCAGACACTTTGAGTAACGAAATTTTGTTTATCCTCTGCACTTTGACATTTCAATAGTTGCCTTGGTCATGCATTTGAAAATCATCAATGAAACCAAATGCATAGCTAATCAGAATGTAAAACTAGATCAGTACCATATAACAGAATCAAACTGGTTAAACCTTGAATTCGTGTTAAATAGTTGTTAGGCTATAATGCAATTCTAATCCTAATTTTTTAAACAACTAAAATTATACACTACTTTTTAAAGTACACATTCATTTTAGAATAATCAAATCTAAAAAAATAGTTAATTTTATCATTCATTTTTTCCCCTGCTTGCAAAGTTTGATGTCATAGTTTACTTTTAATTTCAATTTTAGATTATCTAATGCGTTTAAAATTTAGTTTTCCTTATATGAGTTATAACTAAGTATGAGATATCGTTTATGACAATGACAAGACTGGTCTCATGATGTGTACTCATTCGTGTTAGAATGTTGGTTTTAAGCATTTTTTTCTTATATTAAGAGAAGTCCAAACACGCAAGTCTACTATTTTGTCTTACTTGTTTAAATAAGAGACCCATTTTTGTAACTAAGAACAACAAAGAATAGGAAAAAGAGAAGAGAAAGAAGAGAATAACTATTAATTAGAAAACCAATTATTGATATTCTTTTTAATTTAAATTTTATCAATTATGTGTTTGATTTTATCACGTTTCTCCACCCTTTGTTTATTTATAGAGAGTACATTTTATCCACTAAAATATATCCCTCATTGAAGAATCAAACTGTGATATTGTATATCTTTGAACTTTTCAACATGCTTTATGTTGCTTGTTTCAAGCTTTTGACTTTGAATTTTTTTTATTGCTCGACGTGCTTCATCCTTCAATTCATGCAGGTTCAATTATGGAAATCTCAATTTTTAATAGCTCTCTTTTTTGCCACATAGTAATATGTTAAAAAAGGAATTAAAAAATAAAACAGTTCAATGAGACAACAAAGTTGACAAGTATGAAAGAGGATTTATATTGTATTAATACGATTGGACCGGCGGACCAAGTTACCAGCCAAACCATGGTAAGAAGGTCACGTTACGACACGTGACCGACCGACCCTTGACGTTGAGTCAAGGGTTGACCAAGTCAACAGGGTTAATTCATTATTAAGGGTTGTTTACTGCAACCCTAAACACAAACCAACCCCCTAATCCCGACCCACCAATGAAGACCCATTAATATAATATAAATAGCACACATTTCAAGGAGAAAGATACGTCATCATCTCTTACACCATCCGAGTACTAACACCTTGACTGACTTGAACATCGGAGTGTCTTCTGCAGGTAAGCAAAGTTTGGAGCATCAGTAACCGACAGAAGGTAAAAATAGGAACAATCGTTGTTTAGGTCCCAAAATCGTTCGAGAAAATATATATTCTGAACTAAGAGTGTTTCCAAGTTTCAACTGATGTTTTTGTGGAGAAGTACAAACTTTGTTATGCACACATGAGTAAAAGAAAAAATGAAACACTGAAACATAGTTAAGAAAAAATGGGGTATCTGGCTTCCTACAACATTATAAAAATAAAATCTAGCTTCCTAGAAGGATGTAGATTCTAGTTGTAAAGACAGTGACATGCTTTCCTCTGTGCACTCTTCAACCATATCACTAGTTTTGTGCTCATGATCATGGTTGATCTGTAAGGAACTTTGCACCTTTCTCAATGCTTCTAGTTCCAGTGAAACCTCCTTCATTGTTGGTCTTTTCTTCCCATTAAGTCTCAAGCATCTCATTGCAAGGTTTGCAATGGCAACAATGTCATCTTTCCTTGCTTCCTTAGCTACCCTTCCATCTAAAATTTCATAAACTTGGTTCTCCTTCATCAGAGAAAGAAACTGTGCAATCAGATTCTGACCCTCATCTTCCTCTAAGAATGAAATTGGCTTTCTCCCACTTATGAGCTCTACTAGCACAACCCCAAAACTATACACATCACTTTTATCTGAAAACTTACTAGACTGAAAATATTCAGGGTCTATGTACCCAAAAGTTCCTCCTACAGCTGTGGTCAAGTGAGTCTTGTCTTGTGGCACTGATCTTGATGTTCCAAAATCAGACACTTTGGCACTGAAGTTGCTGTCTAAAAGCACGTTGGTAGGTTTGATGTCTCTATGAAAAATGGGAATAGAAGCTGCAAAATGCATATATGCCACTGCTCCAGCAACCTCACATGCAATTCTAAGGCGACTCTCCCATGAAAGGGAGGGTTCATTGTCTCTCCTGTGGATATGGTGAGAGAGTGTTCCATTGGAAATGAATTCATAGACTAGTAAAGGAGTTTCTGTCTCGAGACAACAACCTAATAGTTTGACAATGTTCCTGTGGTTGATCTGGGATAGAATCACCACTTCATTCACAAAAGTATCTATCTGGTTCCTTTCAATTTCTTTGGACCTTTTAACTGCAACTATGGTTCCATCTGGTAACATTCCTTTGTACACTGTGCCATAGCCACCCTGACCAAGAAACCTACTCCTGTTGTAGTTATCTGTTGCTCTTTGTAGTTCCTCAGCTCTAAAAAGCTTTGCCATTTCTCCATTTCCGTAAGATGAGAGCTTCTCCTGTAACAAGTAGCCACCATTTTGCCTGAATAGGTTTTCCTTTCGGATACTTTCTCTCTTTTTCTGTATATATTGATATGATTTGTACCCCAAAAGAAACAAACAGAGAAAGCCTACGCCAAGTCCTGCTCCTGTAAATTAAAAAAGTAAAACTCAAATTCAAAAGCAAAGTAAAGACTTGCAATGAACATCCTTATGTTTTGGAGCAATTAGTAAATAACAAACTTGCAAGTTCAAGTAAGTGAAAATTGTGTTGTCATTACTGATCATTTTGGGTCTGCTTAATTTCTTTATAACTATTTTATTTTAAAAACTGTTTTATAAACACACTACTTAGCAATCAATTTCTCATAAAAAATCAAATAAGTTTTAAAAAGTGTTTCCAAAATAAGTGTTTTAAGAACCACAAACTAGAAACTGTTGGGGAAGTTTTCTCATCCTCTTCTATTTTCTTCAAATGCTCCAATCAAGTGTTCAAGGAATAACCATTTGGAAACAGAGAAATGTGGTCAAGAGAAGCACATTCAAATGTGCTAAGGGAACAAACAAATTTATAAAAACAGAAAGCTATTTTTGAAAATAATAAAATACAAGTTCTTATTTTACTCTATTGACCTTACTCTTCTAGGATGATACATAGCTCTTAAGGGTATATCGTCTACAAACAACTGTTACACTATTCTAAAAAGCAAAAACTAAAATTTCATCAAAATCATATTTTGATTCTTCTTGAAGAGGGGTTAGATAAAAATACCTAAAGCGGCTAGCAACTTGGCAGGGAATTTCTGATCATCAGATTCATCACAGAAGGGCCCCTTGGTGCTTCTATCTGGTGCTTGATAACATTTACAATAGAATTTATCTGGGTTCTCTTTGCAGCTCTTCCCTATTAGAGGAACTAAAAGAGGTGTCAAGGAAAGGAGAGTCATTCTGCTATTTTCACTTTGTGGCACAACCAACTCATTGGCCTCAAGTATACTTTGTTCTTCCACACCATAAGCCTTTGCTATGGACTTAATAGTGTCACCATAGTTCACCAAGTAAACCAGCAAGGAGGTGATCCCTCTTGCTGTTTGATTTTCAGTTGGACAAGCACATAACAACGGAACTCTGAGCTCAGCACCAATTTCAATTTTGGTAGCTGCATAGTAATTCTGACCCATCATTGCCTGACAGGTAGTAAGGCCTTGGAAGGTTTCTTTTACCAACTGAAAATAGGTGTCATTCTTGCTGGCAGTGTAAGGTGTGTTATGCTGGTAGATGTTTCCTGAACATGAACAGAAAACAGGAACAATGATTGTCTTGTTGGAAGCAATCTTCTCATTTCTTGAGATCTTGTTGATTGAGGCTATGGTAGATGCCTCGGAGCCAAGAAGGTAGGCAATTTTTTCAGGGCTATCATAGGGTGGTTTTGACCTGAAAAGTAAGAAGGAAGTGCATGACTTTTGAAGGCCATTGCAAAGGTACCCTTTTGGTGCAGAAGGGTTGTCAGAACAGTCATAGACAGTGGCATTGAGGTATGCTTGTTGGCACTTGAGTGAGTGAGGGAACATGCATAGAAGAAGAATTGTAGTGAGAGTGTTGAGGTTGTGAAGAAGCTCCATCAACAAATGTTCAGAGAAGACAACAGATGAGTTACACAGTTGAATTTTGTTTACAATGTTTATGTGTTAGTTTGGTTCTTATCACGCGGTGTGGTTGGTTTTATGCTTTGTCTTTGTGTGCCGAATATTCAGCAAAGTGAAGTCGGTTAGCTCTCTCCATGATTTTTAAATTTGGATGAGAAGGACAATTTCAACAACAACGAAATTGTGTTACTTCTTATGTCCGATTAAAAAGTTAATAATATGCTAAAATTGTTGAGCATATTATTAGTTATATAACTATTATTAGTTGTTAATATATCACTGTTCTTTCTTATACTAATGTTGATGTTTCTTGATGAAATCTATTCAATTCACATCTTTGCATGGTAACATTTTAGAGTTAAGAATATGATTACATTGTCGTTCATCTGTTAAGCAAATTACACACACTACTCATGGACTATTGAGATACAAATTTATATTATAACAAGATATATGGATAATTTTCACATTTTAATTCAATTGATTTAGATACTAATTTAGTGGTTGATTTTTTCAACCATTTAGTGATTATGATTTCGTGAGTATCAGAATTATTTGATGAGTTAACTTTCATCTACAAAGAAAAACGTAAAGATTAAATCTTAGATTATTTTATGGAACTTTTCAATAACTGTTGACGTTTCACATTTATTGTAACCGAATCAATGTATATGTGATTAAATCTTATGAGAATGGTTCTTAGTTGAAAGTTATAAGACATGTCTTGTTTTATGTCTAAAAACTTGAACTTGACGATTATTCTTCAACATAAGAGTTTAGTTCATTGTGAAAGAAATTTAGTGTTGTAATATCAGATATTATTCATAATAAACTTCTATTTGTGCATTAGGTTTTCAATTGAAGCACGTTAAATTGTGTTGTGTATGCATTTTTCTACCCTATTTTACATTCTTCTTTTCTACAATTGAATTTTTTTCCCAATTTTTGTGTTAGTTTTGAGGATTTAGCAGATTATTGAATTATTATTATGTTTGACAGATTCAATATCGATTAAAACATTTTTAATTATCTTAAAACTAATATTTTTACTGAAAAGACTCCGCATTATTCTCTTCAACTAAGGTTGACGAGGTTTTTTCGTATGTTAAAATCAATTATAACTATTTTTAAACTTATATTGTTGGAATTATTTGTTATCTAAACTAAAATTATTTTTTAATTAACATTAGTTAGAATTTTGTTAACAATGTCAGAACAATTTTTAATATATGATCTAAATTTTCTAGTAACGCATTTCTTAATTTTTTTTAAAAAAATCTCAACCAATACTATAAAATAAATAACCTCAGACATAAGCTGGAAACAACATTAGACAGTAGCAATAAAGAATCCTTTATCCGAGGAAAAACATTATTAACTTATATTTTTTTTTATTTAATATTTTTTAAAATTAAAAATTATATTTCATTTATTCTGTCAAAAGAAATTTAAATTTATTTTTTTATTCACAAAACATCCAGAATAAAATACCAATAATACGTTTTCTTAACACAACCTCTTAGGCTTTATTTTATCTAATTAAAGATAAAAGTTTTATAAACTTATTAAAACTATTATATCTAATTCTCTTTAATTGAAATTTAAAGGTACGTTGGATAAAATATTTGAGTCTAAATGAGTCTTATCACTAGTGTATTATCGGATGGTTGAGAAAAGTCAATAGCGAGCCAACAATACTCTCGACCTCTCGGCATAATTAACATAAATGATAATAAATTTTAAAATGTTATTAGTCAATAAGACGTTAAATTATCTGCAAAGCATAATTAAAACGTGATTGACTATTCTTTTAGGTCCTACGTCCAAGTCCGTGACATCAAAGATCCAACTAGAAGTATATATAAGAGAGACACTCAAGTCAAGATATACATATAATTTTTCAACTCTCACACCTACATCTCGTACTCAGACAAACTTGAGCGTCAAAGTATCTTTGGAGGTATCTTCTCAGTAGAAATGGAATGCATTAAAGATGAAAAGATTATAACACCTAAAAGTTTAGACGTCTAGAAATTGAACTAGAAGAAAAGTTACTATTTGAGAAATCTAGCATTGTAAAGTCTCTAAATTTTTTCATGTTTTATAGAAATTTAACTTATTTGAAGTGAGATAGATCAACTTTAAATATTATAATTATTATTAATAAAAAAAATAGTGACTGATATTTTAAATAATACGAAATTGCTAGTACATACAAATAAAAAAATACATAGAGAAGTAGCAATAAAAAAATAGGTACTTGGAAATTCCTTGTAATATTTTTCTCATGCATTTCCCACTATCAAATGGTAGTCTCAACTTCTTCTTTTTTAAAACAAACGTATTCTTCACTTTACTATTTTAAGAAGAACATCGATGTCAAATAAGATAAGAATCTTGAATGGCAAATGAGACAGCATTTTGCATCGATGTCGTATTAATAGTAGTTATTATTTTATGGCACTCAACGATGCAAATATGGAAGAATGATGAAATAATAATGGTTTGGTTGATCAATTCAATGTTCACGGGCAAATTAAGCTCTCAAATTTCCTTCACAAGAAACCAAATGTCTCGTCATTAAAAAAAAGCACGTCTTCTTCGTTGATTTGACTAAATTGGAAACAACATATAACTATGGAATAAATCACATGTTTGGTTCAATATTAATTTTTTTTATATATAATTTTAGGTTTAATTAAATTTTAGGCATTTTATAAATTTAGATGTTTTTAAGTAAATTTTATTAAATATTTTAAAAATATATATATATTTTTGAATTGACTCGTTTAATTTTGTTATCTTTGAATTTAAGTGTTTACTTTTCACTTAGAAAATAAAAAATTACATAATTCAATTTTAAATCTCTTATAAATTTGAATACTTTTATTTTAAATATTTTATAAATTTGGGTATTTTTTAAAGTAAGTTCTTATTAAAAAATTATTCTATGTTAAAAAAAATATTTTTAATTGAGTTTTTATTATTAATTAAGTTGACCTGACCATTTATTTTTGTACTATTAAGCGCAACATAAATTTGGGTGATAAAAAAGTAATCTCTGGAAATTATCTTTACCAATGGATATTGTTTCTGTCTCCACATGACTCATTTTATTTTTATTTTAGTATTTAATTTAGAAAACAAATAATGTCAGATTGCAAAATCAAACAATCATATCATTTCACTTAATAACAAAATTAAACAACAGAAATTGAATAGAAAAATATAAAAAAATTTAAAAATATAATTTTTTTAATAAAAACTAAACTGAAAATACTCAGATTTACAAAGACTTAAAACTTAATTAAATATCAACATAAAGAGATTAAAAAAATGCTCAAATAGAACACAAAATTTGTTTAGCTAAAATAATTAAAAAAATACTTAAATTTACAAATAAAAAACATAAAACTTAATTAAGTCAAAATTTTAACACCCTAAGAAGTCTCGGATAAAATATTAATAATATAATTGATGACGATAGAAATATTAAATTCTAAAATACAAACACTTTAAATATATTACCCTAACATGTTTAGTGAACCACTTAAAAAGGAAAAACTCCTTCAATTACCATTTTACTAGAGTAAAATCTAAGAAATTATTTATATTGAAATCAGAATAAATAAATATGAAAGCTGGAAAGAAAACATATAGAGTGAAAGAAAAAAAATTGTATAGAAATAATGCTTAGGTATTTGGAAAATAATATTACGAGGAAAATTATTTACTTTTGGAAATATAAACTTTTGCACTGCATGGCATGGGAGAGTATATAACCTATGAAGCTTCTTCTATTAAATGGTGTCGGTATCGGATACTCATATCGGACACCGACACTGGTATGAACACTTGTAGGATACGTATCCATGAACTGTCCAATTAAAAAAGTATGTGTTGGATTTCTGACAATTTTAGTACGATTCTAACATAATTTTAAAAAGAAAAAATACATTAATTTTTTAAAAACGCAAACTTATTGTATAAGTTTTTATTATGATTATAAAAATAAAAAACAAATTCTTTTGAATCAATCATGAAAAATATTTTTTTACTCCAAAAAATAATTTGAAAGATATTTGTGCACATAAATCTTTATTGTCAATTTATATAATTCATAATTATATAATATATAAATTTGTGTTCCTGTATCCTACATTTTAAATATTATATGTATCTTCGTGTCCGTATCCGTGTCGTATCTGCAGCTAGTATATAACACAGAAAATGTAAATATTGTTTTAAATGTCTCATCTTTTTATAACTTATTTTGAATGCTATCTCTTATTTATTAAGGGTAATAAACAAAATAGTCATGTTCGTTAATTACATCATAAATTAAATGGAATATTTTCAATGAAAGATTTTAATTTACAATTATACAAAGATTTTTTTAAATATGTTATAAATTTAATTATGTATTTGTAATTTTTTGGAGATTATTTCTGACTTAAGCGACATAATTTCTTAAAATCCGTGTTGACTATAAAGGAAAGGATAAAAAACCTTCTCATCTTCACTAAGGTATTAGGTTTCGATAAAAACAAATGTAAAATGTTAGCTTTTGTCTTAATACATTTTTTTATATTTTTAATCCTTATATTTATCAAAAGTAACATAACTTTAACCTTCTCTAAAAATAGAAGTATTGTAAAAATTCAGGAAATGAAAATGTTTATAATTTTAAGAATAGACTTTATTCAATATTTCGAAATATTTTATACAACGAAAACAAATTTTATTCTATAACTAATTTTTTTTTATTGAATTACCAATTTTTAATAAGTATGGATGAAAAAATATCTAAAATAGACGAAGTATTATTATTTTGTTATTTTAAGTTAAGAAAATTATATATATATATATATATAACAATAAAATTATTTTATTTTTATTTATTTAAAATTTTATTTTTTTAAATTTTCTATCGTTTAACTTATCTTTGGAGTTCTGAGATGATTGCGTATTTTTTTACTAGTAGAACAAATGTATAAAGGACAATAGAAAATATATTAAATATAAAATTAAGGTACAAAAAAATCTCTTGTAAATGAAGTTTTAAGATTTTCTATTTTTATGTGAAGTTTTTATCTTGTGAAATACGATTGCAAATAAAATGAATTTCTGGTAAGCAATTTATGATTATAATAATATGCTTGATTTCTCAATAATGTTCTCTAAAAATAGGTTTTTTTAGATCAAAAATTCTTAAGTGTTTTTTTTGTTTGGTGTACTTGATAAATCTTTGAGTTTTGTATGATTGTCTAATTGTAAAAGTTAAAATTGTAATATTGGAATCATTATACTCATATCATTATATTTTATTCTGCAAATTTTTTTTATTCAAGAGCGATGACAACTAAAATATTAGAATTTGATTATGACTTGATCCACATAACCACCTAACCTACACCACAGATAATTGATATTACCTGCAATTACCTACCTGTTTTGAGATAATAATGGTTTAGCCTTTATTTTATTTTTTATCTATTTAGATGTTAAAGTGTGGATATAATGAATGTGTATGAATTGAGATATACGTGAATATTGAATTGGATGATAATAGAAAATACTTAAGATGGTATTAAGATGGTAGTTTGGGTTGACTTGTGTTTTCTAGTGCTAAGTATTGGAACTTATTAGTGAGATATATGTAATTGAGAAATTAAAGAAAGTTCTTGCATCAAACTTTGTTAAGTGGCTACAATAAATTACCTTGATTGCATTAAGCTATTATTGATGGACAATAAACTTTTATATGGGTAAGATGTTAGTGTCTAGTACAAATTGCACTAACCCTGCAAGAAATTTCTAGTTAGTTCTGCTGATTTTTATTCCCGTAATTCGTCTCTTAATTCAAGTGAAGATTCAGTGCAATGTGTTGGAGAAGATACATGTTTTAGTATGAGGCGTTTTAGTCACATTTCATTATTCACCACTTTCTCCAAATTCATGTAAATGACACTTCCACAGAAGTATCCTATGCAAATATGACACTGAAAATGGGAAACTCTCACCAAATTACTTAACTAGCAAATAGTAATATTATTTCTGGGTTTCAATTTTGGAGACAGAATTTCATGGCCAGGAGAAGGAAAACTCAAACCAACTCATACAAATCCACTTGGTGCCAGAACAATGGGGCTCCTAACTCTGTGTGCTCCACCATCTTCAATCCAAATAAGATCCCCATAAGAGATATCTTCCTTTTTGTACTTCCTATACTTTATCATCACATCGTAGCTTAGCTTCTCATTTTTGTATCTGAATGCTAATGTCTCAGGTGACACTGTCACCACAGAACCCTTAGGTTGTGTCACCTTGGCTCTGTATGTGGCAGCACCAACTCCAACATTGGTCACTGTCCTTCTAAATTTGTGGACAACTGACATTGTTTTGTTGCTATAGATAGCTATAAATGAAGGGTAGTTAAGATCAAACGATGGTTTTGCACAATTGTAGGAACCTGATCTTGTAAGGGCTAAGATTTGCTTTAGTGTGTAGTTCAAAGCACAAAGGAGATTAACATAGTCCTGTGGGGTGGCATCATATATCAAACCTGGATCAAGTGCTTTGTTGGGGTCAATTTGACCAGCTCCCATGTCAAGAGGGGAAGCATATTGAGAAGGATAGCCATAGTCTCTGATTGGATTTTGTGTATTATCTAGAGGACTAGCTGTGGTTACTAGTGCAGACCTTATAGCAGCAGCACTCCATTCAGGGTGTGCAGCTTTCAAAAGAGCAGCAACACCAGAAGCATGAGGGCAGGCCATCGATGTTCCAGACAGAAAAACGTAGTCACTGGTTAAGTACACATTGTTGCCAATTGAAGCTACCGGAGTATCAGGAATGAAAGCGGCAAGGACATTAGAGCCAGGTGCCATTATGTCAGGCTTCAAGACCCCAGAGTAGCTTGGTGAAGGACCTCTTGAAGAGTAACCGGCAACAGCTGGTGCTGGCTTTATTCCTACAAATGTTTGCTGAAATTTGATGCTGGCTGTTGGCTTCCTGTGGCTTTTTGCATACTTGATCACGGATGGTGCATCCTTTGCACTGATTACAATGCTTGGAGATCTGGCAGTTGCTATGTCATTTAACAAAGGACCATCAAGAAAAAACACTGCCCCTGACAAACTAGCTTCATTAACAACCCTCATTTGCTTGTAGATTGAGTCAGTGTCAGGAAGTAAGTCACATATAATGATCCCATTTGTTGCCAGTTTCGATAACAAATTGACTGAGTTACATGCTGATATATTCTTATTGTAGATAAGTGGAAGATTTTCCACCACGGCATTTGCTGGAAACAAGGTCCAACCCCTAATGGTTCGGCCATTTCCAAGAATTAGAGAATCAAATATGCGGTCAATGGTACCTGCAGCCACGGTCAGAAGCCAGGGCATTCCATTGTGCAAAGAACCAAGACCAGGACCATCGTTACCTGCAGAGGATGAAACCACCACCCCTTTTTCCATTGCTGCAAAAGAAGCTACTGCTATAGGATCCTCATAAAGTGGAACACCATCAAACCCCATAGAGATGGAAATGACATCAACCCCATCAGCAATGGCTTGGTCCATTCCAGCCAAAACATCAGAGGCGTAACGACCCTCGTCCCATAAGACCTTGTACATGGCAAGCCTAGCTCTTGGTGCAATGCCTCTAGCCACCCCTTTGGCATAGCCGAAGCAAGAGGCTCCTCTGACATAGTTGCCAGCAATTGATGATGATGTGTGAGTTCCATGACCCAAAGTGTCTCTAGCTGAGTTCATGCTGATTCTAACCTTGGGGTGTGCAGCAATCACACCTTTGTTGAAATATCTAGCTCCAATCAGTTTGAAGTTGCACATGGAAGTGTTGAATTCTTGCCCTTCCTCACAGGTCCCTTTCCATTTGTTTGGAATTTTCTTGGTCATGCCATCATCTTTGAAGCTTTCACTCTCAGGCCACACACCAGTGTCAATTACACCCACAATGACATCCTCCCCAAAATTCGAGGCATGCCATAGGCCACTGGAAGAGGCTAGGGAAAGAAACTCAAAAGTGTGAGTGGTGTCTATAGTGACATTTCTGTCTGGATATGCTGCAACAAAACCAGGGGAGTTCTTAACAGCCTCTAACTCTTCTGAACTTAGCACTGCACTAAAACCATACATGGCATGGTTATAGGAGTACACTGTGAGATTCTGTGATTGCTTGAATGAGTGACCAAGTGTTGCTGATTTTATGGAGTGAACGGTGGATTCAAACCAATCATGATGCGTTGTAAAGACAGTGGGAAAAAGGGATCTGTCCATGTGGATTATATATGTGGAACTCTCAGCAGCACTGCCATGAAGAGCCAATAGAGTAAGGAGGAGGAGCATGAAAGGAAGTGGAAACACAAAGTTAGGCTTATGTGCCATCTATGTTTATGCAACACAAAATGAAAACTTCCTCTGTGAAAAGCCTATCAGATCATGCAGCATATAAAGGAAAATGTTGGGTCTGTAGAACAACACCAATTATGATCGAATTATTCATCTTCAGCACATCTTTAACTTCATTTTTCTTTTAAAATCTTTTAACTATCTAATGCTTCTTTAATTAATATTCTTATTGTTTAGCAATATCTAAGAACATATATGAAAGCCAAAATGACACTTCTTTTCGAAGGAGTAGAAACAAAGAAGCATGGCGATTATAAGAGACGTGTTAGTATGAATTAACGTCAAAGAATCAGAAAAAAGAACAGAGTATTCGATTATTTTTGTCGTGCTGTTAACTTGTTGCAAGGGTTCTGCTCCGTTTAGAAGCCGTTAATTTTAGTTATTGATACCATATTATATGAGTAAATGATACTTGTGATCCAGTAGTTGCTTTTACTATTTACAGTACTAAACAAACTTTATTCTATAAATATATAGAGGTTCAAATTTATTTTATTTTTCATATACTTCACATTTTCTGCATTCTTGTAACGGGATTACTTGAATAATTTTTTCACAAAAATAAATGAGAAAAGAAAAGAAAACTAAAATTCATTTATTCACAAATTAATTATTCAATTTTATCTTATAAAACTCTAACTACTTCTTGAGAAATCTAAGCAAACAAGTCCAAATATAATAATTTGTCAAATCATTTATGCATTATTTTGACAAAAAAATAAGTTGGTTGTAAATTGTAATTTAACTAGCAACTAATTAAACTAGTCATAAATCGAAATAGTAACTTGATGTGGTTTCAATGATTAAATCACTAAAAATTAACAATTGATATGGTTTTGATTACTAGATTATTACAAATTAATGACTGATTTAATTTTGATCGTTAAATACAAATAATTCACCACATATTAGTAATCAATTTATTTTCAGTAGTTAAATCAATACAAACTAACTACTAAATTTAGTGATTAAATTATGATTGTTTTATTATTATTATAATTATTAATTTAATTATAATTATAATAATAATAATGTTATAATTATACTATACACTACAAGAATATCAACAAATAGAAATTAATTTTAGAAACAAAAATAATTAGTTACTATATTGACTAAATTAGAGACTATTTTAGAAACTAACAAAAAAAATTGTTTATAAATTAGTTTATATTATTGTTAGATAGTTTCTAAATTGGTATTTAATTAGCTATCAAGGTTTTTGCTACCAAATTTATAATCTAAATAACTGTTAGTTAAAACATTGTTAGCTAATTACATACCAATTTAGAAACTATTTAACAATACTATAACCTAATTTAGAAATCAATAATTATTTTAGTCTCTAAAATATCTATAATTTAGTCACTAGTAACTAATTATTTTTTTCTCTAAAATTGATTTCTATTCAATGATTTGATTTTTTTTTAGTGACAATTATAATTATAACTTTAATATATAAGTATAGTTATTATAATTATAATTATCATTATTATGATTATTATTATAATTATAATTAACATTAATAATATTATTATTAACAATAATAGTAATATTAATTATAATAATAATATTAATATCTATTATGATATGTAATTATTATAATTATAATAGTTATTAATATTATTATTATTTTAATAATGATAATAATAATTATATTTCTTTTATGTAGTGGTTATAGTTATTTCTTTATTCATGGAATTTGAGTTAAATTCACTCAGGTTGAGTAAACATTATTATTATTATTATTATTATTATTATTAATAATAGCTCCAAATTATTTTAATTATTGAAATCATAAACAAATTTAACGCGACAGGTTAGAAAACTAATTTTAGTTAATTTTCTTAATTGACGTTAAATTTCTTATAGGATTATTTCAACGGTTAATGCACATTTTAGAAAAAAAATTATGCATTTAAAAGATATACATTTTATGAATATATTACAAGTTTTAATTCCAAAACTTATGAACTCGGTAACCTCTTAAAATACCAAATCTACTAGTTTAGGTAAACAAATTGCCCACCACTATTCAATTTTTGTCCTTGGTTGGATTCAAGATTTGGATCTAGTTATTATCCAACTAGAAAGTTTCTCATACATGGTGCTCATAATTTTAATTTTGAATAAAATTAATAATTAAAGTATAAATAAAAGGAGAATCATTTAATTATTGATAATAAATAGTAAGCTTAAATATATTGTTGTCTATAAAATGAATGAGTTATGATGATAAATTATTCAAAATCAAAATACACCAATTTTATTGACATAATGCGTAAAAAATTAGAGAATAAATTAAAATAAGGATTTATTAAGATTATAATAATTTTAATATTCAGTTTGTCTAAAATAAACCTGTCTTAAATTTGGTATAGTGTTATAATATTAAAATACAAAATAAAGTCTAAATAAAAGTATTTACAAAAATTAAAAAGTTCCAAAATTAAAATGTATAAAATATAAAATTGAATTATCAATTCATTGAAAAAGCTAATTAAAATGACCAAACGACTTATAGAAGAAGATAATAGTTGTTAAATTTTCTCATGTGATAACTTTAATCAATCAATTATGTATACTAGTGATTTCATGTTTGAAGTTATTTTCATTTTTATTATTATTTTTATTATTATTATTTTCTTTTCTTTTCTTGTAATGGATTAGAAAAAATCTTTTTTTTTTTAAGGCGATTGACTTCTCGGTCTTTTCTCTCAATGTGAGTTCTCGATTTGAGTTTTCGGTTTAGACTTGATATGACTTAAATTTTTATCTATTTATAACACTTTCTTATTGAGCTTAAAACACAGTTGGACTTTTATTCTTTACACACGATCTTTTTTATGTTTTGGGCGATAAATTTTGCAACAATAACTATTTATTTATTTTTCACCTTTCGGTCAACTTTTCAGTTTTTCTATTGGTCAACCTCTCTATGGTAGAAAGCAAATTATTATTATTATTATAATATATAGAAAATAATTAGATCAATTAAGTATGTGAGTAGGATTTAATTTGTTCTCATGTATGTATGAATAATGTATGTATGAATAATGAAAACGTAAACACACGATCAATAATAAAAATAACACATCAAATTGTTGAAACAAATAAGAACAAATTTATAAAAAACAAATTTATCTGTACTTTGACATTTTGGCTATAGTTATTGGTACCCGATTAGTAAATCGTGTATAATCAATTTTTCACTCTATAAAAAACCTTCAAATTCTTTCCTAAATAAGTGTTTTGAAAAAATGGAAATAGTTTAAATTAAGAGATGTTTGTTTACTCACATTCTTCGTTTAGTTACAACATGTTCAGCCTCTTCCGTAATTTCAAACCCCATTAAATCTTTTGAAAATTAATGATTGAAACAATTTTTAAGTAGTAAATTGATAGTTTATCTTTTTTTGTGAATAATCAATCTTCTGTTAATTTTATTCTATTAATATATAAAGAAGCTGTTTTAAATTTTTTGTAAAAACAACCAATTTCTTAAATTTTAATTATGTTTGCATGCAACCCTAAAAAAGCAAAATAAATCGCAAATACAACACCAAATGAGTAATAAACCTTTTGGGGTTAATTAAGCAACTAAGCACCAGCTTATAGGTTAATTTTAGATGTACAACGTGAATTAGGTTAAAAATTTGTTCAAACCCAACACACTGATAGAGAAAACATGTACAAAAGGCTCCTACGATGTAATCACCACGAAACTTGTCTCATGTCACAACCTTTGACCAGAAGAAGATCAATCGGCAATGTCGTTGTTGTCTCCTTCTCCCTCCGTCGTCTACAACGGGCCACCCATGAACTCCAACAACGCTGGATTGGACATATTCACCAAGGTCTTCCTATTGATCCTCTTTCTGTCTCTCTTCATTCGTGTCTGTTACGTGTACATGAGCCTGCGACGCGACCAAGGTGCCAACAACGACAACATAAGCGACAGCATCGCATCCATGATCCATAACGATCAAAACAATAACAACCTCACAGGGCTACCCTTTGATGTCGTGAAGTCGTACCACACTTTCCCTTACAGCAAAACCAATAGTGTGGCAACGATGTGCGACCATGATTCCACCTGCGCCATATGTATTGAGGATTACGAGGAATCGGAGATGCTGAGGATGATGCCGCAGTGCCGCCACTACTTTCACCGAGATTGCGTTGACGCCTGGTTGAAGGTCAATGCCACGTGTCCCGTTTGTAGGAACTCGCTCAAGGAAACTAGAAGCAATAATGATAACAATATTAATAACAATGGCGGCAATGCCTTTGAACGTGTTTAATAATATCATCATTCAACAAGCTCAAATGGTTTTGCAGAGAGGATTTTTTTTCTTCTTCTTCTTCTTTTTCAAATTGGTTTTACGTGTACATGTTCATAATGTTCAGAGTTTTTTTGAAAATTGATGAATGTAGCTTTTTGTTCTTGGAAGAAAATGGAGAGGAGATAAAGGGAAAAAAAAAGGGAAAGTGATAATAATGACGAGAAAGAACGAAAACTGTAAGGGAAAAAAATGTAAAATGTATACGAATGTAATTAATTAATTAATTACTCGAACCTTTTTTTTAGGGTAAAACATGCTTCTTAATTTGCTCTCCAAATTCTTTGATTTTTCAAATCTATCTTATTGTGTGTATTTAGAAATAAACCCAATCTAATAAACCCAAATTCTTTGATTTTTAAATCTATCTTATTGTGTATATTAATAAAATGATTTTTTTAATAAGAATTTAATTAAAAATATTTAAATTTACAAGTTACTTAAAAAATAATTAAAATACTTTATTTTATCGTGGATTTGAACTTTGTGTTATAATATAGCTTTAGCTTACCCTTAAACTTTTAAAAAAATTTAAGGCCATGAACTAATCTTAATACATAGGTTCTAGAGATTTTCTTTTTCCATGGTTTCTCTCGCACCTAATCTAGATAAAACAAATATTATAAATTAAAAATAACAATTTTAAATTTTGAAAGACGAAAATAAAAGGTATAATACCACTTAGTATTTTTTTTCAAATACTCAATATATTCCTTTAGTTTTTCTTGGACTCAACAATATAGTTTCAAATTTTGTTTAAATGACTCAATTTTATTTTTTTTTAACATTAATATGACTAATGATAGCGTGAGATGTGACACGTGGACATTTTAAGTTAAGGTGAATAACCGTTGTGTTTTTAGTCATTTTATGAGTTGGAAAAATATATATTTTTTAAAAGATTGAAGACAAAAGCATAGTGAGATTTTTCTTAGTTGAATGTGTGGAGATTTGGAGACTGAATTTATGCAAATTGGAGTTAACAATTGGTGATTGCATCGTGGTTTTGTCATTGGTTTATGTAATGTGATGTTTTCTATTTAGTTTCTAAGGTGAGTGTCACTTCTTGATTGTTGTTGCCATGTTTGGTTTAAGTTTTATGGTGAGATCAAAATATTATTTTATTTTAATTTTGGTTGTTTTTTTTTTTGTATTTGATTGTGTAATTTTTAAATCTCATTGCACTTTGTGAGTTGATTAAGGTTTAGAGTTCCACCAAGTGCAAATGTTCATTTTATGTGGTTTATCATTTTTTTGCCAATGTATGTGTTGTTGGATTGATTTGAATATTTTTTGGTTTATGTGTACATATCCATATATTTATAGGGTTATATATATATTAATTAATTGTGATGTATGAGGATTTTTTTGACGTTGTGGTCCACTATGATGAGAGTTTGTGAGTATTGATAGACTAAAATATGTTGGTTAAACAGGTACATTGTCATGTGACTCACATAGATGAAGTTATTTTAATATACTATACATTCTTAAAGAAATGGGATATGTTACATTAAAGGAGTAGTGATATTCTAGTGGTGGGTGGGTGTAATATGGTCAATATTGCAAGACAATGTGACAAAGTACATTTATTTTTTATACACATGGTTTATAAACCTGAGGTACTTGAAAATCTTTTGAAATATAAGACTGATAAGGATAGTGTGATTGTATAGAGTGTGCAAAGTAATGATGTTGAATATGGGAATGATGTTGAGGCTAATTTTTGGTAGGGGGGTCAAGTTGAGGTTAAGGCTAAGAGTGAGAATGTGGGTGAGGTTAGGTATGGAGGGGGAATGACAAATGTACAATATAGGTGAGGTTCAAGTGAAATTGTTTTTAATACTAAAAAATTTGCACAATGACAAATGGATGCAATTACGCAACTCATACTTCCACAACCATGGAAAGAATTATATTAGTTTTGCAATCCTCAAACATTACAATTGTACAAGGATGAGGACTAGTAGTGAGATATTGATGAAGAATGAAACACACACCTTTTTTTTTTTTATCAGCAAAGAATAAATAAAATAAAAAAGAGACACTTCAGGGGTGTCCCAACCCTTATACAAAACCCCAAATGCAAGTAATCTAGTACCCTACCAACTAATGATCCAACAATACACAATCCCAGTACAAAATATAAGAACCCAACAAACACAGTTACATCAACCCACCAAAAAGGTTACACCCTCAAACAAAGATATACAAGAGGTTTTTGCCATCAGGCTGAATTACCATAACCAAGTGTCAAACTCGATAATAAAAGACACATCACCCAACAACTAAGCCAAATCTTTGTAACAGGCAAACTGTACCAAAAATCCAAAAACTAACATCAACAAACCGATCCTTCGAGGATAGTACATAGACCAGATATTGCCTGCAAGAAAAACGTAACAGCTTCCAATCGCAGTTATGAGCAAAGAACTCAGCCCGACCCTGCCAAACAAAATGTCCCAGACAACCGCAATACAGAGCAGAATCATCAGTCTGACCCTGCCAGATAGGAAATACCAAAACAACCTGCACAACCACTTAAAGCTTTCCAAGCCTCAGTCTAGCCATTCATATAGGAGTTACCGAAGGAACCTGCGCAAACCACACCACAACTACCAAAACTAGGAAAGAACGTTAGCTAAAAACACAAAAAATCAGACTTTCAAATACCTCATACAACAAATAGGATCCAAACACCAGTCTGAGTAAGAGAATGCAACCGATTTTTCTTTTACTATGACCCAAGACCAGGTCTTCCTTTGTGCCACGGTAAAAACCTCCACTAGATCCACCCGCCCATTCTCAAACACAACCTTATTCCTGTGATTCCAAATTTCACTCACAAAACCTACCCAAATACCCCCCCAACACTTGGTAACTGCGTGGTTCAGACCAAAAGGTTTGAACATCCTAAAGTGCATTTGTGCATCACAATGTAGCACCAACGGGAAACCCAACCACGTGAGACACATACCCCAAATTCTCCAAGAAATCTTACACTCAAAAAATAAATGTCTTACCGACTCTTCTTCCACACCACACAGAGGGCACTGATCGCACATCAAAGGTATACCGTGTCTCGAAAGATTGTCCTTAGTAGGAATAGCATTACGTAACACCCTCCAAGCCAAAAAATGTGCCGAAGGTAAGGTCTTTAAAGTCCATAAATTCGCGAACAGATCCTCCCCCACTACTGACTCCTCCCCCATGAGGCACTTATATGCTACCTTCACAGAGAAATCCGTATGATCCACATCCCTCCATAGCCATTTATCAGGTTTAACTCCACCTTCTCTTGTTAACCTTTTGGTATCCAACTTCCGCATTAGAAGATCAAGTAGACTGGATTCCCACACAAAAAGATTTCTTCTCCACCGCAGTTTCCAGGACCAACCATTATTACTCCAAATCCCAACTTGTGACAGAGTACAACCAGTATCCAAGGAGATTAAATATAATCTAGGGAATTTATGCATTAGAGGGATGTTTTCCAACCACTTATCCTCCCATAATCTGATTTCTTTCCCATCTCCTACTTCCCACCGACCTCTATCTTCAAAATCAAATCCCCACCCCTCTAAGTGCCAAACTTTCCTGAGGTCCCTCCACTACATCGACTCCTTACAAGACTGATCTTGAGATCTTAAACCCCTCCACCCACCGTACTTAGACTCTATAATATCCTTCCAAAACCCACTCTCTTCAGACTTAAGTCTTCATATCCATTTCCCTAGAAGAGCCAAGTTAAACTTTTCTATGTCAATGACCCATAATCTGCCATTATCTTTCGATTGACAAATCTTATCCCACGCCACCCAAGCAATTTTCCGGTTCTCTGACCCCCATTCCCACAAAAAGTTTTTTTGTAACCTTTTCACTTCCCTCATCACAGTTACCGACATAGAAAAGCGGTAGGGACGTAAGCACCGATTTGATAAGACATACTCTGCCTGCCAAATAGAGAATTTTCAGGTACAATTAAAAGAGAATAAAAAGATAAGTCAACTAGCTAATACAATAAATTTCACGTATAATTGTTTGAAATATTCATTCATATATAAGAGAATAAATCAAATTGTGTAAATTTAATAAAATTAGATACTACATTGAAGAAAAAAATAAATGATAAAATGCATTGAGGATTTGCAAAAAAAAAAAATATAGAAGCAAAAGTGGTCTAAATCAAAATAAAAGTAAAAAATATACTTAAAAATAATCAAATAATAATTTTAAATTTTAAAAAAAGTTACGAAAACTGAAAATATAGTGTAAAAAAAACATGAACTGATGTAAACGAGAAGGTTTGGTATGATACGAGAATAACAACTCTTCCATTTTATTCCATTAATTATCGTGCGCCGTGGGTACAAATTTCAACATCGTAATGGTTCCCACAAAATGGAAACTGGTTGGTACTAACTTCACATAACGTAGAAATTAACATCTATTAATAAAAAAAATTATAATTAACCTACAATTTCATACTTATGATTATTTTAAGTTTTTGAAGTTATCTTTGTGACTTTCTATACTCAAAAGTCTGAATTATATTACTATTCTTTTTATTAACAAAAAGAAATAGAATTAGTAGAGGTACTAGAATACTCCAATCCATTATAAAAAAAAGTCTTAATATATAATATAGGTATGAAAAATTTAATATTCTAATCCTTCAATAATTCTGAACATAGAACAAAATTTTCCACAATTTAACTATCCTCCTTAGTATAAATATCTGTAGATTCTAATTATTTTCCAAAACATCCACAAACATCAAAATCATATTAAACCCCAAATAAAATAAAATAAAAACTTTCATAATTAATGTTATATTCACTGCAAGAAAATCATCAATATAACCCAATTTTTAGAAACCAAAATAATTAGTTGCAATAATAATTAAATTAGAGATAATTTTAGAAACTAAAAAAAAAATAGTTTCTAAATTAGTTTCTATTATTGTTAAATAGTTTCTAAATTAGTATATAATTAGCTACCAAGGTTTTAACTACCAGATATTTAGTTTCTAAATTTGGTAGCAAAAATTTTGGTTGCTAATTAGATATCAATTTAAAAATTATTTAACAATAATAGAAACTAATTTAGAAACTAAAATTTTATTTAGTTCCTAAAATGTCTCTAATTTAGTTGCTATAACAACTAATTATGTTTGGTCTTTCTATTTCATAATTTTTCTTGTAATGATAATTATAATTTAACTCAAAATTACTTATTGTATAGTAAAAAAAGACTAAAAAGATAAACAATTTAATTTACTATTCACATTTTCCTATCATTGATATATAAATATACATAGTTTTTATTACTTGTCATATATAGTGTTCATAAAATCATTAATGAAACCATTTTTAAAAATTATTAAGATAACATAATCATAAATATAGACAAACACAAAATCCATACTTTGAAAATTCCAGAATGCAGTGACTTGTGCAGGAAGTATGCTTCCATGCCGGAATCATTAGTATCCAAAAATTCGGTATTTATTATTTTATGATTGTTGAATGACATGATACTAAAAATGTGGAACACTATATAATAAATAAGTAAACAACTATAATCAATTCAATTTATTAATCTCACCCTCAATTACGTAGTTTACATTAAAACAGAAATTCGATTCATTATGGTTAGATACTATGTACTTATATTGTAAAAACATTATTATATAAAAAAAATTATGTTCAATTTTCAGTGTTAACACTTGTCACACTATACTTCTAACACCCTAATTTATATAACTATCTCTCTTAATACTAAATTATTCAATATTTTCCTACACACACATATATATATATATATGAAATTAGGATAATGCTTTTTTACAAAACTAAATTCAATTTTATTAAATTTATTATTTTAATCCTTATACCAAGTATTTAAGTTTATATATTTATATACTAAATATAATCACAAACAAGTCAGCATATACATATATTTGACATAAAATCGCATTCTAATATTTAAGTCATTAAAAATTATTTTAGTTATAGATGATCACATGCATCTAAGTATCAAAGATAAATATATATACTCAGGGAAACTCAACTACTGAAAAATTCATCATGACTTATAAAAAACTAACTAATTTAAAATATTTTCAGTTTACAAAATTTATGTCCTTTCTCTTTAAGATTTTGAAATGTATATTCATCATTTCTTAAATCTAACTTTGCATTCTTAAAGATTATTAAGAGCGAGTAAAGAATAATCAATCAAAATTTATTAAAATGAGATTTTCCTTTTCTTATCTAAATTTGACATTTTTGTGTTGATTCTCGGGCATAAGATTCAATTTGTACACGTATGTACAATACAATCAAGATAATTCTTAATAAGTTTATGTTTGGAATGATGTATTTAGTTTTTGAATCAAGTTTTGTAGGAATAAGTTGAAACTTTTCTAACTTTTGTGTGTGAGAATGATTTGAATAACCAAGGGGCTCAGAGATATGAGAAACTTAACTAAATGTCATAGATGGTAAAAATAAATTGCAAATCTTGAGTTAGATATTTGTGGATGAATTGGTATAGAATTTGCTGTGTTTTAATGATGGATGATTTTTCCAAATAAAAAATATATACTTAAAGTCTTAAATTTAATAAGAAAGTTGAATATTTGTGATATTGGAGTTATGCTGATAACTTGTACATGATTATATGGATGTGATTAATATATTAATGAGTAAATAGAAATATAGTTTATATATTAATGAGAGGTTGTAGTTGTTTTTGTACGAATAAATAGTTAATGTATTATTATTGAATAAATTAAGTGTTTGAATTTAATGGAATTGAAATAGGGATATTTTGAATTTTACTAAAGAATAAATAATTATATTTGCAAGAAAAACAAATTTAGTTCATTTGTTGAATAATTTTAATTGTGATTTTTTTAGTATGTTGCTTAAAATCGATTGAGTGAGTCTTAAAGAGTAATTTTTAATGTAATGATAGAACATTACTCTTCAAGCATTCATTTATTCTTTTTAGAATGGTAACATTTCTCTTCAAATCATAGCTTACTTGGGAAAATTATTAAATTAGTAATCTCTATTATAAGAATTTGATCATTCAAACACTTTTTTTTATACTTTAAAAATAAATCAAATCAATTTGTTTTCCTTCAAATAAATAATACTTAAGCATTTTAGTAAATGTTTATTCTCTTTCAAATAGAAAAACGCCACTCAAATAAGAATGTTTCTGTTAAGTGTTACTTATTTGATTTCAAAATCTTATGTTTGGTCATTTTAAATTAAATACCTGTTTTAAAATGATAATGAGTAAGTAATATATTGTATATATATTTTGATGATTTGATGTTAATATATGAATTAATGTGAATTTAGTTATGTGATGGTTGACTATTGAAGTCATTAATGAAAACTTATATACCAGTTTCAACTAAATAAGTATATATTATAAATACTCTAAATAACAGACTAAGTAATATTAATGTATGAGATATTCTTGTTCATGAGCGTGACTACTTCGAAAAATCAAATTTTAAGTTCCATAAGTTAAATTTAACTTGAAAGCAAATTAAACACTCTTTAAAGAAACTAAAATGAGAAAGTTTTGACACATTATCTTACCCACAAGTAAATCTTAATTCATGAAAAGAAAACATTTTTTTCCTGGGAATCTTTATGAATAACTTAACCAACTATGCCATGAATGACTAATTATCATGTTAGAACACTTCAGCGGAAATATTTGAAGTACCTAAAATTTCAAATTAACTTAGAAGAAAAAAAATCATAGTAAGTGACCCTCGTATATTTTTAATTTTATATGTAAATGAATTACAATCTATTGCAAATGAATTACAATCTATTACAAATACATTATTATATATCACTATCTAAAATGTTGAAGATTCCACATCAAGCATACACATTCTTTTATCGACAATAAAAAATGAATAAATATAAATTATTTTATGATGATACAACCTTTATACATGAACACAACTTTAACCTTTCTCACTATACGTACTCTCATGTATGTCTATACAAAACTCATAGCTTAACCCATAAAAAATCACCTGAGACAAACAATCATACAACTTAAATGAATACATCATGAGATCATCCTCATACAAACCAACAAATTTATACACCAATCGGAAAAGAAAAAATGAATAGATTGTGATTTGGATGTAACCCAAGACCAAACCTTTAATTGGACAAAAGCAAAAACTTCTAGTACATCTACTATTCCCATTTAAAGATTATTCCGTTCCTATGCTTTCAAACCTCATCAAGCATACATAAGAACATTTTATAATATATAAGTGAATGCAAACCTAATCGTATTAGTCAGTTTCATAAGTTTGTTTGAATTAAGCTTAAACTTCACTTTCTAAGATGATATCAAAGTCATTTAAAATCAATTGTGATGAGAGTTGCACTACAAGAAAATCATTAACTATAAATTAATTTTAGAGACCAAAATAGTTAGTTAAATTAGAATTTAGATAACACTCTATAAATCATTTATGAATAATAGAAACTAATTTAAATAACAATAAATTTTTACTCTCTACAATAATATTTAATTTAGTTAATGTATGAATTAATTATTTTTTTTAAAAATTAATTATTACTTAATGATTTTTTCATAGTATTGTTTTACGAGCCTAAAAATTCTAACCTTTAAAAACTGAAGAGGAAATAAATATTTTCAAAATTCAATTATTCATCACAGTTATAACTTGCTTGTATTTGAGTGAATTAACATATATTATAATAAAAATGAAGTTATAACTTATTTCTCTTAATATATATACAGTAAATTTAAATTAAATTAATTGGTACAGCTGAAAATGGTGAAACCCCCAATGCAATTTCCCCAGTATGAGTGTATACATATAATTATAATTATGTATTATTAAAAGTAGGTTGGGTCCATTCATTTTTATTTTATACTATTCTTTTAGTGGTAAGAAACGCCTTGGTTGTTTTAAGTGTGGTTATGATTTTTTCAAATTTCATAAAGAAGAATAAATAAGCAGAGATGTTATTTATTTCTTTCTCATTTGTAACGTACTAAGGGAATATGACAGCAAAGAGGGATGATTTTATTCTCAACAAAAGTCAAGCACCCATTCAAGTCAAGGACTATTTTTATATTTTTAATTTCTCCTCGAGCTTCAAAAATTACATGATTTTTTTTTAATTTTTAAATAAATTTATTTCTATTTTTTCTATCCCATAAAACATAGGGAACAAATATTAAAGTGGGACTAATGTTGTTTAAACTAAATAATAATAATGTTGTAATAGATTAAAAAAAATTAAATTATCATTAACCTTAATTTTAGTAACTTAGTGAATCAAGTTGTTTAGCCACTCATTTTCTGTGCACCCACCACACCAAAACACAACATCAACCTTTTTCTCAGTTGTAGCACTCACCAACAAAGGTTTCAGCCAATCCCAAACCTTTTTCTTACCCCAATATTAATATTAAAATTAAAAAAGATTACCAATTTGCAAAGAAGACAAAAAAATAAAACAGAGTCCAAAACAAAATAGTACTGTCTTGTAATGGAAACTAGTTTATTCCCCTGTTTCCCTCCAATGCCAAGAACCAACCTCCAAAACCAAAAGTGGAGAAAGCCAATGTCCCAACTTAGGCAAAATTCACACCTCTACACAATAATATGTGAGTGTGTTTCACACTTTTTAGACATCATAATTTGGGATAAATATTAAACCTGTGTTTACACTTTTCAACTATGTCATAATTAAAATATAACATATTTTTATTCAGTTCATACATGTCTTCCATATACTTTGGACCACTCTTTTATATGATTTCAATATCAATAAAAAAAGATACCTCACACTCATTTGTAACTAAACACTTCTTACATAGTGTTATCATAAAAGAAAAAAGTAAAAGAAAATTAATAAAATGCATAATTAATTATTTAAGTATCATAATCATCAGTCAAACATGGTATGTGCATTGCAAACAAATTTATAGTGTGATCCTGTTAAAGAGTATTATGAAGAATAGGTTTTGTTTTTACAATAAGAGAAGTAGAAAATGGGATTGATGAGTAGTGAAGTGTTATGGTAAAATATTGAAGAAAAAGAAAATGAGGAAATGAAAGTCAAAAGATGTATGATAGATAGTGTGAGTGATAAGTAACTCTCTTCCACTCGCAGAATTTAATGCAGAGAAACTCCTCTGCTGAGAATTGAGTCTGTGAAGAAAATAAAAAAAAAACAAAGTATTAAATGCAGCAGATGAAGCCCTCACCCACCCTTTACCCTTCCCAAATGGAGAATCTCTATTCTCTTCTTCTTCTTCGTCTTCTTCTTCTTCTTCTTCTTCTCCTTGTTCTTCTTCCTCCTTCTCATTTTCTTCTTCTTGTTCTTCCTCTTCCTTCCCTTTCCCCATGTCCCCTTCCATTCCCTCCCCTCACTTCACCCACCTTGGCCTTGGCTACTCCATCGCCATAGCCCTTGCCTTTCTCTTCCTCCTCTCCACCCTCCTCCTCTCCTCCTACCTCTGCTGCCGCGCCACCCGACACCGCAACCAGACAACCGCCGTCGCAACCGCCGCCGCCAACCCCTCCGACGGGGTTGTCCTGCCACGGGTCATCTTCGTGGCGGAGGACGATGAGGAGGACGAGGAGGCCAGCGTGGCGCTGGGGCTGGACCAGAGCGTGATTAATTCCTACCCCAGGTTCCAGTTCGACAGGGGCAGCGCGCGGAATAGTAACGGCAATAACAACACGTGCTCCATATGTTTGTGCGAGTACAAGGATTCGGAGATGCTGAGGATGATGCCCGAGTGCCGCCATTTCTTCCACCTCTGCTGCCTCGATTCCTGGCTCAGACTCAGAGGCTCCTGCCCCGTTTGCCGCAACTCCCCGCTCCCGACGCCGCTCTCCACGCCGCTGCAGGAGGTGGTGCCGCTCTCTCAGTACGCCGCCGATAGAAGGCGAAGTAGGTGACTTTTTTTTTTTGGACTTTTTGGGTTAATTTGTGATGTAGCTTTTGCCTTTTTTGTCATTGGGAGATTTTTGAAGTTTTGATTTTGATTTTATTTTTAGAGGTGGGGTGGGGAAATTGGAGGGTTCTTCTTTACTTTTAGATTTAGGTTTGATGTGAGGGAAATGGGGAAATTCTTAGGGCTAGTTGGGGTGTTCCGTTTCTTCTCTTTTACATAGATAATATTAATTCAACTAAATGTTTTTCTTTATAAATTTGGGGTTTTTCTTTTGTTTAACAAGACTCCTCATATGGTGCTTGATGCGGCTGGTGATCGTGATTCGTGTCATACAGTGTATGCTTGTTTTGGACTCTAATGAAACTGGTTTTGCATTTGAAAAGGTTTTTAATTGAAGTTAATTTCAGTTCCGGATTGTAAGTTTCAGCGGATGAAACTGGTTTTGATTTTTTTAATGATAAAACAAACGACCATTAGTGTATTTTGATTGATTTGATTTTTCACAACCTTCTGTATCAATGTGGTTTAAGACATGTACTTAAGGAATCGAAGTTAATGTTCATGTAATTGGAGTGTTTGATTCAACATCTTACAAGAGAAAACACGCAGATGTGAAAATCAAAAAGCTGTTTGGAGTATCTTTTCTGGGAATGTGAGTATTTGTCCCGAATCCCCTGTGATCTGACGCAGTGTCAAACACGTGTAATGTGTATCCGAATCTTCCATACACCATTAAAAAGATGGTGGGCAATGAGTAAAATTATCTGCAGTAGTTTTCTAAATAACCTTCTGTTCATTGTTCTGGTGTTTTGAGCCGCAAATGAAATCATCATTCATCCCTTGGTGATGATGCTAATTTTCTTGGTCTTCATGATCCCATGTTAGATGATTTTCTTTTCATTGTGTTAGCTTTGGTCATTTCCTTTGCCTCCACTTGATTCATTCAGGACAAGAAGATATTGATGCCTTTTGGGTTCCTTTTTCTCTTGAGTCATGGACCCATTTATTTGTCGTTATTTGTAGACAGCTTGTATTTGATATCTCTTCATTCTTTCTCTCAATATTCTTGTTGTATTCTACTGCCTGACAGGAATTAGATGAAATATCCCTTTCACTGTCTACAATGTCAAACAATCCCTGACACTCTTAGATGCACGGAACACATTACCTCTGTCAAATATTCTTCTCTTCTCCACTTTTTCATCAAGAACTCCCTCTGAAACTCGTCAACCAAAACCCTTTAGTGGTCAATCATATTGAAAAAATTAAAAACTCAGCACAGTTTCAACTGCAATTTAATCTAAAATATAGTGTTAACTTCACTCGCATGTTTTGACTTATGGATCATTACAACTCAGACTATTTTCATTATTCTTTATGATATCACTCTTCTGGTTTGGTACCATGTAGTTCATTTATGACTTTGTCTTTACTGAAAAACAAGTTTTCACGTGTTAGAAAAATGGTGTTTGTAAACTACTTTCTAATCCAAACTGTGGAAACAACTAAGCTTTTTACATTTCGAAAAAAAAGATTGAGCTCGTTATTTAAGTGAAAACCTCACTTTACTTTTTGTGAGTGGAAGACTTGAACTGCTGAACAAATGGGAGGCCATTTTGACTAGTGCTTTCTATAATCAGCTCCACTTGCTGGTTTTTTACTATTACAGTTCCACTTTATGCATGTATTAGTTAAATGCATAGATAAATTACTTTTAACAAACTGTTAGTACCCTGATACGAGATATCTTTGTGAGTGGACATCACTATTATCACTGATTGAAATTAAGCATTTGTTAAGAAGTCACAACAGCGTTTTGGATAATCCACTAGGTAAGTGCCAAACTCCATTTATTAGCATGCGTTGGACGTGGAATCTAATCTCAGACATTTCATTTTGATTCAACATTTTGAGTTCGTAGCTTCTGAGACACACTCCATACTTTTCTATCTTTATCCATTTTGGTGGTACACTACTACACTGGTAGTGAATCTTGTATTCATCCATGTGAGGGTCCAAAATGCAAATTCAAATGAAGTGAGGATAATTGAGCAATTTCGTACTTTAGAAAGTTCAGTGCAGAACTGGTTCCACCATCATTGGCTTTTGTACTGAAACAAATAAAAGTGCCTTTCTTTCTGACATGCTGAGACCTTTTTAGGCATTGGAAGCATCTGCACATTATGAGTTGAATAATAAATCAGCAAAAAGTTTTAGTATCACTATTTATTGTCCCTCTTTGAAAAAAAATATATTATTTACTGAATAATTTTTTTCAGATTCACATTTTGGAGAAAGGCATATATAGAATAATGCTGTCTGTGAGCATAAAATATTTTAGCATAATCTTAACTTTGGCTGAAAACTAGCTTGAGAAGTTAGCAGTGGTAAAATTTTCATCAGTTGAATCTGTTTAATTACATAAAAAGTTAATATTTTAAAATTTGCACTGTCTTTTGAGACCGTAGAAGATCGAAATCACTTGTGGGAATGATGTTTTTCACCAACCTTTGTTCATACAACTAATGACTCCTATCTGCAAGTCCATGCCTAAATTTGTTTGATGGATGATGTTAGACCAAATTAAATTAAATTCAAAATCTTTTAAACATCGGTTTTAAACTATAATTTAGAATGTTTATTGATTAGTGTTTTATATTTTTTTCAAATATTATTTGTAACAACTGTGTATTAATATTAAATGGGGTATATAAATTTGTTTTGCTATAATATTTTATTTTAAAATTTTATATTCATTGAATTCTTTTATATATATGATATTAAAAATGGTTCTTAAAATTATTATATTAATTTTCAAATCGTGGGTAAATATCAAAATTGCAAAATTCTAAAAACACTACCTTCACTAAATTTTTACATAGACATAGAATAAGTTGGAATGTAAATTCCTTTATAAATTCATTTTATTGAATTTGAGAACAACTTTTATTAGTTGAAATTTACCAAATAAAAAATCTTACATTATAAACTAGCAATAACGATTTTATATTTAATGCTAACTTCTTTTTTAATCAAATACATCTACTCTTACATCTATGTAATGTTTTCACCATACTATTTGTTTTTAGGTTTGATATATTTTTATCATCTAATTAGTATTTATAATTATACTATTACGATCCTGTAGATTTTAATTGTACAACTGTGATCCTTTATTATATTTTATTGACATGATATTTAATCAAATGTTCCTATCAGAGTTATGTTATAACCTCTAAATTGTGAAAAACAAATATATGAAAACTATATTGTTATACTTTATTTTTTTTCACATATTTGGAACACCAAAATTATGAAATATCCTATTTTGACGAAAGCATTATTATTACTATAAAAGTGAAAGGTTAATTAATCAAAGTAATTGCAACCTTATTATAGTAATTATATAAAACATATCTTAATATTATAATATGCACAATTGATCATGCTAACATTCCCATTCAAGTTTGATCAAATATATCTATTATATATGTTCACCTTGTTGATTGGAGAATGAAATACCTCTAGTGAAACTATTTTTGTGAGTGCAAGATCCAGTTGTTATGTTTAGTATGAATGATTTAAAGAACAATATAGAATAAAATTTTAAAATATGTTATATTATATATATCTATATATGTGTGGGAATTTATTCATTGCTATTTATAAAATTTTACTATTTTTTTAATCCTTTTCTTAAATTCTCTTTCTCAATAGAATTATAAGATCTTTCCACATATTTTCTCTTATAAGAAGTTGTAGTTTAGTAGATACTAGAGATTTAAGATAAAATAAATCGATATTATATATATATATATATATTAAAAATCTTCTCATCTCTAATTTCTCTTTTCTTCTTTGATTTGTATGCTACACACACGAGAAGTGAGCTTGTCAGAGTAGCATCTACTAGTTTAGATTTACAACAATATTCTCTTTGCAACTTAGAACTTTTGGGATCATATTAGGGTTTTCTAACTTTGTTCGAGTTTGTTGATCATTTATTTGGACGTACAAAATTGGAGACAAGAGGAGTTAACAAGTTTGATTAATTTCAATTCTTTTGAATTCTAAGGTGAATGTTGGATTATGTAGTGAAATTAAAAGATATTGGGAGTATTTAGTTTTTATCTTGAAAATAATGTTGATAAGTTTAAAGTTTTGAGTAGAGAGACTTTGATTTGGTATGAATGTTATAATCAATATGTTTGAATTGAAATAGATATGTTGATTGAGATTGTTGTCATTGAGTTTTAAATGATTTAGTGGAGGATAGACAATTGCTTTAAACTGGTTGAGGATAGTTGAAATGGTAGAAATTGAATTTGGTAAATTTTTTGGTAGTTCTATGAAGGTTGAATCTTTAGGTTCTCTTTTATTTCTCCTTAAGTAAGAAATTCTAATCAAACAAAAATTATAGTAGAAAAAATATTTTTCATTTGGTATATTTTCGCTTTAGCAAGGAATTCTTGTTTAAGGTTATGTTTGGATTGACGGATAAAAGTGTGAGGATTTGAGTGAATGAATGTGTAAGGATTCGAGAGGAAAATATGAATAACACAAACATGCCCTAATTGAAATTTGAAACATTATGCCCATGTGCATACAAATAAAAAAAAGAACAAAATTAAGAAAAAACATTATGATGAACTGCCCTAAACTTATCTTCATGAGAAAATAATATTTATTATTCACAAAGAAAGTCATAAATCTAAATAAATGACATACCCTCAAATTCAATGATACATCTATATAACACAAACATGCCTTAATTGAAAATCAGAGTAATAATTGCTCTTCTTCTTTTTACATATTTTTTTTCCAAGTGAAACAATTCACTTTCTTTTCATTAATTAGGACTTTTAGTTCAAATTAAAATCTTTACAAAACATTAACTTTTTTTATATTATTTCTCACTCAAACAAGATTTTGATGCTTAAACACATGGTTGTGATGATAATATGTATAAATAAAATTGAAATATATTCACGTTGATTTTGACATTATTTGTGATATATTGTACTTTTTTTTATATATACATACATAAATATTCTTTGTTACACTTTATGGATGTTGTTGTTCGTCGTAGGTGTTATGATTAATAACTTGACGGTGGTGGGGTGTCAGGGAAAAAGAGCTTTTAATTAGGGTAATTAGGGTCGTTGATGCCATTGAAAATTGACCGTCACAATTTGCCTTCATAGGGTGCAAGAGTTATATCATTGCATCAGAAAGAATGAGGAATGCGAGAAGACCAAAACTTTTGATTCAGGAAACTCCATTCTTAAAACTTTGATTCATGTTAGCAATGAGAATGAAAGTAATAAAATTAAGAAAGTAATGTTGAAGGAGAGGGTGGAAAAGATGAATAATTTTTGCTCTGAATATATAAGAGAATACACTAATAATTGTTTTTATATTTTTTTTTCACTTTTACTAATAATATAAGTGTGATGTGTGAATAATAATATTGTTTATTCAATTTTACTATTAAACATAATTATATAAAAATAAAAAATGCGGATACACAGTGTTCCCGATAGTAATAATAAGAATAATAAGGGAGTTAATAAGATTTGTCAAAGCGTGCTAAATGTTAGCGTTGAATTTAAGAAAAAATCATGATCTGTATAAGTAGATGCAAGTAAAATTGAGTTGTTTATTTATATATACGTGTATTTTATAAATGTATAATTTTATAACATCCAAGCCAATGTAATTAATTACACACAACTTATTAATATTTTAAAATATAAGTATATGATAATATATTTTATTATATAGTAAATATATAATTTTCTTTGTTATAGTTAAAAAATAATGACATCTACTTGTTTGTTATGTTCGTATCTCAATATATTTTTTATTGTTGTTTATCAAATTAATCAAATTACATAATGTTTAAAACATTTTTTTTCTATTTTTTTCAACTTATTACATCCCTATTTCTATCTTCTTTATTTTCAAAACTAAATAAAAAAAAAAACTAATGGAAAGACTAAATATAGCGACAATAGAAGCATATAAAAAACTTTAAAACAGAAACTATGTAATACTTTGTTTAGCATTAAAGTGAAAATAAAAGAAACAATAAAATAAATAATTCGAGAAGGAAATGAGTGAAAAATGTTAGTTGGTTAGAAAGAAATGAGTACAAAACTATTTTTTTTAATTAATATAATAGAAAACAATTCATGAAAACATAATCCATTATGGGATCATGCATAATTTTTTTTAAAGCACCAATCATTTAATTACTATAATTAATTATATATTAAACATTGATTATGTACACTTTCTAAGACTTTTTTCCCCCTTTTTTCTTCATATATCCACTAGTCAAAACCAGTACTCGTTTCTCTCATTTTTCTATAAATTCGTACCTCCCTTTCTCCCACCTTCAACATATAAGAAAATTGGTGAAAATATAATACATGAAAAAAATATGTTACTTAAAATAAAGGGTGGTGATAATTTATTATTTTAAATATATTTATTTTATTTTTTAATTAAAAATATTATTATAATTGATTGTCATATGTCTATTATTGGACTCTTAAAAAAACTTTTCCTAAAATAAAATGTAAAAAAAATAATTTTTTTTGTAATAATACGGTTGAGGTCCTCGTTACAGTCATCCCTAATTCAAACGCCGTCATTTCCTATTTCGATTTCAAATCATCCCCGAGCCTGTGGTTCGGACACACGAACCTAGACGTTCGTGACACATATAAAAGTCATACTGGGATTCGCACTGCCAACCCTACTCTCACACTCACTGCAACAACAACCACCAAAGAAGAAGAGAACTACTTCCATTTCCGTGCTCCGAAATCGACGCACTAGGGTTAGGGTTCTTTCGATCTGCGAAATTCTCGGCTCAATGGCGGAGGAACCAGAAAGCACCGTCACCACCGCCGCCGCCGCCGACGAGTCGTTGCTGGATAAGATCAGCGAGAAGCTTCACGGTCACGATTCCTCGTCCTCTTCGGATTCGGATTCCGAAAAAACCGTCACTTCGTCCGTTAAGGATAAGGTTTTCCGCCTTTTCGGCAGGGAGAGGCCCGTTCATTCCGTTTTGGGCGCCGGAAAACGTAAAACTCTGTTCTTTTCATTCTCTCTCTTACTTTGGTCGTCGTTTCATTGCGTTTTGAGAAAAAGATACAATGTGGGAATCTTGTGGATGAAACTATCGGGAAAGAAAAAAAAAGTGACTTGGCCTTACCTTGCCTCGTGTCGCTTATCGTTGATCGGGGTTACCTAATATGTTGTGCTTCCCTTGGTGGCTTTCTTAAGTAAATGGGGTTTTCTCAGAATTGTTTTTTGAATGTTCGCGATCTTTCCCTGTTTCTGGTTTATTACATGTTATGTTTTCAGGTGGTTTTTAATTATAGGTGAGTCGAATTTAGCTGGATTCATGGTTTGAATGATAATGAATAAACTTTATTATGAAATTGACTAGGGCTGAATTGTGATGTTACGTGAAGAATACCAGAGTTGTTTGATGATAAGTCATTGAATGGAGAATTGTATGCTGTTGTGTGTGGTTATATGTAGAGAGAACCTAAGAAGTATCAGTCTATGATGTTATTTTTCTTACTACTCTTTTTTGGTTACCTTTTGCAGCTGCTGACGTGTTATTGTGGAGGAACAAGAAGATATCTGCTGGCGTGCTTGGCGGAGCCACTGCTGTTTGGGTCCTGTTTGAGTTGCTTGAGTATCACTTTCTTACTCTGGTGTGTCACATTTTGATACTGTTGCTCGCAGTTCTGTTCTTGTGGTCTAATGCTCATACTTTTATTCACAAGTGAGTCTCTGGAATTTCTTAGTATTTTTTTTTTGTGTTTTGGGGTTTACCTTATCTAAACTCTTGTGTGGAATGTCAAATTATATATTGCAGATCTCCACCTCGCATTCCAGATGTTCATCTTCCCGAGGAGCCAATCCTGCAAGTGGCATCCGTGTTGAGGATTGAAATCAACAGGGGATTTGCTGTTTTGCATAGTATCGGTTCTGGAAGAGATTTGAAGAAATTCCTGATGGTGTGTGACTTCATAACCATTTGTTATCATTATGTACATATTAAATGAAAGTTTTTCATAAATAATGTCTGATGTTTTGGGCCAGTTATTTAAAACTTACCAAAATGACACCGCTTCTTACTTTCTTGCAAGCTGCTTTGCTTTATTGATGCATAAATGGGTGCCTAATTTGATGCTTCTTTGTGGATGTCAGGTTATTGCAGGCGTTTGGATTCTATCAATTGTGGGGAACTGGTGCAACTTCTTGACCCTCTTCTATATAAGTAAGAATAATTAGTATTCCATTAATTACATCATTTTTATAACAAAAGTTTGTATTGGACTTCGTTCATTTACATATTCTCTTGATTACATGGGCAGCTTTTATCTTGCTGCACACGACTCCTGTGCTATATGAGAAGTACGAGGATAAGATAGATCCACTTGCTGAGAAGGCAGTTATTGAGATTAAAAAGCAGTATGCTGTGTTTGATGCTAAGGTCTTGAGTAAGATCCCAGTGGGTCTATTAAAAGCTAAGTTATCTTAGTGAGTTAATCTCTGTAACATCATAAAGAAAGAGCTCCACATGTTTGGTCAAGGAAGTTGCCAGGGCCAGGTTCTTTTATCAAATGTCAGTCTTCGATGTTTTTGGGTTGGTTTTAGGCTGGTATGGTGTCAATGGCAATGGGTCTGATTTATCTTTAAAAAAATAGTATTCTCTCAGTAGTTTCTAACTGTGCAAGCACATATGGATTTTACTGGGTTTTTTGTTGTTGAAGGTTTGTATGAGTTCTTCAATATAATAATGTGTACTGCAACATAAAATGTATGAGGTGTGTGCATGCTCCTTTTTACTTTTTTCTGTGGTTTTGGTGTTGGGTTGACAGGCTTGTAAAATGTAGACAAAATTTTAAAAGTATCGAATTGGTTGTGAATTTTTTCCAAAAACACGGTTCTTGTTGAACCCTAGCAGGATATGGTTAGTTTATCCATGTTTTCTGTAAACCAGCATGCTTTCCCTCTTTAATTCTTAGAGTAAGCTATATTGAAGTGTTTCTTTTTGCCAAGTTTTTAATTATCAAACATTTGTGTAGTTTGATTGAATTGTCAGAATTGTTTATACAATGTATGTATCAAGTAACAGTTCGCAAAACAATAGTTCGCAATGTCATAGTTCATACTCATAAAAGTATGTAATGAGAAAAGTAACAGTGTTGGTATATACTAAATATGGATTGATTTGGCAAAAAAAATTAGTTTATTGGTTTATTTTTGTATGATTGGATGGTTAGATATGTTTTAACATTAATAGCGTCAATAGTTTTAACATTGATAAGTAGGTTGAAAAAGGAACGATTTGAAGAAAATAATTCCGACAATCCTATGACGATGACTCAATAACAAAGAATGATAAGATTCCCAGCTGACACGAAGAAACCGTCAAAGATTATATGATGGAAAGTATTTGGTGGGAAGAATAGGCAGATCATAAACAGACACAAACATATGACGCCATTTCACACTTGACAGCATGCACTTGCCTTTTCCAAAACTCTCACTACATTTTACTATCCAAACACTTATTTTCGTGTTTTCAAATTAAGAAAAAAACACAATTAATATAAATCTCCAACTGAATTAAAATTTTATTTTCATGCCTGAATTTTTTATCATTCATTTCCTCAACCAATAAAAATTCACGACAACAATCACTTTTAGTATAATTAGTGGAAACACAGGTTGCATCCGCACTTATTATTATTATTATATTGTATATTATTATTATTATTATTATATTGTATATTATTATTATTATTTATATTCATATATTTTAAATATAAAATATTATTAAGTAAAAATAGAAAATATTTTCTCTTGTCATTTATGAGTTTCAACTTATTATTTTAATAATTAAGTTACAGTAAAAAAATATATTAAACAAATTTAAATTTATAACACAATAAACATAACCAATTTTGATTTGTTGTTACTGATATAAAACAAAAACAAAAAAAACAAAAAAAAAAGAATAAGATGAGAAACTTCGTAACAAACTTTAAAAAGAATGTCTTATTCAAAATGCATTCATCCTCTCTGTAGATGTCCACATTAACTATAATGTCAAGATAACTCTATCTTAAAGCAATTAAGTCATCATTCTTGTGAATCAGTAATTTTGATTTGTTGTTACTAACATAAAACTAAAAAAAAGAAATATAATAATGAAAAAAAAAAGAATAATAAGATAAGAAACCGTAACAAACCTTAAGAAAATATTTATTTTCTAATATCTTTCCTCTACTCCGCAAGAATGTTCAAAACGCATTCATCCTCCCCATCCCGTAGATGCCCACGACAACAATAATGTCAAGTTAACTTTGTACCTTAAAGAAATCATCATTATTGTGAATCACTAATTTTGATTTGTTGTTACTAACATAAAACTAAAAAAGAGAAATATAATAATGAAAAGAAAAAAAAAAAAAAAATAAGATGAGAAACCCCATAACAAACTTTAAGACAATATTATTTTCTAACCCCTTTCCAAGAATGTCATATTCAGAACGCATTCATTCTCCCTCGATGTCCACATTAACAATGGTGTAACATTAACAATTAAACAACCTAGAAAAGAAAACTCACTTACAGAGAATAAACGTGGGATGCGTGCTCTCTTTTTACTCTTATCTTAAAGGATGAATCTTTTTATCTAATGGAAGTGATACGAACATAAGAGATAAAGTCAGAAAGAGGAGGAGAGTAAAACCATAAAAAAATTTCAAATATAAATTCAAATTGAAAAGAATCTATGAGTGAAAACTGAAGAAATAAAGATATATTTAAAAAAAAACTAAATTCAAAACTATTTCACGTTCAAAAACTTTATTTTGATAACTATTTTAATATTTACAGAATTATAAAATAACTAAAAATAAAATTAATTTTTTTATATATATAAAAACAATTATGAAGATATAGATATATATAAAAAAAATTATGGAGAAAAATTTCTATTATAGGTATAGATATAGATATAGATTATAATAATAGCCAATATACTTTATTTTACGTTATAGTTTGTAATTAAATAATAATATAGTTAAAACTGTGATAAGGGTATCAATATATGTGTGTCTCTATATATAAACGAAGTGGCAGCTCCACTTTAATAGTGTCCTTTTCATTTTAGTTTTCTCATCTTCCCACTGCCTTGTTCTCAGTAAATGGTTTTGAATTTAGTGAAACAATAAAAAATGGAAACTGAAAAAAGAATAAAAAGGCAATGGAAATTGCAGCAAAGTCGTAATAGCTTGATTATATTTTGATGAAGAGTTGAGTGTGAATTGGTGTGGTTGTTGGTCCAAACCACATATAGAAAAAGGAGTGTTGAAAGTTGAAAAACGACAGTGGTGGAATGGATTTGAACCATTGAATCAATAATTGGATATTTGCAGAATGAGGCGTAGTTGAATGGATGGATAACTGCAATCGTCGCATCAATGTTGATAATGGTGTCATTGTTGCCCAACCAACAGCTTCTAACGTCGCATCACTTCATATCAACCTTTTTCGCCTGCAACAAAAAAAGGTTCAGCTTTTCATCTCATCAAATACTGGCTAAGTTAAAATATATATACTTTTTCTCTTATCTATTCTCTTTTCTGTTTGGTCTTTATAAATTTAAAAATATTTACCTTCATACCAAATTTACAGTTTCTTTGGAGGACCAATTTGTTTTTGTTATGATGTCACATAAATGGAAGTGGGCACTGTTCATATAAAAACTGATTAAAAGACCAATTTAGCCTACAACATAAACTTTAAGATAATATTTTTTTAAACATAATACACCATACAAAACTAATATAGACAAGGAACTAAGGTTCTGAAAAGTAGTTCACCACATGATTACAGAAAGAGGAGAAATTAACTTTGTATTTGATGAAGGTTTTCAACATTTCCAAAAAATGAAATCCATAATAATTGAATCACTTGCTATTAATTTTTAAAAAAAATTTGTTAGGATAAAGTAACTAAAATATCTTACATTTTTATTTAATTTTGAATAAAATAAGTGAATTATTTTAAGATAAAACTCTATTTTAAAATATATAATTTTGAAATTAAAAGTTCATCTTTTAATCAAATTTAAACATTGAAATGATATTTGATAATTTAAATTTTTCAATACGTATATATAAATATATATCAAGGAAAAGTGATTGTATGTGAAATTTAAATTTCCTCTTCTTCGAGTGAATTTCAAATCTTATTGGTTTAATTATTTAAAATATTTTCTGAAATTCTTGAATTTTAATTTTTTATCTAAATAAAAAAAATGTTTAATTTATCACCAATATATGAAAATACAATTTTTTTTTTCTAAATGACGTTCGGATTTATTTTCTAGAATCTTCCCAGAAATCCTTTTCTGGAATCTTCCCAGAAATCCTTTTCTGGAGTTTATAAGTATATTCTAGAAAACATTTTTCAGACAAAACTTCCAAAATAGAATTTCTAGAATATGTATAATATGTTCCAGAATGTGTTTTCTAAAATAAATTTTTTAGAATGTATTTCGAAAAGAACTTTCTAAAATAATACCGGATTAGATGAGTATTTTGGTCTTTTTACCCATTTGATGGGGGGTGTAAGGAGAAACTGTCGGAAAAACTTTGTCCGGGTTCAGAAAGAAACACCCATGAAAAATATAATGAATAAAGGAGTGGCCCGAAGGTAGTAGCATTGGGCATATATATTGAAGAGATAAGGGAGTTATATTTGAAGACATATACATGAGGTAATTAAGCAGAGTTCCAGCGTTTCAAAATATGCAATAATATCCAGACAAGGCAAACGAGGGCAATGAAATGAAAGAATTAATTGAACAAGGTTACATGTCTACAATTTATGATTGATCTATACCTTTTGATTAATTACAAAATAAATGTATACTTAGTATCTGGGAAGGACTTTTGAACTATCTGATGATGTGAGGGGAACTGTTGAGAACTCCGAACCAAGTTGATCGGAATGCTGAAAGTATCCACGAGGGAGAGAACTGATGTTTTTATTAGTGGGTGAGCTAATTGGTACCGTTCCAGTGCTAAACCTTTTATTGGAATGTGGTGGAGAAGAATTACTATAAGAACTTCTATCATGTGAATCATCCATGGATTTATCTGTAGTTCCTGCTGACTCCCTCTTCTCTCTTTCTTCTGTTTCCTTGAGAAGAAAATCAACCCACAGATCTGCAAAGGACTGAAAGGGAAACTGTACAATTCAAATTCAAGATAACAAAACTCAAATTCAAATTCAAGATAACAAAACTCAAATTCAAATCAAATTGCGTTAAATGTGACAAAATCTAAAATGCTGTGGAAAATTTGGAAAAGATTCTTTCGGTAGATGCTATGGACCAAGGAATGACATGCGTATAAAACATCTGCTATATAGCATAAACCTGGAACATGTTCCATGTTAAGAAACACCAACTGAATTTAACTAGGGATAAAATTGACAAATGTGCCCTTAAAATAAAAAATATATATATTGTATTCACAAAAGGGACATAAAGAAACACAATATTCCAGTTAGAAGAAAATTTTAACACCATTTTTTTCTTCCCGGCATTCAGCAATCCCAAAAAGAAAAGAACAGGAAGAAAAGCCAACCCCCAATATTTTGATAGGATCCAATTGCAAGAATGGGACTTGGGAGTTGAGTACCACATTCAGCATTATGGGATTCAAGAGTAGGGTTTAAGGCCCTTGACTTTCTAACTACAGCTAGCTTTCTGTGTAATTCTCCCGGGATTCTATCATATTCTTTTCTGATAAACCCCACATATAAATAAACACAAGATGAGAAGGAATCACCTGGTTATCTGCTCCCGCATTTGCAGCTGATTCAGTGGACCCACTTCCTCCCAAGATACCTCCAACTAGGCGGCCAGGCAACCCAAGAACACCGCGGACAACACCTTTTCCTGGACCTTGTTGAGCAACACCTATTCTCTGTTTGTCCTCATCAGAGAATCCCAGCATGCGAACCATTAGATCCAAAACCTGTACCCAATACGACTTTATTATATGCAACACAAAGGAATGGACAGTCCTTAATTATATATATATATATATATATATATATATATATATATATTAAGCAAACAAATTAGAAAACTTCCAAACCTCTTTGCTGTGGTTTCTCTGGAAATAAGTAATAAGTAATTTTATCACAATGCGCCTGTCAAAAATACAATTAAGATTAATAAGTTTATACCAGATTCAAACTTATAAGACTCGAATTTCAATTATAAACTCTTCCCTCAAGGAGTCATCTTCATTAAAACCCAACAAAATAGAAAAATTGGAAGCTCCCAGGTCACATGGCCAAGCCAATATAACACGAAAAAACTTAGTTGAAAAACATGCCAACCTGTCAACAAGAAAATCTGAATCCACTGACATTCTATTTAGCCTTGTCATACTCTGTTCAACTGCTCGTCTCAACCTGGAATTGTCTTCTTCAAGCTTGCTTACTCGACTTCTCCATTCTAATTGTAGCTTTTCTGATTGAGAAAGCTTCGCTAAAATTTCTTCTTTTTCACTAACCAAGACATCTGCTCTACAATGTGCATCCTGGCAATGGGAAACACCAATAAGTTACCTTCTTATACTTCTGAGTTAAAAAACAGGATAAATCATCAATATACTGCCGCATATTTTGGGGAATAAATGGGGTCCAATGCTGCAAACTTAACAAAGGGCAGCATATTGTTTTATTGTTACAATCATCAATATAAAGGGTCGAATTCTCTTCAGTTTAATTCTTAAAGTGCGGGTTGTCAAAAATTTATATTGATAAACTGTACGAGAGACAGATTCATACTTTCAACAGGAGAGAAAGCTTAGAATTTTCTTCCTTTGCACGAGCCAGATCTCCTTCTAAATATTCCTTCAGAAAATAAATTTATAGTGAATATAAGCTTACTCTGTAAAACAATAGACAGACAGGCACATGAAAATATACTGCCAAAAAATTAAGGAATGTTCACAACTTAAATCAATGCATATTATTAATTTCTAAATACAAAATTAAAAATAACCTTAGCTTCAATTTCAGCATAATATTGTCCAAGAGCTGTCTGTAGATTTAAAAGTTCAGTATTCTTAGCATGTATTGTGCTCATACAGTCAGTCAGCTTCTTGTTCAGGTTATCAATGGTTTCCCTGGATTTGAGAATTTCGTCGTCATTTTCCATCTTCAGTTTCTCCTGACTCACAGTTCCCTGTTTTAGAGTTCTCTCAAGATGTGATATTTGAGCCCTTAAATAATTATTGCTATCACGAAGTTCTTCAATGATTTTGCTATCCTCGTCCATTTTTTCTGCCTCTTCAGATTCCTAGACAAAAAGCTGGATGGTGAAGTGTACCGCAGAAAGGTTAATATATTACATTCAATAGAGATGGATGCATGAAGTTCTTTGTAGATAATTGAGGGGACAAAATGTAATACAAGCGGGGGACTATATTTTTAAAATAACAACAATTCTTTTATGAAACTCAGTGCATTGCTTATCCCCTCAAATCATGCTCAATTATTATTGACTTCGCTTCAAAAAAATAAAGTGAAAAATGAAACCTTTCTAACAAATGTTGTTCAAGATGGATCAATTGAGGAGACAAAATATAACACAAGTGGGAGCTATATTTTCATAATAACAACTTTTTTTATAAAAATCAGTACACTGTTTGTCCCTTTAAATCATCCTCAATCATTATTGATTTCGCTTCAAAAAATATAAAGTGAAAAATGAAACCTTTTCTAACAAATGCTGTTTAAGACGGGTCAATTGTTGTACTGCTTTGTCCCTCTCCTTTTGTGTTTCATCAAATTCTTTACTTAGCTTGCGTAAGGATCTTTCCAACTCTTCATTCCCCTTTTGTGTTTCCTCCAATTCTTTACTTAGCTTATGTAAGGATCTTTCCAACTCTTCATTCCTTGGAAAACTTTTGGAAGGATCTGGTAACTGCTACCAAAAAATCAATTTCCGAAATCCGAGAAAAAAAGAGAAAAGAATAGCAACAATTACTAACATGATTCATAAGCCATATAACCTGTAAAGTAAAATTCGGTATTAAGTTTTGGCTCACATGATTGTTAGAGCTTGGAACCCTTTTCTGAATCTGAGAAGCATCAGGTGACATTTTAGCAGACATCCTACTAGATTTGACCTCAGCCTCAAGTTCATCCTTTTCCAACTAATAACAATAAGATAGAATATATTAAAGTCCATTATAAAGTATTGAGTGATAAGACAGTTGGTTCTTTTTTATTATTGAAAAAAAATTAATGCATAAATTTACTGACCTTAAGTGTAGCGTTTTCCTTCTCCAAAGTTTCAATCAGTACCTTGAAGCTATCCATGTCACCTGTTTCTTCATCTTCTCGTCTACTCAACTCTATTTGCAGACGATTAATTTCTGATATTTTCCCATTCAATTCATTGTGTAATTTGCTCATCTCATATGTTGTCTGCCAAGCAATAATACAATGTGTATTGGTTAAATAACCAAAAACATCCAGATTACTTGAGAAGACATGATACGCTATCAATGATGCAGTGGAATTTATTAAGGTAAAAAACAATCTGTTCAAGTTATTCTCTCAGTTAAATAATATCTAAAGAAATAGTGGAACGGAGAATAGAGATCATTGGAAAAAGCTGACTCATGTTCTCTTTTAATTTCTATTCCCATAGTTCTCATGAATTCAGACAATGTTTTATTTACAAATATATATTTTCTTTGATTTTCTTCCACGCATTTCTCTCGATCTTATACCAATTACCATTCACAATCAAAGCATTGTCATCAACTGTGGATGACAGCTTATGGCAGCGAGCCAAAAGTTTGCCAAACATATATGGCAAATGGAATTGTGGCCAGTGGTAGCTATATTAAAAAAATATGAAATAAATAATCTGAAAATAAATAAAAACTACCAACATATTAGAGACAAAAGAATATAGAAGCACCTATTATAGGAAGTAAATTTCAACATATTTCAGTTTGAAGAAAAAGGCAAACCATAAAGTAATCAATATAGTTATGAATGGTGAGTAAGAAAATAGTTAATGCATGGTCAGTATCTTATTTTATTTTTCAAAAATATTATGTATTCATTTTCTCTTTTATTATGGTGGAAAACATTTATACCAGATGTTTATAGGAAAAAAATTATTTAATCAAATTAAGTTTGCTTGTATAGACTCACTTTGTCTCTTTCCAACTTTAATAATTTAAGCTCCTCTTGGAATGACTTGTTCAATTTCTCTTCCTCTGACATCAAAGAAAGATCCAGAATATTAGCAGTTTCTATCTAGACATACAAAATGATAATACAATCCACATATATATATATATATATATATATATATATATATATATTCTAAATGCAGAATAATGACCCTGGAATTTTAGCTGAATATTTGCCATTTTTTTCTGTTCTTGTTCTAGTTCCAACTTCATTTTCTGTATCTCATGGGAATGTTGTACTGCTGCTGCTGGGCTACTTTTTCCCTCTACCATATCTGCTAGCTCCTAGAAGGCATTCATACATCTGTTGTCAAGTTCACTCATCACTAAAAATAAATATATAAATTCTATCAAAAAGTTTAAATTGAAATGACAAGTTCAAAAATTAGAAAAGCAAACAAAAACTAATTTTCTTCACTTCATTTTTAAAAAAGTTCATAATGACTCCATGAAAAACCAATATACAATACAACTGGACAAAAAATAAAGATCAAAATAGGCAGGTAATATAAATGCAAACCACCAAATGATCAATCTATCTACATAGGTTCATTATTGGAGGATAAAAAAAATAATCTAAGATGTTACCTTGTCCTTTACTTGTGAGTTCGAGTGTTTAGATACCATCTTGGTTTGAATACCATCAGATTCCAAAGCAGATGTGGTTCCATTGTTTGTAGCATAAAGATTTTTCTTTTGAGATGTGAACCTATGCTGTTGATTTGATGACTGGTCACTATTTCCCTTCACAAATATTCAAAAGCAATTAAGAAGAACTGTTAGTTATGTAGGAAATCTTGAATCAGCGTGCTACAAAAAGAATCAATAGTAAACAACACTTTAGTCTTTGAAGCTGCTAGTGCTGTCACATTAGTTCTTGAAATTAAGAAAATGTTAAATAACTCTGTGATGTTAAATAAGTCCCTAAACTTAACTATTTCTCCTTTTAGTCTCTAAATAAATGTTAATATTATCACTTTATTTTAATTTTGGACTACCGTTACCGTAACTGTCGATTTACACTTTCAAGGACCTTTTCCCCTTTTAATCTCTAAATATGTCAATATATATCACTCTAGTCACAAAATTTTAGACTAACCCAACCCAACCATTGAGTTACACTTTCAAGGACTTTTCTTTGTAATTGTCTACAATTCAGACACTAATGTGACAACACATTCCAAATTGAGGGCTACAATGGCTATTTACTTGAGCATAAGTTTATTGAACTGGAATGGCAGGTACAAGGTTTCTAATGATAGTTCAGCAAGCAAGTACACATCTACCTCCCAGGATAAGCTCCTACAGAGGAAATGTCCTCTGTTTTTATTACGCATAGATATTCCTAAAGAACCTGATCTGATACCAAGTTGAAGACTGACTATTTTGATGAATAGATCGAGTGAAAAGCACTCTGAAGAGCATATATTTAAATAATTTCCAGATTTAATTACATTTAAGAGCAGTAAATATAAATGCAATTCCCTAAGTACATAAGATCAGCACAATGCGTGAATCTGAACATTCTTGTATTCTAGACTTTCAATGAATTCTCAATATCTAAGACTCAGTTTCAAACAACTACTAAAGAATATAACATACATATCAACATATCATTTCACAAGTCTAGTGAGGAAGGAGTAACCCAATGTGAGAGAAGAAAATAAACTATAGAAACTATTTTTTTCATCAACTGTTATTAAATGAGAACAGGGCATTCCCATCATGTTCCACTATTATATACAAGACCATCTCCCCCCCCCCCCAAACCCTTCACATTCATCTCCTTACATTATATGGGGAAAAATAATTAATTGACCAGAAGAATTCAAGTTTCCAACATTAGAAAAGGGGGGCGGGTTCATCATAACAAAAAATAGAAATCAATAAAGTAAAAGTTTTTCCAATCAAAACCAAGTTTCTGGAAACTCACTCCAAAACAGGGTCTTTCTTAATGGAAAAATAAAACAAAGAAAAAATAGAAAACATCAATTGGTTAAAATTGGCCAAACTCCATATATTATCAACTAGTACAGATTACAAAATCCTAAGTATGGTTTTAATAATTAATTAATAATTAATAATTATACACAACAAAACCATAGCTTCTCAATCATATATGTTCTATTGACAAACCTTATCCATGTGATGATGAGATATACGTAATTGGTATGAATAACTCAAATTAATAGCCAGTGGAACAAGAGTTGTAAGGTATGACCTAACCATGTGTCAAGAACCAAAATTGACAACCAACACAATCTAAAAGGTGGTTTAAGTTTTTCTAACCAGAAAATGTAATCCATTCAGTACGTTTGTCCTTGTCACTATCTAAATTTCATGTGAAAATCATGAAATACAAGAGATCAAATGTAATGGAGGACTTACAACACAGGTTAAAATATTCTGTTACAACACAATAAAGTTTGAATTAGAATATAGGATTACCTTGACTGTGTAACGGCCATCTGCAGATACTGGACTTGTATCCAAATTCTGTTTTAATGAACCATTCTCTTTATTCAATCTAACAATATGATCCTGGAAAGTTGAAAAAGTCAGATAGTTAAACTTAACAAAAGGCCAGTAATAAATATTTCAACTTAATAAGTTAGACAAATTGTTAATTGACACTTTCTGGAACCTCTGCTCAGCCTGAAATAGATATCACATAATAACTAAAATCCAACAATATATTTGAAAATATAAAGAACCTTTTTGTGTGGGCAAAGGGGAGAAGGGATCAAAGTTTTAGAAATAAAAAAATTGAGTTCTTCAAGCCATGCATTACAGCTGAGTTCACCTTAATTAATACAAAAACAATATAAGGTCCAAATTGGAAATTACAGTCTGCCTTGGATCCATATTACAATGTGATGGAAAGAAAGATTAATCATGATCCAGGATTCAAGTTGGGTGGATGAAATTGAAAAATGCTTAATCATAATTTGTGGACAAAAAAGTTCCAATAAAACTCAAGAAAATTATATCAGATAGCTACAAGAGAATAGTGCTCAATAGCAGTGAGAGTTTAGCAGAAGTGCTGATAAGAGCAAATTAAGTGTAGTGGAGATGAATATAAGGTGGACAAGAGGATATAGAAGATCTAGAAATGACATTATTTGAGAATAAGTTGGAGCAGTTCCTGTCGAGGAGAAGATAATAGAAATTTCCATATGGTCTGTTTGATCATGTGCCTATGGCTTCCCATAAGCTAAAATTAGCTAGAGAAGACTTATACAAATTAGGTTATACATAAACTAATTTTAGCTTCTACGAGAAGTTTAATTTATGTTTCTTTTTTATTTTCTTCTACTATAAGTGTTTATAGAGAAAATTATCTGTAGTTGAACATTAAGTAATTCCAACAATTCAACATAAGAAACAGCAACAGAAAATTCAACATACTACTGGTACACATGTAGATAAGTAATAACCAGGGATATACCTCTTTTTCTTTTAATATAGCTGCATAATTAACAGATAGTGCTTTAACTTCTGCCTCAGAAGCTTGAAGTCTCTTGATTTCTGCTTTATATTGTTCTATCTACAAGAAATAATATGAAATTAAGAAATGACGTCTTTAACCACAAAACAAATCTGACCTATTACTATATTCTACTCGACAATTCAGAGGGAAATATATGGCACAGAATTTGAATTTGAATACATAACACTTTCATGCATTAGGTAAAAGAAAATTTAATTCGCACAAGCTAATTTTTTTTCATATGAGAAAAGGATTAAATAATATAGAAAAGAAGGATACAAGAAGGAAATAAGAAATCCTCAAGAACTATAGAAATGCATTAGGTAAAAGTGGTGTGTTCATACAATCATATGTACAGCAATGAGATATTGCTTATCAGACAATGGATGGAAAGTGCGTGGACGTGTGTTTAATACACTCTCCATGAGAGAAAAAGTGTGCTGACGTTTAGCTAAGAAGGGAGCTGTTTCTCCGAGTTGTTTGGAAGTTTTGCAAGAAAAAACAGAAAAACGGGGGCAAGAAACAATCAACCCAGCATGTCAATCTTTAAGAAGATTTAACAAGGAACCCCCCCTAAAGAGACCATGAGCATAACAACACAAAGTAGCTAGAAAATTGCTTAATCCCAAATGAACTTGTTGGATATCTCATATCCACTATAGATATGACCAAATTATAATATATAAGTGGGATGCAAACCTCACCTTACAAATCAGTTTTGTGACGTTGAGTTAGACTTTAAAGTTCATTTTACAAGATGGTATCAAGTCCTATCTTAATGTGATTTGTTGGGCTTGTTGTGCTACTCGCTATCGAGCCCTCCTCTATTTCAATGCTACATCCTTACCTTACAATTCAGTTTTGTAAGGTTGAATTAAGTTAAAGTTCACTTTTATAAGATTTTCGATATTGAGCTTTCCTATATTCCTATGCTTGATGTACGGAGTGTGAGGAAATAAGTTAGAAATCTCGCATCAACTAAAGATATGACCAAACTAATATACAATTGAGGTGCAAACCTCACCTTTCAAGTTGGTTTTGTGAGGTTGGGTTAAACAAAAAGTCTACTTTCGCATGTGTCAGTATCATTTCTGGAGCCAGTTGATTTCTTATAAACTTGTTCTGTATCTTCTCTTGAGAATTGAGATCCAGTTTGGCAAGTAAGCCAATGCATTGGTTTAATGACCAAGGATTCAACACCAGATGGACTACAATGTAGACATGAAGCAGGGAACCGTGGCCAATACTCTACTAGAGGTAGAAATTCTATTAGGATTTGCTTTAAAAGGCATTTCCCACACCCCTCACGGACGAAACACAGTGATACCAAATTAAGAATCAGAAGTATTAATAGACCCTACAATGTCCTTTTTCATCCACTTGTATATTGTATACACTGTCTTGGAAGTCAGAGTCCTTGTAGGTTCATCATTGGAACTTTACTTGCTCCTGTTCAAAGACATTCTTCAAGCATCTCATATAGAACAGGTGATCAACAGTAATTATTTACAATTCTTAATTGCTCTACGAGTTATCAACACGACCTCACACCTAGGGTTCAGTGACACCACCCCTAAATTAAACGCAACGATTTGCTGCTATCCTGCTTCCACTCTGAATTCAAATCCGAAATCTCCGACATTCAATAACTCGTAAAGCATTCACAATCGCTAGCTAATATTGCAATGTTCCACGCGACTTCCAAATATCGTATCTAAAAACCAAACAAAAACGCAGAGAATTTGAGAAGGTACCTCAGAAGCGTAGGGGTGATCGGTCATTCCGTTGGGCGGCGGAGAGCTGGGAAGCGAATTGGAATGGGCGAAGGTGTGAGAATTGCGGCGGTCGGAGACGGCGGGGCTGACAAGGTGGTGTTCGTCGTCGTCGTCGTCGTCGTGAGCGTAATGAACGTCGAGGGCGATCTTGTTCAAATTCTCCTTGAAGTTGGCGATTGTGCCCCACATGGTTGAATGTGAGGAATTGGGGTTTGGGAGGGGATTTCAATTGGCGCTGTTAAATCCGTGATTGGGTGATGAGCGCGCACTGCAATTTCTGCTGGATCTTGTCTTACTTGCTATATATCGATCCCTTCCTTCTCCTTTTCTTACCAATGCAATTTTTGGACCAACTCCTTTGTTGTTGTTTTTTTTTCTGTTATAATAACAACATAACAATATAATAATAATAATAATAAATCTATATGAATATCGAAGAGGATTCCATTTTCTATAAAAAAAAATAGTTTATCCATTTTTTTTAATTTTATCAATATTTAATATATTTTATTTTATTAGTACAATGAAGTATTTTGTCTTTTTTATATGAATTACTTATAAAATAAAATTATTTTTTAATTTTTATATTAATGTTAAAGGACAATTTTTATATGCAAACTAACTCCTCACTCCTCTTTTAATTCTTTTTCTTTAAAACAATAAAAGAAAGAAATAACATACTCTCACCCTCATTTCTTCCCGCACCAAATTTCAGATATAAAATAAAATAACATTCATTTTCAATCACTCTTTCACTCCATTTCAAACAATTATTTTTTGTTAAAACTATCATTCTTTTGTATCTGCTAAGTGAATCATAACATTAACATAAACATCATCACACCCTTCGATCCCTAAATCCTAAATCCTAAGAAGAGAAAAAGCTTGAAGAAAAAGAGAAACTCAGATCAAAGGAGAAGAAAAAAAAAAGATTGATTAATCAATTCATCATTTTTCTTTTACATATTATTTTTTTCTTTTTAATTTTAACTTATCCAAAATTATTTTTATATGTATGTTAAATTTCTATCATCATAAAAATATGGATACGTATGTGTTTCCGTTAGTGTTGATAATAATAATGTCCAAGACATTTTTTTATACTACAAAAATATACTTAAACATGTAGAATAGTCCACTTTTTTATATCTCCTTAATGTATTTTGGGTTTGACTCTTTTTATTTTCAGTCAAGAAATATATTTTTAATAATTTTATTTTTATCAAATTTTATTAAGATTTCTCCTTTTTTTAATTGATAAATTTAACACTCAAACTTTTTCAGTTGTTGTTAAATTTTAAAGACTAAATCCATCAATATAAAAGAAATACATGAACTTTGATATTAAAAACATTTTTTTCTTTTTAGTTTCTACTGTCTAATATAATAAATGGTTAAGTTGAACAAAAAAATAACTATTGCTTTCTTAGACACGGCATAATTTGCCTTCAACAAGTATTTTCAAACCCTATATTTCCGTTATAAGATTATCTGTTTTTAAATAATAGTCATTTTTAAAAGAAAGTATTCCTTTTTATTTATCAGTTTTAAAGTTTAAGATAATATTTTTCAATTATATATTATTTTTATTTTTATTATACATTGAAAATTGTTTTTAAAAAAACTAAAAGTATATAGTAATCATTTATATAAAAGTATATTAGAAATAAAACAATAAAATGTTTTTCTTTACTGAGCCATTGAATCTTAAATGACTATTATTATATCACATTTCTTATGTTGAATTCAATTTCAACATTAATATAGTGATTAAATTTTTTTATCAATTTTTAATTATTTTAATCACAAATAAATTTAACGATATTTTAGAAATTTAGTGATCAATTTAGTCGTTAAAAAAATAATTTATAGTGCTCCTCAATTGTAGGTTCATATGTTTGTATGTTATAGGAGTCCAATTTTGGTTTTTCAGTCAAACCCTACATTATAGTATGTCTTGTTAATCAAAACTTTCTTGAAATTGCTTCACGTAAGTTTTGTGTACCTTTGGTGGGCTTGTGCTAACTATATTTTTTTTGACAGTTTCTTCTTGCACCTCCATAGGTTATTCTCATATCTGCATAAATTTTTGTATTTCCAAAATGGTAGAGAGAGAAAAAACTAAAATCTCAAAATACCTAAATAATACTTAAAATAAAAAATTAAAAGTAAATGATAGATTTTTGGAATTTTAGTGGACCCCAATCCCCTTCTGATAGTGACCAGGTGATTCGTTATCTCGTTTCGAGCAACTCTCATTTTTTACGCGTCTCCATCTGACTTCTCTATCAAAAGTTATGGTCGTTTCAAGTTTTTTCATACTAATTTTTGCCAACTCCAAATCTATCACTCTTCTCTTCAATATTAGGACTCCTCCATCAAATATCCATTGAATGAAGTTCCCACAAACCTTAATCAACATATACATGCAAATATTTATTATAAAATTAATTAAAAAATTTAGGGAGACACCGTGCACCAGTCCTGACAACGTGTGTGTGGTGGGTGTTGTCGGTGTGTGGAGGGTGTTGTGTTGCCATGCGAAGGTGAAGGGTTGGCGCAATTTAGATTCGCGCCGCGAGCTGAAGCGGAGGAGGGCTGGGCGGTGTTCGGTGCATTAATGGAGGACGCACTGCGGGAGAGAGAGTGGCGAGGTTGGTGTTGAGTGGCGTGGTTGGGTAGCGGGGTTGAGTGGCGTGAGGGAGAGTAAGGAGGATGAAGATGAAGTGGAGTGAGAGTGTAAGGAGTCCACGCGAATGAATATGTTTAAGGATACACAGATAACGGTAGTTCACGAGGAATCGTCACAGATTACACACAAACACACATATAACGACGATTCAGGTGGGAACCATCGTTAAAAAGACGAAAATTTCAAAAGAATTACAAAATACCACCAACTTTTTTGTTACGACAGTTCTTTATGAACTGTCTTTGTACGGTGTCGTATATTTTGTCTTATGTACTAGTGATAACCTTTTTTATCTGAAATTTAGTTATGGACATAGAGATTCTTATTATGTCTTAAATTATGAAAAACTTATAGTTTAATTTTATTTAAAGATAGATTTTTTTGAAAATTCAACTTGATATTAAGAATGAGATGCATTCTTTGATACAATTAGAAACTCGGGTAATTGTTAATCTATAAAATAAATTTTTGTGTGTGTTTTGATTAATTAAAAAAGAGAGATTTAGTTTGGAATACAAGGTTCAAAAGCACTTATACAGTGAAGTAAAAATGTTTCCATAAGATTAACAATTTACTTATATCTTACAAAGACTTGGAGCAGTTCGATATATTTTTTTTCTTTATATCTTCTTTAAGACAATAATTTTAAATAATATATCAAACATTAAATACAAAGATATTCAAATTGTAGTTCCCTAAAGACTACTTCTTCTAGATCCCATTCATTGCATTGAAATAGAAGTTTTTATATAATTTTTCAGAAGTTCGACTCTACTAAGCATTTAAAATGTTAAAAAAATTAACTTTGACTTTGACTTAATTAATTTAGACAGTGACAATTTAATTTATCATTTATAATGTAAGTAGATATTGACAATAAATACATAAATAATAAAAAAATGATAATAATGTTAATAAAATGAATAAAATAAACGAGATTAAATAATACAAATCTTATCACATGCAAGGTGTGAGTAATGATGTTACACCTAGTTGTTGCAATCATCAATTTTCAAATTAGGCCGCAAGTTTGGAACAGCAGTGCAGCAGCCATTCCAAATTCCAATTTGCTCCCTCCATTTTTTTAAATATATAATCTTATAAAATTTATAAAATGAAGTTTGTATTTATTTATATAGATTTTTTAAAAATATTTTAAATGAGATAAAAACATGAAAAGTATATAAACAGTGTAAGGAATTTGAAATGATCCGGTTGAGGATTTCATATCAATTAGAGATTAGGACATTTTATTGTATATAAGTGATTACAAACCTCACCTCACGAGTCGGTTTTATGAGGTTGAGTTAAGTTTAAAGTCCACTTCTTAATATGATATCAACCACCCGCTATTATCGGACTATCCATAACGTATATCTTTACGCACGAGTTGGTAGCCTCAACGTGAGGGGATGAGATCTCGCTAAATTTTAATTGAAGAGTCATAAAATTATTGGTTTAAGATTTGGATTGAGATAATATTTTGATCTTTTATATAATTTTTTTATAACTTATTATATCTGAATATCTTTAATAACTCATTTCAAAGATTTAATTACTATATTAAAACGAATGATTTTGTTATAGAAACTTAGTTTAGCATGGAATGAAGTTAAATGTACACTATATAATACCATTTAAGCTTAAAGTATTTTAAGTAATTTGTATTATGAGATTACAAACTTAACATTGTAGAAGTAATGTTAATGAGGCATTGTGGAGATAATTAATGTGATATAATTAAAGAAAGTAGTAGGTGCAATAATAATGTGAGAAAAAAGGGTGACAGGATTATAAGAGCATGTAGAGAGTGATGATGTGAAGCTGGTAGAATAATAAACAAATATTGCATGAGGGCTCTGGGTTCATATGAAGAAATCCAGGGATTGGGTTCACCACATTAACCACTTTTTACGTGTTTCGAATGACTTTTATGACATTATGGGAGTGCTAAAAAAATGTAATGCGTGCAAAATTTAATTTCCCATAAATTTTTTTCAATATAAAACTCTACTTTATATTTCAAACTCCAGCTCCTCAAAAATTATATTAGTCCATGCTTCTTTAATATTTAATTTTTCAAGAAACTATGACTTTATTTTTTGTTGATTTTTTTCTACTTCATATTACGTGACTTTCTTCTCTCTTTGGTTTGTTGTCTTCTTTTTTTTCACAAATTTTAGTATATGTGAAATACATTCTTATGCTTTAGGGAGATATCGATATTCAGTGTTCGATATAATTAATGTATGATGATGACGTATTTTTTCAAAATTTGTAACTATTTATATGATAATTATGTGATCATTGTTATTGGATTAGATTAATGTTGGAATCATGATTAAGATCATATTATTTAGTATTTTTAGGTTTGTTAATTTTCTATTAGGCTTAATGAATTTGATAATGTCGATCGACACTAATTGGAAGTTGAAATCTTCATCTTTCGTATCCATCTTATAAAAATATATGTAAGGAATATTCCATAAAAAATATTTTATGAGAAATAAACTTTCTACCAAACCAAAAAAAATAGAATTTTCTTTAGTGATACGTATATCCAAAATCTTGTACATGTGGAATGTAGAAGTAAAATGGCTTTCAAATGACTACTCAAAATATTTATATCTTTTTACATAAACACCAAATAATATATATATATATATATATATATATATAATATTAATTTTTTTATCTACCAGTTGAAATACATAAGTAATTGTTGTAATATATTACTCATAAACTTCTTTTTTGTTAGAATGATTTATATCTCATTCTTATAACCCATTTATATAGGAATAAATTCATTAAAATATGCAGATGAGTAAGATTAAGTGAAAATATTGATTTTCTCACCGTTTCACTAACTTCTAACTACAGTTGTTCTTAATTGTAGTGAACAGAGGCATATTTTGACTCCACTTACTTTCATTTATTTGAAAATTTAATTGTTTTCATTTTCAACACACCAAAACTTGATTTTAGTCTGAGTTTTAAATTGATGAACTTAATTTTATAATTTCATATATGTAAATTTAGTTTATCTTTTAATTTTTTTGACAATAAAAATTGTTATTGAATATTATATTTTAGCAATATTTTTACTATTTGAAGGACTAACTTTACCAATTTAAAAATACAAAAACTAAAATATACATCTTTCTTCTTATATATACAAATATATACTTGCTCTTTGGATGATTGTTTTTTTTAAGCTAGAAATCCCTAATCCCTCATTCTTTTATTTATATATTTTTTGATAATATATTTATATTTATATATAAAAATGATTCCTCTTTATAATCGTTTTTTGGTATATATAATAATTTTCTAATTCTATTATCATTCAATATATCTCATTTTATTAGTACAATGAAATATTTTGTCATTTCATATGAATTAGTTAAAAATAAAATTATTTTACTTTATATGAATTACTTAAAAAATAAAATTATTTTTTAATTTTTTAAATTAATGTTAAGAGACAATTTTTACATGCAAATTAACTTTCTTCACTTCTTCCTTAATTTCTTATTTTAAGATAACAACATAATGAAAGAAAGAAATAACATACTCTTGAAATCTCACATATCAAATAAAATAACATTCATTTCTAATCTCTTTTCACTCCATTTCAAACAATTATATTCTTTGTTAAAATCATCATTATTTTGTATCTATCATCAAGTGAATCATAGCCTTAACGTAAACATCATCACGCTCTCCGATCCCAAAATCATTAATGGAAGAAAAAAAAAACTTGAAGAATATGAGAAACTGAAATCAAAAGAGAAGAAAAAAGAGTTCATTAATCTATTCATATTTTTTTTTTCATAATATTTTTTTTTATGTATATTTTTATAGTCATGAAAATTGAACAGAAGAGGAAAAATGGATACAGAAGCAGCACCACAGCACCTGTTTCCATTAGTATAGCACTAGTATATATAATCTTTAATGCTTTTGTAGCTGTTGGAGTGACCCATACCTTCTGCAGTATGTTTATTTTTTGTAATTATGTTAAACAGGTGGCCCATACCAGTTAGGTGGTAAGATCGTGTTCGATTCGTGTAAAGTTAACACATGTATCAGAAACATAATGTTTCAGAAATCAGAAAATTTTCATTTCATGATGAATCAAAGCATTTTTTCAGGTTTCTGATTTATCACAAAGCCATAAAACAACCGTGTTCTTGAACCTTTTCCAAGGGGTGTACAAAGAATCGGTTTTCGCTGTTGCAATATAAGAATGTTTGCACACAGCAATAACAAATAACTTTTAACAACCCTACAAACATAACTGGCTATTATTAGATGAGAAAATCTTCCATTGAAACACCTTTTCAAGCATTTTTTGTCAGAGATATCATTAAAGTAGCAAACTCCAATTTCTCCTTCTCCACCTGCATTAGTTGCACAACTTTCTTCTGATACCTCATCGACACTTCGGTTATAACTTCTTCACCAAACTTTGTAGACAATAGAGGCTCCATTATCGCTCTTACATGCTTGGCCATTAGTTCTGCTTTTATACTTCCATCAAGAGAAGAATCATCACTCCATTCACTTAAGCCTTTATCCCAAGGTAAGACTAAAATCTCTAATTGTTGAATGAAGAATGACCCTTCTTCCTCAATCACATGTCTAATTTCTTCAACTGTAGGTTCATACACTGGTATGTTGAAGGAGTCCATTTTTTCTTCTTCAATCAAACCCTGCACTTTTATAGACACTTCTTATATAAAGTGTAACACTAGTTTCAAGAGACACCTTAATTAATACAAAAATTGTTGTTTACCTCCAAGAACATCTCATTGAGTATTAGACTAATTAATTCCCAACCTGTTATTCTAGGATTTTCTTGATTACCAAGAAACAACAAGGCCATTGCTCCTCCAGACACAAGTTCCTCCGAACGTAATTTCAGAAATAATTTGAAGTCTTGTTGAAACTGTGTAAGGTAAGCTTTGTATACCTCAGGAGGGCTTGTGCTAACTATATGACAATGACCCTTGTTAAGTGATGACCCCAATAATGGATCCTACAACCAAAATATGAGATGAATAAAATCAAGTATTTGAGTGAGAAAAGAGAAAACCATTGGACTAGAGATTTAACTGAGAGAGTTAGAAATAGAAACAAAAAACAAACCTAACACAATGAGATAGTATAATATGATGAGAAGAAAATAGTAAACTCATCTAACCTGAGAAAGCCAGTGTAGACTGTTGGAGGAATGAAAAAGGTTTATGGAATTACTGGGAAAGAGTCTTCCATAGAAGGATCCAGGTGTGGCATTAATAAAGCATGAACCAGACCTGCATCTTTTCTCTTGTAGCACTTTTGTATAAAAATCTGGAAGTGACTTGAAGGTGGTATTGAAATCATTTTCAAATAAATCATTGAGATAAAATTGGAATGTTGGCAGTTCATGGTTTAAGCGAGTGCAAACAGTATCAACAATGTTAATAACATTTGATATTAAAAGAAGTGCATTTGGTCCTACAGAGCAACCTAAATCTGCCACTTTCATGCAGTTTGGAGGATAATAAGAACATAGTCTCGTTATTGTTTCTTCAAGTATGTGTTTGGCTTTAAGAATTAGGTTTTTCTGCAATAATTAAGTTAAAATGAAAGTTAGATGAAATATAGAAGAAAAGGAAACAAATTAACATGAAGAGAAAAGATGGTTACTTGCAGCGAGCTGTTGTTTGCATAACTGCTCTCTCCCTTGCCAGCATTCATGTGAACCAATAGTTCTCTTCTATCTGATGCACCTGATGAAGCCATGATCTATGTGTCTATCTCTTTCTCACGGACACATATTTATATAGAAAAACTTGGATTCAAGTCAACTCCGACATTCAATGCATCAGATAAGGTTACGCCCTTCCCCATCAAAAAACATAAAAATTGATATTTAAAGAACAAAAGGAAATCTTTCTCATTCCTCTTATATTGGAACACAAATGGGTATCCCAGTTCCAGTTACCCACTTTTATGGTAAAGAGTATTGTTTAATATAATAGTTATTATTGAATGAATATTAATAGTTATCTTCCATTTGATGTACCGAATGAAGCCATGATATGTCTATCTCTTTCTCACACACACATATTAATATAAAAAGCTTGGATTCAAGTCAACTTTCACCTTGATGCATCATATAAGGTTAAAAATTTAAGTCAGAACATAAAAATTGATCGTATATTTCTTTTTTACTTGAGTATAAACAATTTAATGGTAGGATTTAGGATTTAGAGTTTACTGGTAGGGTGTGTGTATAAAATCGTTTCGAAGATTTTGTCTATTAAGCTGTGAAAAAAGGTGACTAACAAAATCATCTGATATGAATCCAAATAGACATGACAATAAAATTGGGAATTTAGGGTTACAGAACGGAATAAATTCAAAACAGTAACAATAAAAACCTGGATAAAGGAAGGCGTCACAGACAAAGTTTGATAAGCCTAAAGATGATCGCCACAAGAATTAGTGGATTCTTGATAAGATCGCAAGATACAGGGAAAAACCCTAGTAGAGAAACACTCTCTAAAATTATCAAAATATTCGTCCCTCTAATCTGAGTTTCAACAGTGTATAAATTACAAAGGTCTTTTCTTGTTTGTAAGAAAATAAGACGATACTACAATCCTTATATTTCAAGAATGATCATTTGTTCCAGTGGTTAGGTTGATACTCTGTACTTGGTCCTGAGTTCAAATCCTAACTGCAATTAAAATAATAATATTATGTGAAGGCAGCCTATAATATTCTCATGGGGGAGGAGTCTCTAATGGTTGAGGAACTATTCGAGGATTTCTGGACTCTAAAAACTTTACCTTCGGCACAATTTATGGCTTGGAGGGTCCTATGTAGTGTCATTCCCACTAAGGACAATCTTTTGAGACATGGTATACCTTTGATGAGTGATCGGTGTCCCCTGTGTGGTGTGGAAGAAGAGTCGTTAAGACACTTATTCTTTGAAGAAAGGCTCTAGGCTTCTCCTTTGAATTGTATCTTGTCGACCTCCTCCTTTTCAGTTTTTCTTTTTTCTTCCCCTAATTTTCTCTCTTGGTATCGTTTTGATGTCGGTCTTACTTCTCGGCCTCTTTCTTTTTTGGGACCATCTCGACCCATCCAAGTCAATGACTGACTTCTTGCATAGGCTGTCGGTGAAAAGTCTCGACCTTAAGGCTGTTCCATGTGGTGCAAAACCACATCAAGACTAAGGTTTAGAATATTTAAAGTTATCTTCTCAAACCTTTCCATAATTCTCTTGGTGAATATTTACAAGGGTTATTGAGGTGAGGTGGTGACATTTACTTGTCGCGAATTGCATCCCAAACTTGGATATAAATGTCTTAAATCAATCAATCGAGGGCTCATGCCTTCAAGAATATTGGGAATGCTCGACACATGACGGTATCGTCCATAATGTATATGCTTATCTATATCATGTAAACATCGATGTATTCATTGGAATCTGTCATTCCATCTATGCTTAATCATTTTCCGAGCAACTGGACATCCATTATCCATCAATCAATAAAGGAGTGTCGATAGACTTCTTCCACTGTCCCGGAAGTATGATTCAACCTTCTAACAAAATTTTAGTGGTCAGATCATGACAAACAAAAACGTCAGAGTTTCCTTTGGAGATATATCCTAATTAGATTCGTTATTATGGAGTGTTTGTGATCCGTTGACCAACTTCTTCTTAATCTTCTAATTCTCTTATACATTTTGTTTCGATCATCTCGTTCTTAAGGAATAAGAATAAATATACATAATCATTCTCTATCATCATTCTTATCTCTTGGAATTATCATAAATCTTTTCAACTAATAGTATATAGAGGAGAGTACACAATTTTTCTTCGGTTATAGTTATTAATATTGGAAAGAAAGTAGAAGATTAATCAGTGAATTTTAGATACAAAGATGAAAAAAAACTTTTATCTTTTATTATCTGTATAAGGATTGGACCATCCTTAATTGAATCGATTTAATTTAATAGATTATTATCGATAAAAAAAAATCATTTAACACAATAATACATGTTATTTTTATCTATTAACCATTTAACAGTGATAATATCTTCGAGTCTCTAATTAACCGTTGTATTTTCCAAGAACAACTATATTTTTTTTCCTCTGACAACACCAGCAATATTAAAATACTAACAAACAAAAATAAATGAAAAGAATATATGTTTCTTCTCACCTCCACCAATAATGTTTATTTTACTTTCACTCATTTATATATCAGAAATCATTTGCACTTGCACCGAAAGATTGTTGCAATAAGGAAAGTAAACAAGAGTAAAAAATAAGTTTATTCACGAGAATCGATGAAATAAGATCTTTCCAAATACTAAAAAAAATTACTTTTCAATACTTGAAGAATTGAAGTAAGAAAGAGAAAAACAATTGATGCTGCATTCTACAGAACTATGTATTAGAAATCATTTTCAAAGATTTGTGGCACACACCAAACTGATACAGATCTTATTCTACAGAATTATACTATAAATCATTTTTAAAGATCTGTGTCACTCATGATACGGATCTTTTTCTGCAGAATTGTGTACTGAAAATCATTTTTAAAGATTTGTGGCACACACCAAACTCATACATATCTTAATCTTGAACTGGTGTAGTGTAGCATCTTCTACTTCTTAACAACTACCGATTTAATCTAACGGCTGGAGATTGTTTCAAGTCAGAGATCAGGTTTATCAAAGTGCTTATGTTGAATCACTACAACAAGATGTGTGCCACCAGAATCTGAGAGGGTCTTTCGATCAAAACGACTGTCACGTTAAAATTACAGATTAAATAGATTAATTTTGATTAAAACATATAAAATATAATTAAGGGATAGTTGAAGATCCAATAGAAAAGAGGAGAGTTTATAATAAAAGATAATGATTGTTTAAATTATGAACTAAATAATTAAATATATCTCTTCTAATTTGGCGTCGTTATAGATATCTTACCCTCACGAATCTTCAGGAAGAACAGTTAGAATTGAAAAAAAGACAAAAAAAAATTGATACAAAATATTTATGGATGATACAAAATCTTCATAAATTTACAAAATAACTAGTTGTTAAGCTTTTCAATTGATCAACACCTCTTTAAGTAATTTTTGTAAGAGATATCACCAAATTAGCATACTCTAATTTCTCCACCTGCATGAGTTGCACAATTTTCTTTTGAAACCTAATGAAGAACTCATTCATAACTTTTGCACCAAAGTTAGCGGATAAGAGAGGTTCCATTACAGCTCTTGTGTACCTCACTATGAATTGGGCTCTTACATTTTCATCATCGTCTTCATTTCTTCCCTCATCCCAAGGCACGATCACAGTTTCTAATTCTTGAATAAAGAACGAGCCTTCTTCTCGAATCACGTGTCTTATTTCCTCAATTGTTGGTTCATAGATTGGTATGTTAAAGGAGTCCAATTTTTCTTCTTCTATCAAACCCTGCAGATTGTGTTATGTTGATTAATTTCAAGAGACAACCACTGTTATTAATAATAGAAGGTTATAGTATTTACCTCCAAGAGCATGTCTGTAAGAGTTAGACTAATTGCTTCCCAAATGCTTCTTCTGGGAGTTTCAGTTTTGGTAAGTAACACCAAGACCATTGCTCCTCCAGCCACAAGTTCCTCCCATCTTGATTTCAGAAACAATTCAAAGTCTTTTTGGAACTGCTTAAGGTATGTTGTGTATACTGATGGAGGGCTTCTACTATCCAGGTGACAGTTTCCCTTGTTAAGTGCCTCATTACTCAACCCCAAAAATGGATCCTATACATAACAATTTGGCACTTAATCATCAGCTAGAAATAAAAATCAAACACATTTAATTTTCTTGACCACAACATGAACTGAGAAAAGGAGAAAGAGTTAGTTTACTTGACCTGAGAGAGCCAGTGCAGAGAACTGGCAGAATGAAACAGGTCTATGGAATTAGTGGGGAAGAGTCTCCCATAGAAGGATCCAGGAGTGGCATTAACAAAGCATGAACCAAACTTGTGACCCTTATCTTGCATCAATTTGGTATAGAAATCAGGAAGTGACTTGAAGATGGTATTGAAATCGTTTCCAAATAAATCATTGAGATAAAATTGGAATGTGGGGGGTTCACTATTCAAGCGAACGCATGCAGCATCAACAAGGTCAATAATATTTGACATTACACCAAGAGTATTTGGTCCCACAGAACAACCCAAGTCTGCCACTTTCATGCAGTTTGGAGAAGAATGACAATATAGTCTCGTTATAGTTTCTTCAAGTGTGGCTTTGGCTCTAAGCATTATTTTTCTCTGTAATGAAAATGAAAGGTAGATCAATATAGAAGGAAAAACTAAAATAGAATGTCTGTCACACCTATATAAAGCTGTTTATAGGGAGAACATAGGCAATGACCAGTGTGTGATGTGCAACAGTAGTGTAGAATCTTTAGAATATCTATTCATAGAATGCAAGATGGCTAAAAGTATCAAAACTCCTTTCTGTATCTGAGTATGGATGTTGTGAATAGGAGTACTGAAAGAGATTGTGAAGATATGGATAATACTTGTACTGAGGAGTTGTTTGCGTAACTCCTTTCTCCTTCACCACCATTCATGTGAAGCAAAAGTGGTCTTTCCATTGATGAAGCACCAAATACCAAATGAAGATCCAAAGATCAATCACCACCTAGTCATCAAATATGGTATTTCAATATTGGCTTCGGGCACCTTTTATAAACTAAAGAAATTTAACTGGACACATGCGTAATTTCCAATGTTTTCACATGCAGATGTTCAGATACCTGACAGATCATGTACCACCTAAGCCTCCAAATTGGTCATATTTTGGGTAATTCAATCCAAATCGAATCTAAATCTTTGGATGAGATTTATAATTTAAATATTTGGATCAAATTTATAATCCAAAAAATTTATAATCCAAATCTATATTTTTAATAAAAATAATTTGGATATCCAAATCCATATATTTTAAATAAAAATTCATATTTTTATAAATAAATAAATAAATAAATTGTATTTTAAATCAAAATTCATGTTTTCTTAAAAAATTAACATAATATTAATATAATAATATATAAAAAAGTTAAAATATTATATAAATATTAAGAAAATATAATAAAGTTATAATTTAATAAAACTAAAAAAAATTAAAGATAACATAATATATAAATTCTTAACATTAAAATATACTTACCTAAAATTTTAAAAAAATGAATAATAAGAGGTGCGAAAAAGAGAGAAAACAACAAATGAGATAAAGTATAGAAAGATGGTTTGGGTAGAGGTAATAAAGAAAGATTAATTTCAAAAATTTGGATTGAAAATTTGGATTTTTTAATTTTTAAGATCTTATAAACAAAATGGATATTTGTTCTGAAAATATAATAAAATGTGGATCAAACTAAAAACTGGATTTAAATAAATGAATTTTCAATGGATTGGAGCACTCCAGAAATAGAGCAAATTAACAAAAGCGGATTTTTTTGCCTGGCCCTATCCAACACCACTAGCTACACCTTCACCACCACCAATGAGGAAGTGAAAATGAGAATATGAAGTCTCATATTTCAGAAAAATTTAACAAAATGGTGCAATTCACTTTGAAAACTACATAAATGGACAAATGTAAAAAAATTACAAAAATGATTATTTATGAGTCAAAGTAATCTATGATATAATTAAATTGTTAATTCACGAACATAATTTATTTTTTTTAAACAACAAAAATATTTTTATGGTAACTTTGTTTTTTATCAAAACAAATTTTAATTTTAATTTTTTTAATATTATTTATCTATAAAATACAAATTTTCACAACATTCTTATTTACTTCGTGTAATTTTAAATATTTTTAAAATTATTATTATATACCTTTTTTAATTTTAAAAAATATTAATTATTTAAAAGTACTTGTATAAGAGTTGAAACGCTCCTAAAATGTTTCTTTTAATTAATTTTTTTTTATAAAAAAAACTGAGTGATGTGACTTTCTTTCTTATTTACTAATTCATGAAATTATACGTAATACTTGGGTATAAAAATAAAATAATTACAAGTTGTGTTTCTCGTTTATTTATGATTTCACCAAATAAAACAATTGTCATGCATGAATTCAGTTTACAAATAAAATAATTGAAAGTTCTATATGTTATGCATCACTTCCTTTAAAAAAATGAAAATTATCTTTTTTTGCACAATTTTAACACATTTGTTTTAAAAAAAAATCTCCCTCATCCACTACAAAAAAAAATCATGAAATAGAAATCAATTTTAAAAACAAAAATAATTAGTTGCGTGTCTAAATTAGATACCACTTTATAGACTAAAAATAATTTGGTTTCTAAATTAGTTTCTATTATTGTTAAATAGTTTCTAAATTGGTATCTAATTAGTTACCAAGGTTTTAACTCCCAATTATTTAAATTATAAATTTGGTAACAACAAACTTTGATAGCTAATTAGTTATTAATTTAGAAACCATTTAACAATAATAGAAACTAATTTAGAAACCATTTAACAATAATAGAAACTAATTTAGAAACCAAAAGTTTTTTTAAGTTTCTAAAATGGTATCTAATTCAATCACTCTAAAATTAGTTTATATTTCATGATTTTCTGATCCATATCTTTAACATATAATTAATCAAATTAAAGTTATTTTTAACATAGAATCTTATTAAAAAAAAAATAATCAAAGTGACATATCCAACTTTTTGTAAGAGAAAAAATAATCAAAGTTGTCATCTTTTAAATTTTAAAGAACACACTATAAACAATATTTTTAAAATAAAATTAAATGTTATATCAACCGTTTAATTCACATCTTCAATTAAAATGTACCATTAAACACAATTAATATAAGTAATTAGAAAATTATAAAGTAAAAGTGGAAATAATAACGAGTCAATGGGATGATCATAGAACTTGTAGAAGGTGCAAGATGATTCATCAAGTTAATAGGTGAATTTAAATTCTCTTAATTTTCTAGAAATTCATCACTAAAAACTTGAAATTGAAGATGATGAAAATGGCATGAAACTAAAGAAGCTTGTTATCAAGATTGCACTCACCTCTGTGTTTGATTTCTTTGGAGAAGATGGTGACTTTAGGGAAAACAAGTGGCAACGAGTTGTTTCATACCTTATCTTATCTCATTCTATCACACTCTCCTTCCAATAAGGGTTAGCAAATTCTTTAATACCTTGTTGGAACACAAACGGGAGTGATGGTGGTTGCACGGCGGAAAGTGGCAGCGATGTTAGGTTGTGGCATAACTTGCGGTGGCGCAACAGGGATGATCAGAGGTGCAGGGTTGCATATTGAGGAAGAAGAACGTTGTGAAGGTGCAGCAATGATAGGGAGAGAGGACACATGTACGTTAACCTCAAAGGCAACAAAACAACACCAACAAAAGACTAAACAAAAAGTGGGTAACCGCTATGTTAAAAAAATTATTTATATTCATGGTTGGGAAAACCCATATAAAAACTATTTTCTTTAATGTTGGGTGATATACTAACCAACCTAAAATAACATTTTCTAGGTCGATTACTCACACTCAATGTAAAAAGTTACACAAATTAAAGCATATCTTTTTTTTATCATTTTTTTAATTAATTGATTTGAAAAATGTGATATAATCTATACCTATATATAAAGGGGTTTCCCCTCTTAATTGCTCTTAATTTTTTTTTCTATTCTATCCTTATATTAATATTTAATTTTATTATTGTATTATTGTCATTGTGTCATTTCTTATTTTCTTTTAACTTCTCTTAATTTTTTTCTCATTTTATCCTTATATTAATATTTAATTTTATTATTGTATTATGGTCATTGTGTCCTTTCTTATTTTTTCTACCATATTTGGTATACGTAGTGGGGGCGGTTTTGAATTGAAAGAGAGGTGAAAATGCGGTTTTGAAAGCGGTTTTGAATTGAAAGAGATGTGGAGAAATGAATTGAAAGAGAGGTGGAGGAACGATTATGAATTGAAAGAGAGGTGGAGGAGTGATTATGAATTGAAAGAGATAATTTATTTTGAAAATTAATTGCATAATGAGAGAGTGTCTTTTGTATGAGAGAGAAATAAATTTAATAAAATATTTGAAATAAAGGGAGCAACCGTTTGAATTGAAAGAGATAATTTATTTTGAAAATTAATTGCATAATGAGAGGGAGTGTTTGTTTTATGAGAGAGAAATAAATATTAGGAGATGCGAGTAGTGGCCAAACGTGAACAATTTGATTATTACTGAGCGGTTACCACTTTCTTCCGTAGTTTTCACCGTCACCATTTACATCCACTTTCTTACGAATGAGTAGTTTTCACTAGTTACATCCACTCCCTTATAAGGAGTAGTTGAGCGGTTACCAAATTGAACACATGCAATTATGTTCACAAATAGATCTTATCATATCATGATTCTCACACAAAACATACAATGAAGAAGGAATAGGCACTTACCTTGATCCATGAGTGATCCTAATTGAGCAGTTACTTTATCTCCTTTATCCCAATCTATCTCTTAGCAATTCCGTACTTGTCACACACTTTCGTGATGGTTAACAGTGAGACAACTATTATTTGCAGAGACAGAACCCTATAGCCTTTAGTACCCAATCTCCATCAGATGTAGGTTTTCCATTAGGTATATCATCAGATATATATTTCTCAAATTAACCAATGGGCCTTTAATTCTATTATTATTATTAAATCATATTTGGGCCCAAAGCCCAAACTCTAAGTCATGTGAGTCACTTTATAGAAATTAATATACATAATTTCTTACATTCTCCCACTTGACTCATATGAGTTATAATACTTTCATGATTTAATAATGACATAAATGCGCATTTAAAAGGCCTTACATAAATTGGTTCTATCATTATTCATAATCAAGAATACATAAATAATAAGAGTCATGGCGGTTACATGTCATTTGAATCAACACATCTCCTGTATCATTCTTTCTCCTTAATATGACTTTATAGTGAGAAATTCATAATAGGTTCAAACATAATGTCATTGTCATCAATAACAACATAATTTGTTTTCCACACCATAATAACATAATTTGCATGCATATACATAAAGTAGAAAACAACATAAATTTCAGAAATTTTATTTATCAATGAGCTCAGAGTGTCAAATAAGCATTAACAACATTCATAATTCACTAGTAGACATAATGCCCATATTTACAACATGACCAGTAAATGTTTTGGGCGGTAACCCTTTTGTTAAAGGGTCAGCAATCATAAGATCAGTGCTAATATGTTCTATTGACACTTTATGTTTCTGAACTTCTTCTTTAACGGCAAAGTATTTCAATTCCATATGTTTAGCACCTTTGGAATACTTGTCGTTTTTAGAAAAGAAGACTGCTGCGGAGTTATCACAATAAATTTTCAGCGGTTTGGCAATACTGTCAACAATTCCAAGTCCTGAAATAAAATTCCGCAACCAATTAGCCTGAACTGTGGCCTCAAAGCATGCCACAAATTCAGCTTCCATAGTGGACGCAGCAATGACTGACTGCTTCGCACTTTTCCATGAAATCGCTCCTCTGGCTAAAAGATACACATAACCAAATGTAGACTTTCGTGTATCCACACAGCCAGCAAAATCTGAATCTGTATATCCAATCACCTCAAGATGATCAGATCTTTTATAAGTAAGCATGTGATCCTTCGTTCCTTGCAAGTATCTTAAAACTTTCTTTGCAGCTTTCCAATGATCCAATCCTGGATTACTCTGGTATCTACCAAGCATACGAACTGCAAAACTAATATCTGGTCGTGTACAAGTTTGAGCATACATTAAACTCCCAACAATAGATGCATAAGGTATATTCTCCATCTGTTTCCGTTCCAAGTCATTCTTTCGACATTGCATGAGACTAAATTTGTCTCCTTTCTGTATTGGAACAGGAGATGTCGAACATTTATCCATTTTGAATCTCTCTAAAACTTTATTAATATATGCTTTCTGAGACAAACCTAACACAGTCCTTGTGATCTGTCACGGAATATTTCAATTCCTATCACATAGTATGCCTCGCCCATATCTTTCATCTCAAAGTTATTAGAGAGAAACTTCTTAGTCTCACTTAATAGACCAAGATCATTAGTTACAAGCAAGATATCATCAACATATAGAATCAGGAATATAAACTTGCTCCCACAGATCTTCAGGTATATACACCGATCAACAATGTTTTCCTTAAACCCAAAGGACACAATAGTATTATTGAACTTAAGATATCATTGCCTAGAAGCCTGTTTAAGCCCGTATATTGATTTCTTAAGTTTACACACCATGTGTTCCTTTCCTTCTTCAATGAACCCCACTGGTTGGTCCATATAAAAATCCTCTTCTAAATCCCCATTCAGAAAAGCAGTTTTGACATCCATCTGATGCAACTCAAGATCATAATGAGCTACTAATGCCATGATAATTCTAAAGGAATCTTTCTTAGAAACAGGTGAAAATGTCTCCTTATAATCAATGCCATCCTTTTGAGTAAAACCTTTGGCAACAAGTCGGGCCTTGTAATGTTCGATATTGTCATGAGAGTCACGTTTAGTCTTAAAGACCCATTTACACCCGACTCTCTTGCATCCTTCTGGCAATTCTATAAGGTCCCATACATCATTCTGTGCCTTTGATTTAAGCTCATATTTCATGGCATCTAACCACTTATCAGAATTATCATCATTGACGGCGTCTGAAAATGAAACTGGATCATTATCAATACTTAAGTCATTTTCTGACTCTTGTAGATAAACCACATAATCATTCGAAACAACAGACTTTCTTTCTCTTTGAGATCTTCTTAATACTATTTCTTGTGGTTGTTCTACTACAGGTTCATTGTTTTCTTCATGATCATTAATTTGTTGTTCTTCTTCATCGTTGAGTGACTCAACTACATTAGGAACAACAATACTTGAAGTAAAGGTACTAGTTAAAGGAACTTGTACTCTAACTTCCTTAATCTCCACATTTTGTGAAATATTACTCCCACTGGTTTCACCATTTTCAATGAACCGTGCATTTCCAGTTTCAACAATTCTTGTGTTATGGGTAGGACAGTAAAACATATACCCTTTTGACTTTGCTGGATAACCAATGAAATATCCACTGATTGTTCTTGCATCCAATTTCTTCTCTTGCGGATTGTATATTCTGACTTCTGCCTGACATCCCCAAACATGCAGGTGTCTCAAACTGGGTTTCCTTCCTGTCCACAATTCAAAAGGTGTCTTTTGAACTGCCTTACTAGGAACCCTGTTCAACAGATACATGACAGTTTTTAAAGCATACATCCACAATGAAACAGGTACAGTTAACTTACTTAACATGCTCCTAACCATATCCATTAAGGTTCGATTACGCCTTTCTGAAACACCATTTTGTTGTGGTGTACCTGACATTGTGTATTGAGCACAAATACCACGTCTCTCAAGGAACTTAGCAAACAGACCAGGGTGTTGTCCACTTTCATCATACTTTCCATAATATTCACCACCTCTATCTGACCTGAAAATTTCCACCTTTCTATCTAATTGCCTTTCCACTTCATTTATATAAACTTCCAAGGCATTCACCACTTGCAATTTTTCATGCAGTAAATAAACATAACCATAACGTGAAAAATCATCAATAAAGGTGATAAAATACCTTTCTTTATTGAAAGAACTTGCATCAAAAGGTCCACATATATCAGTGTGTATAATTTCAAGAAGCTGAGTACTTCTTGTGGCTCCCTTCTTTGTGTGTTTTGTTTGTTTGCCTTTAATACAATCCACACATACATTCAGATCAGTAAAATCCAAACTTGGAAGTATTTCATACTTTACCAATCTCTCCATTCTTTCCTTGGAAATATGTCCCAAACGTTTGTGCCACAAGAAAGCAGAACATTCATTCACCAAACTTCGTTTAGTGCCAACATTATGATGCGAGGTCATAAGAGTTTCAGCATATAGCTTATCGAGATTCAATCTATATAATCCATCATAAAGAGTATCAGATCCAATAGACTTAAGTCTTGCCGCAATATTAGTCATTTCAATGACATGTTCGTGCATAGTACGAGAACCATCAAATTTCATGGTGGTTAATATACTCATTAATGTCCCAACAAGAGACTTATCAGTAGTTTGGGAGCGCTCTTCCACAAATTTCATAAATTCTTTTGCACCATCAGTTTTGGGAAGAGCAAACTTAATATTACTTGCTATGCTCATTCGCATAAAGATACAGGAACAATACTTGATCACACATGCTTAACATTAATACTTTGAGTCATAAACTAATCATACTATACAAATTCAGAAAACATTCTATGTATACTAATGTTCTCCTTTGGGAGATTCATTAATACACAAAACATAATGATGCTAATAGTATTAACTTTATTTGGCAAGATGTATGCATTAACTAGAAACACTTGTTATCTTTGGATATACAAGCAAAACTAATAACACATACTCACTACCAACAATCATATCCATTAATTATAAGGACAACTAATCAACCTTTGGGTGATCCATAATGCCCTATAATAATGAATTTCCATTTACCCATATATATAAATAATTTAGCATCCATTCTATAGGTAATTGGAATAAAATTTATCAGTAATCTGGAATTAAATAAAACTTAAAGATTTGATCACTTTGGTGATTACAAATCTATCATACAAATAATTCCATAAATAATATCATTAATTGAAATAAAATTTCATCATCCATAATTTGGAATTAAATAAAACATAAAGATTTGATCACTTTGGTGATTACAAATCTATCATACAAATAATTCCATAAATAATATCATTAATTGAAATAAAATTTCATCATCCATAATTTGGAATTAAATAAAACATAAAGATTTGATCACTTTGGTGATTACAAATCTATCATACAAATAATTCCATAAATAATATCATTAATTGAAATAAAATTTCATCATCCATAATTTGGAATTAAATAAAACATAAAGATTTGATCACTTTGGTGATTACAAATCTATCATACAATTAATTCCAAAATTTTAATTTAAAAAATTAATACATAAAGCGGAAAAATAATTTTCCATTCCTCACTTTCAATCAATTAATTAAACTTTAATTTAATGAACATAATAAAATTTCATTAAAACTTTAATTAAACTTTAATTTAATGCAAATAAAATTATATTAAAACATTATACATAAAACAGAAAATAATTTTTCGTTACTCACTTTTAATTAATTAATTAAAGTTTAATTTAAATGTAAATTTAATTACATTATAACATAACCTAAATTACAGAAAAGTAACAATTGATTAAACTTTAATATGAGTGCAGCAAAGAATTCATGCATTTCATGATGGCAGAGAATAATTCATACATAAATTCACTAATTGGATTCTTTTCATGCATTTTATTATATTATATTATAATATAATATTAATAAAATTGATAACTTAAGGCACAGTAAATCAAATTTGCTTCTTTTTCGTGAAGCAAAATTGCTTAAGCTGTAGGGATGTCGTTAACCACCCCTCTCACAATGAGTCATCGTGCCGCAGCAGCAGCCACTTTCTTGCATTTGGGTTCAAAAGGTTTTACGCCGTTAATGGCGTTGATCCATAAACCCTAATTTTAAAAATTAGGGTTCTTCAATTGGGATTAATTAAAATTAGGGTTCTTTAATTTTGATGGTTTAGGACAATTAAGGATCTATTATAGAGGAATGGAAACCTTAATCTATAAATCCTAATTTTAAAATTAGTGTTCTTAAATTGGGAATATTTTAAAATTAGGGTTCTTCGAATTTTGGAAAAACATTAATGGAGAATCACAAAAATGAGCAACAAGGCTCTGATACCACATGTAAGTCAAAACATGAATAAACGTAAATTGAACACATGCAATTATGTTCACAAATAGATCTTATCATATCATGATTCTCACACAAAACATACAATGAAGAAGGAATAGGCACTTACCTTGATCCATGAGTGATCCTAATTGAGCAGTTACTTTATCTCCTTTATCCCAATCTATCTCTTAGCAATTCCGTACTTGTCACACTTTCGTGGTGGTTAACAGTGAGACAACTATTATTTGCAGAGACAGAACCCTATAGTCTTTAGTACCCAATCTCCATCAGATGTAGGTTTTCCATTAGGTATATCATCAGATATATATTTCTCACATTAACCAATGGGCCTTTAATTCTATTATTATTATTAAATCATATTTGGGCCCAAAGCCCAAACTCTAAGTCATGTGAGTCACTTTATAGAAATTAATATACATAATTTCTTACAGTTACCACTTTCTTCCGTAGTTTTCACCGTCACCATTTACATCCACTTTCTTACGAATGAGTAGTTTTCACTAGTTACATCCACTCCCTTATAAGGAGTAGTTGAGCGGTTACCACTCTCTTCCACTTCCTTATAAGGAGTAATTTTCACCAGTTGCATAAAAAAAAATGCTCATAAATTTTGACACATTTTGAACCCTCTTCCTCCACGCTCCATGTTCTTCTCCTACTCTCACCTATCTTAGTCCTTCTTCAATCAATCACCACTGTACAACAACAACCACCATTGCTTCCTCCTTCTCGCACTTCCCAAAGCGTTCTCATTGTTATAGGAATTGTACATTTTTGTTTCTATTGCTTTCTTAATTTTTTTTATATTTTTGTATGAATCCTAAGCCCAGCTTTGCGGGCAAAGTTTTTATGTCTACTGATGCTTTGATCTATTAGATATTACATAAGTTGGAAGTTTGGTAATTTGTATTTAGTTTTTTTTTTTTCAACTTCTTTGCCAATGGAAGATGTGGATTCAATTGATATGGTGATAGATTCTACCACTTCCAACATACAACCATTTGCATTATGTTTTGACATTATTTGCTGGTCCATTTTTTTTAAACCTTAATTTTAATCTTGATAACCTTACAAAGTTCAAGATTACACCAAAGTTAAATCAAAATTTAATATTCAAAAACAATAAAATGAAAATATAAAAAATTTAACATAAAATCTTAATTAAACTATTATCAATGATGCATTTAAATAATTTACATATCTTCTCATATAATTTAATATTTATTAAAATTATATGAATATATAAATAGTAAAGTCCCCGTACCTCTCGCATGCTAAGCAAGCGCTCTACCATCTAAACTACATCCCTATATATTCTATAGATACACCGCACTGAGTGTTTAATTTGAAAATTAAAGAAATAAATATTTTAAAGAGAAAAAAATTCAAAACTTACTTTAAATAAACTAAAATTGGCATAATCAAAATGAATTAAAACAATGGATCAGCCAAAACATATTGAGATTGAGTCAAGAGATTTAAGACTACTCCACTCAATCAGAATAAAAAATACCAACATAACCATAAAAAAAAAAATACAAACGTACAAAAATTTGTTTCTATTAAAATATAATATGGAGATGCGGGGTATCGATCCCCGTACCTCTCGCATGCTAAGCAAGTGCTCTACCATCCGAACTACATCCCCTATGTGTCTTTTTAAGAAAAGTTTTAAAATATTTATTTAATCTTGGAACTATTTCCAAAAAGTATTAAATATAGTTAAATTTTTAATATAATTATTATAATAAAAAATTAATATACAAAATATAATTATAAAAATATTTTTTTATTGATTCTTATAATTATAAAATAACATTTCTTTCAATTTTTTTATTATTTTCACTTATTATTAATAGTTTATATATATATATATATATATATATGATGATGATGAAAATTAAAGAGTTGGTTAATGAATATAAAAAATTAAAAATAATAATTATAAAATTAATCTCTATAATTAATTAGTTAATTAATGAAATTTCATTCACTACAATAAAATAATTAAATAACAACTAATTTTAGAAATAAAAAAATAATTAGTTAGACTAAATTAAATACTATTTTATAAATTAAAAAATTATTAGTATATAAAGTGATATTTATTAATAAATTAATTACTAGACTAAGTTAATTTATCATTTTATAAATTAAAAAATTATTGATATGTAAAGTGTTTTCTATTATTAAGAAAATAATTAGTAATTAAAATCTTAATAGTTAATGTTAGATACCAATTTAAAAATTAATTTATAATTTTTTATTAATAATAGAAAATACTTTAAATATAAATATAAGTAACTTTTTAATGTATAAAATAATATTTAACTTAGTTAATATAATTACTATTATTTTATATTTCTAAATTAGTTTTTATTTAATAATTTTTTTTTATATTGATTTGACTAATTTTGCATGTGTTTGAGTGAAAAATTAATTTCACCTATTTATATATGTGTGACATCAACATCAAATTTTATTTGACTAAGTTATGGACAAGTTTTTTATTAACAACCCGAATAGAATGTTGATAATGGATTTTAGTTACTTATTTATAGTCTTCGTATAATAATACTTTTGATATAATGTAATTAAGATACCAATTATCTTATATTGTCATTCTTTTATAGGATTTACAAAATTTAAGAAAGTAAATCACACTTTTAAGACAAATCGTGATTAATTTTGTATCATCACAACTTCTTCCACATCCAGATAGGACACTAGATAGAAGATAACTCCATGCAATTGTACTAAACACATATATATTATTAACTTTAACTAAACACAAAATAATAAAAAAAAAATATTTATTTCATTTCTTATATTTGCATGTTTGTTAAAATTATAAAATAAGTTTTAGATTTTTATCTCCTTAAAATATTTTCTTCAATTTTAATTTTTTGAAAAAAAAATCACTATTTTTTTATAAAAATTATTTAAACTAGAGAAATAAAATTTATGTTAAATTTTAAACTTTTAAAATTCCACTTGTTAATAATATAAAGACGAATGAATATCTCATTTTATTCCCTCTAGTCTTATCTTATTATTATTTTACTTACATAGGAAGTCATTTGTATTCTTAGTGACTTGAGTGTCAAAGAACCTTTTGTAGGTGCATCGCCACTCGTTGGAACAACTTAGATATTCTTTCAATATTTACTTACATCTTAAGGGAATGACAACTCATCCTCGATAAAAATATATACAAATTTAGAAATTAATTTATAAATATTTATTAATAATAGAATATGTAACACCCCATAATTTACATATAACTATTATAATACCGGTTCTACATATTTCTATACAAGTTTACAGTTTTTCAAAATATTCCTAATACGTGATTAGGACATATAGAATTTTATAATATACGCAATTAAATCAAAAGAGAAAACCAAGTTACATGATCAATTTCTCAAATTATACAATCTTCTTCAAATCCCAACATTAAAACAATCACATAAATCTCACATGGATCTACACATCCAAGATATTCAACAAACAACGTCTTCCGGAAGACCCGTATTAAGTAAGTCCTACCAGAGACTAACACCTGATCCAAAGATTACCAGCGAATCCAACAGACAGGATCAGGGTAAGTTCAATACAACCCAAGCCGTGCATCTCATATGTCACGGTGTGCATGAACTCCCCCATCAGCTTTTCACCACCTGATGTCTTAGTCTATGTGACTTAGATCATCAGTGAAGCTCGGAGATCTCTGTTACCACATAGACATCAATACTTAATACACATCAAACATCAGTCCATACATTATCCCAAATGTATGAATTCAATTCCACACCATTTCATCATACAATATCATTCCAAATACGATCCACAACATTCAAAATTTTATTTGACATAAAAAATAACACTTATTTCCACAAATTTAAATTATATATAAACAAACAATCCAATATATATAAACACACAACATCCCTGCAAGAGAAATTGAATATTGGGACCACGTCCCTTTCACATCCAGATCTTCTAGCCTAGGGTTCTATTAAAAATTAAATTTAGCTTTCCTTACCTCAATTGTTTGCTTTCCAAGCAACTTTTAGAATTTTATTCCCCACCGTTTGGATAAGCTTCAAGATTTACGGGCCTAATGCAAATTATCCAAACAGAACAAAATTTCAGTATATAATAGAATAAGTTGAGAGGATTAAACTTCTCAACTGACCCCACCAAGATTGATGACTAAATCCTAAAGAAAACAGAGAACAAAGGATATTTAGAGTAAAAATGAACTTACTCTGTTTGAAAATCTGATAGGGTAAAAATGTTCCTGAACTAGATTCTAAAATAGATGAAGATTCTAAAATAGATGAAGATTGGGAGAAAAAATTAAGAGAGAGGGAAAGAAGAGAATATGGAGAGAAAGAGAAATGGAGATAAGAAAGAAAAATAAGAAGAAAGAAACTATGCGTGGGGTCTCTGTTTTTGCTTTTTTTAAAAAGAAAAGGGGCTGTTACAGAATATACTCTAAATTCCAATAATCTTTAAGTTTATACTCTAATAATGTTTTAGTAAATAAATATATTTCAATTATTTTTAAGTCATTATTAACTTTATTTTTATTTTACTTTTTAAAATTATTTATGACCTATTATATTATTTTATGCATTTTAAAAAAACATAAACTCTGTTCAGAATTTGGTTTTCGAAAACCTGAATTCCAACTAGAATACATTGTCGAAAAGTGTAGAACAAGTCAAAACTGAGATTTCAATAGTGTGTACTGCAATGGCAACTTGACAATAAAGAGCACAATGTGCTATGTTTGTAAATAAATAAAATAACGTGTTATTGCTGTCAAAAAAATTTATAATACGAAAAGGCGTTTTATAATTGCATTTGTTGTTGAATCTGAAAAAATAATTATAATTCCAAATCTAAGTTTTTAACAACTTTTTATAATTGCATGTATGTTTATAATTACTGTTTTGAAATAATTAATGTAAATTCTTGAGTATGTATTAGAGGTTGGAAATTGCATATTAAATGAGAACAATAGTAATTTTATGGAGTGTTACAAATTGCGAACAACTTAGTTATGAGTTGAAAATAAACATAAAAATATCTTCTGTGATTAACACTTTAAAAACTTAAATCTTTTTAGTTAAAATATTGTGAACATATTGCATACTTTTAATTCAATTACACTTAACGTAAAAAGAAATTGCTATAAAATTAGAACACTAGTTTTGAAAAATAACATTTCCCTGTTTTACTTTTGATGTTGAGCCATGTTCTAGATTTTACTTTGATAAAGTTTATAGCAATAATAAAGTAAAAAAAATTAATATATATATATATATATATTTTACTTTTTTATAATTGTTGTTATTTAAGTATATCATCTTCCATAATAATATTTAATATAAAAAACTTTATAAAAAAAATCAAAAGAATCATCCTAAAACACAATATTGTTACATTTACCCAAATATAAACTAAACACAATTTTGTAGAATTATCGTTTGGTAAAACTCTTGAAAATATAAATTGCACTCAAAATTCAATTTGTTAAATAATAAGATAAAACTAGAGAGAATAAAAGCCGATATTCATTCGTGTTTGTATTATAATATGAACAACAAGTTGATCTTTTAAAAATATAAATTTAACATAAATTTTATTTCTTTATTCAAAAATAAATTTATAAAAAAAAAATAGTGATTTCATATTTTCAAAAACTTAAAATTAAAAAAAATATAAACATAAAAGTTCCACTTAAATTTATTTTCAGTCTGTAGTCAATTCTTTATTATTTTTAACTCCCAATACTCATTTTAAAATAAAATAAAAAATAGAAAAAAAGTGGAGATGCGGGGTATCGATCCCCGTACCTCTCGCATGCTAAGCGAGCGCTCTACCATCTGAGCTACATCCCCTATATACCTTCCTTAATTAAAGTGTTAAAAGTGTAACTATTTCCAAAAAGTATTAAATATAGTTAAATCTTTAATATAATTATTATAATAAAAATTAATATACAAAATATAATTATAAAATATTTAATTTTTTTATTGATTCTTATAATTATAAAATAACATTAATTTCAATTTTTTATTATTTTCACTTATTATTAATAGTTTATATATATATATATGATGAAAATTAAAGAGTTGGTTAATGAATATAAAAAAGTAAAAAAAGAATAATTATAAAATTAATCTATATAATTATTAATTAATGAGGTTTGATTCACTACAAGAAAATAATTAAATAATAATTTAGAAACAAAAATTAATTAATTAGACTAAGTTAGATACTAAGTAAAAAATTATTACTATATAAAGTAATTTCTATTATTAATAAATTAATTAGTAGAATAAGTTAGTTTACTATTTTATAAACTAAAAATTATTGATATATAAAGTGATTTCTATTATTAATAAAATAATTAGTAGTTAAAATCTTAGTAAATGTTAAATACGAATTTAGAAATTCATTTATAATTTTTTACTAATAATTAAATTTATTAATTTATAATTAATAATAGTAACTAATTATTTTATATTTATAAATTAGTTTTTATTTAATGATTTTCTTATAGTGATTTGATTTATTTTGCATGTTTGAGCGAAGAAATTGACTTTTTTCACCTATCTATTTATATATGTATGACATCAACATCAATTTTTATTAATAATAAGTTATGGATGAATTTTTTATTAACAACTCAGTTGAATTTTAGTTACTTATTTATAATCTTCGTATAATAATAATTTTGATATTATGTAATTAAAAGATTAGTTCTTATATTTTCATTCTTTTATAGGATTTACAAAATTTAGGAAAGTAAGTGACACTTCAAAACAAATCGTGTTTAATTTTGTATTGTCACAATTTCTTCCACAATCAGAGAGGATCCTAAATACATACAAGATAACTCTATACAATGTTATTGTACTAAACACATATATATTATTAATTTTAATTAAACATAAAATAATAATAAAAAATTTATTTCATCTCTTATATTTACATGTTTGTTAAAATTATAAATAAGTTTTAGATTTTTATCTCCTTAAAATATTTTCTTCAATTTAATTTTTTTGAAAAAAATGAAATCACTATTTTTTTGTTTTATAAAAAATATTTAAAATAGATAAATAAAATTTGTTAAGTTTTAAACTTTTAAAATTTCACTAGTTGATAATACAAACACGAATGAATATTTCCTTTTATTCTCTCTAGTTTTATCTTATTATTTAACAAATTGAATTTGAGTTCAAGAGTTTAACCAAACTATAATCCCTATATGTTATTCTAAAACACTATATTCTTAGAAAGACAAAATTGTGTTTAGCTTATATTTGGATAATTGTGTTTTACGACAAAATTCAATTTATATGTAACAATATTGTGTTTTAGGATGGTTCTTTTAATTTTATTACTGCTATAAACTTTATCAAAATTAAAATCTTTATATACCAATCTCTTTTTACGTTAAATAAGTAAGAAGTGTACTTGAATTAAAAGTATGCAATATGTTCACAATATTTTAACTAAAAAGATTTAAGTTTTTAAAGTGTTAATCACACAAGATATTTTTATGTTTATTTTCAACTCATAACTAAGTTGCTCGCAATTTGTAACACTCCATAAAATTACTATTGTTCTCCTTTAATATGCAATTTTTCAAACCTCTAATACATACTCAAGAATTTACATTAACTATTTCAAAACAGTAATTCTAAACACATTTACACATGCATTCATAAAAAGTTATTAAAAACTTAAATTTGGAATTATAATTATTTTTTCAGATTCCACAAAAAATAATTATAAAACAGAATTTATGTTTTTTTTACTAATTAGTGGTGAAACACCAATTTTTAAAGTTGAAATTTTTCTGAAAAAATTCAGTCAAACCCATTCATTTTAATAGTTATAATTAAAATAATATTTTATTTATTTATTTTAAAATGATAAAATAAAAAATAATTATAAAATCAGAATTAAAATATCAAAACAGTTATAAGAGATTAAAACCAAAATATAAAAATAAAATTTTCAGTTAAATTTATTTTTAGTCTATATACACTACCAGAAAAATCATTGAATAGAAACTAATTTTAGAGACAAAAAATAATTAGTTGTTATACTGAATAAATTAAAGATCATTTTAGAGAAAAAAAATTGGTTTCTAAATTAGTTTATATTATTGTTAAATAGTTTCTAAAGTTGTATCTAATGAGTTAGCAAGATTTTTGCTACAAAATTTAGAATTTAAATAATTGGTAGTTAAAACCTTAATAGCTAATTAGATACCAATTTATAAAGTATTTAACAATATTAGAAATCAAAAATGATTTTAGTATCTAAAATATCACTATAAAAACTAATTATTTTTTTTTCTAAAATTAGTTTCTTTTCAATGATTTTCTATTTATTTTCATTCTATAAACTTTGAAAATATTGTCATAGTTTTTATAAAATGTTGCATAAATTTTGCTTTGATTGTCTATAAAATATTTTTTAAAAGTTTCATCTCTCCATAAATTTAAATTATTATTTTTAATCCCTAATATTCTTATTAAAATAAAAATATTTATTTAACAAATTTTAAGAGTTTTTTTAGATATCACATATTAAAACTATATCACAACATTAACATGAATTATTTAGAATGTTCACCCAACCTTTTACTCAATATATAAAAATTAACTAGTATAGTATTTAACACTATGAATTAAAAGTAATAGTTTTTAATTTAAATTAGAAAAAAATAAAAATCATTAATTATCCAATTACAGAAACAATTAACTCATCCTTATATTTTTCGATAATAAAAATGATTCATAAAAGAAACACACCAAAAACTTATTTGACAAAAAAGAAATTATTTTATCGAGGACGTGTAAAGCGTCTTTCTAATATGCACAATTATTTCAAATTATTATGTCACATAATAAATTATTTACAATTATATTTTTTATAAAAATGTAATTAAATAAAAATATAAAATAGGAAAAAATTAGAAATGGAGATGCGGGGTATCGATCCCCGTACCTCTCGCATGCTAAGCGAGCGCTCTACCATCTGAGCTACATCCCCATCTTTATTAATATTAATTAAATTATATATAAAATATACTGATATAGTATAAAATTTACCAATCAGTCATATCATAAGAATAAAAAGTATTATTTTTCTTTTAGAAAACACCAACTTAAGTGTGTATGGTAAGATTTGTTCCATTAGAGTACAAAATAAAAAGTCTAAAAGTGATGTGGAAAAGCAAGATCTACAAAAGTTCATGTAAAAACCTCTATTTCTTGTATGATATGAAATTTAAAAAATTAGTTAACAAATATAAGAATATAAAAAATCATAAGTGTTAAAGTAACAGATATAAAAACCAATCTGCCATATTAACTGCTATAACCAAAGTTTGAGGTAGTTTATTTTATTGAGTGTAATGTAAATTAATTCATATCTATTAAAATATTACACATTTTTGCATAGATTAATACATGTTCACACTGATTTCGAGAATTTATTGGTTGTGGAATAAAATAGTTAATATTTTTTAAAATAATTTGAAATAAATAAATATTATAAGAATAGGCACGTATAATACATTGTTATGGTTCAATTTACATCTTCAAATAAAATATATACATAAAGTAGATATAACGAGAAGACAAAGTTTAGGAATTGGATCTTTCTATCACGAGAAATGTTCATATTTAAAAAAGTGAGTTTATATTTTTTTTAAACTATTCGGATTACATTTTATCAAATTTTTGCGAAAAAATTGTCTTATTATTTCTTTTGTAATTTTAATTTACTTTTTTATATTTACATTTCAATAAATCTTTGGATCATGCTATGAACTTTCAAGCTATTATTCACTTATATTTTTTCAAGTTGAAATATATGTTTCATAAGTTTTAAGAAATACCTTCAAGCATTTTTTCTAATGGATATTACAAAAGTAGCACTCTCTAATTTTCCAACCTTCATTGCCTGCACAATTTTCTTTTGAAACCTGACGAATAGTTCATTAATAACCTTTGCATCAAACTTTTGAGACAAGAGAGGCTCCAGTGCTGCTCGTGCGTGCTTGGAAATGATTTCGGCTCTTATATTTTCATCATCACCACCTTCAATGTTTAGGCCTTCTTCCCAAACCGAGATTACAACTTCGAATCTTTGAACAAACAATGACCCTTCTTCCTCAATCACCTGCTTAACTTCCTCAACCGTAGGTTCATACACTGCTATGTTAAACGACTCTAATTTTGCTTCTTCAATCAAACCCTACGGTGCAGATTTTAACGGCATAACTAGTTAATTATCATTACAAACTTACTGGTATAATCAATTAAAAAAACTGTTGTTTACCTCCAAGAACATCTCATTGAGTGTTAGACTCACTATTTCCCAACTTGTTCTTCTACGAATTTCGTGATTACCAAGAAACAACAAGACCATTGCTCCTCCAGACACAAGTTCCTCCGAACGTAATTTCAGAAATAATTTGAAGTCTTGTTGAAACTGTTTAAGGTAAGCTTTGTGTACCTCAGGAGGGCTTGTGCTAACTATATGGCAATGACCCTTGTTAAGTGATGACCCCAATAATGGATCCTATACAATCAAAATATGAGATGAATGAAATCAAGTATTTGGGAGTGAGAAAAGAGAAAACCATTGTACTAGATTTAACTAAGAGAGTTATAAATAGAAACAAAAAACAAACCTAACACAATGGTATAGTATAATATGGTTGACTTTAGATGAGAAGAAAAGAGTAAACTTATATCTAACCTGAGAAAGCCAGTGTAGACTGTTGGAGGAATGAAAAAGGTTTATGGAATTACTGGGAAAGAGTCTTCCATAGAAGGATCCAGGTGTGGCATTAATAAAGCATGAATCAGACCTGCATCTTTTCTCTTGTAGCAGTTTTGTATAAAAATCTGGAAGTGACTTGAAGGTGGTGTTGAAATCATTTCCAAATAAATCATTGAGATAAAATTGGAATGAGGGTAGATCACGGTTTAAGTGAGTGCATGCAGCATGAACAATATTAATAATATTTGATGTTACAAGAAGTGTATTTGGTCCCACAGAACAACCTAAATCTGCTACTTTCATGCAGTTTGGAGAAGAATCAGAACATAGACTCGTTATTGTTTCTTCAAGTATGTGTTTGGCTTTAAGCATCATTTGTCTCTGCAATAATCAAAGTTAGATGAATATATAGAGGAAAAGGAAACAAAATTACACAGAATGGTAAGTGATGAAGTTAGATGAGGTTATGAAGATAAAGATGGTACTTGTATGGAGGAGTTGTTTGCGTAACTCATTTCTCCCTGTCCACCGTTCATGTGAAGGGATGGTGGATCTCTTTCCATTGATGAAGCACTCAAAGGATTGAATCAATGATCATTGGCTTGAGACTATTCTCACCTTTAATAAACTATGAAAATATTTGAACTTCATTTCTAATATTTTAAATACTTATCAATCTTGTAAACAATGCATGCATGTGGTTGCCGATAAAAAAAAAAATGCATGCATGTGGTTTCAGAGACAGGACATGTGATTTTTTTTCATCTTCTATATGATTTTCTTTGGTCCTCTTTCTTAATTCATATATTTTCATCTTCATGTGATATATAAGGTGTGAACTTAGTAATTAAAAGTATAAATACTAAAAGTCTAATAAGGCTGAAGAATCTCAATATTGATTTCTTCTTCTGCAACCTAGGGTGCAGGAAGAAACTGCCCTCAATATTTTGTAATATAAATAGGTAGCTCGATCAACATGTGGAGTGTTTTTTTATAAAGAATTAATTAAATCTTCTGATTTTATCATCAGAGAACTTGCAAGTACACCCACTTGACAAATATACTTAACAAACATCTGAGAAGCTGTGAAGAAAAGAATAAAATATATCACAAGTAACATTCTGAAGTATGAAGGAAGAAAGAAAGGAACACAGACTTTGAAGAGTAGTTAATTTATTTTGGTGAAAGTCCAGTAAAAATATTATGAGGAATACTTCAACTATTTTCATTTAATATATTATTTTTTGATAAAAAATAATGTCTCTACACTATGTATAATTAATGTTATTGTCAACAATTTTTTTAGGTATTATAATGTTGTGCAAGTTGTGTCATTTATTTTTTTAATGGTGTGCAAGTTGTCTCATTTGCACATGAAATCATCTTTATCTAAGAATTTTTGCACATAAATAATCCCATGTTTAACTAATAAAAAAGAGGGAGAGAGAAATAAATAAAGTTATGAATAGTTATATAAATATATAATTTAGTTAAAAATAAAAAAAATATTGATAATAGAGCATACTTTTAAAATCAATCATTCTTATTTTTTTAACATAGTTTATGAATCACTTTATACAATGAATATTTTTTTTGTCTTTAAACTAGCGTTGATTTAATGATTTTTTTTATAATAGATGTATTCAAAAAGAAAAGAAAAATTGGTTTGCAAATGAGTAAAGCAAAATATTTATTATAGTTTTAAAAAAATGGTTTGTAAATGAGTAATGATATTAAAAAGGGGCAAATTGGATGGAATGATAGAAAACTTTTGGGAAAAATAAAATCAGTTTATAAAATAAATGACAATGATAAAAAGTATATTAATAATAAAGTGATAATGAGATAAATGAGAAAGTGAGTGTGTAGTTATAATTTTCTTTATGTAAATACTAAGTATTATTATGCAAAAGAAAGCAAATATATGTAAAATTCCAGAAAATATTAAGAGTGTTTGTAATATAGTATGTTACTATTCTAATTTTTTTTTATTATTATAAAAATAAATAATAATATATATATAAATAATTAGTGAATTGAAACAATTTTAATTTAATAGGATGTATGAAGGAATCATAATCTGAGTTTATTGTGACTATATTAATAAGCAGTTTATATTAAATATAAAATTTCTCGCATATATAGAATAATAAAATATATTTTGAAATCTAAACACTTCTTTCCATTTTAAAATTTAAAGAAACTGATTTCATAATTTAAATTGATAACATAGTTTTGTATTTTTATTTAAACAGTAGTAGGTTTAATGAGTCTTTGGAGAAAAAAGTCTTAGAAGATTTAATAATAATAAATCCTAAGTCAGTCATATATGGATTATTATACCACCCCAAGTCAAACATTTAAAACAATTAATTTATAGGGTTTTTTATTATATATTTGCTCAATTTGCTGATTTTTACTGAGAAATTCAAACTTATACTTTGATTTTTTGCAACATCTTTAACACCTTCATCTTAAAATATAATCCTTAAAACATCTTTAATGAAAACTAGAGCTTCTCTCTAAGTCTAAAAAAATAAAATTGTTTTAATATAATTTTTTAATAGTGTTAGGTGTATGAATACGAAAGCTTTTTGTTTTAAAACCAAAGACATGATTAATGAAATTTTCAGCCAATGTAAGCAAAAACATGACTAATATAAACATTTTAAGAAAAATACTTCAAACCACATAATCGATTATATTGTTTGCAATTAAATTCAAAGATGAAACATCCTTTAAAATATATAATAAATTGTATATATTATGTAAATATAATTGTTTGAACTACTTTTGCCTTCCCTTTTTTTATTTGTTATTTAAGCTTTGTAGATATATTAAGAAAAACTAATTGAATGTATTAGTTCTTATGATAAATAATATTATTTTACTGAAGTCTTAATTTTTCATTAAATATTAACTTTTCTTACTTAAACTAATTTTTTAAATTAAAATACTATGATTGAAAATATATAAATAAAGGTTAATAAATTTTATGGTATGTGATGTGAATAAGCAATGTTGCAATATATATAATTGATTTTTTAATAAAAAATTATTTATAGGGACATAATAATGGATTATGTTTTTGTATAAAATTTTATGGACATTGAGAACTTTACAAATTTATTCATTTAATTTTTTTAAAATAATGCAAGTTCGGAAAACAAAATTATTTAACCTTATGTTTTATACAATAGTTTTGGTCTATTAATTGTCTTACAAATTCTAATTTACAGGTAAAATATATTTTTCTTTTATACTTATTATTTTTATTGTATTCGTTAATTTTGAAAGATTTCAAACAAAGCATAAATTTATTTTTTTGTATAAATATGTTTAGTCTCTTCATTTATATTTGTAAACTACTCTAATTTTGTTTTTATATACAGATTGAATTTATTTTCTTAACATTAAATGGATTAAAACCTTTACCTTCCTTAGTATAATATGTTTTTTAGACTCTACAATCAGGAAGATAATTCTGTATCTAGAAATATTTTCTGGATAATCTTAAATACATTTAAAAATTACATTCTGTTCTGTACAATCTGAAAGATAATTTTGGATCTAGAAATATTTTATGAATTGTACAATTCAAAATATATATTATAGTAAAACGATGTTATAAATTATATTATACGAAAACTTTTACCAGATTTATAAATAAAAAAATTATTGTTTCTAAATTGTACAATTTATAAATATTTTTTAAGAACGATATAGTCTTTTTCAAATTGTAAATTGTGTATTATCATATTTCTTTCTACTCTTTTCATCACTCATATCCATCTTTATATCATATAATTATGAATTATATAAATTGGCAATAAAGATTTATGTTCATAAGTATATTTCAGTTTTTTAGTAGAAGATATTTCTGATGACGGATTCAAAATGATTTGTTCCTTATTTTTATAATGATAATAAAAATTTATACAATAAGTTTGAGTTTTTAAAAAATTAATGTATTTTTTATTTTTTAAAATTGTGTTAGAATTATCATAAATCTAATAAATATTTTTTAATTTAACACTTTACCGATATATGTCCTACGGTGTCGTGTGTCGCACCATTTTAAAATAATGTCGGAGCCTCGTAGCTCCTATCACTCAGTATATGGTTTTCAAACTAGAAGAATATTTAATAAGAGAAAAATTCTTACAACAAACTTATAATATGAACACATTCTCTACTTTACTAAAAATTGATTTAAAAAATCTACTTTTACTAGAAAATAAAACAAAGTTATGAATAAAATAATAACTAACAAGGTAAAATGCTAAGCTAGTATTCTGAGACAATTATTGATATTACTTTTAGGGGAGCATTATCCAAAACTATATCACGATGATGTGTTGTTTATAGCATCCATACAGGAAAAAAAAAGAAAAACACGAGTGAAGTAGTAAAATAAAGGAAGAGGGTGTTTATTGGAATAGGGATTAGGCAAAGATGTGTGTGATTATTTACTAAACATGTCTCTGATTGTGGGGAGTTTGATCTCTCCCTTCTGAGAAAGAGGAATGCTGATGTTTCCAATGACTGGAAGGTCAATGATGAGTTCAATATCCAATTGATAATCAATGTCCCAATCTGCACCAATGTCCCTTGCCAAGCTCAGCAACACAGTGTGAGGAACCTTCACTGGCACATCCACCATTGTTGAGTCTTTTGCCTTCAACGATCCTGGGTCAGGTATTATCCCTGATGCTATCTCCCTTTTCACCACACAACAAAATCACAACACATTTCTCAAAATTCATAGATCAAATAACACACCTACACCCCGCTTTGTTTGACCTTTTCTTATCTTTTTATTTAAATCCACCCCACCACTGTTTCTCCCCACTAAATAAATAAAATTAAAACACCGAAATACTAGTTTATGTCCATTTTCATAAAACCTATGACCCATTCAACACAAATTGAAATTAAATTAAACAAAAAATATTAACAGATCCTGCGAAATCCAACAACCATCATCGTTTATTCACGATTCACCAAGAATGAAAGCAAAAACGAATCCCTTAACCCTAAAATAGGAAGAAGAAAAGAAGAAAAAAGAAGAGTGTACGAACCTGCCTGCACTTTTGAGGGAGTACTTGATCTCACATATAGGAATGGGAGTGGAATAGGGATTGGAGACAGAAATCTTGGCCAAGTACTGGACGCTGTCGCGGCTCACGCGCTGGAAATCGACGTCGGTGACAGTCGCCTCTGGCTTCGGCATGTTCGTGACTTTCTCCGAAACATAGTTCTTAGCTTTGTCCAACAACTGCGACATTTTCAGCGCTGCAAATATCACACTCACACCGATAACACCTAACGACACCTTCACTCCCAGACTCGTCGCACGCATACTTATAAACTGCAAAACCAAAGAAACGACACGCGCAAAGGCCAAACGCGATGCCGACACGTGACGAGGTGTCGTCGAACGTGGTCCCCTCCGGGTTCGCGGATCTGGACTTTCGGAGGCACAAGGGAATAGAATTAGATCCGAAAGTCTGATGATCAAAACATTAAAGAACTAATGCTCATTATCGCTGTCGTTTTATTTTCCTTTATGTCGTCTAACCGCGTAGGTTAAGTGTGCACACGCTACGCGTGTTGCTTCTCTCCTAATTCATTTGGATACTTAAAAGAGCAAAAAATTTGCTTTAACAAAACTATTCTATTTTAACAAAACTATTTTATTTTAAATAGAGTGACGATGTGGGGGTTATGTGGGCCAGATCACGGTGCGTCGTAATCCCCGTGGGCCGAGTGGGGCGGGTTGTCCCACCAGTAAAAATAAAAAAATAATTTTTTTTAAAAAAAATACTACATTAATTTATTATTTTAGTGTGATTTTTATTTTATTTTATTTAAAAGAAATGAATTTAATGTACTAAAAAATAATATTTTATTTTAATAATTTAAAGAAATATCTTATACATTACATACATATATATGAAAAAATAGATGCAAAACAAAATTTTAATCAAAACCTTCTAACAACTCTCATACTTGAATTTATATTTTTATCTTAATTAAATGAATTGAAACATGAATAAAAATTTAATTTTTCAGTAGTAGGAATAAATTTTTTTATAATTAATAAAATTTTAATTTTAAAAAAAAAAATCTTATGTGGGCTGGCCAGCAGACCTGCAAGTTACTTCTTATGCGGAATGAACTAGTAAAATGAGTCTGCATTCCTAACGTAGGGCAAGCTAACCCTACCCACATTATGTGGACTAAACGTGGACCAAACGCGAGATGAGTAGCCCACGTAATTTTAAATTATAAAAATTTAGCGTTGTTTTTATTTTAAAAAATATGAATACAAAATTATTTAATAAAAACACAAAATAATACAAAAATACATTGTTTTTTCAAAATTAATAGTGATTGAGTATACTGATAATAAAATCAAAATATTTGTTCTCTTCGTGTTTCTTTTTATTAGATTCAGCAACATAGGAAAAACTAATGAATAATTGTTCTTTTGGGTAAGGGTTTGTTTATTTCTTATTCTTGAAAATTAATTTCACTGATTAAAAAATAAAAAAAAGGTGTTTGACGAATATAAAATTTAAAATTTATTTTCAAAATCAGAACATCTCTAAATTTTGATTCTCTACTTTTATTATTTATATTCTTTCTTATCCTTTTATATCTTTTTCTCAGTACTCTTACTTTCTTAAACTAAGTTTTTAATATGTCTCATAAAATCATTTCTTAAACTAAAACAATAAAAAGAGAGTCAAAACACACCTTCATTTTCTTTTCTTCTTTATTAGTGCTTCATCTTTTCTGCGTTAATAAATTTATAATTACTTTTTGTAGAGAAGACACATGAATCCATGATTGAATCCGTCATAGATGGATCCAAGTGCATGCATGCATTGGTTTGCTAAATGGGTAGGTTATAAAGATCAACAACCAAATACAGATATATAAAAGTGGAAAATGACTTGTTAATCACTAAACATGGAATATGGAGGAATAAGCATCACCAAAAGAAAAGAATGAGAAGAACATTTATCTCAGAAAACTGACCTCCATTATTGAAGATGATGAGTGTTATCACGTTCTTGAGTGGAGAGGTGAAAGTGAATCTTGTAAATGAAGGAAGTGCAGTGTGAATTGAATGAAAAATGAGGGAATTTATTTTATTATAAAGTTTCGTTGGTGACTCTTCCCTTTCAAATTGAAGGTCCCCTTGGCATTGGTGAGTGGACAAAATGTAACACTTATGAAATTCTTTTCAGGTAATACTAATTTGTCACTATTAAAGTAACAATAAATCACACCCATTCACTAAAAAATCCACCATAAAAGGAGAAAAATAAGTTTAATTAAAGAAGTTTATGCAATAAATTCGAATACCCATTTGAAATTTTAGAAAAATAAACGTGTGCATTAATTTTTTTAATATAAAATTAGGCACCAATAATAATAATAATAATGATAATAATAATGCAAAAAAAAAAAAGAATCTGGCTTTGTTTTTGACAAATATATATGCGGTGCTGCAATAATTGATGAAAAAGTTGAAAACAAATTCTTGATTCTTTGGCATTATCTGGTTATATCTGCATGTGGTTCCTAAGTTGTGATCGCGTGTTTGAAACACTGATAGGTATATAACAGCATCTATAAGTAATTAAATCATATATATATATATATATATATATATTAACCGTGATTGATTCAGTCCTAATGCTACGGATTAATTAAGTAGGGATTAGTTACAGTAACTAAAGGTACTTAAGCATAAAGGAAATGTATTTTAATATTAACTAACTTAATTAAAAAGGTAAAAAACTAGTTGAACTTTGGTTAACATAATTAATTTGTCATATTTTTTTTAATATTCTTTGTTGTAAGCCTCATAAAGCTATAAGCTACGGGATTTAAGCAGTTTACATAAAGCTCTAAGTTTAAATCATATTGCATTCTGTTCACTGAAAAAAAACCTTGAGCTATTTGATATCAGAAAAGTAAGTTCTGAAAAATATCCTAGGAATAACAATTTATAAAAAAAATGACTGAATTATATTTGGTTGGTCAAAAATTTTAAAATTCTGTTATTTTCATTGAAAAAATTAATATATTAATTCATTAAATAATTTAATATAAATAACATGTTTTTAGTAAAAAAATATTTTAATTCGAAAAAGTCACACTAGAATATTTTGATAAGAAGTTTGGTTAAAACTCTTTTGTGAAAAAACATGGCTTTGAATGCTATTTTCTAAAAGGTAAATCAAACATAACAACATATCCTTTCACATTCAAACTTCAGATTTTTTTCACAAAAATAAAAACTTCTCTATTACAATTACAATGGTTTCATAGTACACATAGCAAATAATATTTACATGAAATTAATTTGTTAATTATTTCCTATATATTCATCTCATTAAAACCAATATTTAAACACCATCCCGGTGTAGAATTTGTTGTATTTACTATTTAGAAGTACAAAACTACTAGTCTTAAACTAAGAAAAAAAATTAGGAAATTTTGTTTTAACATAATGTGTGAAAGTTTAGAGAATGTGGGTGAAGAAAAGTAGAAAAGTAAAGCATGATAGAGAAAGTTGTTGAGTTTAGAAGGTAGCAAGAAAGTGTATTTGGTTGAGAAGAGGGGTTAGAGTTTCCATGAGCTTCTCGCATGGATGGTTGTGAATTCCCTCGTATGTTGTCACCACAATGCTTGTGTCTTTTGACAGCCTTTGCACTTGTTTCTTCACATTGCATGTGTGATGCGTGCACCGGTAATAGCTTCTTCATTCCCCCATTCATTCATCAAAAAAAATTTCATAAATTCATTGTCTTATAATTCTGAATTAAAAGTGATGTTCATTCTTTAACTAAATTTGGCTTAGATTTTTCAGAACTGATACTTTATCTTTTGACCAGCTGAAACAAGTGCTTAATATTTTAGTTATACTAGAAACGAATAAATAAATGAAAATAATTTATTAGTAACTCTATAACAACAATGATTTTTTTAACTCCTAAATAAAAATAATGATTTTTTTGTGTGACTCCATTACCAGGAAATCATGAAATAGAAACCTATTTTTAGATAACAAAATAATTAGTTACAATAGTAACTAAATTAGAGATTATTTTAGAAACTAAAACAAAAATTGGTTTCTAAATTAGTTTATATTATTGTTAAATAGTTTTTAAATTGGTATGTTTTAGAGACCAAATTTAGAAACTAAATAATTGGTAGTTAAAACCTTGGTTGCTAATTAGATATCAATTTAGAAACTATTTAACAATAATAGAAACTAATTTAGAAATCAATTTTTGTTTTAGTTTCTAAAGTGGTTTCTAATTTAATTATTATTGCAAGTAACTATTTTGGTCTCTAAAATTGGTTTCTATTTGATGATTTTTTTTTGAGTGATCGTTACAGTAATGATTTTTTATTTATTTATTTTACGTTTATAAGTTCTTTCATTAATCTAAAGAATTTAGACAGTGTGTGTCAAGTTGCTTGCGAGCATGGGCCTAGAAAATACAAAAGGAAATGGAGAGTAAATTAATATTATGTTTGGACATTTTAAAAGTAATTATAATTTTTAGAACATTTGAAATATTTTATGATAAAATATGTTGTTTGGATAAATGATTTTGAAAAAAATTGAAATTCTAAATTTTATTAGAGTAATTAAATTACTTCAAATTAAGGAATTTTCAATTTTACCTAAAATTTATATGAATTTGAAAAAAAAAATCATATTCTGAAATTCATATTTTGGTTTTCTATATTTTGGTCTTTATAGTTTGGACTTGATTGTGCTAGGTTCGACCTAGTCTTGATTGGATTATGATCGACTTAAGCTCAATTCAACTCGATTGAATGTGAGTTAGCGTCGACTCAGATAAATATGGATACGTTCGACTAGACTAAATGTTGGTTTACCCTTACTCAACTTGACTTGGGCTTGGAGGACTTGGTTTGACTTGGTCTGGATCGACTTTGCTTGACTTGGTCCGGGTCAACTTTACTTAACCTAAGTCAACTTGGCTTGACCTAACCCAAACCTACTTGGCTCAAACAAGGTCCAAACTAACTCAGTTCGACCTGACTATGGGCCAACTCAACTTGACTTAGGTTCAAGTAATCTCAGCTCGATTTGGCCCAAGTCTGCTTGACTTCATTTGAGCTTGATCCTACTTGACTCAACCTAGGTCCAAATTGACTTGACTTGATATAGATTCAGATTGACTTGGCTTGACTCTGACTTGGGCTACTCGGTTCGACCTTGCATTAGTCCAACCTGATGTTATCTTAATTGGGTCTAGCTCCATCTAATATTTTATAACTTGAAAATACTCTTGTTTAAGGTAAATTGAGATTTTTTTTTGCAAATATAAAATGATTAAAAAATCTTAAAGAACTTTGACCAAAAAAATATAACCAACCAAGATGTTAAGTTTTTTTATCTAATTACAAATTAGCGAATTTAGCATATGTAGTGATGTAAAAATATTTGTACTATTAATCAATTAAACTGTTTATAACTTCATGACAAACTGGTTTTTTTTATATGAAGTAAATATGATAACTAAATTTGTGATAAAGTGATGGTACTGAAAGACGACTCTTTATTATTAAAGTCGTGTTACACCAACATGAATTCTTTTATTATCATGTCATTTCACATTATTACTGAAATGGGGTGTTGTTTGCACGACTTTTCTTTTAAAATGGAAGCCATTTTCTCCCTGTGATCAACGAAATCAAACTCGTTATTAGTTTATAAAGTTGTTTTTCTTTAAATGGCTTGTTGAAACTTGGAATTGGAGTCATTTTTAAAGAAACATGACTTCCTTTACATTTCATAAACTTTTTGAATTTTTCCATTCTAATAGATACGAAATTGCACCTCAATGGTGAAAACCCCGCATACATGCAACGTAAAGAAAACCAATCGATTTCTGAAACAGGCATAAACATTTACCTGGGATATGTGCTGTTCTTCACAGCTTTCTGTCCATATTTCCTCCAACGATAACCATCATCCAAAATATCATCTGCACTTCTCGTTTGAAAAGCAAACCTGGGCACTCGTGTTGCTTTCTTCACCCTCCCACCTTTCCTTTTCTCCTGGTTTCCCTTTTCCTCCTCGCAAACTACCTTATTTTGAGCCATAAAAGGTGAAGAGGAAGAAGCACCACATTCAACACTTTCCAACAAGAAGCTGTTTTGGGCAGAGAAAAGGTTACCCCACTCAGAGTCACGTAGCCCTTGCTCTGGAGGTTCCAAAGGGTTAGGCGTGAAGAGAAAAGGGTTGCTTTGGGGTGGTGGGTCATGGCCTTCCATTAGGTCTTAGTTCCACAATGAAGGAGAAAATGAGAATATTTTGGCGTTGAAACTTATAAAGAGAATGTGCATGCATTGATGATAACGAAAAATGAGGTGATATGGGACACGTGTCCTATGTGTAATGGCATGATGAACTTGAAAGGGCAGTTGAACAAAAGTAGTTGGATTTGGTTGAGTTTAGCATTGGTTGCAAGGAGACAACAAGCTTGTTCCATAATATTTTCACATTCATATGTACTGTTTACCTACCAATAAAACTTCCACTATGTAATCTATCATTTGCTTATGCCATTAACTAATTTTATGCTTTTGTATTAAAAGACTCCATGTGTAATTAAAAGGATTTCAAATATAGGTAATAGTTATCTTTCCAAAAAGATTATAAATTAAAATAAGAGGAAAAAAGGAAGCTTTTGTTCTGCATTTTGGGTAGGAAAAGGAAGATGAAAACCTCTGAAGCCAGTTGTTGAAATAGCTTGCTATCATGAGCAAAAATGAATAGCTTGTGAAAGCTTAAAGTTCATGATTAGATAGCTGAAATTCCTAAGTCCTCCTAATATAACAAAGACACGCATTTCTCAATATAATAATAATAATTTTCCCAATATAGTACTATGCAACGTGCATGGTATTAGACCACCGACTTCGATACCATTCCCCATGAATATATGGAGTAAAATGTGGTAAATAGTGTAATCTCTTCATCTAAGAACACAAAAATGAGGAATTAAACTAGTGATTTGTGGATTTCAAAGGCAATTTTAATTTTGAATATTCCTATTTCATTTTCATTTCACCCATTTTCAAAACTGAGTATGTCCCTTCTCATGCAGAAGCTTCTTCGAGTACAAATTGATCAATGTGTTTCTGAATAAAGAGGTGCACAGTGTGGAATAACAGCTAAACTACTTAGAACCCCAACAGTAGAAGTGGTCTATTCATTCACGAGTTAAACAACAAACATAACAAGAAAACTTGTTTTGTGTAATACCAATGAGTAATTAATCATATAAAAATTAGTGACCAAAAGACTCTTGTAATCATATGGAAATTCATTACTCAACCTTGTTGGTATTAGGGACATAATTTCCAGTAACTAAAAGTGGTATTTGATGTCACCAGAAGATATTTATAACAAAGATAAACAAAAACTACTACTAATAAAAATAACAATAATAATGATTTATTCATCATTATTATAATATTTTAGTTTATAAAAGTAAAATAATATTTTTAATTGTAAACGATTTTTATTTTCATGTCTAATTCATGACAGGCGCTGAAGATGGGGAGCTGCTATGACAGTAGCACTGGAGGTGGGGGTTTCTGCGGTTGAGAAGAGGAAGAGAGGTGATCAATGAATGAAGAAGATTAAGAAGAGGGTAAAATTGTAAAAAAAAATTCAATTATTATAGACTTCAGATGTTGAAGGCTTATAGATATGATGATAGTCATATGCAACTGAGACTTCTGATGTTGAAGGCTTAAATACATGATGATAGGCATATGCAATTGGATATCCACTATAAAATGCTAGTCTGAAGGTTGCCTAGATCAATATAAAGCAAAATTGGTGGTGAAAGGCTAACCCAAATATACTAAATTGTTTAAGCGAATATATGCTCCAATAGCAAAAATAAACATGTGGGGATTATTTCACTGGCAGTAAAAATTTTAGTGGGATTTACATCAATTTGTTATTATAAGAACTGTCCTTTTAAATCGAGACTTGGAAGAGGTATATATGGAGATAAGGTTTGTACTTGAAAATGGGTGGATATGGTTCCATTAAAGGTGGAGATAAGGTGTGCACTGGAAAAAGACTTTATATGTTCTAAAGAAACCTCTCTGTGTTCATTTGGAAGAATCACGCAATTCATGGGATCATTGTGATAGCGACAGAGTCAAGGTGGTCATATGATTTTAAAAAAACTCATCAGATGGGAAACTTACACTTACTGGCCTAACTAGATGGAATGGTAATTGCAAGTGATGATGGAGCTAAAGAGTAAAATTTGAGGGACGAACTAACAACACAATTTGAAGGACTTGGGAAGCTGAAATATTTCCTTGAGATCGAAACTTCCAACTCTAAGCAAGGAATTTTCATCTTCCAAATAATATATGAATTAGACCTACTTAAGGAGACAAGAAACCTAGTTTGCAAAGCTGCTAAAGCATAGAACAATATCATAGCAGTGGAAATTATGAGTTCCATAACTGTAGCATAATTAACAGCTCCGGACCCTCAGCCTGACTCATCTCCATCATGTGCATAATCCCTCTAATGAGCTCCCCATTAGATGGGAAACAGAAATCAGAGGAAGCAATGTCCAGAAATTCAGATTCAGAGCTATAACATTGAGAAATCTATTGGTGTGGGGTTCAGCATCTTCAGAGAAATTGCTGGTTGTGATTTTTCCACTTGAGAATCTTGTTTCTTCAGTAATTTTGTTAAAGTTTTGAATTTATACACTGTTTAATTGTATTGACATTGAACTCCCTAAATGTTTTCTACAATCACTTTCCTGCAATCAGATCTGAAGTCAATAAAGTGATGAACTTTACAAGAGTTAGTAATCGACACTGTCATTTAAGAGAAAAATATAAAAAGTATTAATTACATGATGAACTTTCAACATGTTTCGTTGAACTAGTCATAGTTGACGCACGTAACTCCAGAAGCTACTTGGTCTTGCTTGTGTCTTGCTAAATTTTGACATGGATTTGTGGAGAACTGTGTCTGTGAGGGGTTCCAAAGATGCACTTTATTGAATTTCTAATTTATTTGTACCTTTGTTTTACATTCTATATCTGTAGATACATTTTACAGCTTGAAAATAAATTCTATGACAATACATTGCTGATTCAAAATTACAATTAGTCTCCCTCATACCACAACAAAATACATCAGAAGCCTACTCTGATGCCTGCGCAGTTAAAAACAAACTCTTCCTCCCATTACTAAATCTGGCAAAGTACAAGGAATGAACAGCATCATCTCTATTTCATAGATTCATTCTGTAGTTAAATCACAGTATCATCTCAATGGCAGCAGGCAAAACACTAATCTTTTTTGGAAGGAACCCCAAATGCTCCCCATCAGATTGAATATAAATACCACCCTTGCCTGAGATGTCCTCCACCTCAATAGAAAGTACACTGCAATATAAAAAACACTCTGGATGAGTACCAGCACAATGGTCCAATCCTGAGCTTCCATGAGCAGAAAAAGGTAGCACATTAGGTTAATTGTCAAAGGTCGCTACAAAATCCTGTTGCTAGGTACTTACCTCCACATTTTTAGTTAGTTACAATTCGGTGCAGTTAAGGCACATCCACACATAAAATTTTATCCAACTAAAACAGTTATACACAATAATATATCCAAGACAATTTTGTCTGAATTGCAGCCAACTTAAAACTTGTCGATATACCAAACATGGACAATTCGAGACATATTTCCTAATGACAGTTGAGCAATCCATATAGCCTGACCTCACTAATGTTCAGGTGTTTATTGTTGGTGTTGTATTATTCCAATAAAAGGAGGTTATAAAGGATAATAAATAGGTTTTGAGAACCACTTATATAATTGAACCTTATATTCAGATTTGACTAGACCGTGTAATGAAATTTCATTAGTCATCCAAAGTTTATAAATTGATATTTAACATCAATAATTAGAAAGAAGCAACAAAAGGTAACAATAACAATGGTAGATTTCTTTAGAAAAGATTATACCTTCTATCAGATACATTCTTAACCGAGAGATGTGTCCCACTGTATAGCCTATGTAATTTCAAGACAAAATCATACCACTTGAAGTTCTGAAGAATCACAACCTGCAGAATTAATGGGAAAAAAATGTACTTAAAGAAAAAGATGACCAGGATTTTTAGGATGAGGTTTAGCCAGTAGATTATTCAAAAATAGATGATAGTTTTCATCTATAGAATTTTACAGAATGGTATTTCACCTCTAAATTTCTACTGAAAGGATCAGCATTTGGTGTAATTTTCATGCCACCACCAAAGTATTTTGCATTTCCAATGCAAAGGGCTGTCACTTCAGGACATGTCTCCCACGGACCATCATTGAACTGCATTTTTTATGTTTTAGAACTTGGTGACACTTCTGGTGCACAAACATAGACCTTGATAAAACTAAAATTATAGGACCTCAAACTAACACTGACCCTGATTCTCAGATCCTGGTTCTGATGCCCAATGAAGGCTTGCAATGCACCAATGATATAGCAGAGGTTGCCAAATCTCTTGTACCTAGAAGCATAAAAACCTGCCTTTGCACTCCTATAAAATTTGGCCAGGCATGATTAGATATGATCCATATACATTACACTTATTGTGAATTTCTAATTTAGCCTTACAAGTGAATGTCAGCAACATTTATGAAGTAATGATGATCACAATCATCCCCGGTGATAACGCCAACATCTATACTTGATCTCAACCCTAAAGAAACCTAAATTAGAATGTAATAAGAGAAAACTAAAAGCACATCTCGAAACATAAGATTTGAGGCCAGCATCAACATATTTTCAGCTATCATACAGCTAAAATACAATAATAAAGCCATTTCAGATTAAGAAAAAGAAAAAACCTCGAGCAACACGTTCAATAGCCTCATGGGGATCATTTTTCCTGAAAAAGACTCAACCGATGTTTCCATTCACTTCAATTATATAGATGTAACAAGCTTCATTTAAATGAGATACACAAAGACAATAAAGATAAAAACAAAAACTAACCACCCAAATGTTCTTGCGAAATCAGAACCAGTTCCCAAGGGGATGAGCTGTATAAAGCCATAACAGTGTATATTTTTCAATCAGCATTTCATCCAGGATGCATTACAGATGACAGAATCTAAGACGTCAGGCATTGAATAAAAACTGAGAATATTGCAATCTGGTGGCAGTACTCACACCAAGAGCAGTTGAACGCGTAGACTCCTTCACTTGACTAACAACAGGTTTTCCAGCCCAGAAAAATCCATTAACAACCTGCTTTAATAAAGTGAGGTCATTAGGAGAACAATTAAGAATGTTGAGATTCATCAACAACTTTACTTGTATCAAATACATGTATTTTATGACAAGGAAAATAATGCTAGCAACACACTCTCCAATACACTCTTTACAACACTCATTTTAGTATTAATTAAAATTCATGTGTGCCCCTGTAAAATATCGCTCCTTATTTATGAGTCCTACTTCCTGTTCACTGAACCTAGCATGAATTTCAACCAATAAAGAAATGTGTTGAAAAAGTATACTGCTAGAGTTTATCTTTATAACAAGCACAAAATGGTTAAGTTTTGTTGAACCTTTTCTGATAAGGTAGAGGCTTCTCAAGAATTTCCCTGGGGAACTTTATGTAGCCATAATCCATCAAACAATATCATCACTTCCAACAATAAATATTTTTTAAAAAACCAAGCAGTGTTCACCTCATGAAGAGTTCCATCACCTCCAACAGCAATGACAGCATCAGCCCCCTCCCTTATAGCCTAAATAGCAGAAGGACAACAATTCAACAACACGTTGGAAGCAGTTGGGACAAAACCAACTTATCACAAACACTTCAAACTAACCTCTCTCGTTATGTCAATAGCATGACAAGGACCTGATGTTATGGATTCACATATCTACCCAAAAACAAACAAACATAATGAATTTGCAAATAAACACAACACACAAGGCAAATAAATTTGCACAGTTCACCCAAAAAAAAAAAAAACAGGCAAACACTCACAGCACATCAGCAACAAGACTCACTCACATTGCAATCTTTACCGAGGCGAGACCGTAGATACGGAACTAGCTTCCTCCATTCTTTACCCGTCCTCCCATTAGCACCTGCAACCCAAGTTTCCAGTGGTAAAATGTAAACACTACTTCACATAGGCACTCACATCACATCACCAATTAACATGTGTAAGGTTATACAAATGCTGCGTCTCTAAGTTTTTTTTTCTTTTTTAAACAATGAGTTGATTTAGTTTTACAATCACAGTTATCCTTTACAGAAAGCAATCATGTTTGCACCAGAGCCGAATACAGATACATTATATCCAAAACTTAAATTCGAGATCAGTAAACTATCTGTCAATGAGGCCAATTATGGTCCAAATTTTTTCTAAAAATCAAACTTCATCCCCAAAAAATGAAGGGTAATTGTGCTTTTCTGGCTAACAGAAAATTTCATAATGGGTCACCGAATTCTAACACCTCACGCACCATTTAATTTAGCTGAAAAACAAGAAAAAGATAATATTTTTGTGTTTTTTCAACAGACCTAGAGGGTTGACGATGAAAACAAGGTCCCTTTGACGAGAAGAAGTGGAAGAACCAATGTGGTCAGGCGCCATCGGTCGAAGCTCTGATCTGAAAGCCACAGTGTGAGCAATGTATATCCCACTCCCCAATGCCATCATGATGATGTTGGTGATAACTATGGCACGCAATCTTTATGCTGAATTTGGAAAAACCGAAAGAAAAGAAGAAAGAAGAAAGGAATTTGGTTCTATCCGCAGAAGATGTTGTCACTCATCTTGAGACTACTTGTTGTTTTCATCGCTCTGAGTTTCTGAAATGCCTTTTCTCTCTTCAACTGTTGTTCAATACTTCAATGCCAATCCCTACCGAAACTGAAATAATATTTTGTGTCTTCTGTGTTAATCCTTTGGTTACCTCGCTCGTGTTTATTCTATGGATAGACGAAGACAGATGAGAAAAGTCTCACACTACAAATAAAAGTCAATAATTTTGTAAAAATATCCTTCAAAAATTATCTTTTATTATTTTTATAAGAATTTATATTGTTGTCAATCAAGTAGAAATTATTCTAAAATAATCATTATGTATTAGGTTGTTGACTATATTTTAATTTAAGTAATATTTAAAATCATAAATGACAAAAATTAAAAAAAAAATTAAACAATGTTGGTGATGGTTTTAAGTTATAAGATTCAAAATTCTTAAAAAGCACAATTGGTTTTTTGCTTTTAAGAACCTAGCTTTTTCTTTAGGGTATTTTAAAAAATTAGTATTTCTTCCAAATTTTTTTAGTTCAAATAAATTGCTTTATAATTCGTTATTGTGTTAAAATTAGTTTAAAAGTATGCTTGTATACGAGAGTCTTCTTAATTAATGGTTGTAGAAGTATACGTAATTATAGTCACAACAACAATATTCAAAATTAATGGTATAATATTGGTAATTGTAATCCATAATGGTGGCATTGATTGTGGTTGGTAGTAGATTGTGGTGAGATTAGGAAAAAGTCATTATCAAATATAACAAAGTATATTTTTTTAAACTAAAAATCAAATTTATAACTAAATGAATGGAAAGCATTTCAAAATTAAGTAATTTTTTATTTCCACTTTAAAAAACATGTTTAGTTTTAAAATTTGCATATGAATATCAAAAATCAAAAAGACAATGTTGAAAAAGTTATATATAGAGAGTGGGTGTGAGGAAGATTCACCAACTCAAAGAAAATAAAAGTTCAAAATTCAAAGGCTATGTAGCCAAAAGCATACAACATAGTAGGAGGCAGAGAAAAGATGTATAGAATCATTGATTCCATATTGTAGATGCGGTTTTTCAAAACTATGGAAAAGATAATAATTATAACTTTGACATGGCTGGATTTCTTATTTCTTAACAGGTTTTCAAACATGATGATCAAAATAGAGGTTTCCTTCCATTTAGCATCCCCAACAAATGATCAATAACTTTGTTCCCATCATCACGTAATCCAGAATGCATGAGCTCATTAGTTATCCATAGCCTAATCCCTGCTATTTGAGAAGCTGTTTCCATTGCCAGCTTAAAATTCACGTACAAGTCTTCATAGTAAACAGCTGCAGCAACAGGCACCTGCCAGCATTTGATAAAAGTTAGCACAAACAAAAACTTGAGAGACTCAAATTCATCTTGATAAACACATTCAACTATTACGGATGTACCATTCATAATTCATATCTTAGTAGAAATTGTTAGTATAAAAGATAACTGAGTAAACTACCTTATTGTTATTCAGAACCTGAACGTCATATAGTGGGGGCCAGTCCTTCTTCTCTGCCAATATATGAGCTGCATCTTTGAATGGTTTCAATGCATGAATCTCATCAAACATCCATGGAAAAATCATCTACAAAAGCAAAGGAGCATGGTAAGCATCTTCTCCTTGTTATAGGAAAGAAACAGAAAGTAGATTAGCATTCAATTAGTTGTTCCACATCCAAATAGCATGCCAATTCTAACCAAATATTTTCATTCAATGAATGTTAAGAATGCAAATATATTGGTGGCAACTGACAATTACCCATGAACAAAAGGGTTGAATTATTCATATCAAATTTACAGGTCTCTATGTATTTTTTTTACCTAGTCCAAGTGTTTTTTTATGTAAGATTTTAGAGTCACACCCAAGTATCAACTTCACGACCAGGTTATACGGAAGAATCAAAACAAGACGTACAATATTATTTTAATCATATGATAGTCATTGTGGAATCTCTAACATACATCAACATTACTCTCTCAATAGCATAAGTTCAATATTAGTCAAGTAATTAAAGATAAAAATGATATTATTTACACTCTACCTCTCCTGTAAAAAGTACAGGGAGTCCTTCTTTGGCAGCTCTAATTGCATCAAACTTGTCTTCAACTTCAGTCCTTGTACTATTGGCAGACCATTTACTAGCAGAACCCTACAGAGAGAGATCGAGGGACCAGAGTTGAAGGAGAAGCATAGATAATGCATAAAAAAGGAACAAAAAATAATAATACCTGACAATAGATGGATTCATGCATAAGAGCATAGAGTGGATTGGTATCAAAAGCTAACCACTTCTCAAACTGCATAGAATGAAAATTGGCACTAGATATTCAGAAGGAAACTTGAAATTCTGTATTCATAATCGCGCTAAAGCAAACATTTTTCTTACAGAACTTAGGAAGTTATAACTTATTTTCTTTGGTGCCCCTGGAACTAAAGTAGGATCCCACACTCTCTCGAACCTAGAAAGGTCAGTACAAAATTATTCAAAAAATTGAATTGAATATAGTTTTAAAACACACAAGGTAATAATGCTTACAAATAGTGCAAGCTCTCAAAACCAGCGCTGGATCCTAAGCCAGACAGACCAAGAGTCTGCAGCCCTCTTGGGGTTAGGAAGCCCCCAGATGGAAGGGCCACCTACGCAAGGAGAGAAGGAAATAAGGATTTGACAGAAAATAGCTCATATTTTATTGTTTAACAAGAATGGTGAGACAGATCATCACCCCTCCCCCTTCTTTTTCAGCTAAATAATTAACAAGTTCTTGGACAATTTTAATATCTTGAGGGAATCTCTTGTAGTACTTCTCATTTTGATGTATAGCCTGCTCAAAGCCTGCTTTGTACACTGAATCAGCAGTACATCCCCCTCCAATCGGAGGAATTCCTCCAGTTATAAGTGCTTGCTTCAGTCCTTGTGGTGCAAAACTCAAATAGGTGACTGCACAAAATCCACCATAGCTCTAGAGCAATTAAAAAAGAACAGAAGAAGAATAAGCAAACATGGAATTTCAAGGTTATATTGGCTTCAAAAGGTACAACTCGTTCTAACCAAAGCTTTGATCATACCTACAGCAGAACTCATAAATATCAATTTTCAACGAGACAAGGAAAAAGTATAGGGAAAAGAAAGAAATTAGAGACTGTAAAGCCAGACTGGTTGGACATCAAAATCAGCAGCTCATACGAATACTTGTAAAAAACATTAATTTGAATACCTGTCCCAGAATTGACCAAGGACCAGCATCTGGAACAAGGCGTACTCGAATAAATTCTGCATCAGTAACTATATTATCAGCTCGAAAATGTTTTAAGAAGTCAGCCAACTCATCAGCAGATTTGAATTGCGACATTGATGACACAGTCAAGGGAGTTGATAAGCCTGTTCCTCGCTGTAGAAATGTACATAAGCAACAGAACACATTATACATAAAGTTTCTTTGAGTATCACAAAGATGATTACACAAAGTCGTAGTAAATCATGCCTGGTCCATTAAGATGAGACGGAATTCTGCACAGACTTTTTGAACCCATCCACTAGATTCAGTTGGTTGCCGGCACTCAAACCCGGGTCCTCCTTGCAAATATAACAAGTATGGTAACTTTTGTTCTTCTTTCCCAGCTGCAACAAAAATACCGAGTTTTGAATAAAAATATGCAAAGATGATGAAGGGGGTGATGTAGAAGAGTGGGCATGAGTTATTTATCGATTAGGCAATATACAAAACAATAATTATCACAAAATTAAAAAGAATCTGGGCAGCTGATCAAAAACTGATTTTATCAAAAGAATGACTAATCAAAACATAAAACATTATGAACATAATAGTAGAGAAGTTTTAATGCTTGCATGAGGTATGTAATGCTGCTCTACTTGCCAGCCCCACACACAGAAAGCTCAATCATGAAATCGTTGAAATGTATGATTTGCATCCTACATGACAACCATCTTCCTCATTGAAACATAACGGTTGTACCTGCAGAAACCGAATAATTGCCCAATGCCAGTAAGTAACATATTCCACCAGTACCAGCAATTCATGTAAATAAAGCATTCTTCGGTATCCAAATAAACTCATGTCAAATGCCTACCATATTCTCTTTCCAAGCTCACTGTTCCAATTACGTAGATGATAGGTCTCACCTCTCTTCCTTGAAAGGAACATAACCTCTTTGGCTCCAATTATAGGTCACCTCATCCCTTGAGGAAAATCGCTTGATCTTGAGGAATTGTAAGCAGAAACAAACACAAAACACTTAATGGTACCACTAGCCAAGTTCTTGTTTATTATTTCAGAAAGCTCATGTAGGTTCCACTCCACACCTCCAGCTTTTAAAAATGAAGCTATACAATGATACTAACAATACATCACCTTCCGTTTTCTACTCTTATTTTTCGATCCAAACAATGGACCTTAAATCCATTCCACATTCTTCCATCAATCCAAACACACCCAATAAAGGATTCAAAACTATTATATAATCTAAAAAACAACTACTACATTCTGCCTCAATACCAGATACTCCATTGACAAAAGGCTGATAATACTTCATGTATGTTTTCAATTCCATAATTAAACAACATTAACCTGATTACATCATCACGGAAACCCCATCTGGGTTTTCCATCACTTCACACTGTGAATCATTAGCCACCAACAAAAATCCCTTTTTTTCCCACAAGTTAAAAAAAACAAAACTTTATATTATCACTGAACTTCTGTTCATGAACGAATCTAATGCAATGAGGAAACACTGAAAACAATCAATCGAAACCTCTGAAAATCATCAAATGGCATAGTTGACTTTGACTAGCATTACCTGCAACGACTTCACGGGCGAAAACGGTGATCTTGGGAGAAGAATGGGATCCCTGAGAGTGATCGAGAGGGACAGTGAACCGGTGATCACGCAGCCGGAGTTCCGGCACGGAGTACCAGTCGCCGGTAAAGTGCTCCGAGGAGGAGACACCGGCGGCGAGGCCATGTCCGTTCATCGGGATAAGTGAACTCCGGCGAGAGTGCGAGAAGGAACGGGTGGCAATGGAAAAGGGTTTTGTGAAGTGAGATAATGATATGAAGAAAGCGCGAGAAGAGTGATGATTATGATTATTGTAACGAAGCAATGCTCTCAGAAAAGGTGATGGTGGCGCGTGGAGCAACAGCATTGTTGGGAGGCGAGTGAAACGAAGTGCGCGTAAGCGAGAGTGGATAAAATTTGAACGGTTTTCTAACTTTGACTGATTTGTATGGACGGCTTGGATTTGATTGAAAAGAAACAAAGTTCATCTAAGCCATCAATTGGTAGTGAATATTGTTACATGAGGCTTTATATTAAATTAAATTTTCTTTTAAATTAATTATCTAATCAAATAAAAAAAATTACCCTTAATTACTTTAAATAATATTTTCTCATATATTCATATATTTTCAAATAATCATTTATGAATTAATCTACTTTTAAGATTTGTCACAAAAAAAAAGAACTAAACGTTATATTAGTTCAAGGAAAAATCAACTAAAAAAATCCAAAGTAAAATGTTTTTTACAATTATTACGAAAGGAAAAAATATAACTAAGAAATAATTTACAAAAAATTATTTTTCCAAATTTTTAATTAAATATAGTCATTAAAATAATTGGAATTTTATTTTAGAGACAAAATTCACCTAGAGTACGATTTGTATTTTTTTTTAAAAGTGTTTTTATTATAAAAAAAAAACACATGTGTACTATAAATTTGTAATGGAAAATTAATCAAGAAATTACTTTGTACATGTAGGATTAAATACATCTCTTTTAAAGTTTAAAGATTAAATCGTAGATTATTAAAAACTAAGTATCTTATTTTATTTTATTTTATTTTTCTGAGAAAATAAAAAGGCTTATCAAGAAACAAAAGTGTCCCTAAGTTATTTTCATCATTAATTGGTTGAAAATCTTGGTTTCCCATCGGGAGAAAGGATCACTGCTCAGAAGTGGACAACTCTTTTGATTGACAGCAAGTAGGTTCACTACATTAAAAACTGAAAATTTAAATAAAAATATTTCAAATTAAATACAAAAATTGTTGTATCAAAAAGTATTAATTAAATTTCTATCATAGGAGAATTTGACCCATAAATAAAATAAATTATAATAAGTTTTACACAAATATTATTTTCTAGAGAGACATCATTAAGAAGGTTACAGTAGAATAAATTATATTAAAGACCATTTTCAAGATTCTAACTAAAGATTATTTCTATAAAAAAGATTAATGATATTCATTAAACTAAAAATATTTTTGTATCAATTGATCCATGTTTTGGTCAATGTATTAGTCATTTTGAAGCATCTTCTCCCAAACTTAACTCATTCCCTTGCCAAATGTGTTTTTCTCTCACATCCGTTAAGATTTTTGCAATTCAAATGGGAATGGATTATGGTGTTTTGAAGGGATTTGATAGAGAGGATAAGGTTAAATTAGGGTTTAGAGGAAAATCCATGAGAAAGAAAGGAAGGACCATGAGTGGTGTGGTGAACACCTCATTATTTTTTTAATCTTCTTTTCCTAAAGTTTTGCTTAGCCTTGGGATTTTTGTGTTAGTGTTGTTAATTAATGTATGTTGTGCCTTGAATTACTGAAAACCAAATTTCATTATACTTTAAAAAGTATGTTTTATTAGACATCTTTTAATCTAAATAAACATGTAGAAGTTAAAAACATCCTTATCTAAACTTTTAAAAACACATATTTTATATTTTATTGTTTGTCTCGAGTATAGGATTTAAGGTATGGGATTTAAAGTGTAGGACTAACTTTAAAATACAATATTGTGTTTATCGTTATAAAACGAAGTATTACATATGTATCATGATTTGATACTAAGATAAAGAATCTCTTAATATATTATAATTTGTTATTAAAACACTTAATCAAAATAAATTTAGGGATGTAACAAACTTTTTTCTAATAAGCTTTCTTGTAACAAACTTTTTTCTAATAAGCTTTCTTGTAACAAACTTTTTTCTAATAAGCTTTCTTGTTCACTTACATTTGTGAGATGATATGAAAGGAAAGTCAACTCGGATATTTATGTTTATATCCTTACTTTTCGTTCTTTTGTTTCAATAATCACTACAAGAAAATCATGAAATAGAAATCAATTTTTAGAGACCAAAATAATTAATTGCAATAGTAACTAAATTAGAGATCATTTTAAAAACTAAAAAAAAAATAGTTTCTAAACTAATTTCTATTATTATTAAAAAGTTTCTAAATTGGTATCTAATTAGTAACCAAAGTTTCATGTGTAATGTAATACTTTTGATTCATCATCCATGTTTATATACTTAATGGGCGTTGAAACATAAAATCTTAATTGAAATTGTTTCTTATGGATTCAACATTCATACTTCGAATTATTATACTATTATTGACTCAATCCATTTGTTGAGAGAAGTCAACATTTCTCGAAAGTGTCGTGTTGGTGTTGGTTGTATCTATGCTTGTTTGTTGGACTGTGAAAGTATTGTTCCTTTGTATAAATCATTTTTGTCATTATACATGTAAGCTCACAAATTCATTTAATTGTATGCATATTATTGATTGACCTATACATGGGTCAATATATTAAAATGGTGTTTAGATGAAAGTCTTAATCGATTATGTTTTAAAAAAATTACATAATTAATTATGTAATCATAAATAATTGAATATGATGAGATTAATAATCAATTATTTATTTATTTATTTTAAACAATTATTTGATGGAGTAACAATTATTATAATAAATACCTTTATTTTAATATTATATAAATATTAAATTCTAAATAAATAAACCACTTTCTTAACTAAAGACTTTCATGTACTACTAATTTAAAGTTTTTTCTTGAAAATATAAATCTCTTTAATGCGGTTAATTTGATGTAATCTTAACAAATCAATTATACACTCTCAGCAGTGTTAGATGATTTTTTTGTTAGAATTATAAAAAAATAAATTTATTATACCAACAATATATAAGTTAATAATAATATATAAATATTTTATATTAAAAAATTCATCTACACTCAATGATTCAATATTGGTTAGAAGTTGGTGTTAATGATAATTTAAATATTTATTTTTTTCTTAATTCTATTAGACTTCTTTTAAAGATAAAATCATGATTAAGTTTTGAACTTCAAAATGAACAAAAATACCTCAATGTAATGATTAATTCTAATGATGTTATATCAACATGCTTGAGGTCAAAATATTAATATGTATATGATAATGGAGAGGTGGTTACACCAACGAAGTCTTGTTTCGTTTAAGAATTAAAATCAAAGAATACACTGAATTCTAAAGTTGATGATATCTTCTTTGTCAATTAAATGTAAAATCTATTTGTTGATACTATTGAGCATCTCTTTACATTTTGAATATTGGCTTTTGAATATTTTCTTTTTAATTTCTAATCGAATATGATTTAAGTTCACCAATGGAAATATTTTCTTACATTATGATCCTCCTGTTGTAAATTATTATATGTGATGAAATTATTATTTTATGGTAATTATCTTCATGAAAAGTTTGATAAAAAAAAATTAAAACCTAGATTTTTTTTAAATAATTAAATTAAGTTCAATTTCTCATTAATATTTTTTGAAAATCTGTAAGTATGTTTCCCAAACAAAATTCAAACACTTTCTTATGTTTTATTGAAATATAACTTTTTTTTCAAATATATACATGATTCTTTCCGTCTAAAAAAACATCATTTTAGAAAAATGATTTAATCAGATACTTTTTATAAAAAAAAGTTATTTAAATTTATGATGAGAATATTTCTTTTTCAAACAATTTTATTCTTTTTAAAATCAAAAAAATTATGAAAATATCTTTTTAACTCAGCAAAGGAGTTTCCTTGTCTTAATGTATTATCGAATGCAATGGTAAATTAAAATTATAAATTGTCATATTCTAGTTGTTGGGTAGAAGGGATAAAATTTGGTTGTGTTTGACCATTTGTGGCTTCTGAAGTTTAAAATATGAGTTAAAAATCGTGATTTTGATGCTATGTTTCTAACAAGTAGTCATCTTACAAGCATTCTTTGATGCTATGCTTCTAATTTTGAGGGAAATATTTTTTTGTTACTACTTTGTACTCACTAGAATTGAAATATAATGGAAAATGTTAAGACAGAATAGTAGAGTCAAAATGATAAACAAAATAAATACAGGTATTTCAGAATGCAGTGGTTTTAAATGTTCTATTTGATTATAAGTTGTAGGTAGTTGATACACTAGTTCAGATGTGAAAGGAATAAAATATGGATGCCATAAATTAGTGTTAAAAGGGGATTAAATTGCATGATTTTTTTTCATCTTTCAGTGACAAAAATGGTGACTTTTATCTTTCAAAGAATAAAATGATGCATCTCAACCTTTAAAAGATCAAAATGTTCGTTTGATTTTTGGGTATCCGACGAGTCATAAAAACCGATTGATCGCATTAATAAAGAAGGTTAATAAATGACAACAATGACAATTATAAAAACTCTCACTAATCATGGTCATATTCCACCGATCAAGTACCAACTATTAAAAAAGAACATTTAAAGTGAAGAGCGAGAAGAACAATCGGTACAACAATTATACAACCAGTTAAGTGAATAATAAGCAACATGTGTCCGTAACATGCCAGTGCAACATGACAAAGTTTGTATCTGCTAATTGAATAATCTGCTGTACTGTGTTGTTGTGCCTTAATTCTGGCTTAACAAATGTTACTATCAGTAAAAGTATAAAATCACCTTACCAACTTTTGCCTCATCAACTACTCATAACCTCTTCAAATAGTACAAATCATATTTATTAAAAGAGTGACCTGTTCTTTCATGGTGAATTAAAGTACTGCAGGTCTTACAAAGGAAGGACCCTATGCTTTAAGGGAGACAATCCTATTCAAATCAGATAGAATCTGCTATAAAAAAAATTCATGACTATTTAATTTAGATGTATATTCACTTGAAATGACTTGTTAAACTGGAACAACTGCATCAACCGATTCATACACTCACTAATACTCTGTAATTTTTGCACTGTCATTAGTGAAGCAATTTGATAGGTCCCTTAAGAGAGAGAAAAAAAAAACATGATCCAAACCTGAAAACATGTATCTTAATTACACCAGGGACTTTATAATTATACAATGAACATAATAAACACAATACAATAATATTATATGACATATTGAACCTAGACACATGTATCCAACTCAGACATAATGCAGGTTTCAGAAAAGGTCAATTCCATTTAGGTTGAGTGTAGAATTTTGTTAATTATGTGTTGTGTGTGCTTATCTTGGTGTGATCTTAAATGCGCTTGAGCAAAGGTCAACTTTTGAGGCCTTGATTCTTTACCACCGATGCTTGTGGATGGTGAATTGGTGACACAGTTCTGTCTACAAAAGTTGGATTTCTCCAACACAGCACAAGATCTCCTTAAGTTTGTAAAATTCATTGGAGATTGAAACCATGGGAACCCCCTAATTGAGTAACAAGCTCAAATATTCCATTAAGAAACGTTATTTAATTTCTTTTCTACAAAAAAGGGTCTATTTCTTTCTTTCTGTTTTTAATTGCAACATATAAAGTTTATTTTTTGAACTGAAGGGTTCTTCCATCAAATTTGGCTTTTCATCGAACCATATGTTAGTTTATCAGTTATATTGTTTAGGTGTCCTACAAAAATCATAAATTTCCGGCAAGTAAAAGGCATGATTATGATGATGTTTTTGGTAAATTCTTTGCCCCATTACCGACAGAGTTGGATTTCAGTGTTTTAAAAAGTTTGAAAGTAATTCCCACCAAGCTTTTCAAATGGGGTGTTGGATTGAGTAGAACTTCCATATTGATTTCTAAAAAACAGAGAACCAAGTTGTTCTGTTTCATGTAAAAAACGAATTTATGCTATCTAAGTTTTTTTCCATCTACATTAATAGAAGCATAAATATCGTTGCTCATGACATAGTTTTTAGGTGTACTACTGTCCAAATACTTGGTTTACAATTTCCAACAATCAACTTTTTAACATTTTCACCCTCACACGGCTCCTACAAAATTCTCCCTTTAGTTGCATTTGTACATCACCAAATTCGACTACTCTTTTCACTTTCCTTCTAACTTTGTGAAATGAACATTTTTCTATTGCAAACAACGGAAAATTCAAAATTTTCTAAAATATAAATAATGGGGTTTATCCTTACCAACAATGGTAATATGAATCTATGAATTAGGAACACTTCTATTATTTTAAAGTCATGGTGTGAAACACGGTTTTGACCTTTCATCTTATCTTAAACGTGTTAGACACTTCTTAATAGATGCAAGTCAAAAACATATTGTTTTCATTGATTTGGTTGTTTAAATTTTGATCTATGTATCTTAAAATATTTCTAAAGTTTAAGAACAGTAAACTTAAAATATAATACAATGAAAAAAACATCATTCAATGTCGGAGATCTTACATCAATTAGAGATAAAAACATTTCATAATAATATATAAATAGGTGCAAACATCATCTTATAAAATAAGACTAAGTTAAACTTAAAATTTACTTCTTAATATAACATTAGATGTGTAAATACACGTAACATTTTATAATATATAAGTGGATGCATAATTCTTCAGATGATAATACCTAATTATCTTTTGTTTTTAAAGCTAGGGCAAGTTTGGTAAATTGAGAGCCCCCACTAGGGATGAGATGCAAGGTTATTGGGAGCCAAACAAAAGGCAGATAGCATATAAATGGTGAGCCTAACATGTTAACTTCAAGCAAACGTGGCTCTCATTTGTAGAAGGTATGGAGCTGACGTGAAATACTTTGCTTCTGTGTGAATAAAACAGAGAGGAGGCAGATACCATTAAATCAAAACGCATATGCTTCATGGAATCTAATTCCTCGATTACCTTAACCCCTCGTGTCCCCAAAAAAGTTTCACTACAATTGGTGCTCTTCCACTGTACTACTCGAATATATACCCAACAAGCAACAACCATGAACCCTTATGTCTCACTCACACAATTATAATCATTGCCAGGAAGAAAAATTACAAGTCAACCCAAAAGTGCTTTTCCAATTTCTATCAAAACAAATGTCAAAATTCAAATACATTGAACTCAATCACAACTCAAGAAGCATACAACAACAAAAAGCTAAATAAATTGTTTTTACATTAACATAGGTAATGCTTTAAACTATGAATCCCTGATAGTAAGATTAAGGGAGATAGATACAAATGCTTGATCTACCTTACCAGTCACTACTCTACTTGGGAAAAAATTTCCTCCCCTTCACAAACCATTGTTAGTAAAGATTCATCCAAAATGATCCATTTCCTCTACGAACGAAAAACAAAAATTTAAAAGGTCCCTATTGTCATCCATGAAAAACATGAAACAATTGTTGTCACTTGTTGTGATGATTTCACCAAAAGAATCAGATGCATCCACCAGCAGTAGCAGCACCACTAGCCACCCAAGAAGGGATTGCAATAGCTGAAAAGGGGTCACTGAAGCAGTCTCCTGTGACAACAGAAGGGGCAGTGAGTTGACTCAGCTCATCCAAGCTCTCAAAGAAATCATCTGTTAGCACCATGTCTGACAAAACAAATTCATCTTCTTCCTCATCATCCATCACATCATCTTTCTCTTCTCTGCTCTCAGACTTTTCCCCTTGTGCTGGAACCTCTTCCTCTGTCCCTGAGGTGGCAGGGGAAGAGGGTTTTGTTAGGCTTTTGCTCTTGTCAGAGTCTTGTTCAGTGGTGGCAGTCTGGGGTGCCAATGGCTTCTGGCGTGTGGAGCCAGCAAGAGAGTTTCTGTGAGTAGGAGCAGGATGGTTGTGCTCAGCTGTGTAAGTCACTATGAACATTGTTGGGTCTGATCTGTTCCTCTCAACCTGTTTCCTTGCCAAACACCCCTTTGAGCTGCTACATCTGTAGTACCCCCTACAAAAAACAAAGTAACCTCAATTAGACCCTAAAGTACACAACTTTAGAAATTAGGATTTGATTACTTAAAGCATAAAGTGGGATTTTCATGTGATAATCAATTGGAAAAATCACTATTGAGATCTCAAAAACCTTTATGCACATATTTTCTCAGAATCTTAAATCAAGGGTCACCAAATTAGAAAAGAGCCGAATCATGAATTTTCAACACATTTTTGGAAAATTGCAAGTGAAAAATATCTTCAAGACAAACCTTGGATAAGGAGACCCCTTTATGGGTTTCTGGCCATATTTTCTCCATGCCCATATGTCTGAGGAGAGATTTTCAAACGGCACTTGACAAACTTTCTTAAGCTGGTTCTTCCTGTAAAAGACCAAAAACAGTCATAAGCAAATCTCACAAACACTCACATACCAAGATTTCAAAACACTGTCTGCAACCACAATTGCAGTCTCATCAGTCACATTTATCTACAATTTTCAACATGGTAACAAAACTACAACCACAGCCGCAATCTAAAACCTCAACACACGCAAAATTCTCTACCAAAGATATGATTTTTACAACACAGGACAGTCCAAGATCTTTTTTTTTCCTCTTTGGGTATCAAAACAAAGCAAGCACGAACTTTTGTACCTTCTTTTAGATCGTGGGGTGGTGACAGAGTGTGGCTGCTTGTTCCGCTGCTGTTGTTGCTTCTCTTGAGGTGAAAGCGTTTTGGGAGGCGCAGAGGAATAAGAAGAGAGTGAGGACAAGGGGGAAGAGGCTTGCAACGACAGAGGCTGAGCTTTGGAGAAGAAAGGCCTGCAAAGCTCATGCAGCTCCTCAATGGGGCTCCTTACCTCAAAGGGGTACGCAGAAAGCGACAAAAGTTGGCTTCCTTGTTCACCTCTGAAGATAGAGAAGCCCGAAGAAGAAGAAGACGAGGAGGAAACACCTTCAGGGTGGAAGTAACAAGAGGCAAAACCAGAGGAGGAGGAGGAAGAAGAAGACACGGAGGATGATGTGATGGTGGAGCAACCTCTGACCACCGCATGTAGATCCCAATCTTCGGCCATGGAGACAAACTCTGCAATGTATGTGCCCTTTGTTGAGAGAGAGAAAAGACAAAAGAAGGCGCTGACTTTTCACCAGAGAGAGAAATGATAAGGTGCAATGAGTGGAGATGGACTTGTATTTATAGAAAGAGAAAAGAGAGAGAGAGAGAAAATGCTTTCACTAGTTCAACCCTGTTAATCAAATTTAGGATAATTACTAGATAATTAAAATTAACTCTCTTAAATATATAATAGTGTTTCATAATTTTTATAATTATTACCAGTTTAATGATTTTTTATATTCATAAACAAACTTTAATGTGTGGAAACATTTGTATCAAAATATTACTCATTTGATTTTGAACTATGTTTTGGTTAAAAAACATTACTGGTTATTCACTCTAACTACATACTTTAATATAGGATTTTATTGTTATTGAAAAAAAAGGTAATAAAGAAAATAGAAAAACTGAAAAAGATGCTTTATTTTGAAGAGAGAGAGTGTGTGTATGTGAGTGGATGGCATTTTGGCATCTCTATGCTTATCTATTTACTTTTTAATATATTTTTATTTATTTATTTTGTTGTGTTTGATGGGTTGACTTTTGAAAATGTCAAAGGCTCTGGATTTGACGGAGGAGGGAGAGAAAGTCCACGCGCACTTTATGAGGATTTCTTCGTGAGTTTTGCCGACAACATATATATAATACAATAATGCCACAAATAGATCATTTATGGTCCTCCAGAGTGTCTTTTCTTTTCTCTATTTCTTAATTTCAATTTAAAACACTATTTTAAATTAATAATTCTCTAACACTGTAAACAATATTTCCTAATTTTTATTTTCTTTATTTAAAACAGATAATTAAAAAGGTAAGAAAAAAAAAACGAATGAAAATGATGCAGAGAAACGACAAAAGAGGCTAGAGAGTGTACAAAAAAGAATGAAGAGAAATAAAAATAAAATAAATAAGGGTTTTAACTGTTTGTCATAGATTAAGAAGTTTTGTTTAAAATACTCTAAACTCTTATAGAAATAATCTAAAAATTTTCATCATTTTCCTTGTTTAATTTGTCTCCCTTTCATTCATGTTAATTATCTATTTAACATCTCAGTAAGTTTTCTCTCTCATTAATTATATTTTTCCCCATTCTCCTTAAATAACGATTTTCCTATTGTAGAAAAATATTTATCTTTTTTGCAAAATGTGTTCCTAGATTTAATACTAAAGCTTTGTAAATTAATGGTAAACTTAATACTATTAAATATATTTCTTACTTTATTATAGTATTTTGTCTTTAAAAGCATGACAACAATAGACATTTACTTTATCTTTGCATCATTGCATTTAATTTTACAAATTAAGGTGTAAATGTTTTCATTAATAATTTTATTTTAATACTTAAGATTGTTTAATTTATTAACATAATTTACCCCATATTCAAATTGAGTGTATTAAAAAAATTAAACCTAATTATGAACCCACATTACAATCACTTATATAATCAATATTTATCCATTTCAAAACTACTTCTAATGTAATATGCATTTAATATTAAATGAACTAATAATGCTTTATTTCAGAGTATTAATTCATTATTTTATAAAATTTTAATTATAATTAATTATCATTGATCCAGCTAAACTTCTTGAAATATTTATCTATTTGTTCACAAAAATCAATTATACTATTTTTTTTTTCACAACATTGTCCTAGTTTGAATTAATCTAAAATATGAAACACACAAAAAATATAATTAATTTGTTTTTTATTGTTTGATTGCCATTTGTACTTATAAATTGTATCAGATTTAATTAAAAAGTGGTAGAATTTTGGGTGTTATGGATATCATCCACGATAAACGTTGTTCTTTAGTTTATATCTCTTTCTAGAGAAATGTAATATAGAAGTATAATTAAAATATAAATTTAATTTTTATTATTTATTGTTTGCATAATTTTCTTACCTTATTTATTATTTAGAAACCATCCTATATATGGCTTTTAATTTATTTTATTAAAGTTTTACTTTAAATAATAACTATGAAACCTTGAGATTCTAACTAAATTGATTTTTAATTAAGTATTTCAAAACTTAACAATAATAAAATTATCAAAATCATTTTATATGGCAAGTATTCTAAATAAATTATTAAGAAAATACTTATTATTCTTACTTTTAAAATGATATATAAATAAACAAAATATTATAAAAATGATAGAAAGAATTGAAAGTGATAGTAAAATTGACCTATTGAAAACATATTATTTTTAATCCACATTTTATTAAATGTTAGAGATTATTATAATATTTTAGAAATATATATGACTTTTAATCTACAATTTGTTAAAGTTTTCAATCAGGTCAATATTAAACGCGCAACATACATTACTTAAAGATGTAATTTAGTTGTTTTTTTAGAAAAAAAAAAGATTTAAATGCTATATATTATGATTATTTTAATAAAAATCAACATAAAAAAAATCTTTGTAAAATATGTATTTTTATACTTAGTATTTTTTTATTCCTTTTTCTCATCACCACCTTTGAGTTTGAGTAGTCACCATTGTGACATGTATGATTTGAATTACAAAGAAGGAAATGATTAAAGGTAACACAATATTTTTTGAAAAATAAAACTTTTCATGTTAATTGTTTTCATAATCGATATAGAAAATATGTTAGGTTAACAACTTACGCATATTTATATAAAATAAGTCATTATCTTTTCTATAAAAAAATATAAAAATGAAAAATTAATTGAATGCTCGATATTTAGGTGTTACTAATGTTGTACTCAAAACGTATATTGTGTTGAGAATGAAATGAATGTTGGATAACCTTTTGCACATACATTTTTAACCAAGAACCAAACTAGACACGAGAAGAAAGAAAATAGTGACCGAGAAAGAGAAAATTGTTCGGCCAATAGCATATACTCTCTTAATCCCTTACAAGTACAATATTAAAAATGAATAATAAATAACAACAAATGAACTACAATTCATATTTTCACTTAAATAAAACAAGTGTATAATAGAGGACTCTATTAACATACTATATTTTATTTATAAAATTATAAATTACGCATAAAATCGACTTTGCAATAACAATTATGTTTTTTTTTTATAAATATGCGCAATATTGGTTTAGTATCTCACCATCTATGCTATGTTGATCATGATATTTGCTCTAAATTTCAAATGCAAAATGTTATACTTATTTCCCTCAAATGGTAGACGTATCAACAATTACTTACTCATCCCCAAAAAGAACCAAATAAAGCGCCAAAATCTAAAGTGCAAAAATAACTTTTCACAATGCAATTTGCAAGACCTAGTTTTGACATCTAGTGAGGTTTTAAAGAACAATTGTGAAAAATTGCAAACAAAAGCAACAGTCATAGATTTGCAATCACAATTATAGTGGCAAACCCTAAAACTTTTGTCTTTGAAATTCATATCGTAGGTCGTTTATTAAAATCTTGACCTATACTAAGCTTATGAACTATAAATTTGAATTACTTTTTTCTTTTAAGAAAAAGGAGAAAACTTGTTGCTAAGTTCAGAGTACCCGGAACATAGAGCTCTACCTATAAAAATGAAGATGAGGTTTTTCACATATTCCTTTGATATAGGTTATTTTAATTATGCATAAATAAAACAACCAAAGCCTCATCAAAACTATATTTTAATCTCACCACAAAACCATAAATCAAGCATGACAACAATAATTAAAGAATCACAAAATAATGACACTAACCTTAAAAATTGAATGAAAAATCAATCAATTGAATGAATTGAAAATAATGTAACTATAGGCACAATTGATATCCACCCACCACCACTACATTGCAAAATTTGTCTCTAAATCTTGCAAACATTCAACAACAAAAAAATCCTATTTATCAATATATTATTTTTGTTTTCAATCTTCACAAAATAATATATTTTAAAATGCCACATACATTTTACATCTTATTTTATCATTATTCATTGTAATGACATTAAAAAAAAATAACATTGTTTCTTTTTAACAAAAGAACTACATTGAGAAAAAAAATTAAGAAATCATATTGACTATAATTACAATAAATACTAAAACTAGAAATCCAATTAAACCTTTTGAACTTCCACTTCTTTTAAACAAATGAGTGCATCAACATAATCTTTGTTTGAGGTTGTGTAAGGATCTCTTTGAAGAATTAGGAATAATAATAGAAAAGGTATTATAGAACTTATTTCCATGCTCGAATACAAAACCTACACGAGTAACAACTCTAATACTCAAATTCGTACCTCATAGTTTGCACACACTTTGTTATTTATATTATAGTTTAGTTTACTTGAAAATAATCTTTTATTATATGTGTATGATATAAATCAATAAAATGCGAACATGTTTACATTTTGTGTGTGTGAATTTCTAGTAGTTAGTTGCAGCTTTATATAATATCTAGTTAGTTGTAGTGATAATTGTTATTCTTCAAATGGAATATAACAAATTTTAAAATATTAATAACATAAAATAATTTTTTTATGTTGAACTCATTGATAAAAGAGTGATTCTGAATTATTTAATAAAAATGAATTACACAAATCGACGGTGATGTGCGGCTGATACAGTTCTGCAGTTCACACGCTTTTTCTTCTGCGGGCCCCACCTCTTTTACGGAAAAAGCAAGACAGCAATCTTAACGGTTTCGACAGCATCAGAATCCTATGGTGAGAGATCGAACGGCGACAAACAGTTTGACGGTAAAAAAATTGACGGTGCTGATTGGGTGACGTGGCGGCGGTGCAGCACATGAGCGCAGGTTATAATAGATAGCGAGGCGCGTTAGGAATCGGAAACGTGGGTGGCACGAGGTATTGAAGAGCGTGTGGGGTCATGTCATGGGCAATGACATGGGTCATGACATACATCATGCATGTTATTTCGGTACATTGTTCTGTGATTAATTAATTAATTTAATAATTAATAAAAAATATGAAATATAATAATAAGTCTGAGGGATTGTATATTAGAAGTCCAACTATTAATAGGTATGGTCTACTTAAAAATTCAAAAAGGTTAAAAAGTTAATTTTGTAATTAGGATTGGAAATAGATTTATTTAAATACAATTTTCTTAAACATGTCAATTTATTTAAAAATTACAAGTTTAAGTCTAATTTAATATTTCTATATCTTTTTTAAAAGTTTGATATGACCTTTTTACAGTATAGGTTCACTGTCTTAGTCAAAAGTTTATTCTATATTAATATTTTTATATACGTAAAGTTTATTCTAAAATATAGCATTTACTGATACCGAAAAAAAAATGTAAAAAAACTATACACTATACAAATTAAAGCAATGTTATGTGAAGTTTGAAACATATTAAATATTTATATATATATATATAAGTTTTAATTAGACATTACCTTGATATTTGAGATTTGAGATAAACTGAAATCTCAAATAACAACAATATACTATTACATAACAAAATATTATTAAAAATAAAAAAATATATAAAAGAATTAAATCAAAATTAATATATTAAAAAAAATTATATATAGATTTAAACGTATTTTTTAGATTTTGTTAGTAATAATCATAAAAGAAAAAATGTGATGTAAATAACGGTTTTAACTCATAAATTTTATTATTAAATTGATTTTATTTTTAAAAAATAATTAATTATATAAAGATGGTGTAAATTTTTTATTTATCATTATTATTAGCAAAGAATAAAAATTCTATTTAAAATTTAGAAAAACTTCAAAAGTATGCCTAAATTAAAAAAAATACAAAACATAAATGTGTTTTGTATTTTTTAATTTTTTCAAGATTCAAAACATAATTTACCTTAAAACTTCTACTATAAACACTTGAAACATGGATACAAATAAGTTGGTTAGATTTTATAAGAGAAAAGTCTAACTTATTTATATAAATTTATTTTTAAAATCTACACTATACAAAATAATCATTAAATAAAAATTAATTTTAAAAATAAACATAATTAATAATTAATTTTTATATTGACTAAATTAAATATAGACTGAAATTAACTCAATTAATTTTTATTATTGATAAATAGTTTATAAATTTGTATCTAATTAGCTACCTAGGTTTTAACCACCAACTTTAGAATATTAAATAACTAGTAACTAAAACCATGATAACTAATTAGTACAAATTTAAAAATTATTTATCAATAATAAAAATTAATTTAGATATCAATAATTTTTTTAGTCTCTAAAATAGTATATAATTTAGTCAATATAATAACTAATTATTTTTTATCTCTAAAATTAATTTTTATTTAATATTTTTTTAATAGTTTTTTTTAACAAAGATTAAATTAATTAAAGGGAACATTTCAGGGATGTGTCAACCCTTATACAAGTGTTAAAATAAACCACAAGAAAACATCCAAAAATATCTCAACTAACTGAACAACTTATAAGAACCAATGTTTTTCAGAGCATCAACTCTGCAATTTCCAACACTATAGAGAAAACAAAATAAAACATATTATGCAACAAATATGCATATTTCCAGGACAATATACTTTAAATCGTTTTCCTCACATATACATTCCCAAAATCATTCTCATAAAGACCTTTAGTGATGGTTAAATATCCCTTCAAAACTGCTAAAACAATTTGCATTGCTTTCACTTGCACTAGCATGAACTATTTACACTTGCCAAGAAAAGTTTTAATCTATTTTTGCCTTATTGCTTCCATCCTAAGCTGCAGATCCCGTAATCCTTCTATTGTCTCATTCATCGTCTTTGGTCTCTTTCTGCTGCATCCTTTTTCAACCAAATGATTTTTTTTCCACAATCGTGCCACCATCACAGGGAACTCTAACACACCCAGTGATGCTACACCACAACCTGCACATAGAACAAAAACATTCCACGCCTCTCAGTCAGCACAAGAAAATGGAAAATAAACCTTGGGATGCATAAAAACCTAGTAATGTATTTATGCTTGAGTTAAAGCATAAAGACAACGAGCATACATTATAGCCATTCAGACACACAAATATAAATGAGTAAATTTTATGCGAGCAGATTTATTTAGTTGCCATGTTAATGCAAATTAAGGGAGATAACAACCAGTCAGAAAAAGAGAAAATAACCTTCCTTACTTTATGTTTCATCCAAGCCCAAGACTGAACTTGAGTGATGGAAATGATTTCCTCTGTATCAACCTTTGTTTGATTAGAAATATACCTATTTCTATGCTTTCAAATACTCCAGATCACCGACACCCAAAGACTTTTCCATAAACTATTACCCTCATTATTGAAAAAGGAACAGAACTTGATAATTATTCAAAATGATTAATCAGGACATTGTGGTTCACTGAACTAATACCAAGCCAATTGTTGCACAAATTCCAAACTTCATTTGACACAATACATGTAATAAGACTTGTGAAGTTGTCTTCTCCTCCCTCCCACATAGGACACACAGTGTGTCCCTCAAGATAACTTCCCTTTTAAACAGATTATGTTTGGTTGTTATCTTATTTGAAAAAACCCTCCAAACAAAAAAAATGTGCTGAGGGAGTAACCTTTAAGCTCCACAACACAACAAATTATTTAAATATACCCCATGCATCATGATTAGCTAACTTTGTATATGCAAACTTTACTGAGAAACTATAAGATGAGGGTCACTCCATAACCATTTATCTTCTTTATCTGAATGTACAGATGATTATGATATACAAGTCATAAAATTTTCTAGCATAGACATTTCTCGTTCAAACCAATCTCTTCTCCAATTGAAAACCCAATTCCAACCTTCCCTATACCAACTTCCGAATCTATCAATAATTTATTTTTTATCATAAAATTATAATAGATTTTAGGGTACTTCATTTTAAACTTGAACTTGAGAATTGTGTAACCACTCGTCATTTTCTTTTTAGAAAATCATTTATTTATCTTAATATGATATGCGAAATTGGCTCTTGAGCAGCAAATATGTTGATCATATCGATACAAAACTATATCCTTTATCTTATTATTTGGTAATTAGTAATATTATTTCACCTCTTTTTAAGGGAATCATCATTATGGGAATCTACGACATTTTACACCATAAAGTAATCATAACAGACACATCTACCACATTTGACTTGCTAACTAAAGTTACAAATGTTAAAAAATTAGTTATCATATCAATAGCACATATGAGTGCACAGAATCAAAACACCCTTTTTTCTCTTATCATCATTCGGTTATGAAACTCAAAAGGGTAAATTAAAACAAAAGTTTCTCCATTACAAGTAAATAAATAAGCAATGTGTTATATTATAGTAATTGTTGAAGATGAGGAGGAGAAACTATATTCTAGAAGTATGGAGGGACTCCACTGCCACTACCAATGGCCATATATGCATGCAATTTCAATTCTTACAAACATGTAAACATATAAGCACTTATTTGTTTGGGCAAGTGGAGGTGGGGGCATAGAGTCCTTAGCTAAAGGGGACAGGTGGTTGGTACAGAACTTCCACAGTGCTGAAACCACAAACCCTAGAACAACAAAGATTTGATTTTCCTTGTCCACAAGAAGTTGATATGGAACATGATTTGAGGACATTTTCAGGGTTAATGACTCAGAGTAATGCGTTGATGGAGACAGAAACTATGAGTTTGATTGTCAACCCTCATGCACAAGCATATAGGCTCCTGCTACTGTATTCCATAAGAGGGAAAGGAAGATAGGAGAAACTGCCACAATATTTCTCTACAGTGACTAATGATTATGATGGGTTTGGCACAAGATGTGACCCATGTACAAATGAAAAATGATGAAAATATGGACAAACTTTATATGGGACATTTAAATTTGAAATTAGATGTCTTAATTTCCAATTCTGTTCACTAAAAAAAAATAACCTAACTTTTAGACTTTTGAAATTAATTAGGTTTAACTTAATCATGCTAAAGTATTAAGAAATTGATAACTCAACCTTACAAAACTGATGTTAAATTATTAAGAAATTAGATAACTCAACCTTACAAAAATGGTAACGGTGAGGTTTGTACTTATATATTATAAAATGTTTTTTTTTAGTCGATGTGAGATTTTCAACACATCTTTCTTACGTCGAGATTATCCAACTTTTGTGTGAGACTATATATTTATGGATGATCCGATAATGGTTCAATAGCGTGTGATTTAATAAGCCGAACAAACTTTTCTTAGAATAGACTTGAGATGGTTTTGATATCATATTAAAAGTGGACTTTAAACCTAATTTAATCTTATAAAATCGACTCATAAGGTAAAGTTTACACCTATTTATATATTATAATTTTTTTTATTTCCAGTCGATTTGAGATATTCAACTATTAGGTTTGATTTGATCATCTTAAAACGACTCGTAAGACAAGAATTTTATTTTATAGTTTGAACATGTTGTGTCATCTTATGAAAATATAGATGATCCCATGATAATACAATAATGAATATGTTTATAGGTTTAATAAAAAGCAGTAAGATAATTTGTGACACATCTTAAACTTCTAGACTTAAATGTAATTAATTGAATCTCAAATATTTGATTTGGAGGGTATAATGATAATGATCCTTCATTTATAGTCTTGGAAAAATATAGGATCTCTAGTCCAAAAAAGGATAACCTAAGAGAGGTGATGGTTAAGTCCATGGCAGAGTGAAGTATGAGTGAAAGATACATGATCTGTGGGAAAGGATAAGCTACCTGGTTAACAGAACCCCCACTAATCTGCCATGAAAGAGAAAGAGAGCATTTGATGGTGGAAGGAAGGTGTCACACTAGCAAAGTCCCACCACATGTGAGAGCACTTAATGCCATGTGTCTCAATCGATTGCTTTATGTTTTATTCCCTTACCATGTGTAATCAATGGAGAATGAGTAGAGGCAAATCATATGGATTAATGCCATCTTTTCATTTACTGTCTTCTGATTTTTGGTTTCACACCTTCTGAGTGGTTCAAATGGATCATAATTTGAATTCAAAAATGCTAAGTAGTGAAATAATATATTTGGATCCAAAATCACTATAGATAATTTAATTGCATGCTGGTTTATAGGATAATATACTTTGGTTTTTGGTTTTTGGTTTGGAGTAAATTAATAGTATTTTACTTCAGAACAGCTACAAACTTCTCACAAGGGCCTTGAACCCTTCATTTTGGGTATTCCTATGAATACAATTTTTATTTCCACATGCCACTAATCATGACTTCATAATACAAATTGGTATATTATTTCAAATGATGATATTCTAAAAGTAAAAGGGTCATAATAATTGTGTTAAGAAAAAGCTTTGTTAGTAATAAGCTTTTACAGCAAAAATACCTAACCATCTTTGAATTAAAATTGCTTTATGCAGTAAATAAGTAAAAAAAATAAAGTCGTGAAAGCAAATTTTGGTAAATCTATGATATAATCCGATTTGTATAATAACATGCTAATTAACTGATGAACTTTAACCTAAAAACATTTTACACCCTAAAAATGTAATGAAAACTGAGAACCAAAAGACAAGAAAGAAAGAATATAATAAACGAAGAATAGTGACAAAAACAAGATTTACTCGTGTGGGTTAAAAATTAACTTGATAATAGTTTACATAATATTCTAAATCTATTGCCAATAATATTTGGTATCAAAAAGTTGCTTCACATATCAAAGTAAATATATTAAGTTAAAATAAGAATATATACGAAAATCAATAATTTTATTTAAGTTATAATATATATTAAATACAACTTCATAATAATAGAGTTCTCTGTAAATAAGCACATTATAAAATAGTAAAGTAATTTTTTTTATTACATTAATCATACTTAAATATTAAATAGTCACTTGGACGTTAGAGAACTTTTTGCAGATACACTCTAGATCGAATCCAAATAAAAAAAAAGAAAAAAAAGTACAACACAACCGAAAAAGAAGATTTAATTATCAAACTAATAACAAATATATTGTCTAAAGCCTATACAAGTGAAGAAAATATAAACAACTTTTAATTTTAGATAACTATGATGAATTTAAAGTTAGTTGATTACAAATACACTCATTTATAACCTTTATAGTGTAACTAAATTATAAATAAATAAAAAAAATCAAACATTTTATCTGAGTATATGGAGAGAATGACGAAATAATATCCACCATAAACACCATAGAAACGGAAACATAATATAAAAAAGAAAAAGAATACTAATATCTTCATAAATATTATAAAAAAAAATAGATTATTTATAAAAAAACATAAATAAGAATTGCGATATTATTTTCATATCCGAACAAATTTAAATAAATATCCTACTAATAGTAATATTAAAAATTAAAATTACAAAAAACTTGGGGCATCCGTTCCTGAACATTAAGCAAAATAATGAAGGGAGAAAAAGGGTGTGAAAAATTAAAAAAAGGGAGTGTAGCAAGGGAAAATGAAAAGAGGTGCGGAGTGAGTTTTGACTCTTGTTTGAAAAAGTATGGGAAAGAGAAAAGTGGTGGGAATAGCAACACCCTACTTTGGTTTGTCCAATAACGTCACTTACCATGTTTCGCTTTAGTCTTTTTCAGCCCAACAACACATAACCCTGAACTGGGCTGGGTTTGATACTGACCCAAATACGTTTTATTTAAATTTTTGCTTCCTGCACCCCCATAGAAAAAAAGACAACGAGACACACCTATTGTTACAGAATCAAACTTTACTTTTGCACGACAAGACACACCTTTTATTAATTTAAAAGTTAATATTAATGTATTATACTTAATAATTTTTTTAACCTATGAACTTAAGTTTTAACACGTAACATTGACATACTAATGCATGAATCTAAAACATTGGAAAGTTTGTATAATTTATTCAGTTATCTTTTCGTGTATTTCTGTCACCATAACTTGCATTGGGTTGGATTGATTAATCAACATTCCTAATTGATGGTGGATATAGCGATCAGAAATTATAAATTCCCGATTAGATAAAGTTTGGTTGGAATAAGAGGAAATCAATTTATAATTAATTAAAATGTGCGTAATCGTTTACGAGACAATTAAGAAACAATTGCTGGGTTACAGAGAGAAACACTTTATTAGGATTTTAAATTTAGAGACAGAGAATGTTCAACTGCTCTAGTCTACGAAGGCTAATGAACTACCTTATATTTCTCAGTGTCAATACTTGCACATGTTTTATTTAATTATTTTTATAATCTTTTCGCTAATTTTAAGAATCATTTTTAAAAGTCCAACATAGAGTCAAACTAAAGTGCAAGAGAAATTATAAATAATATGTATTTTTATATATAGGTAGCAGTTAGTAATTAGTATAACTGAAACAAATTTAGTATATAATATAAACATATTGATAGCAAAAAAATAGTATATTGTTAGTGGTGTAGAATGTTCTATCAAGAACATGAATATGATAAATAAGGCACGTGACTATTAATTTAGCAACAATGAAGAGAATAGTGACGTGTGTCTGCGGCTGCCCACGTGTTGGTGGGGAAAGGTTGAAGGCAGCCAGAAAGAAGCTCAGCGCAGACAAGGCCCAAGAACACTACTTAACCCATTTCAATTTTTTATTTCTTTTATTCCAACACATATTATTTTATTATAATTTTTTTATTATCTAAAATACACAAATTAGGATAAATTAAATTTTAAATAATTTTTCATCTTTTAATTATTTGTTTAAAACAATGTACAAAAAAAGGAAGAAAAAAAAAAAAGAAATTCGTAAGTTGTGTGGTGTTTCTTAACTTAAGAAAGAAACCCTCTCTTTTTGACCCTTGTTGGGTCCTAGGTTTAATGGTTGGTAAGTAACCTCCTACCAATGCAACCCAAAACAAAACTACATTCTAGAACTAAATAATGATGTTTGGTTTTCTTCTTCTACTTGTTATTGTTTTAGTTGTGATGTCTCCATCTCCATGTCTCTCTCTCTCCAAGAAACTATGAGATAAGATTTTGAAAGGAAGTAATCTCCATGGATGCGCACTGGAGTCACACAATGTTCCTAATGAGTCTAACTGCAACAACGCCATCCAATTATGACAATACTGCTCACACTTTCATTATCATGTATTTTCCTTTTATATTAAAACTTAGCTACATTTCCATCACTAATCAAACATGAACTTCTGTCTATTTCTTTGCTAAATTGTTTCAACTTGAAGATGCTATATAATGTCGAACTTAAATAAATATAAGTACTTCCAAGGTTCAAAATCCTAAATCCTTGTAAATCAAATTACTAATTTTAATAATATGTTTTTATGTTATTATAAATAAATGTGTATATTCACTTTTTAATACTTTATTAAATACTATAAGAAAATTATTAAATAAAAAATAATTTTAAAGATAATAAATAATTAATTATTATATTAATTAAATTACATATTATTTTATACATTACAAAATTATTAGTATGTAAAGTAGTTTTTGTTATTTATAAAAAATATAAATAAATTTATAAATTGATATGTAATTAGTTACAAGTTTTTACTTATTAAATATTTTAAATTATATTAAGAGTTTAATCACTCTAAGTTGTATAACAATTCAACTATGTAAAATGATTTATACCCTACAAGAAAATCATGAAATAGAAACCAATTTTTAGAGACAAAAAAATAATTAGTTGCTATAGTGACTAAATTATATACCATTTTAGAGAGTAAACAAATTTTGGTTTTAGTTTTTAAATTTGTGTCTAATTAGACACCAAGATTTTTGCTACCAAATTTAGAATCTAAATAATTGGTAGCAAAAATCTTGGTTGTTAATTAGACACCAATTTAAAAATCATTTAACAATAATATAAACTAATTTAGAAACCAATTTTTTTTTACTTTTTAAAATAAGTCTCTAATTTAGTTACTATAACAATTAATTATTTTTTGTTTCTAAACATTAGTTTCTGTTTTATAATTTTCTATACTAAGAGTTTAATCATTCTTAGATGTACTAAAATTTGTACAAAGATTGTAATAACACTTCCATTACACAAAATCAAAAGGTTATATTCAAATACATAAAAAAATAATCATGAAGGTCATTATTTACATATGTATCTCGAGTTATAATTTATAAATGAGCTCCAAAATTAATGTTGGTTATTTAAAAAAAAAAAAAAAACAGAAAAACATAGCAGGCAAAAATTTAAACTCAAAAAACTTAAAATGACAAAGTTCATTTATCCTACAAAAGTTATTTGAGTCTTACTTATTATATATAACAACCTGACTCTCATCATTTTCTATTAATATTTATATTTATTTATAAAATGTCAAAAGTTTATATCACAACATCTCTACTAAAAGAGAAAAGAGGGATAATCTCATAACTTAATATTTGTTCTTGTTTTAATATTAATATTTTATATTTTAATATACTTTTATTAACTTGATTGTATATAGTCTTTCATAAATAGACAAGTAGTCTTTGAATTATTTAATTGTCACAAAACTTTCCACTCTCCAATCACTTATGGAAAACTCTTTATTTTTTTAGTCAAGGACAGTATCTAATTTTATTTTATTTTCAAAGAAAAAAATGATACACTCTATTCTTTATCATATTTTTTTGACGACCTATTTTTTATCGTATTTAAGAATGTGTGCCGTAATCTATTTGGATTACGTAATAACATAGCGTTTCTATTTTTTTTTATTTTTTTGGTGATATTAAATTCCATAAAAGTTAAATTATGATCATTGTTCAAAACCAAGATGTTATTTTTTCCCATTTATATATTCATCTAGGATATCTTTATATGCCTATTATTTTCACTAATGAGGTTAAAAATGTAAAATGTTTGCCAGTTTGCTAATAAAATGATTAATCTTTACTAGTCATGAAGTACTTTTTTTCAAGTATATTTTTACTTTCTCAAAATTCTAACAATTTTATTTAAGAAATTTAAACTTAATATCGTTTAACATATTCATATATTTTCACAAAAATTATTGAATAAAAACTAATTTTTTTTTAAAAAATATTTAGTTATTATATTGATTAAATTAAAGACCATTTTAGAGACTAATTTTTTATTTATTTCTAAATTAGTTTCTATTATTGATAAATAGTTTTTAAATTGGTATCTAATTAGCTACTATGGTTTTTGCTACCAAATTTAGAATCTAAATAATTTGTAGTTAAAATTTGATAACTAATTAGATACCAGTTTAAAAACTATTTATCATTTTTAAAAACTAACTTAGAAACCAACAATTTTTGTAGTCTCTAAAATATTTTATAATTTAGTTATTATAACAACTAATTATTTTTGTCTCTAAAATTAGTTTCTATTTAGATTTTTTTTTATAGTGTTTGGTAATGTAAAATGTCTGTGTACGAGTTAGAGTTTTTCTCAACAATATTTTACTCATAAAAAATATTAAGTAAAATATTTGAATTTTATTTCGCATAAAAAATATTGATTTCATATATATATATATATATATAAAAGATTGTTGACTTTAAGAAAACAAGTCAAATGTTGTGAAGGCTTAGACCACTCCACTACTTAGCCGAAGTGAAGGGGTCACAATATGGAAATATTTTTCTATAAATAAACATACAAAACTTATAGATATAATATTTACTTAAAATACTAAGAAAATATTTAATATAAGAATAAAAATACCCATGGGACAATATTTGATTGTAATTCTCAAAAATATTTGAACACATTTAAGAATTTTGGTTAATTTGATTTGTAAATATAAAAGTAGAATGATGTGAGAAAAATAGCATGGTGAATAATATTAGATTTTGTGAAGGCTTTGATCCAACTTTCATTTCATAAATCACGTCGAATCTAGAGTGGATTTGATTGGTCACTTTTTGGACTTTTTTTATGGCTCTAAGCTTACATACTCATTCATCGCTGAATTGAATTTACTACACCCAAAGTCTATATTCTATACGTGTGTGCGTGTGTGAACTCACTCATTGACATTAGTCTTCAATTTTTAACAAAATAGTAAACATCAATTTTTTCAAACTTCAATAAATATACATATATTTATTCTAATTTCAAGTTTTCAAATCACAACATTCAAACTCCACTTATCACTTATTAGTAAATAATTTTTAATATTTTTAACTCAAATTTTAAATATTTATATTGAATCATTCTTATTAATAATTAATAAACTTTATACTAATTTTAAATAAACTATATTTCCTAGTAATACTACATCGGACTAATTAACAGTTAAATATATACTATTAATTATATTAAATCTTTTAAGTTAAACAAGTTATCTAAAAATATATTAATCCTACTTTAAAAAAAAACAAACATCCAACTGTTATACAAAACAACAAAAGATAAAAGAATTAAAATCACACACCCTTATTGTCCTAAGCATTTAGGAAAAAAAAAACTCTTTTTAGAATTACTTTAGATAATCGCAGGAGGACGTCTCTTCAAACCATTAAAACATACAGTTTTTTTTTAATAATATTTTTTTTATGTGATGACAGATGATTGTTATTACTTGAAGTGACAACTTAGTTAAGATGTCAAGTTACATAATAATATCTAACATAAAAACTTTAAAAAAATATTTACTAAAAGTGAAATATTACTTCTTAACATATTTATTCCATATTTATTCCATACACAATTGAAAATAAGTAAACTTTGCAAAATTTTCTTTACAAATAATTTAAGCACAATTTTTTCTTTAAACCAAAAAAAAACCTCTAAATAATCAACTTTCTCTTTTTTAAAACACTTTTATTCCTATGTTTCTATATTTGATCTAGCATACACTCTAAACTCTAGATATTGAACCATTCACACTTAAAAAGGGCAGGTTTTCTTTGCTTAATTTAGTATATAATATTTGTAATTGATGTGGATGTTTTGGTCCAACATAGTTTCAACTTCTTTAACTACCTAGAAAACAGAATAAAATTTGATATTGTCTTTCTTAAGAGAGCATGCAATGGGAACTTTCGTGTTCTAGCAATTTCTGGTTCTCACAATGTCACATAAAATAATATATAAATGAAAAGGAATACAAATTCTGTGGTCTCGCCCATTGATAACGTTTAGAAAGGGCATTATGATTCCACACTTCCTTTATCTTTTTGACTTTATTATAAAATTATTTATACGTAGCGGATACTTTATTTAAACTTAAAAACAAAATTTTTCTGTAAAACAATTTTTAATTAAAAGTGTACTTTCACCTTTCTATAAAACACTAATTTTTCAACATAATATTTTCTTACCTAACTTTCCAATTTTATATTTTCACATTGCACATTTGCAATTAAAGTTGGACACTCCTCTGCTGTTCAGCCAACAGCCTTAGAGCTAAAAAATTATACCATTTTTTCTATTCCAATGGCCTTATTTTGGTGTGGAAGGCAAAGGAAAAAGACGACTATAGGTAAAGTAACAATTACAACACTCTAAACCAATGTTCACTTTCGTTTTTTCATCTCATTTATCATTCAATTTAAAATTTCAATTTCACAGGGCTTATCATTAAATATCTTAATCTTCAATAATATTAAGAAGTGAACTTTAAATCTTAGTTAATGTGTAATTTTTAATACACTTCTCATAAGATAAGATGAAGTTTGCATTCACTTATTATTACAAAGTGTACTTTAAGCCTAAATCAACATTTTAAAACCGATTTTTGGGGTGATGTTTGCACTCACTTATATACAATAAAATATTATCATTTCTAGTCGATGTGATATCTCCAACGCACACCCCTCACGTCGAGAGTGACAACTCGTGTGTGGGACAACATAATATGGGTGGTCCGATAACGAGTGGCACTATAGGCCCAAAAAACACTCGCTAGAATAGGCTTTAAATGACTTTGATATCATATTACAAAATGAACTTTAAGCATAATTCAATCCCATAAAACCGGCTCTTAAGGTGAGGTTTGCACCCACTTATATACAATGAAATATTTTCATCTCTAATCGATGTGGAATTTCCAACACTTATATAACATAAAATGTATTTATTTTTAGTTGAGGTGATATCTCAAACACGCATTCCCCCCATATTTTTTGTATTTTTTTAATAATATTTTTTTTCATATGATGGCAAATGCTTATTGTTATTTGAAGTGTCAGCCTAGATAAGATGTCAATTAGTATTAAGGAAATAATAATTATAAAATTATATGCAATTATTGTATGCAATATTTGACGATATTGTACCCAATTATATGCAATTAATTTAATAATTATAGAATCTCATGATTAGTATCCTACCTAATTAGATTGTAATTTGGGAGAGAGAAACTCCCTATATATTTCCTATACATGACTGATGTAATATACACATAAGAGAATAAGAAACATATTTTCTACTTACCATTTTTTTATCATTTTCTTATAAGTAGCATAATGATATATAACATGAAAGCTTTTTATATAAAAAAAAATCTCTAATTTAGTAACATAATAACTAATTATTTTAGTTTCTAAAATTAGTTTTTATTTAATAATTTTTTAATAATAATATTAATTTTATATTAATCTATAATACTCATCTCAAAGTCTTGTTAACTTTTTGAAATTGAAGAATAGATGTTGCTTCCCTCTTACTCAAAACAAAAACTGTCATTTCATTCCATAATATTATTATTATTAATAGAAATAATAATATTACTATTATTAATATTAATAATAATACCAATAATAATATTAATAATTTGAATTTTGATTTTAAGAATTTTCTTTCAATTTTAATTTATAAATTAATGTAATATGTAGCACTTTTCTATCCATTTTCTTAGAGATAACATTAATGTAATATGTAGTACTTATAAGTTACATATTTTTATTGTTTACCTTACACAATCTAAAAATAATATTTAAAAAGTGTGATATAAATAAACAACAGTTTTATAAATATAATATTTGATATTATTTAAATCACACTTATAAATGTTGTCTTCTTTTCATATGTTTGGACAAGTGGTCTGATCACTGCTATCTAAAATAAAATAAAAAATAGTAGAATAATGTACATAAAATTATATTTCAAAACTAAGACTGACCGTATTTAAATATACACACACTTTATTAACATTGAATTATTGGTAATTTTTAGTCTTCAAATAAAATATATTTAATTCATCCATTATTAAAAATAATGGTGTGTATAAGATTTTGCTAAAAAATAATAAGGACGAATATAATAAAATATACATATAATCGTCTACATATATATACTATAAAAAAATTATAAAATAAAAATTAATTTTAAAGATTTGCTAAATTATATATTACTCTATAGTAAAAAATTATTAGTATATAAAATAATTTTAAATTGATATCTAATTAGTTGTCAATGTTTTAACTAATAACTATTCTAAATTCTAAAATTGGTATCTAATTTAGTCGACTAATAATTTTTAATGTCTAAATTAATTTTTATTTAATGATTTTCTAGTAGTGATAATACATTAATTACTACATAATAGTTATTTTCTATAATTTATTTTGACATATTTTATTTCTAATTTTGTTTCTTATTTCTAAAATGGCACAATTATTATTTTAATATAATCAAAATGATAGTTTATAAAAAATCACTAAAAAAATCATGAAATATAAACTAATTTTATATGTTATAGTGACTAAATTAAAAATTATTTTATAAACTAACAAAATTTTTAGTTTCTATTATTGTTAAATGGTTTATAAATTGATATCTAATTTTTTTTTTAAATAAAAGTTTTCATATTAGGCATCACTATGTCACTTAAGATTTCAGCTAGGTTGACACCTCAAGTAACAACAATCATTTACCATCACATGAAAAAAGTATTATTAAACAAAAGAAAAAGAAAGAAAATACAAAAATACGGGAGACTAGACCAAAACCCATATGTTAACAAAAACGATACATAGGTAGACTATACCTATTCATAAAGAATTCTAAGAACAGACAAGGTGGAAGCCTATTATACCAAAGAAAAGATTCTCTATGAAAAAATCCTAAATTAGCCAACTTATCAGCACACGTATTTCCTTCACGAAAAATATGAGTAACCATAAACCTAATTTTCGCACAGTAATTAAGACAAACATTCCATCAAGCATCCAAGGAACATTTGTTCTAGCAGTAAACACATCTAAATTGGTATCTAATTAGTAACCAAAGTTTTAACTATAAATTATTTAGATTCTAAATTTGGTAGCAAAAACTTTAGTTGCTAATTAGATACAAATTTAGAAACCATCTAACAAGAAACTAATTTAAAAACCAATTTTTTTTTTAGTTTCTAAAATGGTTTATAATTTAGTCACTATAGATAATAATTATTTGTTTTTTTTTTATAAAATTTTCGTGTTAGGCATCACTATGCAACTTGACATCTCAGCTAAGCTGACACCTCAAGTAACAACAATCATCTGCCATCACATGAAAAAAAATATTATTAAAAAAAAAGAAAGAAAATACAAAAATATTTTAATACTTAAATTTAAATAAACAAACAAAAATTAAAGCACGATTACACTAAATTGTATATTAAAAAATTAAATTCCTTTTTAGAAACACAATTTTATTAATTTACTTTTTTTTTAACCGAAATCCTATTTATAATTACAAAAAATAATTATAATAATGTAGCTGATAGTAATAATAAAAATAATTCTGATAACTATTTTTAAATTTTTTATTAATAAATATAATTACTATAATTATTAAATCCTATTTTATTATTGATTATCACCAATAAAATATTATAAATACTATGTTTATTACTAATAAATTCAAATTAAAATCATAAATAGAAGTATGTTTCAGTTTTATAAAAATAAAAAAAACTGAGATCATATTTTTTTCACTGAAATTTTAATTTAATTATACTAATAACGTATTATTATTATTTGTCATTACGATCACAATAATTATTTGAAATTTATTTATTTTTTACTAAAAGCATGTATTTAAATACGGTTTTAATTTATTTTTAAAATAATATTAATTTATTAAAATTATGTTTTAAACATAAGGTTTTTTTTCTTAGTAAAGTTTTCTTTTTTTTTAAATATCTTCGTTTACCTTAAAAAAAAGTTGTGAACTTTATAGCTAAATATTGTTTCTGAACAAAATTTACTTTTGTTTTACAATTTTTTTTCAAAATATTGTTTTACAGAAAGTTGTGAAATTTTTATATGCTACTTTCATTTGCCACCGTCCGTATTTTCTGTTGCTTAGCGCGTGGTCCTAACTTTCTGGTGCATGAAGACTAGCTGTCACCGACCTATTCAACAAGAGATAATTTTTACTGACAATATAACAAAAATTCATAAAAGATTTACATAAAAAATATTCCAAATGAAGATAGAAAACAAATGAAATCTTTTATATAATTTTCCAATAAGAATATTATTAAATAAAAAAATAATTATTATATTAACTAAATTAAAAATTATTAAAAATTAAAAAAATTATTAATTTATAAATTAATTTTATTTTGATAATAAATAATTTCTAAATTAGTATCTAATTAGTTACTAAGGTTTCACCTATTAAGATTATAAATTTGATAGTAAAAATCTTATTAGTTAATTAGATACTAATTTAAAATTAGTTTTAATAATATAAACTAATTTGAAAATCAATAATTTTTTAATCTCTAAAATACTTTCTAATTTAGTCAATATAGTAATTAATATTTTTGTCTCTAACATTAGTTGTTGGAGATCCCACATCGACTAGAGATTAGAGTCTTTCATTGTATATAAGTGGGTACAAACCTCATCCCATTGAATCGGTTTTATGGGATTGAGTTAGGCTTAAAGTCTACTTTGTAATATTAGTTTTCATTTAATAATTTTATTACAGTGTTCTGCTAACTCAACATATACTCCATAAATTAAAATTGTTATAATAATTTTGTAAATATGTGAACATGGGAAAATTATTATGTGTAGTTTAGAGAAGATTTAAGAATGCAAATGGGTTGGAATATTTCTTATATATAAAATAAATAAAATCTAAAAAATGAATTAAGAATTTAAAATAGATTCTATAACATTAGCTGATTTGATGGTGAGTGATGGTATGTTGAAAAGTGAATTTATTCTAAATTACAATACATACTAAAAATAGTAAAAGGAAATAAATTTTTTCGTGTTATAGAAGTCTATGTGAGATACCAAGAAAGTTTAAAAGGTTATTATCTTTTACTAGGGATTTGTTTGTTGACTTAGAAGTTGTGATTTGAAGCAGTGGGGACATAATAAAGGAGAGAAAGAAAATGTGGCAGACGTGTGCATGGTGTTTAACGTGAGACACACAATATACTAAGAGAACAGAACAGAGAGACTATGATGCAGAATGATTACAACATAGTATATTGTTTTTGTTTCAGAAGTTTCGATGATGTTTAAGTTTAAATGCATGTGAGATGTGAGCATAGGAAATGCTTGAAGAATTGACCAGAGTTTGGAACAGAAAAGGCATGAGACACAATAATGTTGTGCTTGAGCACTCTTCTCAAAGCTGCTGCTGCACATGTGACACCATCTTAGAAAGAGTAGTGTGTGTGTTGGGTTGGACTTTGTTACCATGTTTTCCTCAGCAAGTACAAAGATTCTCTTAGTAGATACGCAGAGTGCCTTTGCTCATTTGTGAAAGGCCTGTGTAGGGTTGAATAAATGGTATAAGGCTAGGTCATACTTCAAATTACCATGTTCACACCACCATCTACTCTAAACTTATTTAATCCATTTTTTTAACAAACATTTATACAAAAAACATTAAGTTTTTTAAGTTTAAATATAATTTAAGAATTGTTTTTATAAAAATTAACATAAGGGAGTTGCTGTAATTAGCCTATTATATATAAGTTAGTTGGTCTATTGTATGTTTTTATAATATAATTTATTTTATTTAAATTACAAATATTTTCCATTATAAAAATCTTACTCTCTAATTAATAATAATATCATTAACACGGGTAACAAAGTTCTTTTCTAATTTAATCTCATGCTCAGAATATTTATAAAATATTAGTTAAACTGAAAGAAATATGAATTGATCTATATTCAGATTTGATATTTTTATTAATAATATCAAGAAAATTATGAAATAGAAACCATTTATGAAATAAAAATCAATTTTATTAGTTATTATATTGACTAAATTAGAGACTATTTTAGAAACTAAAAAGAATTTTGGTATCTAAATTAGTTTATATTATTGTTAATTAAATAGTTTCTAAATTAGTATCTATTAGTTACCAAGATTTTAACTACCAATTATTTAGATTTTAAATTTGGTAGCAAAAACCTTGGTAACTAATTAGATACCAATTTATAAACCATTTAACTAATTTAGAAACCCAAAGTGTTTTTAGTTTCTAAAATGTCTCCAATTTACCCATCATAATAACTGATTTTTTCTTTAAAATTAATTTCTATTTCATGATTTTTTGTAGTGTATATTATTATTACTGTTAAAATCATTAAATAAAAAATAATTTTAAATAAAAAAAATTATTAATTCTTATATTAATTAAATTAAATATTATTTTAGTATTTAAAAAATTAAAAAAATTATTAATAAAAGATAATTTTAAAGAATTTTTTTATTAATTCTTATATTAATTAAATTAAATATTATTTTAGTATTTAAAAAATTAAAAAAATTATTAATATTTAAATTAATTTTTATTGATAAATAATTTTTAAATTGATTAGCTTTCAAAATTTTAATTATTAATTATTTAAATTCTAAAGTTAATAGTTAAAACTTTAGTAATTATTAAATATCTATTTAGAAACTAATTATGAATAATAAAAACAACTAATTTAGATACTAATAAGTTTTTAAATTTTTAAAATAATAGCTTATTTTATCAATAATAAAAATTAAATTAATAAAAATATTAAAAATACTTCAATCATTATACAAAATAAAATTTAATTTAATTAATATATTAATTAATTATTTTTTGTTTTTTTTATTGATTTATTAATTAATTATTTTTTGTTTTTTTTTATTGATTTTTATTTAATGATTTTATAGTGATAGTTTTAACATAAAAATTTATGGTATTGGTATTTTTTTTTTAATAATGTAGGTTATATATATATATAGTAAGACAAATATTTAATGAAGGAATACTGTTTAATTTTTTTAATGAATGAATACCTTTTATAATATAAGTTGATAGGTAAATTAATAACAATAATTCATTACTTATCTTGCGACTCTCTTGGTTCTTTCTTATTTAAATATTTGACATGTTATTCCAGTTCCTGAATTCAGTGTGACTTTTGTGATTGAGAAGGAAGGCACATCAAGAACTAAGGTCACATGGGAAAAGCATGGCGAGTAAGATTCACGCCCAGCCTCAAAAGTCTTCATACATATCTCACTCACCTACTCACATCTCAAGCCACAACCAACTCATTTTCATCACTTAATTAACATTATATTCTCTTTTTTTTATACATAATTCTATATCAATATTCAAGGAGCTGAAAGTGCTGCATTAATGCAATATATTATTTTTTATTATCATTACAAAAAATTATTAAATAAAAATTAAATTTAAAATTTAAAATTAATTAATCAATATTATTAAACTAAATACTAATTTAAAGACTACAAAATTATTCATATTTAAAATAGTTTTTATTGTTAATAAAATTTTTGTAAAATAATTTTTAAATTATTATCTAAATTAATTATTTAGATTTTAATTATTAATATTTTAGATTATAAATTAATCTCTAAAATATTAATAGAGATTAATTTAAAATATAAAGTAATAAGAAGCTAAAATCTTAATAGTTAATGATTAAATACTAGTTTAAAAATTATTTTATAAATTTTTATTAATAATATAAATTAACTTATATTAATAATTTTTTATTTATAAAATAATCTTTAATTTAATTAAATAATAATTAATTATTTTTTATTTTTAAAATTAATTTTTATTTAATAATTTTTTTAAGTGTATAATTCTTAAAGGGTTTTGACACAATAATCATGATTCAGCTATCTGTAAAAGAACTTAAACCTAATAAGTCAATAATGAGCCTATTAAAATATTCAACCAAACATAATAATTAATCAACTCTCCATTCAACCCTTCTCATGCTAAAAAAAAAGTAGGAAAGGGAGAAAAGACAAATGGGTAATCCAAAAAAAAATCTCTAGTTTTAATTATTCTTACTTTAGTTAATATTTTATAACTAACAGATTTTTAGATGATAGAACAGCCGTTTTGAGCAACAATAAACACTAAAAAAATCATCAAATAAAAATTAATTTTAGAAACTAAATTATATTAACTAAATTAAAAATAAAGACTAAAAAAATTTACTTTCTAAATTAATTTTTAATATTATTAAATAATTTTTAAATTGATATTTAATTAGTTATCAAGATTTTAACTACTAATTTTTTAGATTTTAAATTTAATAATAAAAGTCTTAGTCGTAAACTATATATATTAATTTAAAAATTATTTAACAATAATTAAAATTAATTTAGAAACTATTTTTTTAATTTTTAAAATAATCTCTAATTTAATCAATATAATAAATAATTATTTTTTTATCTTTAAAATTAATTTTTATTTATATTAATTTTATGACAAGTATATAACTGATTTTCGGAGAAAATAGAAATTTTTTTTCTTCTAAACAAATATATATTTAGGCATAAAATATAATCCCATAAAGTCAATTAATTACTCCAAACTAACATATAAAATGTTATTTCAAAATTTTAATATCTAGTTTTGCTAAAATCAAGTGCAATTAATTAATATACTTTTTAGTATTTTTTTCGTGAAAAATTGATAGATGACTTCGTTCCATTCAATGTGCTGCGCGTTCAATGTTATGTACCAAATTGGCACATTTATGGCTTAAAAACTTAATTTGTTTTTTCAATTTATAAAGGAGTATGATTTTCATTTAAAATTATTAATTATTAAGAAGTAGTTTTTAAGTCCCACTCAACTTCATTATCTTATAAAATAAGATTTTTATTTATTTATATAATGTAAAATATCTTAATCTTCAATATCAATTAATAATAAATATTATATTAACATTATCTGTATTGGGCAGACGGATTTAAAATTTGCCCACATTATCTGTATTCTGTAATTGAAAAACCAAAAACAAAAAAAAAATATATAAAAAAAATGAAAAAAAGTTTGGCCATGAATTAATGTGTTCCCAAGGGTTTTGAGTGTCAAAGGGATGAATAATGAAGAGGGTATGAAACGTGACACGGATCTCACTTGGTATTCATCGCCACATGCAAAGTTTGAAGCCTTTTACCTAAATTTGAAGCATGCATGGCATGCGTTGCAATAGCATCACTTCAATCCAAAAAAATGTGAAGTTATTATCCCAACAAATTTGGAAGTGTTCATCATAGTTCGTTGTTGCTAAATGGGGCAAACACAAGACTTTCAAAGACCATGAAAGGAGCTTCCAAATCTAGTATCCTTTGGAAAACGTGGTATTAAATGTGGAGTGTGGGGACCATCCCTAACACCATTGGAGTGAATATGTTGGCGTCGTATAATTTAAGGGCAATTCCTTTGTGGAAATGGTTAATGCGACCTATCTTCACCAAGCTACTCCAATTTACCCTTTAGGGTATGCAGTCCAACACCACCGACTCTAGGTTTATGTCTCATCTTCTTTCTTTCTCTAAACTAATTATTCAAAAAGAATGAAAGGATATATACAACTTTTTTTTCTTATGAAAGGATAAATAATTTGAATTCTATATCACCTTTAAAGTTTTTTTAAGTTAAACCAACAACAAATGAGAAAAAAAGAAGATATTTTAGATTAAAAATAATGATCTGTAAACAACAATGGCAAAATGTATTTTACCCGTGTTTAGAGTGTAAGATATTCTTCTGTAAATCCTAAATCATGATTTTTTGTTGTTGCATATGTCAATTTCTATTTGGTTAATAGTGAATAAATAAAGAATTGTATATTCTTTATTCTTAATCCACCTAATTCCTTCATCTTACTTATATTGGACCACTCAACCCATGTAATTTATTTTCCTTTCGAATTTCATCACCATAGAAATATCCTTTTCTAGTTTCCTAATTTTCACTACTATTGATTTTGGAGTTATGAAGAAAGACAAATAAGAAAGAGGGAGGGAAGAAATGACTAACTCGATTAAACACACCCTTCGAGCAAGTGACAACTGCCACCCTTTTCACCGGGAAAATATTTTTCTGACTGTATTCAACATATTATTCTACATTCTCCTCTTTCTTGGATTTTCCTTAATAGGTATCCCAAACTACACGAATGACAATCACATCAAAGAACAATTTAGAATGACACCAAACTTATCCAATTATTATTTTGTACCCCTATAGTCCCCTAACTAAAATTATCTCTCAGTCCTAAAGCTACTTTCAAATTCTCTTACTATACATCATTACAAGAAATATTGGTATTACATACAACCTAAATCCATATGTAAGAGAATAAATTCGTATGTAAAACATAGTTACATACAGATTATATACGGGAAAAAATCCGTATGTAAAACTGTCGTAGGTAACTATTACATACGGATTCAGAATTCGTATATAATTACATACAAATTTTACATATGGATATATCTGTATGTAATTACATACGAATATATCCTTATGTAATTACATACTGATATATCCGTATGTAACTATGCTCAAATTTTAAAAAAAATTTGAATTGTTTTGAGTGAACTTTGACGGACGGTTAGATGGTTCAAAAATCCAGAATAAATTCATTTTTTTCAATTAAGTTAAAAAATCTAAATGTAATTATAATAGCAATCTTAAATTTAACTATAAACGCTAACAACATTGTGGATTGTAAACACTAACAACTTGAAATCACTGACGTTGTTTCTGAAGGCTTCTTTTAGAACCCTTCTCATAGAGAATGGTTCTGAACTGGTACTCTCCACCACTGCCTTATCAGATCCATCAACCATTTCGACAGTTTCCACCTCTGTGGAGTCCAAAATCATATGCTTTTAAATGGTGGGGGTCGAGGGGCATCGTCGACGAGGGTTTCCGGCAAGTTTTGGACAGTGGGTCGGTTGAGAAGCGGTTTCTTGCTTGTGGGGGAGGGTTTTGAGGGAGAGGGCGGTGTGATTAAGAGAATAGAAGATGAGGTCGTCAACGGCCATGCCAAGGGAGTGGAGAGAGTCGTACGACGAAGAGGCACGAAGTTCATCCTTTTTGTTGAGGGAAAGGTGTAGAGAAGAGGAAGAAGAAAAGATGGTGTGAGAAATAGTGTCGTTTAGTTACTCCTCTAGGTGACCAAATTCTTCGATGATAATGGAGGTTGAAAATATTGTTTGCATAAGGAAATTAGTAAATGCTCACTGCAACAACCCAGAAGGTGCCCAACAACATTATCAGAATATGGAAACTGTTACAGACGATATTATAGTGGTAAAAAAAAGCAACAAATAATTAAGGCACTGGAGAACTGGATGTGTTTGGTGTGGGATATGAGAGTGAGAAGAGTTGGGTAAGGGTTGTTACGAGAAGAGTTAACGATTACAAAGTGATAGAAAATGAAAGGGTTAGGTTTATGCTAGGGTTTCCAAAAGAGAATGTTATGGAGGGAATGGGGAAATTTTTTTTCGAAAAAAGATTAATGCTATAGAGGGAAAGAAAATGCTTACATGTTACAAAATCCGTATGTAACACATTATATACAGATTAATTTTTTAATTAAATATGTAATACCTTACATACAAATAGAATTTATATGTAATTATTTTTTTTTTTTTAATTAAATATGTAACATGTTATGTACGGATTGAATTCGTATGTAATAATTTTTATTTTTTTAATTAAAAATGTAATATTATATATACAAATATAATTTATATGTAACTATTTCTCTTTATGACACCAAAATTATAAAATTATATAAAATTATATATATGTAATTACTTTTGGTTTACATATAAAAAAAATCCATAAATAATATTTATTCACATGAATTAAATCTGGGTAAATATTCATGAAACATTCCATTTAATTAGTATTCGTATATAATAATTAGTATGTAAATAAAGAATTTGTTTTACTACATTTAAAAAAAAATGTAATATTTTAAATTTTATCTGACATATAAATGGTATCATTTACCAATTGTATTATGTTTATTTCTATTTCTTTATTGCCCACTTTGATTCCTTTTAACTTTTTTAAATGTAGTGATTATCTAACTATTATGAGAGTATTAAAGGGGACGTGGATTCTAACCTGTATACAACAATAAAAATAAATTAAAGCCAGTCTAAATTATATATATGGAATATAATAAATATACAATCTATATACAAAAATTATATTTATGTACGTACAACAACCACTTTAAATGTTTGACACGACAATAGTAGAAATTGGTGTACTGAGGAAGGGCTCCTAGAATAAGTTGAACAATAAATGATTTGACTATTGTTTAGTAATGTCAATTTCACATGAGAAAATATATAATACACATTCTTTTATTCTCATGGGAATACTTTCAAACAAGCATTATAGGAGAGAACATGAAAAAATGGAGGGTAAATGATGATTTATATATAGATAGATATTTTTCATAACCATGATTTTTTCTATTAATATATAAGATAAAAAATAATATTAATATATATAAGTAATAATAAATAAAAACATTACTAGCAAATAAAATATATTTTTCTCCAACTTCCTTTATTTATTTCTATACTATATAACTTGTAACTTAAGCCTTAGACTTTTCTTACCTTTCATCGTTTTTCGTATACAATTTCTACCTTGCCTTTGAATGAACCATGGGTAGCTTCACAGAAACTTCTCCACACACATACATACATATATATATATATATATATATATAACATTTAACCTGGTTTTCCGAAATATAAATAACAGTATAAGTGTTATAAATGTTGAACGGATATTTATATAAAACTTATCGATACGTATAATTATTTCAATTTAATTTATATTTTTTATTTTGATATATAGTTTAAATAATACAAAACAAAATTTTAATTAATTATGATACTATATTAAAACTTGACTCTTGGACTTAAGTTTATTGAGATGATTCACAATATATTATTATTAGGGTCTCTATTTTCCGAGTGCATGTTAGAAATGTAGCTACCAATTTTAAAAGTGAAATGCTCTTTGAATAACACCTTCTTTGGAATATGTTTTTAATTAGTTAATATTTATTAAAATGATAAAAATTACGTAGATTTCACATCTTATATTAACTCTTCCTATTTATAGCTTAATATTTTTTAATTAAATTTAATTAATAATAAATGGTGTGTGAGCAAATACATTTATTCATCCTTCATGGTGCACTTCATGATTGTTCCACGTTGAATGTGAACATGCCAGGTTGCATTAGAGTTATTTGTCCTAAAGAATATTCTGTTATTCTGCAAACGGTTGAGTCTAATCCGTTTCCCTCGGTTGGTCATTGTTCCATGGTTTATCCGGTAAAAGGTTTTTTTTTTAAAAAATTTTAAATTATATATATTATTATAATTATATTTAATCATCTAAATATTTTTAATTGATTAAATAATGTTTTCTAATAAAATAAATTAAAATAATAATGACCTTTTATATGTTAAATTAGTCTATTTTTAGTTATTTATTCTAAAATATTATTGTATATTTACACCATTCAAATAAAATAATAAAAGAATTAATCTTTAAATTATTTTTAATTAGAAAAAACCGGATTAACAGGTCAGTTCACCTCGTGAGGGGTTAGAGAAGACAAACAAAAACGAACTGAGAGTTTGATAATATCAATTTGGTCCTCCAAAATTTGGTTTTGAAAATATCAACTTGGTCCTCCAGAAGAAAAATACCCTGACCAAACTCCTTGAACTCAAGAATTTGGTGTCAATTTCATTCTCTAAAATTTGGTGAGGTGGCACCTGAATTCCTTGTTCGAAACCTCTTTAAATACCGTAAGCACTCCCTCCCATTTACACATTGCAGCTCCATTGGTTCAAGAGCAAGAGTGAGCACACACCCCTCCAACAAACACTATACCAAGTTAATTAGCATGGCTTTGAAGAACACGAGTTTCCAGCTTCTGTCTGAGATTGCCACCAACGGCAACCATGGTGAGAACTCTTCTTATTTTGATGGGTGGAAGGCCTATGAATCAGACCCTTATCACCCCACTGAAAATCCTCAGGGTGTAATTCAGATGGGTCTTGCAGAAAATCCGGTACGTGCATATAACACAGCAGTTGCAATATATAGATTTTCATATACAACATGGTTTGTTTGTAGTTTACAATTTCTTATAACTTTTGCAGCTGTCCTTGGATTTGATTCAAGAGTGGATTCTGAAGAATCCCAAAGGCTCCATTTGCACCCCAGAAGGAGTGAAGTGGTTCAAATATATTGCAAACTTTCAGGACTACCATGGATTGCCAGAGTTCAGAAATGTAGGAAAATTAGTTTTGTGTCTGATAACATATTTACCATCATGAGCATGATATATAATAAATGGGTTTTGATATTTTATGCAGGGTTTGGCAAATTACATGTCAAAAGTGAGAGGTGGAAGAGTGAGATTTGATCCTGACCGTATAGTGATGGGTGGAGGGACCACTGGAGCTAACGAGCTCATCATGTTCTGTTTGGCTAATGGTGGAGATGCTTTTCTGGTTCCTAGCCCTTATTATCCAGCGTATGTACCCTCACTTTCATCTCTTCTCTTTTCATTCAATGAACCACGCTGTTAAAAGTGGACAAACTAAGCAACCACAAAGCGTAATAACTATTTTGTCTTCATCAAAAGGGTATCCCTCTTCTGGCTTCTCTCAACTGGTGCTCATAATCATTGTCCAACAAAGTTTTAGAAAAACAGAAAATCAAAAACGAGTTTTCAGATCATAAAACAAAGAGCATTCAAGGTAGAAGAATTACATATTAGTGTCTTGATAAAGTGAGGGAAAAGACGTACATGATCAAATTTGTTTCATTCTTTGTAACCTAATATTATATTATGAACAGTTTCAGTTTGGAATATATATTAATTAAAAAATATTTGATCAAATCTCCTCTACCAACTAGGAGGTGTCAATCTTAAACTTTCACATGTATTTTAGTGGCATGTTGCCGAACATCATTCAAACTATACACTTTTTGGTTCAATGAGTTAGGTCAATATTTGCTATTAAAAAAATAAATTTAAGTGTCCCATAACACTTGTCAAAAAACACAAACAACCTTTTAAGATTTGGATTTAAATAAGCCACTTCTTTTCACACACAATTGGTCATTATCAATATCTTTTACTAATTTTAAAAGAAAAACTATATATATATATATATATATATATATATATATATATATACACACTTCATTGTGAGACAGTCTTTTTTTTAACACGTTAAAATTCAGAATTAATTATTGTTATAGTTTACCATATTTTTTAATAATTTAAGAAAAAACAATATTTTGATTAAATTTATTAATCATAAAGAATATTTTTATGATCTAATTAATGAGCTAGCATTTCGTGAAGAAAATTCCAAGAAAATTATATGCAGAGAGATATACTAGTTAACATTTGTAGGCTGCTACGTACCAAGTGATTAGTCAACGGCACATGTGTTATGTAAATACAAAATAGACATGTAAGCTTTGAATTTGACCACCTTAGCTCAAGGTCACGCATTTATCCAAATCCCAGACATTTACGTTTTGGAATTTTTGCACAGTCAAAAGCAACTTCATAAAGCAATTCAAATTTTCGTTAAAAGAAAATTCACATGAAATTGGTTTTTGGCAGCTAAACCCAGAGAATAGTATTAATTATCACAAGTTTATAAAGTTACAGTTTATAAAATCGAATATTAATGTTTCTTAGCCTTTACCATGGAAAAATCTGCAGTCAACTAATTCAAACATTTTATTTGTCTGACCACAGAGACCACACGACAAATTTGAATGTAACTTCGTATTCATATATTATGACTGTAACAAAGTGTCAAAGCTAACATATAGTACAACTTCATTATACCAATGTTTCATCACGTGTTGCAAGAATGACATATGTTTGATTTGACTGAGGTAAATTCCGCGTGCTTTATTGTTGCAGATTTGCCCGAGACTTGTGTTGGAGAACTAAGGCGCGGCTCATTCCTGTGGAGTGTTACAGCATCAACAACTTCATGGTAACAAGGGAGGCTCTTGAAGAAGCATACAACAAAGCAATAGATGCTAACATCAACGTGAAAGGGTTGATCATAACAAACCCTTCAAACCCTTTAGGAACAACCATGGACAAGGAAACACTGAAGAGCATTGTGGGCTTCATCAATGAGAAGAACATTCACTTAGTGTGCGATGAAATCTATGCTGGCACAGTGTTCAGAGGCCCTCGCTTTGTGAGTGTCTCTGAAGTGATGCAAGAGTTGGAGCACTGCAATAAAGACCTTATTCACATTGTTTACAGTTTGTCTAAGGACTTGGGGATTCCGGGGTTGAGAGTTGGGATAGTTTATTCGTACAATGATGAAGTGGTGAACCAAGGGAGGAAAATGTCAAGCTTTGGATTAGTCTCAACTCAGACACAGTTTTTTGTGGCTGCACTGCTTTCTGATGACGAGTTTGTGGAGAGGTTTCTGGCAGAGAGTGCAAGAAGGTTGGCTGCAAGGTACAACCACTTCACAAAGGAGCTTGAAAAGGTGAACATTACTTGCTTGCCAAGCAATGCAGGGCTTTTCTTTTGGATGAACTTGAGAGGCTTGCTCAAGGAGAAGACATTTGAAGGTGAAATGATGCTGTGGCATGTGATCATCAATGAGGTGAAGCTCAATGTGTCACCAGGCTCAGCTTTCAATTGTTCTGAGCCCGGTTGGTATAGAGTGTGCTTTGCTAACATGGATGATGAGACTGTGGAAGTTGCCCTCAAGAGAATCAGGGCGTTTGTTGGCAAAGAGACAGGGAAACCAGTGGAACTCAAACGCTGGAAAAGCAACCTTAGACTCAGCTTCTCCTCAAGAAGGTTTGATGAGAATGTTATGTCACCTCACATGCTGTCACCCCATTCACCAATGCCTCACTCACCCCTTGTCAGAGCCACTTAGCTAGAGCCACTTAGTTATACTAGCATACATACCTTAAACAATTCGTATGTATTAAGGGTCCAATAACAAAATGTTTTTCTGCGTATGTCATTTAAACTATGTTTGTAATGTTGTCCTGCATGTCTGGACAGCTATAACTCTTGTGTATTTAGGTAACTCAAATAATTTGTTCAATCAAGCTATTTATAATATTAATTATGAATTTATGATTTGAAAATATGCTTCATTCTATAGCTTCTCTTTTCCTCTGTGTGTACAATTCATGGAGAACAACCGTTTTGTCCTTTTATATGGTTTAATGAACCTTGGAGAACATTGGTTATTTCTGGGTAACTGTTATCTTAGGAAGGTAAATATTTAAACAACTTAATTGAAAATACTCTCAAATTTATGACTTAGTTAAAATTTAATTAGTCGATAACTCTATCCTTTCCAACAAAAGAATTGTTTCGTACTCAACAAATCCAATGTTTTGTATGCAGTCAATAATTGAACGAGTCTATGCAGAAACTTTATATATATACCAAAGTACTTATACTTTTAGACTATATTTAAATAAAATTATATATATTAAATTTCCACGTCAAAGAAAACTTGTGGAGTAAGTGATAATTATAATACTATATATAGTCTTATGGGAAGAAAAAGTTATCAGGAAAAAAAGCTATGGACCTTATCCTCACATGGATATACAATGTCATCATGCATTCGTGGCTTCACTGTTTCCACCAACAACATGTGCAAACTGAACCAATTATATAAACTCATACGAAGAGGGATGAGAATATCAGATATAGGTATCAGTATATGGTTCTTTCCTTGTCTTTTCATATTTGCCAATGTATAACTTCATCATGTTTCCACTCAATAAATTACTGAATATATAGTTAATGTACAGTACTCAAGATCATGATGCTATATTCATTTGTTTGAGGCACTCAATACTATATATTTGTATACATTGAGAAGATGAGCTTATACAAAAGCAGAATCGACAATTTGGAATGACATCACATGAACTTTGTCTTCATTATCTTTATGTTTTTCGGTAATTTGCATTCGCTATAATCCGCACTACGTGGTTGCATGAAGTGCTAAGGAAATTTGCCTAGAGAAGACGTGTTTCTGTTTTTAGTATAGCTAGATATGTGCATCGTTTTTGTATAATTTGGTCAAGGTGTGTTGAACTATGGAGTTTCATATTGAGGTCATTTTCCCAGTGACCCACAAAAGTGACACACTTTATTAGTATTATCATTCAATCGCATGTCATTCAAATTGTCTTTACCCTTTGGTGTTGGATAATCGATAATTGGTGCAAGGAAATGACATGTTTGGGAGCTTTTCTTGCCGTATGGGACATGGCTGCTCCTTCCACTGTGCCTTCACAGTAAATAATAATCTCACCAATGACAAAGTTGCATGCACCACTGTGGGAATTTCCTGATAAGCCTTGACAGTGATCTCACAGAACTAACATGACCCAAAGAAAGTTGCAATATTTTTGTGGGGTAAACTATGTGCATTGGACAGTGATGAGTGAAGCCCTTTTATAGAATTTGAAAGTGACACAATCACTGCTTTCATCACTTCATGTTCTTAACAAAACAATGGCTTCTTGCTCCAATTCTGATTATGTTATTCAAGTAGATTTAATTGTAACTCAAATGTGTTCATCTACAAAATCCAAAACTCAATGTAAGTGACACTTGTATATGCACTTGAATGAAGTTCCTTGTTCATCCTACTTTGTATTCAGTATGAAAACATTAACTATAAGGATCCTACCACTAAGATTAAGCCACAATGATAATAAAATGAATCTTGCTCATTACAGGAAAAGTTTTCTCCATGATTCCTCTCAGAATCATAAAGTAGACAAATTTCTTGGATAAGACCCAATTAAAGTGTTATGACAGTGAACAATTTCAAATAGAGAAAGCTTATCAAGAAACGCTAGGAAAAAATCAAAACAAATTTAACTACTTAAAGTATGTTAATATCCAGTCAAATAATAAGATTTATTGAATTTTGGAATAACACATATTGCCCTTTTAGATACTTTTTTTGGAATTTTATTACTTTCAGCTACTCGAGTATCATACCAAATTCAACATCCTTTTATTTATTTTAGTTTTCAAATGTTTTAGGTTCTTGGATATATATTATCAACAATTTGATAATATGATAATTACAAGTAATTTTTTTCATTTTTAGTATATTCTATTAATTTTATATTACTATTATTTTCTGTAAAATAGTTTACTTTTTTAAAGTTATACTTTTTAAAATATAATATGCTTAGACACTTGTACAGTTACTTAGGATATTTTACTTTTTAATTAACACATCACAAACGATGATTTCATCTAAAACAAGTAAAATTATTAAATGTTTTATTTGTTTAAAATATATGAATGTACTATACTAAAAATAATAAACACTGCTATTTAATTTTTTTTTATCTTTACGTAATTTAAAAGTACTATGAAAATAAATTTTTTAATATATCAAATTTTTTTTTGTTACTATTATTAGAGATTAAATTAAAAAAAATAAAAAGGTACTAGAAATTTAAGAGTAAAAAACATATCTATACCTATTAAAACCCAAATCACTTCATTTTTGCTTAAATTTAAATATTTTAAAAACGTATTTTAATGAAATTTAACTTATAATTGAAAAATATATAGAAAATATGTTAAAATAAGTGTTAGTAGCACCTTTCTTAATGTAACGTTTTAATGATTTAATTCATACATTTACAAGCTTAAAACAACACTCTATATAGATTTTTAAAACTTATATTTATTTCTTTAATTACGCTTTTTGCGACACGCTTATTCCTCAAAAGGTTTCCAATAAATAATAAAATGTAAAAAAAGTAAAAAATAACAAAAATTCATATACAAGTTAGTCAAGAGAACTAATATTCCTTGGATCCTTCATCATTGATAAAATACTTGTCTTAATCCAGGATTAGGATTACTCATATTTTTCGTGAAAAAAATTTGTGTGCTCATAAGTTGGCTAATTTATGATTTATTCATAGAGAATATTTTCATTTGTATAATAGGTTACCGTCTAGTCTGTTATTATAATTTTTTATGAATAAATATAATCTACCTATGTATCGTTTTTGTTAATATATGGGTTTGGTTAATCTCTCCGTATTTTTTTTAATAATATTTTTTTCATGTGATGACAAATGATGGTTATTACTTTAGATGTCAGTATAACTGATATGTCAAGTTGTAATGTATAATAGAAAAGCTTTTATTTAAAAAAAATAACTCATGAAAACATGATTGTTTATTATATTGAAATTATATTATATTATAAAAAATATTTATTGTTATTAAGAATTCGTTGCAGGAGGAAATGAGACTTAGGTCTCAAATAGAACTTATAAGAATTATATATATCAAACAAGTTGTTATATTATAATTATTATTATTCTTATGAATACTATTTATTTTCTTCTTATTATTATTAAATTATTATTATTATTATTATATTAATAATAATAATAATATATTATTAAAAATATTTTTAATAATAATAATATGAACAATTATATTATTAATAAGAATAATATTATCATTATTATTATTATTCATTAATAATATTAATATTCATAATAATAATAATAATAATAATATAATATTATTTTTAATAATGTTAATATTAATAATATTAGTAATAATAATAATAATATTATTATTAAAAATTTATATGAAATCAGTTATGACTTTTACTGCCTTAACCCTATCCCCATTTCCCACATTAATCAGGATTCCGACAAACTCAGAAAATAAAATCTCAGCACTTGCACTGTTGAAAAGCATACCTTTTTCTGTATGTAGTAGCATTACATACATATTTTTTTCGTAGATAATATTACATACGAAAAAATTGATGTATGTAAAATTTTAATATTACTATTATATTATTAATAATATTAATATTAATAATGTTATTAAGAGAGACAATAGTATGATAATAATGTTTTTAATGTTGTGTTTTAATGAATTGCTATCTTTGGTAACCGCAAATTAAATAATTTTGAATCTTGACTTTGAGAGAGAAAAAAATACATAATTTCACAAGTTAAAGTTGATGTTTACCTTACTTAGAAGTATTTTTAGGGAAATTACAGGACCAAACCCCTTTCAAGTACTTGCCTCGCATAAATTTTGAAAAGTCATCCAAAATGATATTTCATTTGCTCAAACATACATCTAAGTAAATAGTTATGCTTTTTCAAAGTTTCGTCATATAAAATGTGTGCAATACTTTAAACATATTAGTAGTTGTACATATAATAGCTAATAGGGTTTCTATACAAAAAAATTAAGTATCTATGATTGCTTATAGGTTTCTATGTGCAATTATACCATTTTTTATTCAATAAATACATAAAATACTTTTTTTTATATGTATATGTTGTGTGCAAATATGATGGTGTACTATCTCGCATTGATTTGTAAAATGTGGATTAGGTTGGCTCATTCCGCTTAAGTAATGCGGGTTCAATCTATTGGCCCGCCTCGCACACGGGATGACCTGCAAGATTGTGGGCTAGTTCGCATAAAAAATTAAAATTTTATCAAAAATAAAAAAATATTATTTCACCTGTAATATATATATAGAGAAAAAAAATAAAAGTTGAAGGAGTAATTTTTAATTTTTATTAAGGTGTTTCTTTTTGCAGCCCGTCAAATTTCTTCTTGCACCTCATCAATTTCAAAATTTAATTTCCATAACATAAAAGTCAATTTCAAAAATCAAAATTTAGAAGATAATTTTTTTCCAGAATAACCTCTTTGAAATAGCTATTTTACGTTCTAGAATTTAGAATGACTATTTTGACTTTTGAAATTTGATTTCTGAAATTCATGAGTATAGGAAGAAAGGGGGTGCAAAAAGAATTTTGAGGGGTTGTAAGAAGAAACATCCTTTTTTATTATTATGCGGACTTGCAAGCTGGCCCGTCCTTCCCCGCCGTTGGCTCACACGGATTACAAATTATGTGAAATGAGCCTAAATGGATTAGCGGGCCAAAATAGTGAGTTCATTCCTTATTTTTCAAAACGAATTGCGGATCAAATTACACTGCCTATCTCGCATTGTCCTTATGATGCATAAATAAATTGTTGGTGTGAATATAAAGTGTATGATATGTTCTATCTGATTGTCTCTAAAATAAATTACTCATTTTAACAAAATATTTACTTGTAACATCAATTGACGTTGAAAGTCCATATTCTCAACTTCATCTTATTTTAAATCGACGATGTTGAAAGGCTCAAAGAATCAATGCTAAATAAGTTTCATGTAGTAGTGTTAACCTCATGAATAGTTAAATATTCATTTTTCAATGTTAGATATAATCATCAAATTTTCTTGTATATTTTGTATACACATATATCTATTTATTCTTCTTCATGGATCTTTGTGTTTATTGATTATTATGATTTCCTCAACCATAAATTAGTAGATATTTATGAGAGATTGAAAAATAATTATAAATTTTTAATTTAAGATAATACAATCAATAAATTATTTGAGAGAAGAGAACTTACTAATAATCTTTAGATCATTAAGTTTGATGCCAGTTTATCATGTTAAGTTGACAGCTGATTGTGTTTCAATAAAATATAATTATGGTAAGTATAAATGTTCATAATTATGACAAAAGAAGATGAGAAATATTTAATAAGCTTACTAGAATAAGAGACTGAGGTGGTGAATTTTAATCTCAATATCTATACTATAAATATCTATCCATTAGTTTTTTTTTAAATGTTATCAAAATTTGTTTCCTTTAATTTAAGTTTAATAGTATAAAATTGGTGTAATTATTAATATTACCTCAAATCTCTATATATGTGAATACTTTGACATGTTTTAAAATTATTGACAATAGTGGTATGCTTGCAAATTCCATTGAGAAATATTGTGAAAATCTTTTTGTACTGTTCTTGAATGAAGTATATGCTTGAAGTCAGATGCATTATGTATAATGCCTTTCAATTTGAAAGTCCATGAGGAACACTGTAGTGACCTGAAAACTCAGAGATGTGATATAACTGAGAGGTACAATATGTTGTACTTTTTATGCTTTGCCTTTTCTAGATTACACATATTTTCCACATTTATTAAGTATCCTAAAATAATTGGTGAATTAATAGTTTTTTATTTCTCTGTTCAAACATTACTCTTGTCAAAGTCTGAAAACACAGATGAAGACTAGTACTGTTATTGCATTTTTTTTTTATTATTTTGTGGCCCTTTTGATTTCATGAACTCTTTGCCCATACCCATTAAGGCAACAACAAATGGGGCAAAAATAGTCCATTTGAAAGTTCTACATATAATTTCAAAAATATAATAAATAAGTGGAAAGTTTGCTTTTTAATTGTTTTCTCAGATGGGAATCCACACAAAAATATCAGTGAGATTAATTCTGTTTCTCTAATTTTGGAGTATACATTTTTTTTTATGCGTATAAAAGATTACTAGAGATAATTATATATGATGTATTAAGATTTTTAGATTCCATTAATTAAAAAATAATTTTAATTTAAATCATAAGATTCTATTTGATCGATAAATATTCATGTACACTACAACAAAATCATTAAATAAAAATTAATTTTAGAGTCAAGATAGTTAGTTGCTATATTGACTAAATTAGAGATCATTGTAAAGATTAAAAAAATGATTGATTTTTAAACTAGTTTTTAGGATAAATAGTTTCTAAATTGGTATCTAATTAGCTACCAAGTTTTTTGCTACCAAATTTAGAATCTAAATAATTAGTAGTTAAAATCTTGGTAGCTAATTAGATACCAATTTAGAAACCATTTATCAATAATAGAAACAAATTTAGAAACTAATAATTTTTTTTACTTTAAAATAATTTATAATTTAGTCAATATAGTAACTAATTAATTTTGATATTTAAAATTAGTTTATATTTAATTATTTTCTAGTGATATAAGTAACTCTTTCATAGATTTTTTTTTATTTAAAATAAACTTTAAATTTAATTTAATTTTATAAAATTGACTTATTATGGAAAATAATTAACAACATTATTTAGAGATGGTGAATATGAAAATTAAGATACTACCAAACCAAATTAGTAAATATGTGAGCTATATATAAAAATGAATTGAACCTAACTTAACCTACTTTTCATGCATCTAACACACCCAATGGTGAATCATGCCTAAGTAAGCAATTTAATCATCTTCCTAACCTTTACTTTTACCTACTGCTGTGAATCTGTTTATCTTGTTCCTTTGACTTTGTGTTTTCATTATTGGAATGAGAAAGCTGACCAATGTTAATAATCATCAACTCACCGACCATATCATCTAGTCTTTCCCATACAGATCACAATGACGTGGAATTGATTCATTGCTGTACTTAGCGTTTGAAATTCTGCCTAAAGCATTCAAGCTGTTGAAATTGGAAGATAGCCATTTCAGTATCTTCTTTTCTGAATCAACATTATGGTATAGAACCAATCTTCTTCTCTTATTCTTCTTTTTACAAACTCAAAAATCTGAATGTGGTGTGAATAGATTTCTCAGACCATTAAATTTTTGTATATCATCCTTAAAACCATAGACAGTGAAAAGTAAGTTAAATGGGTTTAAAATAATGGTTTCAAAATGGTGCGTTTGAGGCAGAATATTTTTGGAGGGACAAGATGCATGTGTAAGCTGTGGACAAAGTTCAAATGCTAAATACAAAATGGGAATCTGCATACCATTGTTTACTAGTAGTTAATCACATGCACGCCTTCCCCTTGCAATGTACAAGAAGTACAAACAGTTTCCATGTGGATTGAGGATGAATACAAAAGCAAAACATGACATGCCACCTAAAAAAGTTATGGGGTTACACTAGGTTATTCTGTCTTTAGGAAGGAAGAAAAAACAAAAAAGGAATTGAGATTAAGGGCCAAAGGGGATTACTTTAATTATACACCACACCACTAACTCATATATTAAAAAACAAGCAAATAGATAGGCATGAACCACAGCTTCACAAATATTCAACCAAACCATGATTCTATACCAGAAAACACCATAGGCTACCTGCTTCCCAACTACAGAGACAGTGTGAAAAGATATTGAGGTACAACATATTCTTGAATTTATTTCAATTATTTTCTTCATATTTATATTGAAAATTGTGTTTCTTAGGATTTGAAAATTCACCCTTTACAGCTGACTATTGGAAAAAGAGAATGAATCAAATAGTTAGATGCTTGTACTGTATGAAATACCTCATTATGAAACTTAAACAATCTATTAAGCCTATAATGAAAACAATGGTGATGGTGGTGATAAATTGGACCGACCATTTGAATCATGGTTAAATGGGGACCTTGAAACTTCAATCATTCAATGTAGATATGAAGGGCTGGGACCATAGAATCGTGTGAGTGGCCATGTGTATTTGCAACACAGATGCAGGGCTCTGAAAAGGGGTGGAGAAATGGGTGTCCCACCCTCAAATCTCAACTAGGTGATGGGGTACACCTTGCTTTTCAGCCACCCTGCCCCACTTGACAAGGGACATGACAATACCATGGAATAAAAGAAAAGAAAAAGAAAGAAACATTTTTCTTTATGACATCAAGTGGCGGTGAATGTGATAAGAGATTGACACCTCTACCACCATTTTGACCATTATGAAAGCATATGCTTGGCGTTTTCAATCTCTTTTTTACACATAATTTCTGTTTACGTCAGCACCAGAGTACAACTTACTAATTGCTCATTCATTCTACTACTTCATACATGCAGACAACTCAGAAGGAAACTAACATTGAGTATGATTACATTTGTGATCATTGTCAAAACAAATCCCCCAAAATTTTATTCCTCTCTCTACACATTGCTAATCTCCCAAAACAACTAAACAAGACACCACCACCACCAAAATATATACAAGCATTTGTTTCTATCTTCATATCATGAAAGAGTTGGCTTGATTTCATTGCAAGTAGAGAAAGTTTTATATATATTTTTATATATATGTCTTTCTTTCTTCATGTTTTCTTCCGCAGCTTCATGTTTTAACAAATGGCACAAGCATTGGGATTCTCTTCCATGCTTTGGACATAGTAATATGTGGTCATGTGTGGATTATAAGCCCTATATGCCTTTACCAACTCTAGAACTGGATCTGGGGGTGGGGGTGGTGCCTCTTTCTTCTTCTCCTCGTCTTTCTTCTCTTCTTCTTTCTTCTCTTCCTTCTTCTCTTCTTTCTTTGGCTCTTCCTTTTTCTCCTCTTCCTTTTTGCCTTCTCCCTCCTTCTTTGCCTCCTCCTTCTTCTCTTCCTCCTTCTTTGCCTCTTCTTTCTTCGGCTCCTCTTTCTTCTCAGGCTCCTTTGCTGGACCTACTGAGACTATGTCTGTCTGCCAGTACTTGCGAAGTTTGCTCACCACATTCACTGGATCAACTGTTCCTATCACTGTTAACTTCTTCTCCTTCATGTCCATAGAGATAGCATCAATCCCTACATGGTTGCACAATTTGATTGTTAGGAGTTCTTTGTCTTAGAATAATGACATTCAAATGAAAAAACAATACAATGCCTTCTGTTTCTTCATCTAAATACTACTGCACAAGTTATCATATTTCAAATGTTGAAGTGTCCAATCCAATTAGCCTGACCAAACCAATCAAACAAGAACTATCTTATCCAACAACATTTTGTTGAATTCATTATATCTTCTGATTCAGAGTTAGAGACTAATTCTCTAATTGCAAAGATTTATTCAGAGAATGGAGCTCTTTCTCATCAGATACTCTTTCATATACTCATAAAACCTCTTAACTCTATGTTTAAGAATTCAGTAACCTTCTTCCTAGTTTAACTGCAGCCTTGTCCTTCAGACTCAAGAGATATTGTTTAATAAGTTAGTTAAATATTTGGACCTTGGATCTTTACTTTTTATGTAATGGGTTGGGTGTTCTTTGGTTAATCAATTCTTGAGCTAATTTAAACTGACGCAAAATTTATTTTGTTAAGAAAAAAGTTATAGGCACCACTAATAAGCGACACCAGAAAGAGAGTGCAACCAACCACATCCCTTCAAAAACACAGAATACTTTAACATAGCCACAGAACAATTTCATGACATGCTAACTAATATATTAGATCACTGTCAATTATAGAATAGAGAAGCTAGATATATCTTAATTAATTCAAGGCATTTGGTATGTCTTCATCCCTTAACAAAGACATGACATACTCTGTAACAAAATGGCCCAAATATTTATTTAATATGGTTGTATCTAATATAATAATTACAATAATAACATTGCTTTCATTCACTTTCAGAGTATTTTTTTATACTATTATCACATCACGTACGGTACACACTTAACGAGTTTGAATATCATAAGCATAATAAGTATTAAAAAATGAAAACCCTGCAATAAGATGGTATAAATATGATTAAAAAATAGTGGTAAAATATTTCACGGGATCAAAATTAACCAAAATTGGTTAAAAATGACCATATAGATCTCTGCTCAAATATCATGTGACAATGATTTGGAGGTTGCGTCACACCATCAGGTTAACCATCATTCTCCTTCACCCAGATCTCAGAATCTTGTAACATTCCCCAGATTTGGGCATTCCCAAACCATAGATTTTATATAACATGGTATTTTTGGAAAAAAGGGTGAACAATGATTTGATACCTGGAAGTGTTGAAACTGTTTTCAGAGCCTTCTGTTTAGCCTTGTCATCTGGCAAATCTAACTTGAGTACAAACTTCTGCAAAAATAAAAAAAGAACCAGAGTGATTGATCGCTCGGCCCAGATTCAAACCACAAGAACCTTATCATAGCAGAGCATATTCATAGCATCAAATCCGAACCAAGTAAATAAAGTGGCAAACTTGAAACCTTTTATGGCACTTTATGCATGCCCCATATGATCAATTAAATCAACAACATACACCCCATATGTTAAAATTTAACATATCCATGAATCTGATGAAGAATATGACAATATCCATTTCAGACACAGAACCCAGATCTTTATATAGAAGGAAGGAACACAAACAAGAAAGACAAAGAGAGAAAGAAAAGCATAAAGTTGAAGGAGAATCAAAAGTGAACCGTGGTTAGGAGTCAAAGTTCAGAAGTGAATTATGATTATAAATTATAAACTATGAGATACACTTTCCGTGAAAGGATAAAGAGAATCCAGAAGTGGAAAGTGAGAATCATACCTTCATGTTTTTTTATCCCTCTATGGTTTGAAGGGATGTGAGTGGGGATGAAAGGCAGAGAAGAAATGTGAAAAACTTGAAGGGACTGAGAAGAAGAAAAGGGGTTAGCTAGAATAGGAGGAGATGAGAAGAGAAGAGAGAGTGCAATACGAAATCGATAATGGTAAGTTGAAAAGGATGGAGAGTGAAGAGTTGGAGAGATTTTAATACCAGGAAATCCGAAACAAAACAAGGTTTGCAGAATAGGAGAGAGAGAGAGGGAGAGAAAAGCTAGAGAGAAATTAAGTATAAGAAACAAACCAAACCGAACCAAAACAAAGCGAATGATGAAGTATGTTATTGTTATGTAGTAGTGTGTAATATGTTATTTACAGAAAATAATGGTTGTGGTGTTGTTGTAATAATATTTACAGAAAATAATAATGTTGGAGGGATATAGGGAAAGAGGAACAGAGTGAGCCCCTCCACTCTACGCATGAAACTGTGATCACAAAGCAAAGTTTATATCACTCTGACTCAGCATGAGGCCACGCGATGCTGCTCAGCGAGTGACTGGTTGGTGCAGGGCCACCACAAAGCTTCTCATTTTTTTATTCTCACTTCATGAATTGCTTCAAACATGTCTTTGTGTTTGCATGCAAACACATCATCATTAAATTGTCTGAGTTATCATAGTTTTTATTATAGTCTTCATACATATGTTATTATTATTATTATGTTTTACCTGTGTTAAACTATAAACATGTGAGAATGTTGAACTATCTGATAATTTCTCATTTGTTCGAAAGAAATACGTTGTTACTTTTGACAACAGAAAGTTTTGTTTTGTCAAGGTAAAATACTTACATGTACAATCATTCACTTATGGTGATGATGATTGGTGCCAAGAATTATGAGAGGTTTAGAAATACAATATTTAGCTATTTAGCCCAGATACTCACACAGACATTCATAGGACACGGACATAGACACGAAGATACTTAAAATTTCTAAAATGTAAAACACGGATCTATATATTATATAATTATGAATTATATAAATTGACAATAAAGATTTATGTGTACAAGTATGTTTCAGATTATTTTTTGGAGCATAAAAATGTTTTTCATGACTGGTTCACAAGGATTTGTTTCTTATTCTTATAATCATAATAACAATTTATACAATAAAATTTGATTTTTTAAAAAATTAATGTATTTTTATTTTTTAAAATTGTGTTAGAACCGTACTAGAATTGTTAAAAATCTAACAAATACTTTTTGAATTAGACAGTTCATAGATACGTGTCCTACCGGCGTTATTTAAGAGGAGTGTCCGAGTTTTATAGATATTTAGTAAATTTTAGTTAAGTTTAATTATTACTTATTTTGATTCTGTATCTCGTTAAATAAAATACTTTTAAGAATTAATATATTTTTTAGAAGTACTCTGAATTGACATAAAAAATAATTATTCAAATAACATAATAATGTGCGAAATATGTATATAGTTTAATATTTATAATATATTTTTAATTATTAAAAATAGAATATTCAATATTCTCGTTAATTTATATTAAAATCTAAATTTTACAATGTACCTAAAATTGACTACTTAATTATAATTTATTAGTACCTAAACAACTTATTGAAAGGCACCACCACAGAATGAGGTAAAAAATGTCCAACAAAGGGATAAGATAAGAATTGGTATTACGTCATTATTCCAAAAAATCAATATCGCACCCCAAGAAAGTAGGTATATGACTTATATATGAATAATTTATTTGTATTAATTTTGTGAAGATTTTATACATATTTAAAAAAAAACTATGATAAAACATAACAATCTTTTTCTATAATATAATTAAATATTATAAATGCATATATAATTCATACAATGTCATCTTTATATTACCTAATTCCTTTTATAACATTTTTTATCGGGTAAACAATATTATGTTGGTTAAAGAAAACTTTATATTTTTTCCATTAAAGAAGGTTGTAATTTTTTATGGAAAATGGGTCCTACTTATTTGGTTCACTTCACTCTATTCAAGTTACCTAACTTTCTTTTCTTTGATTTTACCTATCTTAGCTTTTTAAATTGAAAAAAGTAAAAAAAAAATATTAATTTTTTAACCTAAAGGAAGAAGATAGGAACAAGAAAAAAAGACAGGGAGTTTGGTACCCGTGAAGTCCTATGGCACAGATGCAAGTTAAGGCTGAAACCATTGTCGATCCCAATATGCACACTAATGTGTTCCAAGGACAAGTGTCAAAATAGTTCATGTTAAAAGGAGGGAAACTATTTCATGTTACGTGATGTCTCAAAATATAATTTTAAAATTTATTTATTTCTTTAACTCATGTTACATTTTAGTAAAAAAATATTTTTTAGTTATAATTTAGTGTCAGATTATGAACCTATTGGCACTCATTTTGATTTGCAGAAAAAGAGAAAGAAGGTGAAATTGAGAAGTGTTTTTTGAGAGGGAAATGGAAGATCTTGGTCCAAAATATTCAACCCTTGTCGTTTCTGAAAATGCACAGACATTGATATTTATTACGTTCAAGCAACCAAAACAAATTACTAAAATACATGTCCAAGTTATTTACCCCAAGCATTCAACAAAACGTTGTTGTAGAGAATATTTTCACCTTCTTCTATATCTTCGGCCTTTACTACTATAATTTGCTTGCTTTGTTTAGATTAGGATAAAGATTTGACAGAATTGATTTGAAGTGATTTGAAAAAAAAATAAATAAGAAAGTGAAATTGTTTGGATTAAGATATATAAAGTAATTTATAGGAAAAGTTTATTAGAATTTATAAGTGATACGATGAGTTTTAGAAATTTTTTTAAAAAAATTTAAAATATAAATTTACAAAATTTACTCTTATATTAATAATTAAAAAATGAAATAAGATGTAATTTTATATAGATTTTAGTTAATTTTTTTAAAATAAAAAAATTATAATATTCATAATTGTAAAAATCATACAAAAAGTTAGAAACACAGTAAATTTTAATATTAAAACAAAATTAATCCATAGTATATCTATATATAACAAATTTAGAATCTAAATAATTGGTAGTTAAAACTTTGATAGCTAATTAGATATCAATTTAGAAATCATTTAATAATAATAGAAACTAATTTAAAAATCAATTTTTTTATCTTCTAAAATGGTCTTTAATATTTTTCGTCTCTAAATTGATTTTTGTTTCATGATTTTTTTATCGTATTATTTTTGTATGTAATGAGTAAAAGTATTTATATATGAATGGTTTTTTTTTTGTATATAATAGTATTTATATACGCAAGTTTTATGTATATAATAACTAAGAATATTTATATATGAATTTTTTTTCTGTATATAATGACTATGAATATTTAGACACGAAAATATTTCAATATCTAATGACTAGAAGTATTTTTATACAAAATTTTGTTAGTATATAATGACTAAGAGCTTTTACATATATGGAAATTTCCATATCTAATAACTAGGCACAATTATATTAATATTATTATTACTATGTGGATAATAATTTATATATAATGATGAATATATTTATAAATATACATCCATAGATAATAATCTATATGTAATGTAATGTTAAATTTATTGACGAATAAATATTTGTGAGTAATATCTGTATATAATGTTAAATTTATCAATAAATCGTATATATATAAAAATTCATAGATAAATTTATAATTTCTTCTAATGTTTATATGAATCTTAACATTTAATTAATAGTTTTTTAATTATTTGATTAATGGCTTATTTATGTTATTAGTAGTGTAAATGTTCTTTAACATATAATAATTTAAAACGTGTTAAGGTTTTTCACACCTATTATCCATATCACCACTATCTTGTCCTTACAACTAACATTATCTAATAATCATTTCTAAATTATTAATTTTGACCAGTTTAAGATAGCAAAGATTATTTTAAATTAAAAATATATTTTTAGTGTATAATTAAATTAAATAATATACTTATTATTTAGTATAAATAGTATGATTATATATTATTTAAAATTTTCAATCAATAATTTAATTGTTTAACATCTTGTTTTTATTAAAAATAATTATAATTTACTCAGATGTTTATAATTCATTTTTTATATAATAATTTTGAATGATTGTAAAATATTTTCTAACGTACCATAAATAGACAAAAAAATAGATTTTTTATATTAATTTTTTGTTATTCTTTACATAATTTAAAACCATAAAATATTTATAGAAACTTAAAGCATTAAATCATTTTGTATTAGTTTAAAATTGTTTAAAAACATAAAAAGAAAAAAGTTTTTTTTTTATATTTTCTATAATTTAATTATATTATAACTATTAAATATGAAAACCTATTTTTATTATTTTTTTCCTAAGAAATGAAATCTATGTTTGCGATATATTAATATGAAATTTAATATGTAAAAAATAAATTATAAACTCTAAGTAAAATACAATTATTTTAAATAAAAATATATTATTAAAAGTAAACTATTGAAAAAAATTATATATATATATAATCTCTTGTTTATAATAAAAAATAAATATATTACTTAATTAAACATGTGCCTAAAAAACTATACCTATTTTAATTTGAAATATTCTTGTTAACTTAATATATTTATCTATATTAAGAAGTAGTATCATGTCCTTTAAAAAAGTAAAAGAAATATATCCAGAGCTGCTTTGTAATTTTCTTATAACCACTCATGGCGTTACTTTAATAATGATCAAATTGCCCATATATCTTATTTTGCCCTTAAATTTTCAAATTGCCCATATTTTATGAGGTTGTGATTAGTTAGATATATACTACTTTTATTTTTCTATAACTTTATTCTTATTTTTTCCATATTTGTGTTGTAGCATATGATCCAAAACCATGAATAAGAAAATGGCTAAATATATTTTTCTTCTTCTATTTTTACGTAAAATTGTTTTTTCTTTCTAGTTTAAATTTTTATCTTTTGAATATTTCTATTGAAAAACTATTAAAAAAAATTATTAATTTTTTTTATATGAAAAATGAATTTTCAGAATAAGATATTAAAATAATTCATAATCATTAATATGAATGATATGATATTATAATATAACTCACGTTTAAAAATTTGTTTATCATATTTGAAAAATAATAGTTTCTTCATTGCAATATATAAAAAGATTTAATGTTAAAAAAATAACAGTTTCTTCATTACAGTATATAAAAGATTTAAAGTTTGGGTTAAAGATAAAAATCATTTTAAAAATAAATATTTAATTCATAAAAAAATAACTGAAAAATATTATAATATGCTAAAATGTGTGTTAGAACACAACGTTGACACGTTAACCGAACACCTATATGAACATTACCCAATGAGACATGAGACTGAGACAATCAAATGTTGCTTGTTAGTTGTTGATTATGGCCATGTTTATCCAAATCAACTTTAGTTTAATTTGTTTTAGTTTAAAAGAAAAGTTTTCAAAAGCTTTTGCATCTTCAATAATATTATCATCTAACTCAGTTTCAATAGATGGCACTATTAAATTTGTGTCTTGTATCATCAAAAACTGAAAGTGCTTAGTGTTATCCAAATACATTTAGAACACGAAACTTGAGTACAAATTACGAAGAGTGGAATCTTATTCAGGTGTTAGATTCACAAATAAACAAACATGCAAATGTTGTTTTCATACCAAAACAAAACCAACAATGTTTGATGTGATGAGTATCTTTTTGAAATTGGGGTGTGATGAGTAATACGTCAACTCATTCCACGGCTCATATTATCCAATTATTTCAAAATTTATTTCTTCTCGTCATTTTTGTCTTTGATCTCACAAAATATAATTAACAAATTCTTCTGATTTTTAAAAAATTATAAGAAATTCATTCAACGTTTTTTTTTTTCATCTAACAGAAGAAGAAGAATTATTTTGTAATAATGAAAAAGGTACAATACAATTATTTATTTATTTGATTATCGAAATAAATGCATCAGAATACTATGCATGAATGAGCAACAAATAGAAATTTGAGAATGCCACGTCTAGTGGGCCCAGTGGGCGGTGCCAGAACGATAGTAGTGTCGTTATCACTTTTTTCCGTGGCGTACAGTACAGTATAGTCTACACTACTGTATTTTATAACGTACTTCTACCTCTTGACAACTTCTCTACGCGCACAGAGTGGCGCGTAACCACCTCATATACCCTTCACGTGTATGATTTCGCACGTGAGAGAGTTGTGGTTAGTTTTATGGTCTGTGGGTCCCACAGTTGAACCTCCAAATCTCGGTTGTGGGCTTTTTACAAAATTTGCGGCGGCGGCGGCGGGCGCCGTATATTTCAGAATGGCCGCCGGGTGCCGCCATGGTTCTCTTATCCCAACGAGCATGATGGGTGTTCCCATTTTTCTTTTTTCTTTGAAAAATAAGTTAAAACTTTTATGTGTAGTATGAAAATTGTTTCATAAATTAATTAGGGTCAATATATATAAGATTTTTTAATAATAACTTGTTAGAGAGATAAGACCTAGAGAATTATTGAAGTCTTCGTCTTTCTCTTTTTTTTGGACAGGTTGTTAGGGTTTTACTGGGATCTTTCTCACCTTTGTGCTACTCCTTCGACTCTCGGGCGAATGCCAAATGGGAGAGGTACCTGCAAAATGCACTCCGATGCTCAAGTCAGTAAAGAGAGTGTTTGACACTCGGGTGAGTGTACAGTAATAATAACGTACCTTGTTTCTTGAAATGTGTGATATTTATATTTTTTTAATAGATTTACCTTATTGGGTCTGATTAGTGAAATGTATCACACTTACGGTTGCATTACCTAATTTTTAGTAGTAATTTAGTTTCACTGACCTTGATTTAAACGTTAATGGTTATATGTATTGGTCGGTCAGACCGTCCGTTGGTATCTCGATCAGCTCGATCAGAAAGACCGAGGCACGTCAGCTTTTCGTTCAATCATACCGACACAATAATAATACTTAAATTACAATTTAAATATAATAATCCATAACATTCTATTTGTATTAGTGGATATATAAGTTTAAACCTCTCCTTCCTATAATAATAATATATAAACAAAAGCAACTTAACTCATTCATAGTTTGAAGACAAATCCATAGAACCAACATCTTTTGGATTTCAAAAAAAGACACTATAAAATATTATTAACAAAGAAAAGTATGTAATTCTTAAGGTTTTTTGGTTAGTATAACTTTTATCGAATGAAGATTAAAATGTTAATATAAATATTGTGAGTAACGCTGTTTTTTTTTTCTATAGAAACACACAAAAATACTGTTTCCTAGAAATAAGAAGAAAGTGTGAGAATAAAAAACAATAAGTACAAGAAAGAATTAAGTTTCAAACTTTTACTTAAAACTCTAACGAAAGTTTGAAAAAAATTATCTTTAATAAATTAATCTTTTATAATATAATTTACTTTTATAAATAATTAAAACAGATATTAATATATTGAAATAAATTATTTTATTTGATATCAAAATTTAAATTAATTTACTATCACTTTAAAATATATCTTTTTATATATTAAAATTTATAACAATTTATTTATTTTAATTTTTTTTACATTTTTAAAAACTATTTTTTACATTAATTTTTTTAATTTTCTTTTTATCAATTGAGAAAAAAAAATTCTAATACAACAATCACATTAATCAAGAACTTTTATAAACATTTTTCTATTTATTTTAATTCATACAATATTATTTTTTATATTTCTTTTTCAAATTTATTTAAATTTATTTCTTCATCCAAACAAAGTTAATAAAAAACGTGAGTACAGTATAATATACTAATAATATGATATATTTATTAATAAAATTATCGTTAATATAGAATATTAATATATACTTTTATTATATTAAATGCTAGTATACTGCTAATATAGACATTTAACTTTGTGCAAGGAAAAAAACCTCTTCCGTTCATTTAACCAAGTAGTCGTTGAATGCTTGTCGCATTATTACTGTATGCAAGATTATATGTTTTTAAATTAAATCGAAGGCAAAAATATTTTTCAAGAAAAATTTATAAATAGATTTTAAATAATTCATTCTTAAATTGTTTTAAAATTTTAACTCTTTAAACTTATATAATTTCTACATTATTTTTAAGATTCAACAATTTATTGATTGTTTATTCTTTCTACAATCCAAGGTAGATTCTGACATTAAAATAGATTGATAAAAACTTTGATCTACATAAGTACTTGTTTCTATATAGTTGATTTTATATTTTTATATTTTTTAATATTACTAGAAAATCATTTAATAAAAATTAATTTTAAAAATAAAAATATCTAGTAAAAATAATTATAGAAATAGAAATTAATTTATGTCATGGTTTGAAAGACATCGAGAAAACTTTTCTTCCTATCTTCGATCAGTCGGTCACTCATCTTCCTTCTATTCAGCTCAACAACACCACTTCACCTTGGACAACTCTCACTCCTTCACTTCTATCAACGTCTTCTCTCCTTCGTAAGTTCTCCATAGGGAGAACACCTGCAAAAAGATGTTTCGACGATCAAATAAGTATTTAGTATTCAACGTTTAGTGTAATTAATGCACAATAATGACTACCTTGTTTCTCGAAACTTGTAACTATTTATATGATTAATATAAATAATTATTATTATGTCATATTAGCGTTTGGATCATGGTTAAAAACACACAACCTAATGGTTACCTACTATTTAGACTCATCAATCTCTTATTGATCCTTAATGTATTTTAGACATGTCCGGATATCGAATATATGGGATATGTCTGATTTTGACTGGTACATTCTAGATATAATAATTTTTTTATTTTTTAAAATGATATCTAATTTAATTGGTATAATAACTAATTATTTTTCATATTTAAAATTAGTTTTTATTTAATAATTTTTTTAATATATGTAATAGTTTTATACTTGTCTGGATTTACTATATTGAAACTCTCCTCTTGAGTTGAAAGCATTTTGGGCCACCTTTTGTATTGGGCTATGATCTTGGAACTGCGTACTCATAAGAAAGTTGATGAAGTGAGGGTAAGATACAATACGTATCTTTAAAACTAAACGAATGAAAAAAAGAAGACCAATTTAGAGAATTTAGTGTTGTGCATCTATATTTTAACAAAAATATACTTTAACACTAGAAAAAAAAATATCTATTTAAAATTCCATTGTAAAAGTATATATTAGTATTTTAAATTTAAAAATAAAATCATAATTAAAATATTAATTTATTGAATTATTAGACAGAATCTCGAAACAACAGCACTCATATTTTAATCATGAAAAGAAAACCATCAATTTGAGAATTCATTTGATTGGTCCCACCATGCAAAGGGACGTACGTACGTACGTACTTTTGCTGCTATCGTATATATCTCAATCTGTAGCTAAATATCATCACTGCACTTTCTTACTTTTGGATTATCGTTTGAGTTTTTGGCATTGAAAACAATTCTTTGTTGGATTTTTTCTTCATTTTCTCTGTTATTCATGTTCTATACCGATAATATAATTTTAATCAGAAATTGAGATTATGAAAGTTTATATATCTTTTATCTAACTTATTAAGATATTTTTTAAAAATAAAATTGAGATGAAATATCAAATTTTAAAATAAATAATATCTTAGATAAAATAATAATACTATTATACTTTTTTGGAATAATATTAGTTTCCATGGTCATCATTATCTAGATACCTAGCTATCTCCATAGCCGTCCAAAGGTTTTGTTTTTTATATAAAAGTTATTCTGTGATGATATGATGATAATCACATGCAATGATAGATTGTATGGCTAATAAGTAGTTTTCGAAGAATATACGTTTCTCTACAACATGCTATCCATGCAGAATTCCCAAACTTTTTATCTTCCTTTTTCCAGGATACCCTAGTTATATCAAATCAATGCATGTCCACTAAATATATATGACCTTGTAAATTTTCAATTTCATTTTAAACAATATATTAACGAAAATCATATCAAAATGGTTATTGTACACGTCCTTATAAATTAGTTGTTTATAACGATAATTCTATAATCGTTGTTATTAAACCACGTTGATGGCACGTTAACTGTCATTATTTTATCAAAAGAGAAATAAAAAAAAATGTATTTATAACTTAATTCAAAAAAGGATTTTTAAAGACGTTTTAAACCGACATTATAAATAATCTTTTTAAAAGATATTTTATTATTATATATATATATCCTAATCTTACATAAGGCATAACAATGCATGTAATATTATAATTTAAATATAAAAGTTTACAAATTTTTTTTATAAATATATGAATAAGTTTTATATTATTCTAAAGTCACTACAAGAAAATCATGAAATAGAAATCAATTTATAGAAATCAAAATAATTAGTTGCAATAGTAACTAAATTAGATACCATTTTAGAAACTAAAAAGAAATTTGGTTTTTAAATTGGTATCTAATTAACAACCAACGTTTTTGCTACCAAATTTAGAAACTAAATAATTGGTAGTTAAAACCTTAGTTGCTAATTAGATACCAATTTAGAAACTATTTAACAATAATAGAAAATAATAGAAACTAATTTAGAAACCAATTTTTTTTTTAGTTTCTAAAATGGTTTCTATTTTAGTTTCTATTGTAACTAATTATTTTGGTCTCTAAAAATTGGTTTCTATTTCATGATTTTCTTGTAGTGAGTGTTATATATGGTTACCTTAAGGTGCATCCAAGTGAGTTTCTTTACATTTGTACTTGCACTTCTCCTCCCACTCAATATGTTATATCTAGAATATGCACTGCAATAATAAGATTTCATGTTAGAACACACACATAACATTGTGTAATGTAATGTATGAGTAATAAATTTGTGAATGTAATATAATCATAATGGTTTGATAAATCTCTAATTTATACCAGAAAACGTCATGCAAAATTTCAGAATTTTTTGACAAGTGTAAGTATGAGAACTAAAATCTCAAACTACCTAAAAAATACCTAAATAATACTTAAAAAAAATAGTAGACAATGAATTTTTGGAATTTTGGTGGACGCCAGTTCCCTTCAGCATTGACCACACGCCTCTATCCGACTACTCTATCAAAAGTTATGTTACATGCTAATTTTTGACAACTCCAAATCTATCACTCTTCTCTTCAATATGAGGACTCCTCCATCAAATATCCACTAAATGAATTTTCCACAAATCCTAAACTATTAATTAATCAACACATACATTCAAATATTTATTAAAAAAATTAAAACCCTAAACATACTAACTTTTTGGAACCAAGTCTGCGGTGGCAGCGTGTGGTGGAGGTGTTGTCGGTGTGCGGAAGGTGTTGTCAGTGTGTGGAGGTGAAGAGTTGGTGCACGAAGGCAGAGGCAACTATTTGCTTGTGCACACGGAGGAGAGAAGAAGACACTTGGCGTCTTGGGGAGTTTTGATGGTTGGCGCGTTTTGTGCCAACTTGTGTTGCGTGGTGGTGAGGCGTGGACAGATGGACAAGGCACGAAGCGGCGAGGCTGAAGTTGGAGGACGACGCACAACTTTTAGTGTGTTGGAGAAGATGAAGAGAATGGGAGAAGAAGAGTGACTGAAGTAGGGGTCGAATCTTTGAGTGTACTGGAGAGTGAGAGGCGAGAATGAGAGAAGAAAAGAGAATGGAGGAGGGTGTAGAGCTTTGAGTGAATGAGAGACACAAATGGGATAAGATGAGTGAATGAGTGTGCGCGGGATAGATTTATTTTTCGTTTTTTTAACGATAATTAAGTGTTAAACCGTCACAGTTTGGTCCCAGAACCCATTTTTAACGATTGTTCAGAAAAAAACCATCACAATTTTCACACAGGACCATTTTTAACGACGGTTCAAAAAGAAATCGTACAGTGAAATGTTGAGTTAATAACATAAATGCATTGTGTTTTTCCCAACGACGGGTTTCAACCAACTGTCGTTATTCAGTTTATTTTTAATGTTCTTTTTTACTAGTGATCAAACCTCCTTTCTCCTTTATCTTAGAAACCTTTTATTTTATAGCGTTCTATTTGGAGAGGATTAAGCAAAATCATCAGCAAATTGGAAGGATGCTAATGGTTGGAATTGAAAGGATGTTCCCTATGTCTGAGGTGGAGAGGAGAAAAGGTAATACAAGGGTGGGAATTACTTGTTGCAGGGAAGCCAGGCTTGTTTCTGTATACAGCAAAAACTTTGGTTTCTTTAGGTCCTGAGACCCATTTTGAGGTATTAACCGTCTCACTGATCACAGTGCAAGTTTCTTGTTCAAAGCTTGTTTTGTGTTTAAGCTAGAGTTTGCAAAACACCTTCTGCACGACCATTGCAACTATGAACATGTTAACATTGTTGGCGTAGAGTTAAATAGGTGTTGTTGTTTTAAGCACTGTAAGGACAGAGCTGGAAGCCCAGTAGACCTCTCTTTTCAGGACTGTTTTGTGCTTTTTTGTTAAAGGTTTACTTCGATTTATTTTCATAAATGTTTATTAAAAATAAAAAAAGAAGATTTGTATTGTTAATTAAATCAATTTAATATAATTTAATTTATAAAATTATATTATATAATTATTTAAAAAAAATAATTTTTAATTTATATATGTAACCAGATTTCGGTTTATTAAAAAATATTTTTATTTTCTTGAAATTACTTGTTGAGAAAACAAAACCTACGTAAAATATAATTTTTTTGTGTTATTTAGATTAAGGCTACTCAAAGAGATTACTCATTTCCAATTGGTACTGATGTCAAATCTTGTCCTTTGAAGTGCAAAACACTATAAGTTTAAAAGAGAGAAAAAAAATACATTATTATTTAATCACAAAGAACATAAGCTTATTGAGCTTTGCAATAATTTTCTTAATAGTGATACTAATAATTTGTACTCCAATAACTATCCAATAACTATGTAAGACTATTTTATATATATCAATGCATAAATATGAAATTTGTAATTTAAATAATAATTTATTGTTTAAACAACAGCCTTAAGAAAGTGGTTTTCTAGAGACAATCTTTTGTATGTAAAATTTTGGTAATATATATCTTCCACATGGAATAATAATGCTTAAATAGGAAAAAAAATAAAAATTGAAACTCCAGTGAAATTAAAGAATAATTAATAAAATTAAGTCATATGAAAAATTAAATAATCCACTCTTAATCATGATCTATATATTCATTTCGACTTAACAATAACAAGGTCAATCACACTTATATAAATAGACACGACAACAAAGACAAAATGTATATTACTATTACACATTTATGACACCGAATATCGAACACTTATTTGAACATTGTGTGCTCCCAACCAAAAATTGAGATAGTAAATCAGAATCGTTCAAAGTAAAAGAGTTGGAAACGAAAGATTGAAAAAAGGAAAAAAATAATTAATTGTTCAACTAATTAAATTTCTTTCGGCCTTTGAAGGAGAATAGTTATCAAATTTAAATAAAGAAACAAATTATTTTTCAGTGTAAACTAATGATAAAACTAAATGCTGTGTGAGAAAAATAGTGTAGATGTTTGAGAGAAAGAAAAATAGTGTTTGAGAGACAACAAATAGGAAAAAGTTTATGTTAAGCTTCAAACATTAAAGAATACCAGGCAGAAGTACTACTTATCATGATTAGCATATATATATAATCAAACTATGCAGTTCAGAAGAATAGAGCTTTGTCTTATATATTCATATACTATTACTTGAAATTAATTAAGTTTCAAAGCACTGTAATGTCACATGATAATTGATGTGACTCATAGCCATAGTATTTAATAATAAATGTAGCACTCACCAGAAGAATCTAACGAGGGTATAATTCAGTAATTGAAGCCCCATTCACTGATTCCTGAGCTGATATACCACTGGACTGAGTCCCTTTTGTTGCCCATGAATCTTCCGATGACATGTTTGGAAGGCTTCCAGTTGCACTATCTATGAAAAATGCAGGTTTTTTAGGCACTGGGAGAGTGATAGAACAACTATTAAGCATGAGTGCAACGTTAGCCATGGTTGGTCTGTTGTTTAAATCTTCCTCAACACAGAGTAAACCAATGCCAATGCATCTTATCATTTCATCTAGTGAACTATTGTTCAATGTTGGATCCATAATATTTGTAACTGTCCCCTCTCTCCAGTTTCTCCAAACCTGCAACAATTTGCTCAAAACAAATAATTAACCACATCTTATAGTATTGGATTTCTTTATTAGTTTTGTAGTATTCAGAAAAGTAACACTCACAAAGCTTAATAGACCTTCCCCATTCTTCTCATCACGAACACCATGGTTCTTTTGGCCACTTACAATCTCAAGAACTAGTACACCAAAACTAAAAACATCTGATTTCACTGAAAACTGTCCTTGCATTATGTACTCAGGTGCCATGTATCCACTGCATAAGAATATTTTTTTTCTTCAATAAATTATCAACATTTGACCAGCTAAAATGTGAAATAATTAGTTGATTAATCTTATGATGATTAATAAGCACTAATATATCTTAAAACTTACAAGGTTCCAACAACTCTGCTGGTATTTTCTTGTGTTTGACCTGCAGTCATTAATCTTGCAATACCAAAATCTGATATTTTAGGAATCATTTCTTTGTCCAAGAGAATATTACTTGCTTTAAGATCACGATGTATAATACGTAATCTTGAATCTTGATGAAGATATAGAAGACCTCGAGCAATGCCTATAATGATTTTGTAACGTGTATCCCAATCCAATTGTGCTTTCTCTGTTGGATCTATTTGAGTTTCAGAACATTTAGTATAGTTGGTCTTTTTCATGAAACAGAGATAAAGTAAAAGAGAGAAAATGCTAATATTTAAACCTACCAAATATGAAGTAATCAAGACTTTTATTCGGAACAAATTCATAAACAAGTAGCTTTTCTCTCCCTTGCAAACTAAAACCAAGAAGCCTAACTAAATTTCTGTGTTGAAGCTTAGCCAGCAAAAGGACTTCATTCTTAAATTCCAAGTCTCCTTGACCAGAATTCGTTGACAACCTTTTGACAGCAATCACTTGCCCATTAGAGAGCTTTCCCTAAAGATATATATTAGTATAAGGTAAATTTATTTGAAGTTCAGTTTATAGGTAAATATACCATGTTATATGAAAGAGGTAACAATGTTATCTTACCTGGTAAACAGATCCAAACCCTCCTTCTCCTAATTTATTAGAATCAGAAAAGTTACTTGTTGCAACTTGTATTGTGTTTAAATTGAATTGCAATGATTCAACCATTCCAATTTCATCATCGTCTCCATCGTCTTCTTCAAATGTGATACAAGAACACAATATTATAGTTAAAGAACATCAGGAAATATAATTCATGAAAATTTTTGGCTTCCCTTTTTTTTTTCTTTCTCTTTTTCTTTCTTCCAAGTGGTGACTAAGTTCCCATGCTTAGAACATTATTGTAAAATTTTCCATTTTGCATTTACTTATTATTGTATTCATTATCTACACTATGATATGCTTGAATACTCTAAATTATATGTCCACTTACCAAGACTAAATTTGTGTTCATATCTTGGAAACTCATTTTGACATATAGGCTTAGTTGAAAATAGAAAGTATCAAATAACTAATATTAGACACATACCAGCTAGAAGATTTTGTCTTGCTTTCCTTCTTAAATATCTGCCAATAACAATCAGCAGAACAAGAACAACGATAACAGTTGGCACAACTATGATGATTGCAGTCCGCAAAGAGTTGCCATGATCCTCTGCAAAAACCAAAAATCTTCAACTCCATTTAAACCAGATGCTCTAATATACAACTTCATTTCTCTATCTAAAATTTCATTTTTTATATATAATGATAAAAATACTCTTTCTTCGTATATCAATCCATAATTATACGACCAATTAATGAAGCAGATTATTAATATATCATTTTTCATAAGTATTTATGTAAAGTAACTAGTATATAACGGTGAAAAGGGTAATGATACCTTGGTGAAGCGAAAGTGGTGCAGGTGGTAGTGCAGGTGGTAGTGGAGGGTCTAATATGGCGGTAGAGTTGTAGAACTCGTAGATTTCAAACCTAAGATTACAACTGGGTAGAAGAACTAAGGCACCAACCTTGTCTTTGGCAAACTTTGGGAGAGTTGAGATGCTCCAATCCAAGCAGTCACCGCAATCTTGCCTTGACAAGTCAGGTGTACACTGCATAAGACCGTTTATGGGTTGAAAATTTGCAACAATTGCAGTGTCCGTGGCATACTTACGACGAGAGTCACCCCCTGCAGCTTTCTCTCTTAGATTTCTCAGTAACCCACCTAACACTTTATTGAACTCATCCACATCGGTTGCATTGTAGGTGTTGTGCATGTAATAGGGTGGAGAAGTGTCCATGGTGTGAAATATTGGGCGGTTGGAATAGCGCAGCATGCACTTTTCTTCCCACGAAATTGCCTCTTTCTGGTTTGGACAAAGCTGTCTGAGATTGGCTTGAGAGGAGTTGAGGCAGCTGCGACACTCATCTACCTTAAGATCTCCTCTGCACAACCCTATGGCGTATACTTTGTCTGAGTTTTGGCCATGTGAGAAATTGTAGAAACCGTAGTTGATTTCTGTGTGGGAAGTGAGGGTGGATAAGAGGGTGTGGAGGTTGGTGTTGAAGGTGCTATTGGCTGTGTAGTTCATACTTGATATACAGATCTTGCTGGCTCCGAAATCTGGTCCGAAGCTGTCTTCACATGCTGTCATTATTACATGGAGCCAAAAGAGAAAGAAAAGCAGAGTAGAAGAAATAGTAGCCATTGCCATGGTAAGTAAGTTTTTCTGTGACTAACAACTTCTATCAGTGCCAAGATCTTTATTTATAATACGCGCACACATTCATATACAGGCTCCTCTTTGTTAAAGTCATGAAGAGAATATACCAGAGAAAATGTGTTCATCGCCCATTGACTGACCAAGAGGATTTATCAGACAAGTTTTATCGATTGCTAGGTGTGTGGAGAAAAGTAGCAACGGGAGAGTTTACTACTTTGTTTTTTTGTTTTAAATATTTCAACTACCCTTTACCTTTCATTATTTCCACTCAATTAATACCCATTTCTTTTTTTCAATAAGAAATAACTAATATTAAATAGGGGTGGTCACGTTGTCCTGGGACCTCCTTGCTTTTCACTATGCATTCGCCATACAAGATCTTTTTTTTTTTAAAACTTCTCGGTTGAACTTTCAAGTTATATCCATCACTTGGATTTTGCTTTTATCTCAGTTTGTTTATAAGGTCTAGGTCCACTGATAAACTCTTTTGGTTGAGACTCAAGTCAAACATTTGCCTTCTTAGGTACGGTTCTCCCACTTCAACCGGGATCATGTCCTGGTCCCATAAATCAAGTTCTATGACATTTCTTGTGTAGAGGTTTGAGGTTACAACGATACACTTATAAGACTTCTATCGGCTATTTTGTCCATCGCCCCTTCACCGTGCCAAGTCGAGTCGTTTCTTTAATTCGTTGATCATGACTTTGTTTGCTGCCTCGACCTACCCATTAGTCTGAGGGTGTTCAACCGAGCACGTTATGGATTTGATACCGAGTCCTTCACAAAATGATTGTAGAGCTCAGTTGATGAATTGTTGGTCGTTGTCTATTATGATTGTATGAGGTACTCCAAACTGACAAACTATGCTTAACTAAATAAAGTTTTATATGTTCCTGGCTGAGATCGAGGCGAGAGGTTCGTGTTAGGTATGAAGTCAAGACCAATTGGTTGGGCTGACTAGACACCATGTTTAGTGAGTGAGCTTAATCATTGTACACAATTGAAGCGCAGATGAACATTGTTTTGTGGCTTCAAGTGGGAGATTGTTGGGTATGAAGCCAGGACCAATTGGGTTGGGCTGACTAGACACCATGTTTATTGAGTGAGCTTAATCATTGTGTCCCTTTTATAATCTCTATTTAAAGAGATCATTGTACTTGTAATTAGTGTGCAACAGGATAGAATGAAAACCTAATAGTTGTCTGTGTGGATATAGGTTGCAGTTGGCGACCGAACCTCGTTAAATCTTGTGTTGTTTAATTTTCTGCAATTGATTCGTGATTGTGTGTGTTACTTCCGCGTGCATTTTTCCCATCAAGTGGTATCAGAGTCTGGTTCGTTTACACACTAGAGATCCGATCCGCATAAATTAATCGACGAGATGTGAAAATTGTGACTGCAATAGCATTCCAAAGCTAGGGTTTCGTAGGGGCTGCAGTAGCGTCCCAAAGCTAGGGTTTTGCAGGAGCTACAACGGTGTCCCAAAGCTAGGGTTTCATGGCAACCCAGGATTCCTGACAGCCCAGACTTGGGACTCGCGGCAGGCACGCGCAGTAGGCGGTGCGACGTGCAGTGGTGTGGGTCGCGACAGAAGTGGTGACGGCTCGCGACGTTGTACAAGTGGCTTGCTCGGAGTAGGGTCATGTCCAGGCAATGCGGCGGAGTGTGCTAGTAAAGCGACAGATCGTGTTTCACGACGAACAGGTGTAGGTGCTTACGGTGAGCGAGACGGCACAGAGGTGCAGTGTGATGGTAGTGACGGAAGACGCAGGGTGGCGCGTGCATTTTTCTACTGGTGCAGTAGTGACGGTGCGGTGCTAGACGTGGGGTGTGGCTGTTTTTCGCTGTGGCACAAAGTTAAGACAATTCAGTTACTGAGCACATTAATAAAATGAATTCGATCTTAGCCAGACTTATGTCAGTGGGCATTAAGTTCGATGATGAAGTTCAAACTTTACTACTGTTATTGTCTTTGCCTGACAGTTGTTCCGGAGCGGTTACAACAGTTACCAGTTCAACGGGATCTAATGGATTCACTTTTGAGAAGATTCGTGATCTCATTCTTGGCGAGGATGTCCGAAGAAGAAATTTTGGGGAATTATCTAGTGAATCGCTATATGTCATCAGAGGTAAGAAAAATATAAGAGATAGTGGGAGCAAGAACAAAAGAAGGAGTTAGTCAAAAACTCGGAATTGCTAAAGTGTAATATGTTGGAACTGCAAGGAAGTGAGGCATTTCAGGAATCAATGCCCAAATGATAAATAAGTCAACATTTCGGAAGACTTCACGAACGAGGACCTTTTAGTCTGTTACGAGGATAACAGTGTGAATTCCTGGGTCATGGATTCTGAAGCATTGCAGAATCTAGTTATTGGAGACTTTGGAAAGGTAAGACTAGTGGACAACAGAACTCTTGATGTTACAGGAATGGGTGACATAGTGTTGAAGACACCAGTTGGTTTCTGGACTTTGAAGGATGTTAGAGTTGTTCTAAGCTTGACGAAAAGTTTGATTTCTGTTAGGTAGTTGGACGGACAGGGCCATGAAGTGAAGTTCGGAAATTAGCAATAGAATGTCGTAAAGGGAAATCTTGTCATGGCCCGCGAAAGAAAGAGAGGTTTGCTGTATATGGTCGGATTACCGTCTGAGGGAGTAACCATCCCAGTTAAGAAGATAAACAAAGTCCGGTTCACAGAATCTCGTAGGCAGAAGAGGGTTGTTTTTACAAGAGAGAAACCCAGAGTCATAGGTCAGATTCAGGATGAACGAGCATGTAAAGGTTCAGGTAGACCAATCAAAGGTACTTATGGCAGTGGGAGCACGGGTCGTGCTTCAGCTGAGGTTCCTAGGCGACAGTGTGGGTTAGGAGAACCAGTATTCTAGCTGTTGAAACTTCTCCAAAAAATTTCTTGTTGAATATGGAGAGTGTTTGTTCTCAGGTTGTTCCAGGATCCGTGGGAGCCGGTAGGAACAGAGAACGGGTCAGTGACTGACGTGTTGAAACTCAGGGGAGTTTTAAAGAAGTCTTCAAAATGATTAAGAAGGCTGGTGGCAACTAGATTGAGTTTCGTCGACAGATTACAGAAGTACATGTACACAGTTGAAGCGCAAGTGAACATTGTTCCGTGACTTCAAGAGGGAGATTGTTGGGTATGAAGTCAAGACCAATTGGGTTGGGCTGACTAGACACCATGTTTAGTGAGTGAGCTTAATCGTTGTACACAATTGAAGCGCAGGAGAACATTGTTTTGTGGCTTCAAGTGGGAGATTATTGGGTATGAAGCCATAACCAATTGGGTTGGGCTGACCAGACACCATGTTTAGTGAGTGAGCTTAATCATTGTGTCCCTTTTATAATCTCTATTTAAAGAGATCATTGTACTTGTAATTGGTGTGCTACATGGTAGAATGAAAACCTAATAGTTGCCCGTATGGATATAGGTTGCAGTTGGCGACCGAACCACGTTAGATCTTGTGTCGTTTATTTTTCTGCAATTGATTCGTGATTGTGTGTGTTGCTTCCGCGTGCATTTTTTCCATCAGCTTGACCTCAATCCACTTAGTGAAGTAATCTACTCCAACTAAGAGGAACTTTGTCTGCCCTTTACCATGCTGAAGGGGTCGATAATATCCATCCTCCATACTACAAATGGTCATGGAGATACAATGTTATGAAGTGTCTCAGGCTTGAGATGAGATAAAGGGTCATGCTCTTGACACTCTATGCACTTTATGCACTTCTTCACGTACTTCCCAAGTGGGTAGGAATATAGATAGTGAATCACAACATTTGGTTCAGTTTACTTTGCTACAGTTTGATGCAAAGAGGAATCATGTGTGAAAAGGCATGTGGATAGCAATTGTATGGAGTATCTGGAATCAAAGAAATGGGGTGCTTTTTAAAGGAAGGAGGGTGGATCCAGACAAAATTTTTACTCTAGCACAGCTACAAGTAAGATTATGGATGAAGAGGAAAGTAATAGATTTCACCTTTGCTTATTCTGAATGGGTGATGTATCCTTTAAAGTGTCTACCATCTTTATGTTAGTAGGTTTATGCAAGACCTTCAAAGCTTAAGTTGCTGCTCTGTGTGTCCTAAACAGGTACTACTGAGGGGTTTTCTTTGTTTGATATAACATGTTAGTAGTAAATAATAAAAAGAAGGGTTAAGGATTAGAGTGAGGATGGAATAGAAGAGAATGGAAAACAGAATAGTGGAGGCAACAAAATCTACTTTGGAGTTGTGATTCAAGGTGTTGTCATTGCTTCAGCACCTAATTATGCAAAAGTTTGGGAACGTGCTTTTTGGCTTGAAGATCCGAGAATGAAGGTGCAAGATGGAGCCAATGGAAAGGATCCGTAGTGCACAGGTCTAGTTTATTTTTGCTAGCACGATATAGCACAACTCTTATATTTAGCTAAAGTTATATCTGTGTAGGAATGGAGATGCAGATATAATGTTGATGTTAGTATTTGTCTAGTGTTTTAAAATAAAACAGGTGCTGCTTACGGTTTTATTTATGGCTGCAGGGAGAAGAATACAATTTAGGTGGGAATTAACATTGCAACTATGAACATGTTAACATTGTTTTTCCTTTTTGTGATGTCTGTAATGAACTTCTGGTCTTGCAAGTTAGATGATGTCTTATTTTATTAATTCTTTGTTATAAAAAAAAAGTGTAAAGAAATAAAAAATTTCACAAAATTGAACAATCTAAGAATATTTCATTGAACTAACCTTTATTTTTATAAATTTCTCAAAAGCTTACCATACAATACATTGGCGATTAAAGGTTACTTCGATTTTTTTTCATAAAAAAATAAAAAAGAAGTTTTCTTTCGTTAATTAAAACAATTTATATATAATTTAATTTATAGAATTATATTATATAATTCTTTAAAAAAATAATTTTTAATTTATATATATAACCAGATTTCATTTTATTAAAAAATATTTTTATTTTCTTGAAATTACTTGTGGAGAAAACAAAACCTACGTAAAATATAAATTTTTGTGTTATTTAGATTAAGACTACTCAAAGAGATTACTCAATTCCAATTGGTTCTGATGTCAAATCTTGTCATTTGAAGTGCAAGACACTATAGTTGAAAAGAGAGAAAAAAGTTACATTATTATTTAATCACAAATAACATAAATAAATTAAGCTTATTGAGTTTTACAATAATTTTCTTAATATTGATACTAATAATTTGTACTCGAATTACTATGTAAGACTATTTTATAAATCAATGCATACATATTAAACCTGTAGTTCATATAATAATTTATTGTTTAAGCATCAGCCTTAAGAAAGTGGTTTTCTGGAAACAATTTTGTGTGTGTAAAATTTTGGTAATATATATCTTCCAGAAGAAATAATCTCAAATTGAAAAAAGAAATATTTAAATTCAAAATTAGTGATTGTATCATAGACCGGACGGTTATGAGAAGTCTCGGTATTCAGTATTAACTAAACAACGTGTTTAAAATGTAGTAAAATTAAAGAATGATTAACAAAGAAGGTTAAGTTGTATATGAAGAATTAGATAATACACTTTTGATCACAATGTGTTAATTTCAATTCAATAGTGTTATGGTCAATCACAGTAATTTAAATAGGCACAATAATTAAAAAAATATACGTTATTATTATGCATTTATGATATTGAATACCGAACACTTACTTGAGTGTCTCAATATTTTTTGGGTATGTTCTTTCAACCAAAAATCCAAGGTAGCAAACATGATGGAAGGAAGTTAAACCCCCGAAAGCAAAGGAATTGGAAAAGAAGGAATGAAACGTAAACGTTAATTGTTCAACTGATTGGAAGTTCTTTCAATCCTTTTGTAGTTTGTACGAGAATAGTGATCAAATTGAAATAAAGAAACAAATCATTTTGCAGTAAACTAGTGATAAAACTAATGCTGTGTGAGATGCTAACAATTGCATTATAGCATTAAAGAACAACAAGCAGCAGCATGAGTAGCATAATATATATAATCAAACCATGCAGTTCAGACCAACAGAACTTTGTCTTATATATTCATATATTATTACTTGAAATTAATCACAAGTTTCAAAGCATTGTAATGTCACATGATAATTGGTGTGACTTATCTTCATAGTATTTGATAATAAATGTAGCACTGACCAGAAGAATCTAACGAGGGTATAATTCAGTAATTGAAGCCTCATTCACTGATTCCTGAGCTGATCTACCACTGGATTGAGTCCCTCTTGTTGGCCATGAATCTTCCCATGACATGTTTGGAAGGCTTCCAGTTGCACTATCTATGAAAAATGCAGGTTTTTTAGGCACTGGGAGAGTGATAGAACAACTATTAAGCATGAGTGCAACGTTAGCCATGGTTGGTCTGTTGTTTAAATCTTCTTCAACACAGAGTAAACCAATGCCAATGCATCTTATCATTTCATTTTGTGAACTATTCTTCAATGTTGGATCTATAATATTTGTAACTGTCCCCTCTATCCAGTTTCTCCATACCTGCAACAATTTGCTCAAAACAAATAATTAACCACATCTTATAGTATTGGATTTCTTCATTAGTTTTGTAGTATTCAGAAAAGTAACACTCACAAAGCTTAATAGATCTTCCCCATTCTTCTCATCACGAACACCATGGTTCTTTTGGCCACTTACAATCTCAAGAACTAGTACACCAAAACTAAAAACATCTGATTTCACTGAAAACTGTCCTTGCATTATGTACTCAGGTGCCATGTATCCACTGCATAAGAATATTTTTTTCTCTCAATAAATTATCAACATTTGACAAGCTAAAATGTGAAATAATTAGTTGATTAATCTTATGATGATTAGTAAGCACTAATATATCTTAAAACTTACAAGGTTCCAACAACTCTGCTGGTATTTTCTTGTGTTTGATCTGCAGTAATTAATCTTGCCAAACCAAAATCTGATATTTTAGGAATCATTTCTTTGTCTAAGAGAATATTACTTGCTTTAAGATCACGATGTATAATGCGTAATCTGGAATCTTGATGAAGATAAAGAAGACCTCGAGCAATGCCTTTAATGATTTTGTAACGTGTATCCCAATCCAATTGTGCTTTCTCTGTTGGATCTGTTTGTGTCAAAGCAATGAGTTTCAGAACATTTAGTATAGTTGGTCTTTTTCATGAAACAGAGATAAAGTAAAAGAGAAAAAATGCTAATATTTAAACCTACCGAATATGAAGTAATCAAGACTTTTATTAGGAACAAATTCATAAACAAGTAGCTTTTCTCTCCCTTGCAAACTAAAACCAAGAAGCCTAACTAAATTTCTGTGTTGAAGCTTAGCCAGCAAAAGGACTTCATTCTTAAATTCCAAGTCTCCTTGACCAGAATTCCTTGACAACCTTTTGACAGCAATCACTTGTCCATTAGAGAGCTTTCCCTAAAAATATATATTAGTATAAGGTAAATTTATTTGAAGTTCAGTTTATAGGTAAATATACCATGTTTGATGAAAGAGGTAACAATGTTATCTTACCTGGTAAACAGATCCAAACCCTCCTTCTCCTAATTTATTAGAATCAGAAAAGTTACTTGTTGCAACTTGTATTGTGCTTAAGTTGAATTGCAATGATTCAACCATTTCAATTTCATCATCATCTCCATCTTCTTCTTCAAATGTGATACAAAAGCACAATATTATAGTTAGCCAGTTAAAGAACATCAGGAGATATAATTTATGAAAATTTTGCTTCCTTTTTTTTCTCTTTTCCTTTCTTTCAAATGTGGTGACTAAGTTCCCATGCTTAGAACAATATTATTGTAAAATTTTCCATTTTGCATTTACTTATTATTGTATTCATTATCTACGCTATGATATATACTTGAATATTCTAAATAGATTATATGTCCATTTACCAAGACTCATTTTGACATATAGTTGAAAATAGAAAGTATCAAATAACTAATACTTAGACACATACCAGCTAGAAGATTTTTTCTTGCTTTCCTTCTTAAATATCTGCTAATAACAATCAGCAGAACAAGAACAACGATAACAGTTGGCACAACTATGATGATTGCAGTCCGCAAAGAGTTGCCATGATCTTCTGCAAAAACCAAAAATCTTCTACTCCATTTAAACCAAAACATTTAAGAAGGAATGACTAGTTTATCATAAGTATTTGTGTTAGTAACTAGTATAACAGGGAAAAGGATAATGATACCTTGGTGAAGCGGAAGTGATGCAGGTGGTAGTGGAGGGTCTAATATGACGGTAGAGTTGTAGAAGTTGTAGATTTCAAACCTAAGATTACAACTGGGTAGAAGAACTAAGGCACCAACCTTGTCTTTGGCAAACGTTGGGATAGCTGAGATGCTCCAATCCAAGCAGTCACCGCAATCTTGCCTTGACAAGTCAGGTGTACACTGCATAAGACCGTGTATGGGTTGAAAATTATCAACAAATGCAGTGTCCGTGGCATACTTACGACGAGAGTCACCCCCTGCAGCTTTCTCTCTTAGATTTCTCAGTAACCCACCTAACACTTTATTGAACTCATCCACCTTCGTTGCATTCTCGTCGTTGTTCGTGTAATAGGGAGGAGAAGTCTCCATGGTGTGAAATATTGGGCGGTTGGAATAGCGCAGCATGCACTTTTCTTCCCACTTAATTGCCTCTTTCTGGTTTGGACAAAGCTGTCTGAGATTGGCTTGAGAGGAGTTGATGCAGCTGCGACACTCATCTACCTTAAGATCTCCTCTGCACAACCCTATGGCGTATACTTTGTCTGAGTTTTGGCCATGTGAGAAATTGTAGAAACCGTAGTTGATTTCTTTGTGGGAAGTGAGGGTGGATAAGAGGGTGTGGAGGTTAGTGCTGAAGGTGCTATTGGCTGTGTAGTTCATACTTGAATCACAGAACTTGCTGGTTCCGAAATCTGGTCCGAAGGTGGTTTCACATGCTGTCATTATTGCATGGAGCCAAAAGAGAAAGAAAAGCAAAGTAGAAGAAATAGTAGCCATTGCCATGGTAAGTAAGTTTTTTCTGTGACTAAGAACTTGTATCAGTGCCAAGGTGTTTATTTATAACAGGCATATTCATGAAGACAAAATAGCACAGAAAATTTGTTCATCGCCCATTGTCACGTTGACTGACCAAGAGGGTTTATCAGACAAGTTTTATCGATTGTTAGGTGTGTGGAGAAAATTAGCAACGGGACAGCTTACTTTTGTTTTCAATATTTCCACTACCCTTTCATAATTTCCACTCATTTAACATATTTTAACTATTTTTACTTTTAACTTTAATTTAATATATTATAATATTTATAAAGAGTTCTTGAATGGTGTTGAGTGCTAACATAACGTTTTCCTATGGGAAGACTCTCATGTTAGGTGAAGTTTTTGACATATCAAATATCACATTGTCACAATTTTTTCATAATAAAATTATATTATATTGATATAATTTTTTTATATTTATAATCGTTCTTGAGCGGGTTGGAACTAAGAGAACGATTGTCCTTCTTTTCGATTTGTCGATTAACTTCTCATTCATTCTTTTTTAGACCGTTTTCGTGTTCTCCTTTTACTCCCTTGCTTTTCATCTTTGTGAACTTCAAACTCGGATGGTACCTGCAAAAGGCACTCCGACTTTCAAGTGAAATTTTGATGTCTGACATTCAGTGCTATCAATACTGAATGGCGACTTACCTGGTTCTTGAAATTTGTGTCTATTTATATGATTATCATGAGTTCTTTGTTATGGGGTCGAACTAGAGTTTTGGATCGTGAGTAAGAGTGTATTACCTAATAATTGACTACTGATTAGTTTGTTGATCTTATGTTTGAGCATAATGATTTAGTCGTGTCAGTCGGCCTTAATTGGGTGTTGAGCCTTTAAGTGTGGTACGGACCCCGACCGGTATAATAATATTTTCAAAACAAATCTTATTTTAATAAATAAAATATTTATAAAAATTACTAAAAAAACATCTGAATTAATATGGAATCCATATACAAATAAAGTTTATATAAAAAATGAGAAAGAGATTAATACAAAACATTCCTTTTTAAGTAAACGTGTATTATTAGAAAACATCAAATCTGTCCTGCCTTATAATTATTCCCAGAAATTTAACAAACCGGTCGTACACACTAAAATGTAAATGTTCATGTGTTTATTGAATTTTTTTTAATCTATACATTGATAATCCATTTTTTTATCTATTATATAATTTTTAATACTACTATTTTAGTAATTTTTTACATAATCTCATTACAAATTTATTTTTTATTATATATTTTTTTTAAAACTATCGCATGTTATATGCAACTTAATTTATATACGGCTATGTGGTTGTCAAAATATAATTTTTTGTTTTTTCCACTAATAACCGAAGATTAAAAAAATAATCTAAATGCTATTTAACAAGGATAACATTAAAATTTGAATGTGGGTCATCTGAGAGAGTGCATTTTGGAATATAAAGTGTGCACTTACAATAGTAAGCATATATTTGATAAAATATAAAACTAATTACGATCTCGATTATTTATTTTCTTTTAATAATTATTTTACATTTTATCTTTAAAATGTATTTTTGTCACTTTAATTGTGACGTTTTAAATTTTTTCTATTTCCAAAACACCCGTTATTTTTTACACTAAATAAATATTATTGTCAATTGGGTTTAGTAAATTTGTTCATTTTCCAATTATTGAAAAGTCTTTTTTTACAACTTGTTGCATACTTTGAAAACAAAAAGTCCAAGTCAAGTCATAGTTAACAACAAAAATTCATATAATATTTTTCCACAAGATTTCAATATTCAAATCCTCAAATTTATTTTCTAAGAAAAACTAAATTCTAATACAAGAAAACAAACTATTAGCTTCCAAATATTTGTGTGGGTCAGCAACGGACGTTAATATCGTCGGCTAAAATGACGCAAAAATGACGTACTTGTTGATTTAATTTTTTTTTTTTTAAAAAAATCAGTTTGCGTCAACCGCGGCCCACGCATGTTTCACGTTCCCCACATTAATAATAATAATAAGTATAATACAAATCATATTATGACAAAAGAATTTGTTTGGTGTAGTGGTTAAAACTTTTTCGCCACCGATTTTGACTCACTCTATATCCTTATTTTCTTGTAGTAGGATGTCAAATTATTGATAATATAATACTAGAGGAAACTACAACAATATCCTTTACAGTTTTATTGTAAATACACTTGCACCTCACAGTACTGTTACCTTACCAGTCAACTTTGGAAAATAGTTCAAGTGTACTTCTAAGATATGAACAGAAAATAAAGATTAAAAAATATGAGAAAAATCATACACACTCAATAATATAAGAGAAAACTATACTAATTAACTTTAAGAGGTTTTAAAATTCTCTTCGACATCTCTTCCTTTTTTAATTCATACATTCATTCTTTTTAATTATTTGGAAAACATCATACTAATACTTAATATACATTATATTTATTTTTTAAGATATTTTAAAAATCACATGCGTACACTTTAAAAAGAAACATACGAAAAATTAGAAAACTATGTGCAATATATTAAGAAACTTTACAATAAATTTGTGTAATTTATTCTATTATAAAATATGTCGAAGGAAATAGAGAATTTAAAATAAAGGGAAAATGAATTAAAGGAAAAATAAAATATAATCAATAATTATAAATATGGATAATAATTTTAAGCAAAATAAAAATAAAAATACATAGAAACATATATTAATTGTATGAGTGTTTTACTTGTAAATCTTCCAAGAAGAAGGTGTGATTATTTGTATATCCTCATTTTTAGTTTTTCTTATAATCTTTTAAAACTTTTGATATATAATCAAAAGTGATTTTATGTATTTCCGAGACACTATACACTTGTGGTTAATCTTTCGACATATTTAAATACTTAGTTAGAAATGACAAGAGTAAGTTTATATAATTAACTAGAAATGACATTGTTTAGTTATAAGGAAAGATTAGTGGATACTCAGAAAAAGAAAAAGTGACTTTGTATGTTATTGTAAACATAATAAATAATGTCAATATTTATAATTATGTTTTGATTAATAATTTGTAGTTGAAAAAGTATTACAGTAAATGAAGATGAATATTCCTTGTCTGATGTGATGCTTTAATGTAGCGTACGTAATCGTAAGGAAGAAAGAGAGGTTTTGATGAATCCTAATTGTAGAGAAAAATAAATATAAAAGAAATTTGTATTCACTTGTATATTAGAGAGTAAAATACATGATGTATATATAAGAAAAAGATAGCTGAAACAAAAAAAGAAAAGTTGGATCAAACAAACAAAACCCAATAATTTAAAATAGAAAATTAAATATATTAACAAAAAGGATAATTGAATGCAACTAGGACCGATATAAACTAAAGTATTCATTAATATTTTTTTACATGAGTTGGTTATTTTTTGCAATTTTTAGATATTTGCAAAAATATTGTAAACTTATTTTTAAAACTATCATAGGACTCGAGTGTAATAGAGTTATTCATAAAAGATTTTTTAAAATGTTTTATCAACTATACTCAAACTCCAATCTTTCTGAAGTTAAACATTTACAAATGAGCTCAAATTATAATTTGACATGTAATTCAAAGTTTGATAATAATAAAAGATAGATAAAATAAAATCTAGTGAATAATGCATGTGACATAATCAACTTTCAATAAATGTTAAAATGTGTGTGTTTGCTCATCACTCCAACCAAATAGACATTTAATATTGATCAAAAATAAACACAAATAAGTAAAAAAAAAGAGTTAATTAGTTAATAACATTATATTTGTGTCTTACATGCAACAAAATCTAAAATCATTGATATTAATCTATTAGTGTCGACTTTTGAAGGTAGACATTAATTCATCACCAATTTTCAAAATAATTTTTAGTTAAAGTAATTTAGTATTGTTTAAGCCAAAATTAATACATTTTTTTAATTTAGCATTCATTCGACGCTGAAGAAAATCTATTTAAAAAATGTTTCTCGTACAACATTTCTATTATCATCTTCAATAAAAGTAAAACACAAAAAAAAAATACGTTCATGAGTTGAATTGAAAGAAGTGAGTGTGAGTAAATTTATATGAAAAAAGGAAAATGTGTATTTTGGATGATTAAATCAAACTCACAAATTGCATTACATTTACCATTTTTAAATCTACACATTTGGATTAAGAATAATCTATGATTCTTATTCTTTGTCACGAAGATACACAAAATTCATAACATATAAATAAAATTAGTGTGAATTTTACACTATAAGAAAATCATGAAATAGAAACTAATTTTAGAAACAAAAAATAATTAGTTGCTATAGTGACTAAATTAGAGATCATTTTATAGACTAAATAAATTTTTGGTTTCTAAATTAGTTTTTATTATTGTTAAATGATTTCTAAATTGGTATCTAATTAGCCACCAAAGTTTTTGCTACCAAATTTAGAATCTAAATAATTGGTAGATAAAACTTTGGTTGCTATTTAAATACCAATTTAGAAATTATTTAATAATATAAACTAATTTAGAAATCAATTTTTTTTAGTTTCTAAAATGGTCTCTAATTTAGTTACTATTGCAACTAATTATTCTGGTTTCTAAAAATTGATTTCTATTTGATAATTTTCTTATAATGTTACTGACTTAAATATATATTAAAGATATATTATATTAATGTCAGCCTAATTGACGCTAACTAAATAAATAATAAAATAATCAAAATTAGTGTCAGTTTATCCTATGTCAATTTACATGAATATAATTGTTAAAATTAAATAAGATTAATGTGATTTATGTGGGAGCTAGTTAGTACTAAACTTATTATTTATTTCAAGTAATATCTTATACTAATACAAATATTTTTACTTATTAAAAATAATTAACATCATCTTAGAGTTAGCTAAATTGGCTCTATTAGTGTTTTTATATTAAGCATACATTCGTTATTAGGTTGTTCAATTGTGACATTCTATAGTGAGCATCAACTTAATTGACGTATACATTTTACATAATATGAAAATAAATTTAAACATGATTATATATTTTTAATTTTTTTATAAAAATTAAACTTTTGTATCACATTAAATTAAAGATGATAATTGAGTCTAATAACATTTTATTTTGGTTGACACAATTATTTGAAAGCTAATTTGATGTTTTCTTGTTATGCATCTTAAATTATAACATCATTTATATCATGATATCATGAAGTTGTTGAAAAATAGTATTCATAAAAAATAGTTTAATTAAATTTTCTCTAAAAATACCTACCGAAAATGACCCTAAAGATTTAAAGAATGATACCAATAATCATTAATTAATAACACTAATGACAATTTTTCCATCAATTCAAAGAACAAGATGCAAAGCTACATATTCTAACAAGGTTATGAATTTTAGGGACTAATCATTATAACTTTCTAATAATTAATTCTTATAAAACTTACTCTTTTTATCATTTATGTTTATGTGTATTTTGATTCGCTAATATTTCTCTCAATTCATATACATTGAATTCATTTGTATTAGTCCATTACATCGTTAACGTATATCTGAAAATTTTATTTTTATTTATTCATTATTTTTAAAATTTAAAATAATATTAATTATTATTTATATCTTTATTCCTTAATTTTTATTTAGTTTATATATATTGATGTAAAAATAAATAAAGATAAAATAAAAAATAATTAATATATTTTTATAATTTAAAAAAAAAAATTATATCTATCCAAAAACTTCAAACCACACTTTAAAAAAATCTAAAGTAGAACTAACAAGTTTCAATTTGTCATCCTATCAGGTAAATTAGTCATACTAATTGAATCTTCTTCTTCGCATGGCTTGGGAAGTCTTTTCTACTGCTTTGCTTTACATCAAATTGGAAATTTCGGAATCTTATGACATTTCTTCTACTTTGTTTAGCAGAAAAGAAAAAATAGATAAAAAAAAACACTATATAAAGAAATAGTATAGAAATGAATATGGTTTAGTTTAAAAGAAACATAAAAAAATATAATTGAAAATTTGAGATTATTTATTAAAAAATAAGAATTAATATATTAATAAAAGTATCATCTAAGGTAACCCTTTCTGAATCATTCTAATTGCAGTTATTTATTTGCAATTAACACAACTTTCCATTGAAAAAAAAAAATCATCTAAGGCATTTCCTGAAGATTTGTTCATGGAGCTTCTCAATATTCTTATCACAATCCTGCTCCTATATTTGTTCCCTCACTCGCAAAATTGCCAACAAGTATACCTCAACAACACTGTCTATGACTGCTCTAATGACCCTTCTGTATCTAAAGGATATCTTTGCAATGGCCTTCAAAACTCATGCACTTCCTTCTTACTTTACAGGTCCAAATCTCCCTATGACAACCCTGTGATCATTGCTTACCTTCTTGGCTCTGAAACATCTGATATAACCTCAATCAACAATATCTCAGCAACTCACAATATTCCTTCCAATAAGTCAATCATTGTTCCTGTCTTCTGTTCATGTTATGGAAACATCTACCAGTATGACACTCTTTACTCTGTCAAAGAGAATGATACCTACTGGGCGTTGGTAAAAGAAACCTTCCAAGGCCTCACCACCTGCCAAGCAATTATGGGTCAGAATTACTATCCTCCAACTGATATTGCAATTGATGCAGAGCTCAAGGTTCCAATGTTATGTGCTTGTCCCACTGCAAATCAGACTGCAAAAGGGGTCACCTCTTTGCTGGTTTACTCGGTCATCTCTGGTGACACTATTAAGTCCATAGGAGAGGCTTATGGCGTGGATGAACAAAGTATACTAGAGGCCAATAAGTTGTCAGTGCCACAGAGTGCAAATAGCAGCATGAGTCTCCTTGACTTCACACCTATTTTAGTTCCTCTAATAGGGAATAACTGCAAAGAGAACCCAAATGAATTCTACTGTAAATGTTACCGAGAGCCACAAACAGATGGAAGCTCCAAGGGGCTATTATGTGATGAATCTGGTGACAAAGAATTTCCTACAAGATTGGTTGCTGCTTTAGGTAATTTTGTCTAAACTCTCTTCAAGAAGAATCAAGATATATTTGTATTGGAGTTTGGATTTACCATTTTAACATAGCATAACATAACTGAGTTTGGCTCTAACTCAACTTCAGAAACTAGCTCGTGAAGTTTGAGTTGTCTTCTTTATATATATATTATTTTGGTTAAATCACTGAGTCATAAGGGATCTCCACCATGCTTGCTTTTATGTCGAGCATTGTACGCTTCAAACTTCAAGTTTTCACAGGATGGTATATCTCATGTAGAACCCTTTTAGAATTTGACTTTTACAAGTGGAATATCTAAGTAGTTACTCTGAAAATATTTTATATAGTTGATATTTCAAGATAATATGTTTTCCAGAATAATTTATTTATTTCTTAAATTAGATTTTGTTATTTATGATAAATACTCATAATACATTAAAAATCACTTTTTATACATTTGTGGTTTTGGCCAAATTCAATCTATTTGACAAAACTCTATATACATTTAACTTCATAAAGCTAGCTCATGCAGTACGATCTGTGTCCTCTTCATATATACTATTTTTGCCAAATCATTGAACTTCAAACTTGTTATTTAACCATTGTTACAAAAAAGAGTATCTTCATTGCAAGTCTATTTTGCCACCCGAATGAAAAACTTGGCATTTGCAGGTGTTGGAATTGGCGCAGGTTTTGTGTGTTTGTTTCTTTTGGGGTACAAATCATATCAATATATTCAGAAAAGGAGAGAAAGTATTCGTAAGGAAAGCTTATTCAGGCGAAATGGTGGATACTTGTTACAAGAGAAGCTCTCTTTTTATGGAAATGGAGAAATGGCAAAGCTGTTTAAAGCTGAGGAGCTACAGAAAGCAACAGATAACTATAACAAGAGTAGATTTCTTGGTCAGGGTGGCTTTGGCACTGTGTATAAAGGAATGCTACCAGATGGGACCATTGTTGCAGTTAAAAAGTCAAAAGAGATTGAAAGGAACCAGATTGAGACTTTTGTCAATGAAGTGGTGATTCTGTCCCAGATCAACCACAGAAACATTGTCAAACTCTTTGGTTGTTGTCTCGAGACAGAAACTCCTTTACTGGTCTATGAATTCATTCCCAATGGAACACTCTCTCACCATATCCACAGGAGAGACAATGAGCCCTCCCTTTCATGGGAGACTCGCCTTAGAATTGCATGTGAGGTTGCTGGAGCAGTTACATATATGCATTTTTCAGCTTCTATTCCCATTTTCCATAGAGACATCAAACCTACCAACATACTTTTAGACAGCAACTTCAGTGCCAAAGTGTCTGATTTTGGAACATCAAGATCAGTGCCACAAGACAAGACTCACTTGACCACAGCTGTAGGAGGGACTTTTGGGTACATAGACCCTGAATATTTTCAATCTAGTCAATTTTCAGATAAAAGTGATGTGTATAGTTTTGGAGTTGTGCTCGTAGAGCTCATAAGTGGGAGAAAGCCAGTTTCATTCTTAGAGGAAGATGAGGGTCAAAATCTGATTGCACAGTTTCTTTCTCTGAAGGATAACAAAGTTTATGAAATTTTAGATGGCAGGGTGGTTAAGGAAGCAAGAAAAGATGACATGCTTGTCATTGCAAACCTTGCAATGAAATGCTTGAGACTTAATGGGAAGAAAAGACCAACAATGAAAGAGGTTTCAGTGGAATTAGAAGCATTGAGAAAACAATATATGATAGAAAAGGTTTATATTAATAATAAAAATTATTTTATATATTAATAATTTTTTAAAAATAATATTTAATTTAGTAAATATAGTGACTAATTAATTTTTCTTTATTAATAATTTAAGTTTCAAACTTATTTTATTTAAAATCGTAAAATAATTATAAAATAGCAAATTATATTTTAATAGGCAAACTTCTTACTATAAAAAAAGTTGTAATAGGGTTTAGGGTTTAATTAGAGAAGTGAAACAACCCTCCATACCTTGATTTGAATGAGAAAATTAAGGAAATTGTGTCTTGATGATGTAGAGTAAGTTCTTAAAGAAAATATGTTTTTTTTTCTCCTCTCCTCAAAAACACTTTCAAAGTTATGTCTCCAACCTTTTCCAACTTTTGTTCGCTCTTAAACTCACTCTAGAATGCAAAACTTAAACCTAATTTTAAGGCTTGTAGGAACACTTTAATGAATTTGAAATGATGGTGAGAAGTTAGGCTTGTAGGAACACTTTAATGAATTTGAAATGATGGTGAAGTTGGGCTCTCTGGTTGTGTTTTTTGAAAAAATAAATCATAAATGGTTCAGGTATTAGAAAGAGAAGGGTAATGTATCCTAATTTAAAAGAGATAATCTTTAGTGTTGATAATCTTGTTGGAGTGTTAAAGTTTTAGATGTGACTTTGATTAAAAATTTAATTAGAATTACTATCAAATTATCCAACCCATCAATATGAGGTTCTGACACTCTTTATAAATGGCGTGTTCGTGTCGGACATACGTATTGAATATCGACACTCGTATGACACTCGTATAACAAGTATTAGTGAAATGTTCAATTTAAAAAATATTTGTTGGATTTCTAGCAATTTTAGCACTGAGTCTAACACAATTTAAAAAAAAAAATTAATTTTCTAAAAACTTAAACTTATTGTATACATTTTTATTATGATTGTAAAAATAATGAACAAATCATTTTGAACAAGCTATGAAAACACTTATTTCTGCTCCAACAAAAAAGCTGAAACATACTTATTTACATAAATCTTTATTGTCAATTTATATCAATTTATATAATTCATAATTATATAATATATAGATTCGTGTATCTGTAACCTACATTTTAGAGATTGTACGTATCTTTGTGTCCGTGTCCATCCGTGTCAGTGTTGGTACTACATAGCCCATCAATTTCTCTCTATAGTTAATTATAATTTATTATAATAAAAATTAAAAATTGTATTAACATATTAATATACAAAGTTGTGTTTGGGATTTGAGTATACATAACCAAACTCACAACTTAACTTTATTTGATTAGGTTTTTCATTCTTTTATTCAAATTATCCATAACTTACTAAATGAATTCAATTAGATTTAGGTCAAGTTGGTTTTTAAAGATTTTTGGATTATTCCAACATATATTCGCATTTTTTAAAACAAGAAGATGCTATCAAATAATCTAAAAAGTAATAATTAAGGAAGTTTTAATATATTATATATTTAAACATTTTTCAAAATATTAAATTATTTTATTTTTATATAGTAAATGATTTTATATTACAAAATGTACTAGTTAATATAATAAAATTATTCATAAACGTGTTTATATTATAAATATAATGTTCAAAATAATTATTTTAAGATATTTAATACACTGTTAATTATATATAAATAATGTCTTCAATTTAAGGTTTTCTACATATATCCCATGTATTGAAACAATTTTATCACATAAAATACTTCCACTTTCTCAAAAGAGAATGGCTTACTTTTGTCTGTTTGTAGATATAACTATTAATGTAATTTATTTTTTGAGCAAATTGGAAATAAAAGGTCATCATTTCATTAAAAAACATTGGTCAATTTGGACAAAACGGATGGAGAAAGTCATTTTCTTTGTCCTTCTAATAAAACTCTTTTCCAGTTTTTTTGCATTAACTACTTTTTTAAAGAAAAAATTAGGTATTTTAATTCATAAAATAATAAATTCTATGGCTTATATTTCTGTATTATAATGATTGTGGGGGCATGCAAAAGTATACTTTTAAAAATTCAAATTCCATTCCCACTATCATCTCTATATATTAATTATCTAAGCAAAAATTTGAAAAATGATTTCACAAAATTAATGATACTAACTAAATTAACCAACTTTTTTAGTAAGTGTGAATTATTTATCAATATATATTTAGTAACAAAAGGGAACATGTGCTTAACAGAAAAATTACTCTATTTTATAATTTTATTTAGCAAAAATTCAAAAAAGATGACTAAACAATCTCATTATTATTGTATTTTAATGGATTAATTACAGGCTTTGTTGCCTTTAGTAAACATTTGAAAATAAATATATGTGATTAATATAAAAATGTGATATTTATTTTTAAAGTAAACACATTTATTTATTATTAGTAGAAAATGGAGCAAAGTTACTAACTTTCTTTATATATAAAAACCATTTTTATTAAAAAATTTAATTATGTAAAAATATTAAAACACTACTTCATTAATCCCATCTTAAATATATAAAGAAACAAAATTATGTTTCTATTTAAATATAAATAAATTTTAACAATTTAAATATTTTAATACAAGTTTTAAAAATATTAAAATAATTTTTTAACAACATTAGTATGAGTAAACGATATCATCTGACTTCTTGTGTATTAATTGTTTTTATCTTGAAGATTAATTTCTTAAAAAGATTAAAAATATAAAAAAAAAGAGAAGAAAAAAAATAAAAATCCCTTTTAATTTCTTAGAGGTGGTTGAAAATGGCTGGTTCCAAAAGTGGCGACAGAGAGGGTTCTAAAGCGAAAGCATAAGTGAGAAGGCAAAGAGTGAAAGCAAGAGAGGAAGGAAGAGTAGCAGATCCAATCGTGTGTGGCAATGCCTCACCGTAACAACCCTGCGCCTCTCCCTCTCGTCGTCACCCTAAACTGCATCGACGACTGTTCTCTCGAGCTCCAATCCCTTGCCGGCAACGCCGGCGTCGAGCATGTTCCACTCAGCCGCCTCTCCGAAGGCAAGATCGAGTCTGCCGCTGCGGTCCTCCTCCACTCCCTCGCCTACCTCCCGCGCGCCGCCCAGCGCCGCCTCCGTTCCTATCACCTCATCCTCTGCCTCGGCTCCGCTGACCGCGCCGTCGACTCAGCCCTCGCCGCCGACCTCGGCCTTCGCCTCGTCCATGTCGACACCTCGCGCGCCGAGGAGATCGCCGACACCGTCATGGCGCTCTTCCTCGGTCTCCTCCGCCGCACGCACCTCCTCTCCCGCCACGCGCTCTCCGCCTCCGGCTGGCTCGGCTCCGTCCAGCCTCTCTGCCGCGGGATGCGCCGCTGCCGCGGCCTTGTTCTCGGCATCGTCGGAATCTCCGCGTCCGCTAGGTCTTTGGCCACTCGCAGCTTGGCCTTCAAAATGAGCGTGCTCTATTTTGATACTCAAGCAGTACGTATTTTTTAATCTTTCTTTCATTAAGTGAAGAACCCTTCTTCTGTTGAAATTTAAATAGTATTTGATGTTTCTATGCTTTAATTTTGTGATCCACTTGTTGTTTGCGAGACTAGGTGATTAACTGATATTGTAGCATTTGTTTCATGACTCTGAAGCTTTTTTGTTTTTGTGGCGTTGTAACTGGTGTGTAGCAATTTGGGTTATATGGTTGGTGTGTGCAATAACACCGTTGATGTTTAACAAGAAACCAGACAAAAAGGTGGAAATACTGGAACTAAAAATATATTTGGTTTGAAATCATTTCTATGGAAAAGTCACAAATGCTCTTTGACCATTCGCATTGGCCCATGACTGTGCCTGGTAGATGAGAACGTATTTCAGTTTTTGATAGAATTGGCTTAGCATGTATGAATTTGTTGTTTTCAGTCCGTGCAAACAAGCATATCTGTTACCGGAGTAGTGTACATTTGTTATTTACTATAATTAGGTACTACTATCGATAACTAGCGAATTCTTGAAACTTAAATCTTACATTAAGCTCTAGAAGACAAAGGACAGTCTTCAGAGAGAAGCAGAAGGAAACCAAAATTTATGCAATGCTCTGTGGTTGAGCTCCTCTCTTTCTAAGTAGTTATATTACATGTATCATTTAAATTTTACCTCATGTACAAAATTCTCCATCATGACATTTGGTGTCTTCTAATGTATGAAACTTCCATTCCCCACTCATTGCTGTCCCTAACCAGGTCCACTTGATCCCATTTTCATCTAATTTTGCTTTCCTCTTAACTATCTTGGACTGCATTTCCTTTTTTAATTTTGCCTGGCATCATTCCAGCATGTTGCTTGATAAGCACCAAAGCATTTGGAAAGCTCATCCTTAAAAGCTAGATGTCAAGGGGGAAGAACTAAGAACCCAACACTAAAATACTCTCTTGAGCGTCAAATATTACCTTAAGAAATTTTCACACTATGATACTTTACTTGGTGACACTTTATTCAACTTTCTCGTTAGTCATAACTCTTCACTAGTTTGAATCCTTTGCAAGTGGCCCTTTCTCAGACATTGACAATCAGCTCCAGTAACAATTAATAAGCATCCTAGCATTGGGGAACCAAGCCTTAAAGACTACCTGTTACGGGGAAGAACCACCACTTAAATACTTCACCGAGCTTCCCATATCATTCAATGTGAGACTTAAGCACCACATAATACCCAAGTTCCTATCCTTTCTTTTGTCAACTTAAATTCTCTTTTCAGGTAAGAATAAGATACTGTGGTCTAACGTGAGACTTTACTGTTGTCTGGTTTAACTTATTTTAAAGAAATTATAGCTTATTTTGGCAGGTTCTTGAGAGAGCTTTAAAAAAACAAGTGATTATTTCCCCCAAATTTAAGCTAAATTGTTGGTGGAAATTCCTGTGTTTTTCTTAAACCATTGAATTTGTATTTCCTATTTTTGATTTTTTTTATAAATGTGTTAATTGTGAGAATTGACTATTAGTTGGTATAAACCCTTTCTCTGGTTAATGCAAAAGCTTCAATTTTTCTTAATTGCACCTGTTCCATAATAGTCCCTGAGGACTTTTTAAAATAAAAACATGAAATAGTAGTCTGTTCTTGTTTACTTCAGGTTTGATGATTACTAATCAGTTGGAGAGCTGAAGAATTGATTTGTTGGTATAAATCCTTATTGGGTAAATATAATACTAGGGTACTCTGTTCAAACATGGGGATGGAATTTTGTTTAGCTGGTAACTTTGTAATATAGCCATACCATATGCTATTTCTTCATTTTGTTAACATTTTGATCAATCTTTTTTTAAGGGTGAATGAGCCTTTTCATTTCTTCAAAACAATCGTGAAATGTTTATTTGTTTCGGCTTCTTTTTGCCTTAAGGTTTCTGTTGCCCTAACAAACTTGCACAAGGGTACGCATAGACAATTAATTGAGTACCAGTAGCTTCAGGGAAAGGGGGTTACAGAGGCTTTGTTGTTCTATATTTCAACTTCTGAATGTTTATTTCATAGTCTGCTCTCTTTGATTTCCATTCTTTATTTGTTTCTTTGAAACATTGGAACTTAGCATGACTTGTACTAGTCCCAAAAAGCTGATCAAATACTATAAGGTTTTGGCTAATTTAGTAATTTTTCCTTCAACCTTGCACTCACAGGGAAAAGGAAAAGCAAAGTTCCCTCCTGCAGCACGAAGAATGGATACTCTTAATGATTTACTTGCTGCAAGTGACCTTGTATCACTCCATTGTGCTTTAACGAATGAAACAATGCAGATTATTAATGCTGAATGTCTTCAACATGTGAAACCTGGTATTTACTTGTTCATATGTTATATATTTTTCTTTGTTTCTGTTATTTATGGTTTGAGTTATCTTCACAAATATATAATATATCTAATGTTTTCATAGGAGCCTTTCTTGTAAATACGGGTAGTAGTCAGCTTTTGGATGATTGTGCTGTAAAGCAGCTCTTGATTGATGGAACCATCGCTGGATGTGCTTTGGATGGTGCAGAAGGGCCCCAATGGATGGAAGCATGGGTATGGTAAATTTAGGTTTTGCATTCTTTAATTTGCAAGGTATGATGCAGGCATTCACAAATTTCTAAACTACTGATTGAAATTCACAACTTTTTGTTCCTTTACTTTCTTACTTGAATGTTTCGAAGGATGTTAAGTTTTACTTTATAATAGGAACACAAGTGCAAAATAGGAAAACAAATCGGCAAGAGCATCTAAGAATAAATGCATTTGTGTTTGTTAAGTATAGTTTTCATCTTAAGATAAGACAAAAAAATGTAGAGAGGAGAAGGGGATACCTATGATCTCATTCGTTTATTTAATATTGAATCCGATGATTTATGAATTATTGAGAAAAAAAAAATCCTTCTTACCAATTCTTGATGTGCTACACGGATGAATATACATGTGCTTTGGTTTTGATGAGGGGTTCCTATCAAGGAAAGGAAGAGTTATGTCTGATTAGATTTAGAATAATAAAATGCATTAAAAGTTCATAATAAAAGGCGAGGATGAAATTGAAGATATTATTCAAGATGGGAGGAAGGGGAAGATCTTTTGATATAGGAGGATGAAGATGAACTAAGTAATGTTGATCCTGGGGATGATAATTGATCATTAAGTTGTCCATTTGGACTTGGCCATACTGATATGTTGTCATTTTTTTGTGTGGTGGGGGTGACTTTATAGCTTAATTTAATCAGTCACTTTTTTTTTCATTGTGACTGATGATTTAGATCTTTGTTTTACTTGAGAATAAATGTGAGAGAAGGTAAAAGAGAGATTTCACTTGAATCTCTCTTCAGATTCATTTATATATAGAGATATCTATCTTGCAACAGAAGTAAAAAGAGAGAGGAAAAGAATCAAAGTGTAGCAATGACAGATAGATCCAACAAAAATGGATTTATAAAGTTGCTCAGAAGATATTATAAATTATTTTAACACTTTTGAAGTTGTTTATTCTATTTTGTTAGCCATATAGTGAGCCATTTGACTTTTTATGTTAACATGCTCCTAGATTTTTGTTATTGGGCATGAATTTGTGCTTTTATAAATTATAAGTCTGGTAGTTGTACATGCTATTTTTCTTATTGATAATGAATATTACAACTCAGTTCGTGAATCGGAAAATAGGCATTTTGATTCCCAATTTGACTACCATTTTTTATTTCGGACTGCCCCGTTTTCCCCATTCAATACTGCACTACCCCTAACTAACTTGGATGTTGTCAAGTCTCTTTCAAATAAGATGCTCTCTCCTCATGATAAGTGGGAGGTTTAAGCCCGTTAGATATTCACCAACCAATTCCAGCATTTTGATAAATAAGGAACTTCTCACCAAATTAAATGGCGAAATATTGCCATAAATGCATTTAAAGATGTCTTGAGTCACCACCTCTCTATCTTTCAACACCTCATTCATTGTATTTATTTTCTTCATATATGCTCGAATTCCCTCCTACCTCTTCACAAATGATTTCACATTTCTGTTTCCTTAGCATCTTGGATACCAACATCAAATTATTCTTGATCATTTGCCCCTTTAGCTTCCTTTTTATCTTCTAACAGCTTCAAAAACATCTCTCTAACTTCATCATGAATAGATGTGCAAGACTAACATTCTCCTTTATTCGAGCAAAGTGATGTTTCATCCTTGTAACACCACCACAATATATATGTGAACAATACTTGTACTTAACTAAGCCTATGTGGAGGAACACTCACTCTTGCTTCATGTGATATGTCCCTTTTCTTCTGCTGGCCCAATACCCCACTAAAAAAATTAATGCAACAGTAACAGGGAGGTAAAGACTTGAGAATTCATGGAAAGAGACCGGGTGGGGCGGAGTCACTCGAACTGAGTAAAGGAGACATTAATAGAGAGGGCACAAAGCACCAAAAGGCAATGATGGAGTCAGAAAGTTGAACATGTCAGACACTCTAAAAGTAAAAAGTGGGGACTAGTCCTGGGGCTTCAAACTTTAATATTCTGACTTTGGTTCGAAATAGGAAAGGAATTCGTCATTTTTTATCCAATTTTCTGAAAGAATTCAAAAAAAATACTGGTATTGCTATTGCTCAGACCTACCTGATTAGAAAGACATTGCACCTTTTTTGTGATAATGGAATGCAAACATTGGTAATCTATGATGATCTTAGTAACAGGCTGTTGCATATTGACAAATGTAAAATGGGGATTTTCTCAAAACTGGCTCAAGACCCATGCCATTTTGTGTGCTTGACTCGCTTTTCAAGAATTGCATAAGGCACCAATTAGCAATTCCTCCAATAAAGAAGTGATTTACACAATTTAGTAAATGATTCAAAGTAAAAAATGAATTTCCTGACAATTTGTTTCAAACTCTGAAGATTTTGTACCAAATCAGGACACATACAATTCTTGTGATTCTAACCAACATTATGATAATCAGGGTCAAAGTTTTCTTACGAAAGTTATACAAACCTACATGTCAGTGTTATGTATGTTTAAACTTGCCTTTACCTGGAAAAACTGTATTATCAAAATAAAATAGGTTTTACAAAAGTTTGTTGACTTCATGGAATTTGATTTTGTATTTGCTACTCTTAATCATATAACGCTCACTCACACATTAGATTATGTCCTGTCACTGTATAGCAATGATAGTTTAATAAATAGGATAATACCATAATAACATACTTTCGGTATGTCTGCATCAGGTGAAGGAGATGCCTAATGTGTTGATACTTCCCCGAAGTGCAGATTACAGTGAAGAGGTTTGGATGGAGATAAGGGAGAAAGCTATATCCATATTACAAACATTCTTTATTGATGGAATTATTCCAAAGAATGCCATGTCAGATGTGGAAGAAGAGAGTGAGGTTGACAATGAAAGCGAGCAATCTGATCAGCAATACAAAGAAAATGCTCTCCAGATTATTGTTAGAGAGCAAACAGATGATGTTCACTTAAGTCCTGACAGTTCCCAAAAGAAAGTAAGTACTCAAGTGAAAGAGTCTTCATCCCATCATCAGGTTTCAAGTTTGTCTCAAAGTGCCTCTGCTAGGTCTGAAGGAAGACGCAGCAGGTCAGGTAAAAAGGCCAAAAAAAGGCATACCCGTCAAAAGTCCCAACAAAAATCAGAAGATCCTTCTGCACTAGAGAAAGAAGGCACATCTCAGAGAGATGATACTGCTATGAGTGGCACTGACCAAGCTTTGAGCTCCAGCTCTGAAGATTCAAGAAATAGAAAAACTCCAATAGAAATGCAAGAACCAACTAGTTCTCAAGTTATAAAGTCAAGTGCGAGACTTAGTGGAAACTGTACTGAACTTTTGAGAGATGGATATGTTATAGCTCTGTATGCTAGAGACCGCCCTGCCCTTCATGTTTCAAGACAAAGAGTTAAAGGTGGAGGTTGGATCATGGATTCCATGTCGAATGTGTCAAAAAGGGACCCTGCTGCACAGTTCCTCATCATCTTCAGAAGCAAGGTTTGTCATGAAGGAACTTTGTACTTATTCTATCACTTTTATTTTACATGACATCATGTATTTCAAATATTAGTTTAGGCTTTAGAATGGTATAAGATGTATTTTAACTCAAGTGTTCTGCAAATTAGCTGATATTTGAATGTTAATACATTTGCTTCAGGACACAATTGGATTGCGATCTCTTGCTGCTGGTGGAAAATTATTGCAGGTAATTGCATTATAATGCTCAGTTTATTTATTTTATCATATATTTCCTTTAGAATTTATTATTATCCTATATACCAATTCTTTAGTATGCTGTGTTTCTGTTTTTATTTTCAATAAAAGCTAAATATTTAGACATATGGCTAAATCTATTATTTATGTTTCACACACAATGTTTTTTATTTGGTTATAAACTGTCATTTTTGCAGATCAATAGAAGAATGGAGTTTGTATTTGCTAGTCATAGTTTTGATGTTTGGGAAAATTGGACACTGGAAGGTTCCTTACAGGAATGCAGACTGGTGAACTGCAGAAACCCATCAGTAAGTTTTCTTTGTTTTTCTTGTTGCAATCAGTGTTTGATACATTGGTATGAAATTTAAATGGTTCCTTGCAATCTGATAACTAGTTGTAAAACATTTTAGTTGGCTAAATATGGTGTTGAGGCTTTCCAAAATTGGTTGGTTAGAACCTTTTAATAATTGTACAGCCCCATCTTTCTTAATTTTCCTCAAAGACGTAGAGGATGGCTTTCAATGGCTCATTTTGTTTCTTCGCTTGCCTTTTTAGCTTTTCCTATGAACACAAATTGTCAACTATTAGCTTCTTCCATCAGCTTACTACAGCAAGTCGTCTCTCTGATGCATTATAGTATACAATAAATACTTAATTCGTGTTGCTTAATTGTTATATCCATGCTTGTCATTGGCTATGATCATATAGAAGCTGACAATTTAGTTTGTAAAATTTCGGAAAACTGATTGGTTAATCCTTGAACTTCCTCTTATTGACATATCATCCTTGATCATATACTAGGCTGTTTTGGATGTACGCGTTGAGATATTGGCAACTGCAGGCGAAGATGGAGTTACTCGTTGGATTGAATAGAATGATTCTAGGTCTGTAATACTAAAAAAGGAGCTTGTAAATCACTCCTGTCACGGGATTTAATGATCTTTCAAATGTTTCTTTGTGAAAGATTGGAATGTATTTATAGTGTAGAGCATAATTTTTTTCTTCTTTATTTTGCTTCTTTTTCTTTTTTATTTATTGAGGAATTTCATGAGATTTTCACCTTGTGATGGCACTTTGCCCTGGTGTGATGATGAATGATCTTTTGGTTTTCTCCTGTTGCAATTTCACCTGTAACCCCTTATCATTTCTGAAGTATTGCACCAGTTTAATTGATTTAACTGATTTAACTTTTTAGTATATAATAATATTATTTATAATCCAGTATCATTAATTTTCGAAAAAAAATATTTAATCTTTTAGGTTGAAAGCTCATTATTCTATTAATGTTGAACTCAACATGTAAAAGTAATATGTTAAATAAATTTAATTTGATAAAAAATAGTGGGTAAAAGTATCCATTGAAATTTAATCCAAGACACAACATTAGAAAATAAAAATATATTGTATTTATTTTGAAGGGAAAAATTAATTACAATAAAATAGCGTTGAAGCATTAGCGTATGTTGTATGGTTTTTGTCAACTAATTCTATTTATTGGTTTGGTACGTTATATATTTAATTTATTTTATAACGTTAGAGTTATGTTCATACTTAATTTTTTTTTGTGTTCAGTTTCACCTTTTTAACATTTAAAAAAAATCCAAAAAAATGTTCGAGAGCCAATGTAAATAGATATATCTGTAGATTACTATCCAGAATCGAAATATTTTATTAAATATTAAATTGTTAAAATTAAGAAGCTCTCTTCTACAGTGAGATCAGTCATCATGAGGTTGAAAAGGTTTTATCATTCATACAAAGATGAAACACTTAGAACATGCCTTTGAATGTCATGGACATTACATTTTTTTTTCATGAGTCACATGCCTCTAATGTCATAGTCATGTCATTTTGTTGACAAGAAAAATAAACTTTCCAAAGAAAGTCACAACTATGTCTCTTGATATCACGATCGTGCCTTTTTTTTTATGAGAAAAATAAGGTTCTATACTCTGAATTTCTATAATTCATTCTTAAAACTTGAGTTTTCCTCCCAAGAGTTCTTATAGCTTCTTTTCAATAGATTAAGTCTTCTTGTCAACAAAATTTTTCCTGTTAGACAAATATACCTAATAAACAAGTTTGAAAATTAAATCCAAATATGCAAAATGTTTTACTTTCATATTCTAAATATCATGTAAAAATAATGTAAAATGTAATACATCACATTAAAAAATTAGGAGAATTACTAATCATTATTCCATCTTTTACACATTGCATACTAGATAACCTAATATATAGTTACACAAGTTATATGTAAATGAAAAATCTTGAAAAAATAATTATTATAATATATTATAATAATATAATAATGATAAGAGTTTTAGTAATAATAATAACAGTGAAACTATCATGGTAATAATAAATAAATAAATTATATAATTTAAAATAACGAGAAAAAATAAGACTTTTTTCATTATATTCAACTTTAAAATACATCAATCATAAAAAAAAGAGAGCTTTTATTATGTTAGAAGAATATTGAAATATTAAGAAACTCGTAACTATATTTATTATCAATTAAGATCTTAATAGATGTAACATATTTTAACATAAAATAATTATAAAGATCGATTTTTGCATGTTAATAGTATAATTTATATCATTTATTATAAATATGAGTAAAAAAATATTATTGATTTGAACAAGTCATGTTTCATTAGCATGACTTTATGTGTGAGTATAAAGTTGTGAATTGTTTCAACATAATATATTTGTAATTAAATTGCGTCAACGTGACACGATTTTACTTAAGCTTGATCTCACCCTTAGTCAAAGTTGTGTAAGTCCCCCATAACTTATGTACAAACTCATTTCAACATGAATCTCTCCTTGTATGAAAGTCATGTATACTATGTATGAATTTTCTGTATAAAGACTAAAATTGTATACATATGACACGACTTCAACGTGAATCGCTCTCTGTATGAAAGTCATGTATATTATGCATGAATTCTTCATATAAAATTGTGTGAACAAGATACTACTTATCCAAATTAATAATAATTTTTTTATCTATATTTTTAATAATTGATGAAAATTCAATAATAAACATGAAAAGCTCACAAATATCTATTGGATATAAAAAACAAACAATACAGATGAGTAATTTGCACAAACATGTTTAATAATATTATTAAGACACAAGTTTTTTTATCATCATATTTATGTGACACGTGTCACAATGCTAAAAGAAACCTATATTTTAAATAAACTTAATATACACTAAAACATATTTTATTTTTTAAATATCAATAAAATACCTAACTACATCATCTCTCAAATAATTTAAGAATTTCTTAGTATGTTCTTATTTAAACATCTCACAAATGACAATTGATAAATAAAAAATTTAAATGACTTAATCACACAGATGTAATTTATCCTACATATTTTGTTCAACCATAATTAACAGACAATAAATCATAACTATTTTTCAGTTTCTTTTTTATACATCTTTTTTCAAATTATCATTAGCATTCCTTTATAACTGAGTAGACTTTTCTAACTTCAGAGAAGATAGAAAATCAATGTTTGGACTATGACAAAAAACAAGTTATTCTAAGCTAATAAGTTGTTTTAAGTCCTTCAAAAAGTTAATGCAATGCCAAACCTAACCCCTAACCCCCATCTCCTCAAAGAAAAAACATAAAGTCATGTTTAATGGGTAATATATCATTTTTATAATGATGAAAGTCAATTTGGAATATTTCAAGTTAATGTTTATTACACATCAAATTAAGTGTAGTATCAACACTTCTCCATGCCATTTAAGAACTGTTTCATTCTTTGATTACAAAAAAAGATATTGTCACTTCACTATTAAACATACTTTCTAATTAATGACATTTTATTCTAGTAAAAAAAATGCATCAGTGAATCAAACTACTTTAATTAATAAGCCCAAGAAAAATATTTTAAGAGGTTCTACATCCATAATTTAAAACTGATTTTACTATTATCTTGTGCTACATAAAGAAAATCTATTAAAAACATAATATTAATAGAAAAACAAAAATATACAGTTTTACTATTTAAAATAAAATTTATACATTAAAAATTCGAGAAACAAAAATGAAACCATTTTCATAAATAAACGAACATGTTAAAATAATGAAGTTAAAAGTATATTTTGAGTGAAAAATAGCAGCAATGGCAATAAACATTTACACCAAAGTTGTGTGGTTTTAAAATTTGAAGATATGGAGTGCATATGAATTTGTGTGAAAGAAGAGAAAAGGAAAAAGAAAAAGGTTGTGTTTTGAGTGAACCTCAAACGTTGTTTTCTGAGAAAGAATAAGAAGCCACTAACTGTTGCCACATGTCTTACTACCATGTTGTGTGTCTGTATATAAAGGAAGAGAGAAAGGTCGGTTCCAATAACTTGTGGAAAAAATCACTGCCTCTCATTCTTCCCACTCAACTTCTCTAAGCTAAGTTACCAACAAACACCAACACCAACAACACTTGAAAGAGGTTGTTGAACTCAGTGTTAGTGTCATTTATGGTGTCCCTCAACTCAAACCCCCCTCAAACTTTTCCCTTCTTGGACCCCTTCAACATGGAGGATCCCAATAAGAAGGTTAGAAAGCCTTACACCATTACCAAGTCAAGAGAAAACTGGACGGACACGGAGCATGACAAGTTTCTCGAAGCTCTTCACTTGTATGTGTTTTCCTTTTCTTTTTGCTCTTTAACTTGTATGATCCATTCATGCTGTTGAAGTTTCGTTTTTTATCTTAAGTTTCAGTTCTTGATATAGTTTAAGACTTGTTTGGATGCTCTGTTGTCTTTTGTTATCCATGACGGGTTAATTTTGGGTTCTGTTTGTGCAAGGATTTTGTGTTTGTGATTTTTGCTGCTGTGGAGACCCTTTTGGTTTTTGGGTTGTGCTCTGGGTTCTTTTTTCAATTGGGGGTCTAAAAAAAATTCAATTTTGCATGTTTGCATAATTTTGCTTATTGTTTTCTCTTTGTATTTCTCTTTACTGATTTCAGATTCGACCGTGACTGGAAGAAGATTGAAGCATTTGTGGGTTCAAAAACAGTTATCCAGGTATTTTTAGACAAGTGAGAAGAGCGCTTGTGTATTTGAAAATTCACAATTGGTTATTTCACATTTTTTTTCATTCCCATGTTGGGCATTTGGGGTAACTATTCAGTGTTAATGACAGTAATGGCTTTAAGATTGGCTTAAAAAATGAGAATATTGGTGCACACTCTTCTATTTATTTAAATTCATTTGAAATCAGAGTTGTTTTGGCCTCACATCTTATTTTATAAACCTTCATCATAATTTTTATAGTTTTCAATAAATTCTAGCTAACAGTAAAACAAATGTGTTCCAGTGGTTCTAGCACTTGTCCTCAAGAATTGTCAGTTAAAAGTCCAGCATAGTTGGTAGGGTGATCACGTTTCCTAAATATATTAACATGAGTTTGATTCCTACCTGATCGTGTGGATAAAGCTTAGTTAAGAGAACCTTTACAACTTTAGTGATTTTGTCCATCTTAAAAGGGTCTGGTTCTGGTTGTTGGTTTGGAATATATACCATTGATGTGCACACACACACAATAATATATATATATATATATATGTGTGTGTGTGTGTGTGTGTACTAGAAAACTGATTTAACTTTTTCCACCAAATCAATAATTACATCTTAATATGCATTTTTTAAATTAAATAAATCTATTCATCTGTGCTTTTCTTTACATTCCTAGGGGCAGGGGATGTGAGATGTTCATCATCTAGTGAAATATACATATTCAGTGTGGTTTTTCTATTTCCTTCCTACTGTATTTGATCCTTCTATGCAAAACTTCTTGTTGAAAAGAGGCTAGTTGTCTGGTGATATCTATGCTCAGATCAGATAAAAAGAAAGAAAAAATCTTGTAAAAACTGTTTTTCGATGTATTCTGAAATGTAGGACAGATTCTCGTAGTCTGAACTTGACATCTGAATCTTCTCTTGTACTCTTTTTGCAATCTATATATATGCGCTACTGCTGCTGAGTGTTGAGATTATACTTATTCAAATATTCAACACTTATGAATTCATTGTTTTCTTCCCTTCCTCTTTTTGGAAGATAAGGAGTCATGCACAGAAGTATTTCATGAAAGTTCAGAAGAATGGAACAAGTGAACATGTACCTCCCCCTCGTCCGAAAAGAAAAGCTGCTCATCCATACCCACAAAAGGCTTCTAAAAATGGTTAGTGTGACTAACCTCATTTCAAGTATATGTGACCTTAGGTCTTGTTTGAATAAAATTTCAATAAACACTTATAGAAGAAAAAAAATAAAAAAAGTTTAATGAATTAAGTTTCTTCCATAAGTTAAAATTAACTTTTGAGAGAAGTTGAATGAGATACTTTCTGTAAAAGTTGAAGTACATAAGTTGATTTTAACTTATGAAAGAAGTTTGATTTATTTTATATTTTTTTTTCTTCTCTTGTGAGTGCTTGTTGAGAAGTATATCCAAACAGGGTCATAATCAATGCATGAATAACTCTACTATTTTTGGCATTTTATCAGCTCTCACTATATCCAAAGTTACGAGGCCTTTGCAATCTTCATCTGCTTTGTCGGAATCATCATACATTTATAGGCCAGACTCATCATCTGTGCTAAGAACTGCAGTTGGCAGTGTGCCATTATCATCTTGGGGTTATAATCTTACGCCACAAGTTGTTCTTCCTGAAGTGACAAAAGGTTTTCTTTTGCCTGAACTATATTTTTTAAAATCTTAAACCATGTGTGTACCTTTTTTATGTATTCTATGACAAATTTAGATATGTGGAAATTTATGTTAACATGCATTTTCACTTTTATGGTTAGATCATATGGTGTCGAGTCAAAAAGTCAACCCCTTCAATTACTGCTACAGCAGTAGTAATGAGAGCACTCCTATGGGCTTGCCAAGTAGCAAACAGACAGATCAGGGTGACCAAGGCCAAACAATTAAAGGTAGGAATACGTTTTTTACTAAAATTTTAATTTGATACAGCCTAAAACTGACTAAAAAGCATGAATAGTGAACACCTGATGTTCATTTGGATTGTCACAAACTTTTATGAGTACATATAGGTATGTTTGGATAGCTTTTTTAGAAGAAAATAAGAAAATAAAATAAAATAGGTTTCTTTATGGGCTAAAATTAGTTTTTGTATAAACTAAGATCACCTTTTAAAAAAACCAACATGAGAACTTTTACGAATTAATTTGTGTATAAGCTAATTTTAGTTTATGGAGAAAGTCATTTAATCTTTTTTCTTATTTTCTTCTCTTAGAAGTATTTATAGAGAACTATATCCAAAGAGACCGTTTTTAATTTCATACATCCATTTTTTCTATAACTCTTTGTACCTTATCTATTCTTGTTTGTGTTCTCATGACATTTCTAATAACTAGGTCTGTTGGGGGTAGTACTTCAATTGAACAAATTTAAGCTATGGCAGTTTATAGGAAACTGGCCTTGGGAATCCATGGTGTTGCTTGTTAAAGCTTTCATTTCAAGGAAGTAAAAAAAAGTTAAGATAAAGTATCTTTCAAAGTTTCCACTTTATTCATTGAAAAGATTATTCAAGAACCATGCAGACCACAGCCAAAAAACCATAGAAACAGCCCAGAAGGATCTAGAAAGAAACTAAATAGAAGATCATAAAACAACCACTTGGATATGGGGCTGTTAACAATTGTTCAAGTACTATTGTTAAGTTCATCATGATGTGTGTCATGCAACATGCCTGGTGTTTCCAGTGTTCATAATCTGTTTATTACTGTGTTTTCATGCTTTGTTTGACAAATTCACTTGTCCTATTAAACAGCAATGCCAGATTTTCCAGAAGTATATAGCTTCATCGGAAGTGTGTTTGATCCAAATGTGACTAATCATTTACAAACACTACAACAGATGGACCCAATAAATGTGGAAACCGTAAGTGGCCTCAAGTCCTTTATTTTCTTTAGCCCCATATCATTCTTTTATTTATCTTTTTCCCTGATTTCTTATAGCTTAAATTAATAGGCCAATGTAGATTTATATGGCATTTTTCTCTTTAGCAGGTATTGCTGTTGATGAGAAACCTCTCCACCAATTTAAGGAGTCCTGAGTTTGAGAATGAAGTAAGTTTTCTTCCTAGCATACTGCATTTCTTCCGTTGGTACCTTTTGGTCAGTCTATTACTTTTTTGCACATATCTATTTGGATGCCTTTTTCATCTTTCGATCTTCTACTTCATTTATTAGATATTATGATGCTTGTTGTAAGATGATGTTTTCTACTGTCGGATTACGTTAATGTAATCAAAATACTGATTTTGCAATCTAGGTAGTTTGTTGCTGGAAACTACAGAGTGTAAGATTTAGGCCTGGGACTACAGAACTTTTTCTCTTGACACTTATTTTTATAGGGCTTATGATTCAAAATTGAGCTTTGATTTTTTATATTGGACGCTTTTCTTTGCTTAAAACAAAAAGTTCAATTATTTTTTATTATGGTTGCCTATGTTTTAGTGTTGAATGTCAACAATGCAACATTGTTTTAAGCTGACCATAATAAAATAAGCACTTCCATTTCTGATATTGTAAATGGAAGATGAATTACTGTGTCTAACAATATCTTGCTTTAATCAGTATTTAATAAACTATATCAAATACTTTTAATTACTTAAAAGTAAGTTTAAAATATTTTTGCACTTTCAAAATAGTAATTATTTCCCTTATCTTAGGCACAATCTACTTCTGTTTTCACAACTAATGTCCTAAGGGCACCCTATAGCATTTTCCTTAATTAGTTTGGATAGTTTTTCTTATGACCATTTGGGCAGTAGGATAGAATACAGGGTAGTGATAGTAAAGAGACTTAATTAGATAAAAAATAAGAAACTTAGAAAAGTTCTTAGGTGTTGTTATCAGAATTAGAGTTTCACTAATATACATAATTTGTTAGTACATACTTTTACGACACTGATTGCTGAGGTGAAATTTCAATCTTAATTGAAGAACAACTCTAACATCACTTAGGAACTATATCCAAGTTTTGTAGTTAAATATTAGATATATAAATGCTAATAGTTGAGAAAAGAAATTCAAGAAATTGTATTTCAGAGAGAACCGAGTAAGAGAATCTCCTTTTTTCCCTATTCAGGTTCCTTCGTCCAATAAAGGTGTTCTCTTCATTCCATATGTTCTTGTTTTTCTGCCAGAAGTATTCATTCTCATATCATTTTGCTGAAAAAATCTTAGAATCTGTATTGGTTTATTGAATTCGACTTAACATAGTATGACATCAAAATATATACTCAATGATTCACTCTTCACCAAACATTTGAAATGAATGCAGAGAAGGATGCTGTCATTGTACAATGCTAACTCGGAGAGAACAAAATCATCTCAGCCATCTTTAACTGACAGATCAGAGAGTGTTATCCTATCTGCTTAAGGTGTTACCAGTGGTTTTGCATGAACACAAATTTTAAATACTTTCTTGAAACAAAATAAGCTTCCCTCTCAGCTACCAACATAACTCCAAATGGTGAAATATTGGACACACCAGAGGAGCAAGAATAAAAGTTCTACTAACAGTTTGTAGGGTGAATATAGTAGGATGTGCACCTGCATGTAATTTACAGTCATTTAGGTTTGTGTGCATCTTATAAAGATGGTTGTCCTAGGAATGCAGGATAATGGGAATCCTGTTGAGGTAACCTTTGGAGGCTATATGTACAGAGAATATTGAGAGCTTGTGTGTGTAATTTAATGCCTTCTTTTTTACAAATTAGCATATAAGAGAAGAAGTGCTTTTAGTTAGGAGGTGTTGTCTATGTTGTACATAATCCAATAAACAGCATTATTCTCCTAAATTGTGATTGTGGTTGTTGTGTTGTTGTTATGTGAAATTATTTGCGTCCAATGAAAGTAAAAATGAGTAAATTTGTAATTACTCTACTTTTTTTTCTATATATTTTACAATTATGTTTACATTGTAATCACAATATCTGCAACACACCACTATGAGATGTTTGGCACTCCCTTCTGATATCTCACTCTCACAAAATCACATTGTTCAATCATTAACACTTAAAAGTTGGAATAGATGACTGAAAATTAAAGTTACATTGAGACTCTGATGTAACTCTATTGTGGCTACTTTGTGTGATTGGGGACCACCACAATTTCATATCATGAATAACATATATGATTGTGCAAGTTTATACTTTTGTTTTTTCAACAAAACAAAGGTTTATGCTTTTTAAAAATATGCATCTGAGATGAAGATGAGAACTTGATTTTTTTTGTCTTTCACAATAACAATAGAAGATTGGATCATTGAATAGCAGGATGTAAATTAGTTCAAAAAGATTAAATATGATTTGTCTTTTGAAATGGGATAGTATTTATTTAGTCTACAATAAATCATTCTTAGAGTCCTTTATTTATGACGGGGAAATGTAAGGGGTATGCTTCAAAAAACTGACTTTGAAATGAATTTTTTTAATAGATAAAAAAAATTATTCATTTATTTTAGAACTGTTTGAATAAAGTAATTAAAATTCTTTATCTCTAAAATGTCTTATTTTGATCTTGGAAAAACTCTTCTAAAAATAAAAATATAGAAAACTAAAATCGACTTATTCACAAGTAGAAATGGCAGTGTGAGATGGATATATATTCGTAATGAATATTGAACCAGTACTTATATGTTTATATAAATTAATTAAGTTTTGAGCCTTTTGTACAACTTTTTAATATTTTTAGTTAAGTTTCTATTAAATTCTTTTGTATCATGAGTATTTGAAATTTTATTTTTTTAATTAATTTTTTGTTGTTTAATTTTTTCTATTAATAGGTGTTTTATCATATTCCATCACCTTGTTTATTTGTGAAAAATGATCATTGAATAATAAAACATTAATTACACTAAACTTCACATTCTGAAATCATAATAGTTTAGTCATACTGAAGAAAAATTTGAGGAATTACCGAGAAGAAAACTAAAAAAAATGTTCTGTTTTACGAACTTATCCTAGAGGGAGACTCAATTGGATTTATGAATTTATAGGTTTCTTTGTTTTATGAATCTCATAATTATATTATATCTCAAATATTGTTCATAAATTCTCATTTTTAACTTTTAAAATGTTCTTCTTTTGTTTAATGTTCTATCACGAATTCATTTTTTTCATATTCTTTTTAAGAAGTTCAAATTTACGAGGGACTTGAAAATTAATTGACCATAATGATATTTAATTAATTGCAATTCAATAATTTTTATAATTTAATCTTATAATCTATGTTTTTTATTTATAATTATTGAGTTGAGATTATTTAAAAAAAAATATTTTAATTATTTTTCTCAATAACATTTGTCTTGTGTATTATAGAATTAAGCACGACTGATATCAAAAGGTTTTACAAATCATTTTAATTATAAACTTGAGGAAAGCAAACAAACAAATATCTTCTGAAGAAAATATCCAAGGAAAGAATTTTTCAAATTTTTAGTTTCTAATAATCAACTTAATCATCCGTAACTTCTTTATATATTTTTCTATTCTCTTTATCCTGATCCTATCACACCATCTTCATCATTCCACAAAAGCACAACCAGACAGAACAGACTTTACAGCTCTGCTACCTAACGACTTTCCTTCCATCTGTCTGGCCATTAACATCCCCAAAACATGAAATAGCCTTACTCCTCCTGAATACAACATTAGTCTTTGTTCTAAAACAAATGTTGGAAGCACTTTGATTATGTTAACAAAAGGAAGGCAGGCAGCAAATTGAAATCCCAGTAAAATGCAAATTGATGAAAAATCATTAATTACATAATAGCTATTTTTTTTTCCAAAGAAAAGCATCATATGAAACCCAACATCCATGCAGGAGGTAGATCAGCACAACATTAGGTGAATACAATCTAGTATACACATCAACAAGGATGGATAGTACACTATCTATACCCAAAACCCAAGTCTAGCTCTTGACCATACATCCCCTGGCTGTGACCTGAAGCATGGATTGACTTTGGGTTTGACCTCAGCTCCATCTCAAAAAGCCTCTGAAGTGCTTCTGGATGATTTCTTCCACCACCAACATCAGGAGCTAAATGAAATGGCCAAAAAGTATATCAAGAATTGAAAATAGATCGAGACTAAAAAATATAGATTAAAATTTGTCATGTGACCCGACAGCAGTCGCAAAACAAGAAAACAATAATCACTATCAGACATGATATCTTCCACCATAGTGTATTAGACTTGGTTGTAACATCCAAAAATTGTTGTATCACCGTGAAAAAAAACAGAAGTACTTGCTGCTTAGAGTGTGAACGTGGAAACAGAATTAGCTACCTTTAACACTACCACCCCAAACATAGCATACATGGCTTGAATAGGTATTTTGTTCACAAAGTAAAAGCAACTGTGTAAACCAGAACAGAGCAAAACCAATGATATGAACCGGAGGATGAATGTTTATGTGAACGCGGAAATGTATCTGAATCCGTGCATTGTGTCTATCTCGTGTACACACTTAAAGTTAAGTGTACAATGTTTTTGCTGACATGCTCATGGCAGACAGACTAAAGTGATTAACTAGCTCTTAAGACACCTACCCATTAAGATGAATGAAACATGGGCAAGCAGAAGAAACTACAATGAAGATCAACTGTGATCACCAAAATGTACAATAGTAAGTACAACTGTGCATTTTTTTATGCATTCAAGTTAGTCACAACAATCATACAAAGGCAAATACAATGCTAATGTACATCAAATGTTTTACCTTGTAATTGCATTCCAGGGCCAGCAAAAGAAGGATGCTGGTGACCACTAAATGGGAAGCCTTGGCCTTGCATTGGGTTTGGTTCCTGCATGAAGCCAGTCATCGGATTGTTGGGATGAGGAGGCACAGGTCCACCCCTTGGGAATCCACGCAATAGATGAGGTGGTGGGTGGTTTCCTTGCATGTGCAACTGTTGTAACATAGAATGATGAACAGGAGGATCAAACCCCGCTAGTCCACTGCTTGGTTGATGGAAAGGAGGACGAAGCATATTTCCTGGAAATTGATGATTTGGTGATGAGTCGTGATGAATCATGCCCTCAGGATTTGGAAGCCTCATATAAGAACTGATGTGTGGAGCATGAGAATCCAGTTGATTAAACATTGGGCCACCATGATTCAACTGGGGGTGGATCTGTTGAGATCGTTGGACATTAAGATTCTGATATGAAATACCAGGCTCTCTCATATCATAAGGACCACCATGAGGGTATGCTGGGCCTTCATGATTTCTCATAATAGGTCGGTCATCCCTAAATGCAGGATTCAGAGCTGCCAGTTTTCTGGTAATGTCAACTGTTGTGTCTTGGGACATATCTGTTTTAACTATATTTCCAGCAGATAAAAAGTTTTGCAGAGGATCACTACCTGTAATCAAGTTATCATCTTCGGGAAGGTGAATATCACGAGGCCCTTTGAAACCACTAGCTTTGGAAAATTCACTCTGAAGCAACGATGAATTAACATCTCCCTGGGAATCAGAATAACCCAACCACTGTTCATCAAATCTATTAGTTTTGGGTTGATGTGTTTGTTCTGGTGGCAGGACACCACTTCCACGCCTGTTCAGGGTATGTTCACCGGTGGGAGGGTGAACATTGTCTGCGGTAGGGAAAGGAAACAGAAGAGACTCTGAAACATCAGCCCCTGCAGATCCAACTGAACCCCTTTGAACAGAAAGGGGCGCTCCAACTGATTGAAGCTCCTTCATAAAAGCTGACCCAAAAAGTGTTTCTAGTGTCAAATTATTAGATGAATTGGAAACTTCAGCATTTTCTTCTCCAGGATTATCCAGAACATGGCTGGTAGTGAATACATCAGTATTAGGAACCTTGTTTGTAGAATCTAGAATAGATGATAGTTCCGTTTCATTGTGTGAGGTTCCTTTTTGTAACAAAGAAAGGAGGTGTAGGGATGCATGATTATCAATTGAAATAGACTGCTCAGTTTTTGCATCAAGATCTTTGTCCTGACTGGGCTGCTGATGTGATGATCCATTTTCACTAACTTGTGATAAAATTGACTGTTCCAGATCTTCACAGGTAAGAACTGCTGCAGAAACCTCAGGTTTATCACTCTTGGACAATTGCTCAGAGTTGTCAATAGTGGTATGTACTGCATTTGATGCCATATGCTCACTAACTGGTTCAGGATTTAGGAGAGAAAAATTAGATCCAATATGCCCGGTAGTTTCTACATTAGAAGTCTGCAAATCCCCCTTTTCGCCACCAACAATAAGTGAGAGCAAGTCATTTGGCCTCTGTGTCATCTCATCCACCCGACTCTTTTCTGTGGTAAGGTGAGTGGGAAATTAACAAAATAAGTTCAAATCAACTCAGAAAGTACAAACTTAAAAACCATAATAACATTGAAACCACTAAAGAACTTTTAACGTCTGTATACCTTCTTCAACAAACCAATGAGCAAACTTGGAAGATTGGAAGGCATGTGGACTCCATGTCACATCAGCTTTATGATCAGGCTGCTATAAAAACAAGAGCATAATTAATCAAACTCATAGTAAAATTGTAGTGTAGAGGCAGAAAATAAAACACTTGTCCAAACAACTATATTTTGAGTCAAGCAAGTATCTCTCTTTCACAAATATTCACCAGTTGAGGTATATCTACTTTTATAACCCCAAGGACACGAGACATAGTTGAATGAAGATTATAAGTTCAGTTAATGTGTTCTTGACATTGCTAGAAAGAAATTCAGTAAGTTCTACAACAATTACCTCGATAATACTAGTAGATTTATCACTGTCTACTGTTGAAGCATTTACCAAGGTAAGTATCTCTTTTTCACAAATATCCAACAGTTGTGTTTTATCTATTTTTATAACCCCAAGGACACGACACATAGTTGAATGAAGATGATAAGTTAACACATTCTTGACATTACTAAAAGGAAATTCAATAAGTTCCACAATTACCTCAATAACACTAGTAGATTTGTCACTGTCTACTGTTGAAGCATTACCAAAAAGCTTGTATAGAATAGAATTTGAATTGTCTGGATTGAAAGCTCCCACAGAGTCCTTTCCTTTTACTTCAGCATTCAGTTGAGATGCTTCCAAGACTTCTGAAAGAGCAGATCTCTTCCTCAATTGATCACCCGTTCCAATTGTAATGTCGGGGACATCCAAAACTGGTGATAAATTTAAAATGTTATCTTTAACATGGTTAATTGAAATATTAAGATTTGTGCTTTGGAGATTCTGTTGATCATTATCCATTTTCTTGGTTAATAATTCTCCTTTATTGCCAGAATTTATACTGAATACATGGTTACCTCCAGTATCACCAGGTGCAGGTTGTCCAGCCTATCCAAGCATCCGGATAAGAAAAAAAAATGTATTAAAAAAGAGTCAAGAATAATAGCACATTAAAGCACACATTATTTGTAAGTGATAAAGTAACATAGCAAGCAAAAGAACTACAGGTCATTTGGTGTCCACGTGACACGTTTTATAAATAACATTCTATGATTGTAATTATTAGCTAAGTAAAAATCTAGGAAGAAATCACACTCCTCATATTAAACTGAGTTCTCAAGTTCTAGGCTTTCAGTCTATAAGGAGAGAATTATGTCCGCAGGTAAGAAATAATGCAGCAAAATCCTACAATATCCTCTTTCATATTGATTCAGCATCCAATACGAAAAAAAGAGGCAGAACCCTAAAAAATCGAGGGTAGAGACTGTACTTATGTACCTTTCTGGTTATACAAATTTTGAATGTTGACATTGGAGTATGATACTTGGACATTAAAAATTTCAGCAGGATGTTGTTTTAAACATATCCCAATCTAGTATCGTGTATCCTCTCTTACAAGGTTATTAGGGACAATCAAATTACAGATCACTCTTCCTTGATTGGAGGTTGCTCTATAAAAATCTTGAAATCTCTAAAGCATTTTGTATTTTAACTAATAATTAGACATGAATCTAACATTCAAACTAGATAACATCAAATCAAAATTGGCTGCAATGACAGAATCTAAGTTTTGGTGTCTTGAATAAAGCCATCATTCACTTCAACTATTTAAGTTTATTAGATAAATGTCACTCTTCAGACAGCCAGGACATTTTATAACCACAGTCCAACCATCACTTTGAAATAATAAAGTCCTTTAGTGATTTCTAACATTTTTATGCCAGTAGAGCAGTTATGGTTGATTAAAAATACAAAATTTCATCTATGATTCCCATCTCAAAATATCACATAATAAAGAACTTAGTTCTCAAACAAGAAATATCAACTTTCTATCATAACATTAACAGTTACAAAAACAACAAATTCCCTACACAAAGAGAAAACATTTTAAAAAGAAGATATCAAAAATAAAATACAAATAAAATCAAGTTGAATGCCCAATTCAAGAAATTAATCTTTTCCCTTAACACTGAAATAAAAGCTTCTAAGAATAACTAGACTACAAAATATCACAAGTAAAATATGAATAAAAAATGTTAACTAGTTACCTCAGTTGAATGAGTGCTAAGGGGTGTTTTGGTTGCAAAATTTCGTTCCAATTTTGTACTTGCAAAACCAGGGGGTACAAGAGGTCTAGCTGCTGAAGGAGTCTGTGAAAAGGAAGAAGATTTCTCATCATTGCTTAAAGCTGCTTGAGTCACATGAGGCTCCACAGACTCATTGCTCCTACTAACTAGCCTTTTCTCATCGTCTTCAACAAGTGAACTTATGTCAAAATTATCGTTATTCTTGTCTGGGTTCAACTTATGCTTATCTTTATGCTGTTCCTTTCTCATCAGTTCAAAAGAAGCTGGCAAAAAAGTTGTCATCCATTTAATAAATAATTCACTAAACATTAACTTAACAATGATCCTAAATACAAAGGTAACAGAACCTCTAAAGACATAAATAATAAGAACAAATACTGACAACCACAGTATCTTCTAGAAAAGAATAGTTACCTCTTCTTTTTCTTTCCTCTTCAGCCCTGTCCTCACTTGTATACTCCAAAGAACCAAATGTTTCATCATTATAAGAGTCATTAGTCTCCCGCCGTGAGTGAGGTGCCTGGAAAGCATCCAAAGCAAAAGCAACACCAGGCATTGAAGTTAATAAAATTAAATATGATTTCAGTATTATCCATGGCATTGCCACAAAAATGATAATCATACTTCAAAGTTAGGAATTGTTGGAAGTAATCAATATTGCAATGTAGCCAGCATACAGCTGTCTGACATATAACAACTTCAACTAACCTTGTAAGGGCGTGGAGGATGATAAGGCTCATTAGACCGATTTGGCTGGTAGTTGTCATTAGCTCGAGGTTTGGGAGCAGACAACCCAGGGGTATACCCAGAGGGCCGAGGAAAAGAACCACTACCTAGAAGCCCATCATGCTCAGGACCTTGCCAAGATCTACGCGACTGGTTGCCAAAACGTTTTGCAGAATCTGCAAATAAATACAGATAATGAAATAGATCAAAAAGAACCTTTTACAGAAACTTCTACTTCAACACACTAATCAATGAGTCGTAAATATAAGGAAGAAAGTCATCAGTCTAGACAGTTGAACTTTGTATATAATTAAAGATTCTTCCGTTAAAAAAACAGGATTATTCTTGCTGATCAAGTGTAAAAACCTGAATCCCATTCCGATTGAGAATCACTGTCTTTATCAGACCGTCCAGAAGATCGAGTCTCCCATTTTCCATGGATTCCCCGCGAAAAGCTATCACCTCTGGTGGGAGGGGATGAACCATAGTCATTACGTCTAAAGCTCTGCATTGACAAACCGCCTGAACTTCTCTGCTTATCTTGAGAAACATCTTCGAGTTCACTGTTTTCCAAATAAATACATAATGGACAAAGATCACCATCAACAAAAGCAAACCATAACACAATAACCGAAAAAAAATCCAGCAATCCGGCACAAGTTCATTGACTTGCGTCCATCATACGAGTAGAAACAGATGATGCAGCACAACAAACTTTACCTTAAAAGCGATTGATCAAACCCACTAGGGAACTCTCTGCATATATCCAATCCACTTAGCGATAACAAAAATTCCCTCGTGTATGAAATTCTTATCTTCCTGAATCACCACCCACAGATTAGTGTTACAACACGCATCTTATTTTTTATTTTGATGGAAAACATGTATAACAAGCAACAAGATTATCAAAGAAGAAAGGTTACTTTGGAAATTCTTGATCAGTAGCCTGATCCAACAAACTCGGCTTTTCACTTTCAAAGCTCATTTTGTTCTCTCCACCTAAGAATTTCTCTCCACAAAGTTGGTGAAAATAGCCAAATATTTCCAACCAATTTGCAATGCAAAGAATCAACCACAAAGAGCACTAGTCAATAGTCATCATCACTTACACAATTCATAACGCAAGCTCACCCATCTGAGAACTAAAACCAAAAACTCTTTTGCTCCCAATACCAAACACGGAAAAGGTAAAAACCCTCAAATATTATTATCCTAGTGTAAGCACAGGGTGAATTCCTGTTTATTCATCGCCCACTTCTACAATCTATGATGTGGAAATCTTCAAAGCCAAGAAAACAAAGAACCCAGAACCAATATACACAGGCAAAATTCCAGTCACTGATCCAACTCAATCAACGAGACCCACTATCCAAAACCCGCCCAAGCTCCCTCCTTTGAGAAAAATTCGCAATACCCATCACCTAACAAGATGAAAACCACTCTCCTCTTCAATGAAATTCGTGAGAAATATATATACAGTTCATCACCCAAAAATCATAACGCAGATTCATTGTTAAAAGAAATTCAATTCAAAATTTGTGGAATACCCATGAAAATTGGCTCCAAGGGAAAACAAAAGGGACCGTAATCATTGAAGGGTTTGGGCCTAATCTAAAGCTCCGCCGTGAAACTAAGAAAAGGAAATGAAAAGAAAAAAACTAGGGTTTTTGGATTTTTACAGAGGACCTGCGTGGATCGAGGGTTATGGAGAAAAACGATCACCGAAAGAGCGTGGAATCGAATCTCGGTGAGTTATGCAGTGATGGATCGCAAAAGAGGAAGAGGGAGTGAGCGAGAAGAGAAAGAGATTTGAAGTGAGAGAGAGAGAAAATCGTTACTATTATGGTGTTATAATTATCTACGCCAGGCATTGGGATAGGAATGCTTTTTTTTTTCTACGATGATAAACAAATTAGTAATAATTATAATTAGTGCCTTAATCTCTCTCTCAAAAACATCACTTAATTCTTACTACTTTCTAATAATTATACATACATGTATCAGTAATTAAAGGATTTTTTTTATCATTATCACATATTATTAAATGTATGATAAATTTGTTTTTTATCATACTTATGATATAATAAATCTTAATTTAATTGGTATAGTTTTGTACTTGTTTAGATTGGGATTTATCCCAGATTTTAATCTTTTTTATTGCATGATTCGTATTTATTATTTCATAGTAGAGCCAGAGATAACTAATTTTTTAGTGTAAAATATTTATTTTTTATATATTTATTTATTTTTAGTGTATAAAATTTGTATGATGTTTATTACATACAATTTTTTCAAAAAAAATCCTACACGAACATAATATTTAAGGTGCAAATAATTTAAAAAAATGCAGCAGTAAGCAGATGACATGACAATTGTAACTTTTTTATTTGCAAATATGTTATTTTTTTTAGCAAAATTAAAATTAGTTCAAATTATAATTTTTATGTATTAGTTAGAAAAGGAACTAAAATGTATAATTATAAGTGTAAATGAATTTTTCTTTTAATTTGGTATAGTGAATAAAATAATCATAAGTGGGATTATGTTGGTTTTGAGTTAAAAAATATATTCCATGAAAGTTGACGAGGAGAGGAATAATGTCTATACTTCCTATAGAAAATCTTTATTGTGATTAAATTTATATTTAATATATATTTATACTTATAAAATAAAGGAATTTTTTTATTAGAACTCTCTGTAATTATTTTTTATTTTTCAATTTCAACTTAAATTTTTTTTTTATGTACTATATTTTTATCATCATGAAAATTAAGTAAAAGATGAAAATATGGATCTATGTTTTTACTAGTATATATAAACGTATTTTGTATTATATGTAGATAAAATCTGAACAATAAAAAATAAATTAAATAACTTTTAAAAATATTGTGACTTAACAAAATAAAAAATAAAACAATCATTAAAAAATAATTAATTACAAAAATATATATTTAATTATTAAAAATTAATTATTTAAAAAGTTTCTAAGAAATAAGAAAAATAAAAAGATAAGATAAGATTACATTTAATATTATTTACTATCAATAATGAGATTTTTAAAAAAAAATAAATGAAGAAATAAGGAAAAGTGAGAGGTTGAAATTTGTTTATATTAATTTTAATAAATTTATGTGAGTTGACATTTTAATTATTTTAAATTATATATTACCTTATTTTTTTGTTTTTTATATATATATTATTTAATTTATCTTAAATTATATATCAGTCTTATTTATTTATTTATATCATTGAATTTATCTTCTATATATTAGTTTTATTTATTTATTTTTAATTTTATTATTTAATTTATTTTTAAGTTATGTATTGTTATGTTTTTTTATTTTTTTATGTTTTTATTATTTATTTTATTTATATTTACGCATTCATCTTATTTATTTATTTATTATGCATTGGTTTTATTTATTTATTTATATTTATATCATTTAAAAATTGTATTTATATTAATTGTATTTATATTAATTGTATTTATATTAATTGTATTTATATTTATATAATTTATTTTATTTTTAAATATTGATTCAGTTTATTATTTATTTATATTTATATCTTTTAATTTATTTTTCATTAAGTATTGATCTTGTTTATTTATATTTATTAGGAATGACAGAGTGGGATGGGTCGTGCGGGTCGACCCGCTGAAAAAAACCCCGGGTTGCTTATTTCAACCTGTTGGCCCGCATAATCTGCAGCCCACACGGGCCAAGTGCGGAGCGGGGCGGGTTGGCCCGCATAACTTTAAAATGTATATTTTTTTTTTTTACACCCTCATATTTTCTTCATGTAGCCTCATATTTTACATTCCGAAATTTTTAATAACATCTTACAACGCATGTTTCATGAAACTAATATTATGAAACCATTACCTGATGCATTTAAATAAAAAGAAATCAAACTTTTTATTTAAAAACTTATTTTATTAATAAATAATTCTTATGCGGGTTGTCCCACAGACCCACGGGCCAACCCTTATGCGGGACAAGTTAGAAAAATCAATCCACAAATTCTATGCGTAGAGGGTCTATGCGAGACGGGACAGCGCGTATTGCCACCCCTAATATTTACATATTTAATTTATCTTTAGTTCTATTTATTAGTTTATATTTTTGTTATTTTTTTTAATATATTTATTCATATCTAAGTATTTTAAGTTTTTTGCATTAATTTTTATTTTATTTTATATTATTTGAATTTTTTTTTATAATTCTTATAAATGCATAAAGAATACTAAAAATAAAGTAAAACTAAATATTATTATTTTTATTTAATAAGTTTGGAAAAAGAAAGTTACCAATATGTTTTATTTTATTTTTATAGTTTTTATATATGTTTGAATGATGTGTTTAGATTAGTAGGACGAATATAACGTATCTTAATAGTTATCATGTTATGTGATTACTGAAAGTGTCAAAGAATATGTCAGTTTAGAAATAATTATAAAATTCATTGCATTTTGAGACCATGCTAATTATGGGTCTTTTTATTTGGAAGTCAGATTTTGATGCACTACAGGATGAAAGATAATGATCATGGTGTGTGGTATAAGGAAGTTGTCAAGTAGGTGAATATCTAGATAGTTTAGAGCAACGTCCTACACTGTGATATTTATAATGGGATTATTTGATACATGCTCAGCATCGTCAATATTAAGTAGTGAGTATATATCTCTTTGTGGAGTAATAAATGACTCAACTCGACATCGGTCCGGGTCGACTTGGCTCGTCATGGGTCTAGGCCAAATAGACTCGACTTGGGCTCTGACCCACTCAGTTGGACTTGGGTCAAGGTTTACTCGACTCGACTTTAACTTGGGTCGACTTGGCTCGACTTTGGTCCGAATCGACTCGGCTTGACTTTGGTCTGGACCAAATCGACTCAACTTTGACTTGGGTCAACTCGACTCGACATGGACTCGGACTGACTTTGTTCGACTTGTGCTTGGATTTACTCACCTCAACCGAGGTCGAGGCTAAGTTAAAATCCAATCCAAAATTCATTTTGGATAATAAAAAATGTATCCAATTCATATTTAATACATATTCAGTTAAATGAATTGAACTTAAAATCCAAAAATATAATTTTGGAGTTGAGATAAATCCATTTAAATAGATTAAAAGTGATATAAATTTAGATAATTATGGATTGAATATCACAATTTAAATTTTTTTTACATCCTTGTATATAATAATAATAATATTATTATGACTCTGGAACTCACGATCTCTCTTTCCCCTCTCTCTCTCAATTTCTCTAATATCTCACACTCATTATTCATTTCACAATCTCTTTTTATTTGTCTTTCACTTTCAATCATGACCTCTCACTTTTGGTTATGGTCTTTCTAGTTTCTCACTTTCAATAATTAAATATTAATAAGATGTATGTTTTATCATTTTTTGTTAACATTATTATTAAAATTGGTTATAGGTCATAATATGATAATTAAAATTGTCTTAGTAGTTTTAGGTTTTATGTTAATTCGCATATTAGTGTTTACATACGTAAAACACTTAACAAATAGAACTTATAAATACTTAGACATAATCAACTTTACAAATTAACTCATAAAATAAGATTTAAACTTATTTATATACTATATTTTAGCCATATTTATAAATAAGATGATATTTTCAATATACTATTTCATATTAAAAATTTAATATTTCAAATATGTACTAATTATTTTGGAAATAATTTGATAAAAACCTAATAATGAGTAATATTACAGACTCAATAAACTTGTTAAATACATTAATATCATCTTATAATTTACATTAAAAATTCGTTTAAGATTGTAAAATTCGTTTTGAATATAAAATCTTCCTATTTATGTACTATTTTTAGACTTTATCTTCAATGAGACTTGATTTTTTTAATAAAACATATAAAAACATTTCAGCAACAAAAAATAATTGCTTCTCCAAAAACTTTGCTTAAAAGTGTACAATGACACTAATGATCAATTTTCACAATATCTATGTCCATTATGAATTGAACAAACCCATACTTATTTTTAGGAATGATTATTCTTCTAACGTCTCTTGAATTTAATAAATATCATTTATAATAATATTTTTAAATTTGTAACTAAAATATTGTTAAGTTATACTCTAAAAAATAAATGTTGCCACAATAATCCTTAAATTTAATAAAATGTTAAAATTTTACGTTAGATGTCAAATGAGGTAATTAATTAATTGAATAGTTGTGACTTTAGTCGTTGAATTTATATTAAAATGACCACTTTAGTTATATAACTTTTATAGAGTGTTTTTAATAAAACATGTGTAATTAATACGTACAATATAAAAGAATGATTAAAATAACGTCTTATTCCGTAATGAAAAGTATAGTACGAGAATAGATAATCATAAAACTAAGTTAATTTAATATATTATGTATATAATTAAAACTAAAATTATTATTAAAAACAATGTATTCCTACATTTAAAAATCATGGGATTAATTCCCCAAAAAAATATATTTAATAGCTAAGAAAAGAACTCTTCATCACGCATGATGTATTCATTTTGTTTGTATTGATAGGAAAACAATCACACAATAATTAAAAGTATACCATTGGTAGAATTCTTTAAATTTGTAAGAATTTACCATTAACAACAATATAAATAAAAAACGACAATAATAAGTATAAAAGAAATCAACAATATTTTTAAAAATAAATAAACTCTTTTAATATGATAAGTAAAACTTTAGTGACACAAGTCAGTCAATCAAAATTTATTAAGATAAATAAAAATATAAGAAATTCACATTTAAATAAACAAAACAATGCATCAAAATAATAATGTTTTCAAATTTGATGAATAGAGAAAGAAAAACTTAAAATAGAGCAATAGTGTGCAACTGATTTCTCCAACCACAAACTTTAAATCGATGATCACAATGATTAAAATGAACACAATATTTTATAAACATGCAGTAAAATTTTTAGTCCAATCCAATGTTGAACAAATTGTCAATAGTAATTTTGCTAAAGCTACTTGGTGAATATGAGAATCAAATTTTCTCTCTCCCAAATACTTTAAAAATTAACACCTTCTCTTGACTTACAATACCCATTTTCACTTAGGTTAAATGAGACAAAATAAGCTTGACAAGTTTGAGTTTTTTTTATAAACGTAGTTTGAGTCCAACCCCTCGCAACTATATGGAGGTGACTGCCAATGTGACGATCTCACAACAAGTCTTAAAGCTTATGTCTTGACAATGTCTTAGTCATCATATCAACACCATTGTCATCAATGTGAACTTGATCCAATACCAACAACTTAGCATCCAAAGCATCACCTATAATGATATCTCACATTAATATGTTTGGACCTAGAATGAAAAGTTTGATTTTTACAAAGATGAATAACATTTTGACTCTCCACAAATAAGGGACAGTTATTGTGCACAAAATCATACTCTTGCAATAATTTCTTTAACCATAAAAACTTATTGTATGTGTATGTAAGACAATGAACTTTGCCTTTATAGTAGACAATGTTACACAACTCTGTAGTCTTGATTGCCAAGCCACAATCCCATTCAAACTTAATCCAATTGGAATTTATAGAGTTAATGTCTCCAATTATATCCGAGTTTGAGTAACCTATAAAACCTCAAATCATTAATACTTGTTGTAGTTGTATTTACAGTAGCATTTTTGTTATAGTATTCCTTATACCACATTTATTCTACTAAAATATTTCTATTTATTGATTAAAAAATAAAATAATAAATAAATAAGAGTTTTCGTTTAGATCACTAAGAAATAAAAGTTTACTTTGATAAACGATAAGTTTCCTAAAAAAAAAATATTACTTTGCGTATAGATAAATAATTGTATGTTCAGAAAATTTGAAATACATTAATAATTCTTTTTACAATAACTAAAATATCCAAACCCTAAATAAAAGATAAAAGACATAAATTTAAAAAATAATATATTTCAAATTCTTACTTTTAATATTTCCTATACATAAATAAATCTTATAAATTTTTATAATTTTAATTTATTTTAAACTATCATTTTCAAAGAACATATTTTTGTTTCATATAATATTTCAAATTATCCATAAAAAATATATATCTTTTAAAGATTTTCTGTCCTAAGAGTTAAGGTAACATTAAAATTTTACATGAAAATCCTAACCTAATAAAACGTTATTGATAATTTTATTTTCTAAGAAATCAATTTATGTAAAAAAAAAACTAGATAACGAATATAATATATTGTTTTTCAAAGAAAATTATTATTATTATTATTGTTTTCTCAAAAATGGTAAAACGGTTAGTTTTGGACTCCTTATCCATTCTTAGCTTCTTACACTCAAACAAATAAACACAAGTTCCTTGTATACGCTTTGGTTGGCTAAGAATTTCTCTCATACCACGTTGTTCATCTTCGTAAATAGGATTCAACACAAGGGGCATTTTTCAACACTGTTCCAACGCTATCTATCCATAATCAGCTCAGAGTGTGTGAGCACTCAGTAACCACCATGGCCACTGCTCCTTCGCTCCTGCACTCATCTGGGTCCTCATTTTTCTCTCAATTTCGTGCCTTTCCATTCTCTTCTTCCTCTTTAGTTTTCCCTCACGGAAACAGACATGGGAATGCAGTGGTGTCTGTGAGGGCATCTGATTCGGCAGTTGTGTTGGTGGAGAAGTCTGATGCAGAGAAGGCCAATAGGCTCAAAACAGCTTACAATGAAAAAGTTGTTCCCTTGCTCATAGAAGAGTTCTCTTACCCCAACAAGCACCAGGTTTTGCGAAGTTTTTGTTACCTTTGCTTAATGGGCGTATTGTTAAGATAGCTTGACATTAAAAGTTTGAATCTTTTTTGGTTTCGGTTGATGGGATTCTGCGGGTTTGGTATCATGTGGTGGGACAAATGTGATGGGCGTGTGTTTTATGTGGGTTGTCTATGAAGTTTTGTTTTGTTTTTGTTGTTTCATTTTAATTTTCATGGTTTAGGGTTGATGGGGCTTGCAACTTTGGTCTTACACAGTGGGGAAATTAAGGTTAGGCATGATAAGTTGTTTTGGTTCATGGTGAAATTTCAGTTTTCCCTGGGGGCTGATTAGGGGGAAGGGGGACTAATGGTGTGGAAAGAAAACAAGGATGAGGAGAAAATGGTAGGGAAGAAAGTATTGAAATTTTGTTTATAGAATGTCGATGTTTTTCTTCTAAACCAAATGTAAGAAAATGTGTCTTTATCTGCCCTTTCTTGTTTATACTCTTTTCTCTCCCAAATATACCATAAGTTTCAATGTAATATAGTGTGAAAAATGATCATTTGGTTTTCCTTCAATTTTTGCAATGTTGGGTTTTATCTTCATTTCAGGTGCCTAAAATTGAGAAGATTGTGGTTAACTGTGGTATTGGAGACGCTGCACAAAACTCAAAGGGTTTGGACGCTGCAATAAATGATCTAGCAATGATCACAGGGCAGAGACCTGTGAAGACTCGGGCTAGGGCTTCCCTTGCCACCTTTAAGATCAGGGAAGGTCAACCGCTTGGGATTGCTGTGACACTAAGAGGAAACGTGAGCATGTTGTAGCATTCGATTTATATTGTTGATTGGCATGTGATGATTTAATGAGTTTGTTAACTCTTTTTACCACGACTGTAGATGTTTTCCAATTTGTAGATGATATTTTAGATCAATTTGAGTATCATGATGTTATTGGCTTCTGGTACTGAGCTGCTACACTGCTGATACATGGATCTATTATTTTCTTAACAGTGTGGTTGTTTTGCTGGTACAATTACAAGTCTTGCTATAAGGAACCTTCTTGACTAGTGCTGATATAAGGCTGGAAATTTATTCTGAAATGTGTTGTTGCTACAATTTTTTAATTTGACCATTATCTGCGGCTAAGGATCTTGTGTAAGTTTTTAACATCCCTTGAGAGAAAGAGAATAGAATGAGGTGCAAGTATTGGATTGGAATAAAGTTCCATCGGGATTTATATGATTATGAAAGGGTATTAATTATTTACCGAGGCATTGGTAATGGATACGTGGCCAACAATAGAACTTGAGAAGTTAAAATAATCTTTTGCAGATGTGCGGATTCCATACTGATAAATGTGCTGCTGTTTGTTAACTTGTCCTTATGTGCGACTAGGATTGTATATGCCTTTTGACATCCCTTAAGAGGCATAGGTATAGAATGAAGTTTGGAAATTGGAATATAGTTTAATGGAGAGTTATATGATTATGAAAGAATTTCATTTTTTTACTAGGGCATATTCGTTTGGTCTGGGAAGTTAGTAGCATTTCTGAATAGTTGTAATCAATAGGTGGCCAACTTAAGAACTTGAGAAGTTTAAAATAATCTATGGGAAAAGTGTGGATTTATACTCAACACTAAAAGGTAACCTACAACATAGTTGCTATTTAGGTTTGGAATATATGCTTTCATTTTGCAAATTGGCAATATTCTTTGTTGACATAATATGCTCCCCATCAATTAGAGATTGTCTTGTAACAGAAAATGTTTACCTAGAAAACATTATTCTCCACCTATAGGAACAGAAGGTAACATTATTCTCAGATATCCTGAACTTGTTTCTTTAGAATCTGAAAGTTAAAGTAAATTTTGGCCTTTTATTTTGTTTTGGATGTGTGTTTATGATGGTCAAAGTTGTTTTATTTCGGATACCTACTCTAATCATTATTGTTTAATTTTCATTGTCCCCTTCACTTCAATAAAAAGTGTTGTAAACCGGAATTTGCTGAATGAACTATCTACGCGTTTGAAAACATATTTTACCACCCAAAATTCACATCTTGGATGTAAAAATCTGAAAAGTACAAGCCATTAACTCAGATATGCCTATCATAATCCATTTCATAAACGCAATGGTTTCTGATGTCATGCAATATATGCAAATTTGATATGCATTTGAACTTACATTACAGTTCTGCATTGACTACCGAATCCTAATTCTGATATTATACATAGTCCTGCTGTATTTTTACATAGCAGAAATTTGATTTTTGACAGATTATGTACTCATTCCTAGACCGAGTCATCAACTTGGGACTTCCGAGGACTAGAGATTTCCAAGGTGTGAACTCCAACAGCTTTGATGGGCATGGAAACTACAGCATTGGGGTAAAGGACCAGGGTGTATTCCCAGAGATCAGAGCTGATGTTGTTGGCAATCCTAGGGGAATGGACATCTGCATCACCACAACGGCTAATACTGATAAAGAAGGTCAAAGATTATTGGCTCTTATGGGTATGCCCTTCAGAGAGGGAAGTGGTTCTGCCGCGGCGGCACCGAAAAAGAAGCTTAAGTCTCATCATTTTGATTCAAAAAGGGGAGGAAGAGGAAGGAAGTGACACAGTTTTGATGCAAAATCTTAGGATTAAAGTAAGGTTGGAGACCAGAAGAGACTGTGCTGTATTCCTTGTTTCATTCAGATGTAATGTTAATATGTTACTGATTCTTTTTTTTGTATGAAGCATTTCCATGCTTTAAACCATGTCTCTGATGGATTTCATGCAGATCCTGCTTTCTAATGGATTTCCATTTATTTCCTGATTATGTGGTTCACTCCACTGTTGTTTCAGTGTGCATTTGGTTCTCTATTCATTTAGTCTACAATTAGCAATAATCCAAAACACCCTAAATTAGTCAATAGAGGCATGAATACTTATCAGAACTTTCTATTACATTTAAAATAATCATTATAGAAGTTAAAAACTTTACCATTTACAACACTGTAAGATTTTTATATTGTTAATTTAACTTCATAGAATTTGCCATTGGTTAGAAAGAAAACAGTTAAATCCACAAAGGGGCTTAAATTGTTAGTCTGAGATGGATCTCACTTTCTGTTTTCCATTATTGATTAATTTTAAACATACAGTTGTCTTTAAAAATATAAAAATCATGCAATATTAATAAAAACAAAGATATCAAATGTTGACTTTAGTAATCATTTTAAACTTGGTCAGCACGTTGATTGAACATTAAAAGCTAATTAACTAGTGTTTATGGAATTAAAACTTGGTCAGAAATGTTGATTGAACTTGTTCCACTGAATCAATGATATATAACTAGGAAGAAGGTTGAAAGGTTGGACCATAAATGTAGAATTAGTATGATCCAACCAAAATTTAGTTTTGAAGTGAATAACTGTAATACACTTTTTTGAAATGGTTGAGGTACAGTGATTTTCTAAAAATTTCCTAAAGTATAACAGTTATAATCTGTAATTTATTTGATTTTTTTATTATAAACTTTCTTCTAATTTAATAAATTGGATATTTTTTAAAAACAATTTAGCAACAAAAGTACTTACGTAATTAACACTATTTTAATCAAGTCTTTAGTCTATAAAATTTGAGAATGAATCTGTTTTATTTTTTCAAATAAAAAAATATTTTGATCCCCATTATTTCAGAAATTATGTATTTAATTTTTAAAGATTGATAACATTATTTTTGTTTGTATATGAAAATTGTGAAAACTCAAATATTTTGAAGTTAAAAAAAACAAATTTATCCTAAATTTTACACTCTAAAAACTTAATTGAGTGGATAACATAACACCCAAAGTTGGACCTAAGGGGTTTTAATGCCAAATCCGATATTCGAAACAACTCTCTATAAAACCCAATGATCTCTCCCTGTTTCTGATTTATCACACTTCATTTCTTGTTGTGTTCAGCAGTTTTTGTGTAGCCATGGCGTTTCCCTACATGGAAGCGGTTGTCGGTGAGCTCTTTCTTCTCTCTCTATTGCCCCTCTTATGCATTCCCCCCTTTTCTTTCCTCTCTCTTATTTTCCACACTAAAAAACCATTTCTTTCAGCTATGGGTCATGTTATTGTAAATCAAGATTTCTTTTCCCTTGTAATTTGATTTGGGTTTCTCATGAGTTTGCCATTTTTTGAGTTCATCGTGTAATTTGACCCCTTTATTGGATTGAGATAATGCGTTAATTGGAAGTGCTGTGGTTATTCACTAGAGGATTTTGAGTCGCAGCCCCCTCTTTTACTTGCACTAGCATTGCCCTTTGAAATTGGAAACCCCTTTGGTTTTTGACCATTAACCAGTGTTGGGGGGAGATACGAATAATGTCGATAGACATTGTGCTTTCTTTTCTATTAAGTTAATTATAACTTGAGATGAAGAAACAAAGGACAAAGTAGGGTTTTAAATGATGTTGTGGAGAGCCCAAATGGACTTGCAGCATTCGAAACTTCACTGATTGGCAGTTATACTGCGATATTTAACAGGAATTATTTGGTTGTAGGTGGTCTAGATAGCTTCAAACAAACTTTAGGAGTAAAAAGTATGATTATTTTATGCCTATATATTATGTTTTTTGGGCATTTTAGCTAGGTTTTTTTGTTTTGCGTTGATTCTTCGGTGGATGTTTTTAAAACACAGTTGTCTTGCCTTAATGAAATCGGGTGTTTGGTAGTGAACAACTTCATAAGTATGTCAAATTTGATGGATGTAATGGAACATGTTAGGCAGTGCTTCATGACTCTACACAGCTCTTTTCGTGTGAAAACTTTTTGTGTGTTAATGAAAGTGTTCTAATCAAGTGAACAAATATAAATAGGGAGAAGAAACAGACATGAAACATAATGTGGATCGATCTATATATACAGCAAACTATAAGATTATACTTGGGCAAAAGTGAAACTAATAAAATGAATATTACAAGGAGTAGCTGCTTAAATCTGACACCTAATCTTGATGCATCGTAATACTCGCTGTTGTTAAGCTTCACTGGACCCTACAGCCAATTTGTCTAGCCCCTTCGCTTTTTTCTAACATTTGGTTTGGTCCAGTTTTGTCTATTTTATATTGTTTTCATGTACTGTTTTGGCGGCATTCCACTGCTTAACCTTGAAAAATTCAAAATGAAATGTAGGATATAAATGTTACTGATTTTCTTCTGATCTATTACTATTTTCAGGGTTTATGATATTGATGTATATATTTGAAACTTACTTGGATATGCGGCAACATAAGGCCCTCAAACTTCCAACTCTTCCAAAGACTTTAGAAGGGGTTATCAGCCAAGAGAAATTTGAGAAATCAAGAGCCTATAGTCTTGATAAAAGGTTTGTTCTTTTTGTTCATGTGAATTTCTTTCATTAGATAATGATATCTTACTCTCGCAAAAGGATTTATCTGGTATTTTTTTTTTCGTAATTGTGTATTTGTTATTGTGTCCTATTAGCATTCTTACACTTGACTTTTGTTTTTACTTTGTCCAGCAACTTCCATTTTATTCACGAGTTTGTGACAATAGTGTCAGACTCTACAATTTTGTACTTTGGGGTATTGCCCTGGTTTTGGAAGGTAAGAATTTGATGTGGTGTTTATGAAGTACAGCTTCTTCTCTACCATTGTAAAGTTTATATCTATTGCTTGCAGAAATCAGGAGAATACGTGACAACAGTTGGTCTCAATCCTGAGAATGAAATACTGCATACTCTTGCCTTTTTAGCTGGTTTGATGATTTGGTCACAGGTATGCTTTTGACACTTTTTATTGCTAGGGAATAAAGTAATTCTTGGGTTTATTGTGCATGATTGAGACCATCAGTTTTACTCCATATTCAACTTCACGAAGATAAACTTGGATATTTTGTTTTTTTGTTTTTCTTTCTTTTTGATATCATGTGCTGAAACATTAATTTTTGGAATAAGGTTTTCTTTTTTAATTCCTTTTTTAGTTTTGGCAGATCATGGATGCTAGCTTTTTTATGCTTCTGATATATATGCATTTTGAATTATTATCAATCTTATCGCTGACATTTTAATAAAATCTATTATGCACTTTTACATTTTCTGCAGATAACTGATTTGCCTTTTTCTCTATACTCAACTTTTGTGATTGAGGCCCGTCATGGTTTTAATAAGGTTCACATTCTTCCTTCAAATTCAATCATTTATGTATTATTTCATTGACATTTTTCACACCTGACTATGTAAGTTTCTGTTGCAAAATTTATATATGCCTGTATCCTTACATTTATGACCTTTATACAGCAAACACCGTGGTTATTCTTTAGGGACATGGTTAAAGGAATTTTCCTTGCTGTAATAATTGGTCCACCTATTGTGTCTGCAATCATTGTAATAGTACAGGTAAATCTTCTGCCATTCAAAGTAATCATTGCTTGAAAACTTAGCTTTGATGTTTTGGATTTTCTAGTTGTTCCTAATTTCTAGATATTTTGGGATGTGATATTTACTACATTATGTTTTATGCTCTTTCTGTCATTTTGTTCGCGGTGATGGATAGATGGTCTCATTGTTTTCTATTTAAACATTAATTTTAATTTTTGCAGAAAGGAGGCCCATACTTAGCCATCTATCTTTGGGCGTTTACATTTGGGCTTTCTATTGTGATGATGACTCTTTATCCAGTACTAATAGCTCCACTCTTCAATAAGTTCACTCCTGTAAGAATTTCTCATCATACAATATTTTAGAAAAAGTATATATGTACCATGTTTTTTTATTTTAATTTTGGGTTGAATTCTTCTAAGGTTAGTGCTAATTACACTTGGAGTCTCTTCTGTTGGGGATTGGGGGGATGACATTGAGGATTTGGGAGAGATCAAGCTGATGGTGGTGGGTGCGGGCAGTGATGGTGGGGGGGATGGGGTGATTTAGAGCATGGCTTTGATAAGAACAGTCTGTCTTGACTTTGGGAGAAACATTCTAGAGGAAGGGTGCAGTAGTCTTTTGTTTAATTTGTTTAATTTTGCTTAAACTAGAACAAAATTGAAATCACGGGCATGTTCAGTGCCATTAATGCTTTTCACAGACAAATAACTGCCGGGTTAGAGCTGTAATCATAATTAACACATTAATTGAGTTGGGTTTGGTTGTAATTGTGCTAGTGCAAATTGAAGGGGAGATCAATGTAATTTTTTTCTGCATTTTTCAAATCACACTTTATTATCTTTGTTCTCACGATATTCTGGTAACTAGCTTCCAGATGGTCAACTCAGGGAGAAAATCGAGAAACTTGCTTCCTCCCTCAACTTTCCATTGAGGAAATTGTTTGTTGTTGATGGCTCCACAAGATCAAGTCACAGCAATGTAAGGAAATATTGAACTCCTGTAAAATAAAAACCAATGTGATACGTTGTGTGATGATGCATATTTACTCTAATCTCAAATAGATTCATTGACTTTAATTTATATTGTCCATTACTTACACCTGTCTTTGAGGTCCAGTAAGTCTTATTTTTTTCTTGTCTGCTGCATGCAAGCGGATGATTCAATTTTTTTTGTAGCTTGTCAATCATGACTTTTTTTTATAAAATGCTAATCATTTTGAATTTTCTTATGTTGTTTGTTTGTTTGTTTGTTTTCTTTTCTTGGCCTAGATGTTAAAAAATGTGTAGTTGTCTTTTTATCTGTTTTTTTATTCCCTTCTTGGGATGATTATACTTTAGCCGTCATATGTGCTCACAATCACTTTTTTAATACACAATAAACTATTTTGATAAACTTTTTCGTGTTGCCATATATTGAAAAAGGGTCTTGAATAATGGCTTCAATATGATTTGCTTTTTTTAACCTTGTTTATGAAGGTTAGGTGCATCCTATTTTTGTGATCATTTTTGTTAAAATTAATTTGGTATGACGTTGTTTTGAACACTGCACCTTTCCTTGCAGCTCAAATTTGAAATGGAAGATCAGGCCTTTATATTCTAGTACATTTATTTCTTTTAACTGAGTTTTATATGGGTGCTGATCAATCAAAGCTGAATAGCAGTAGGATTAGGTTTCAAATACTGAGCATTATAGGCAGAAAGAAGTCATGAGGATTTTTATTGCATGCTCAAATTTTGTCATACCTCTGTTGATGTAATTATAGGATTGTATTTGATGTCAGTCTATTGTATTTGTGATTTTCAATATTGAGTTGCTTAGGGGATGATTTCTTGGAAAATCTCATGATGATGGCTTATAAGGGAAGCTGTTTATTTTTTGTATCTTGTAAATTTTTTGAGTTGGATGTGATCACACTTTTTTATTTGCCTAACCTTTCTTTAGTTTCTTATGTCATAAAGAAGAAAGTATAGTAACTAATCTTTCACCGTTTTTTTAAATATATATTGCAGGCCTATATGTATGGATTCTTCAAGAATAAAAGGATTGTGCTTTATGACACATTAATTCAACAGGTTAGGAATTACTAATAACTGTAGAAAGTTATTTTATCTTTCAGGTTGTTTTATAGCTCAAGTATTATTCTTTTAGAAGAGCTTTCTTTGTATATAATTCTTACTCTTTATGTTTTCTGAAGCTGCATATTAAAAAATAATCTTGAGTGAATCTTTGCATTTCTCGCTCTCCCAGCTTTCCTACATTGTAAAATTTCTATTTTAAATTTATTCCGCAATTAACTAGAAGTCTCCCCCCCCCCCGTCATTCAATGAAATGGTACCTCCGCTTCTGTTTAAAGTGGGGTAACTTTTTTAATACAGATGTGGTTTTTTCCAGGTAGTGGTTCTGATTCCAACATTATGTGACTGTCTCTATATTTACTGGCTCCCGTAGCGTGAGAATTATGGAAATCTAATGTTGCCATTTTCTGCATAAATGACTGGTCCTTTGCAATCTTTTGAATTTACTTAACTCTTGGTGGCATTAATATATATGAGTACTTTGTGAATGTCCATATGAAGTTCTCAATTTTAGAATTGTGGTTGACTTATCCTTACATTAACAAATGGTGTTGTACAGTGCAAAAATGATGAGGAAATTGTTGCTGTTATTGCTCATGAGTTGGGACACTGGAAGCTCAACCATACTGTGTATACTTTTGTTGCAATGCAGGTTTGTTTAATACATTACTGAACTGAAATTGAATACTTGATTGCCTCTGTTATTTTAATCAATAGAAAGAATGCTATTGCATCACTATAGATGTGGTAATTCTAACCAATTTAGCACTACAACCTTTACCTATCATATGCAGTATTTTTAATACAATTAAAAGATAAACCAAAACCCAGCAAGAAAGTCTGTAGTGTGGGCAACCATATCTATCTCTACAAAAATCTGGATAATACAATGAGGCACTCCATCCCACCAAGTAAAAATTAAAGTTCTAAGACTATAGGCAGCCAAACTATCTACACACCTATTTCTCTCCCTTAATAAACTTCATAACATTATTTCATCTATTCCTTAATTTCCAAAGAACTGAAGAAGTATCAGACAAAGCTTTCCAAAGACCACTCCAACCTATTTAAATGGCCTAGATAACACCCAGGAGTTCAGCTTCAAAAGCTGAATTTGCTTGTATAAATTTCACAAACAACCCATGTTCTTAGGTCTTGAATTCCTAAAAATTCCCCCACATGCTACATTGTTGCCACAACTAGTGTAAGCTCTATCTGTATCACATTTGATTCAACTTGCATCTGGAGGAAACCAATCCATCTGAATAATATTATCTGCTTTCCTTCACCTGCTAGTAATAGTAAATGCTTTAAGAATTTTAAACTAAAAAATGTTAGATTTCATATTACCTGCTGCTATTGATCCAGAAAGATTTACAGCAGTGAAAATTCTATTATTAATATGTTGATACTGTATTTTGAAGCCCCTCTGATTTAATCTTGTTTCTGCTACTATGAGTAACAGCAGATAGCATCACTGCTGGTACCAAATTACTCCAATTCCTATTGGAATGTATAAATGTTTTAATTGTTGAAGTGTCCAGCTGCTGATCTGTGATGCTTTGAAGCCAAGTCCATAATGTAATTGCAAATGGACAAGCTAAAAAGGATGATTTTCAGTTTCAAAATCATTCTAACAATGAGGACAAAATGATATCACATTTACGGTAAATGTCTAGCCCATATCAACCCGAGCTGGCCCGGGCCGATATCGAGCCGAGCAAACCCGGGCGGATGTCGAGTCGTCGGGCCCGTGCCGATGTCGAGTCGAACAGGCCAGGCCAATGTCGAGTAGAGCAAGCCCGGGCTGATGTCAAGTCGAACGGGCCAGGCCGATGTCGAGCCGAACGGGCCCAGGCTAATGTCGAGTCTCCCGTGCCCGGGCTGATGTCGAGTGGAGCGAGCCCGAGCCAATGTCAAGCTGAGCAAGCCCGGGCTGATGTCGAGCCGAATGAGCCCGAGTCAATGTGAGTCTCCCATGCCAATGTCGAGTCCCCTGGGCTCGGGCCAATGTCAAACTGAACAAGCCAAGGCTGATGTCGAGCCGAACGGGCCCAGGTCAATGTCGAGTCTCTCGGGCCCGGGACGATGTCGAGTCGATTGGGCCTGGGCCGATGTCGAGTCTCCTGGACTCGAGTCGAATGGGCCCGGGTCGATGTCGAGTGGAGCGGGCCCGAACCGATGTCGAGTCTCTCGAGCCTGGACCAATGTCGAGCCGAGACGGCCCGAGCCAATGTCGAGTCGATTGGGCCCTGGCCAATGTCGAGCCGAGCGGGCCCTGGCCGATGTCAAGCCAAGTAGGCCTGAGCCGATGTCAATTCGTCCGGGCCCAGGCCATTGTCGATTCGTCCGGGCCCAGACCATTGTCGATTCGTCCGGGCCCAGACCAATGTCGAGTCATCTGGGCCCGGACCGATGTTGATTCGTCTGGGTTCGGACCAATGTCGAGTCGTTCGGGCTCAAGCCAATGTCGAGTGGAGCGGGCCCAAGTCGATGTCGAGTCGAGTGGACCCTGGCCGATGTCGAGTTGAACGGGCTCGGGCTGATGTCGAATCATCCAGGCCTGACCATTGTCGATTCGTTCAGGCTGATGTTGAGTCGTCTGGACTCGAGCCCATGTTGAGTCATCTAGGCCCGAGCCCATGTTGAATTGTTCGAGCCCGGGCCCATGTCGAGTCGATTGGGCCCAATCCCATGTCGAGCTGAGCAGACCCTAGCCAATGTCGAGTCTCCCGGGCTCGGGCCGATGTCGAGCTGAATAGGCCCGAACCAATGTTGAGTGGAGCGAGCCTGGGTCTATGTCGAGTTGATTGGGCCTTGGCCAATGTCGAGCCAAGCGGGCCCGGGCCGATGTCAAGCCGAGCGGGCCCGAGCCGATGTCGAGTCGTCTGGGCTCAGACCGATGTCGAGTCGTTCAGGTTTGGGCCGATGTTGAGTCGTCCAGGTCCGGACCGATGTCAAGTCGATTGGTTCTCGACTAATGTCGAGTTGAGCGGGCTCGGGCCAATGTCAAGCCGAGCGGGCCTGGGCTGATGTCGAGTCAAACAGGCTCGGTTTGGTGTCGAATCATCCAGGCCTGAGCCATTGTCGAGTCGTCCGGGCTCGGGTCGATGTCGAATCGAGTTGGTCCGCGTTCAAGTTGAGTTGGCTTAGGCCCGGTTCGAGTCAAGTTAGTTTGTGTCCATATCAAAATGGATTTAATGTAATTGACAAAGTGGATTTAATCTAATTAACAAAATGGATTGAATCTAGATTTAATCCACTTTAAATGGATTTAAAAAAGATCCATTTAAATTTGATCTAGTTAAAACGGATATGAATTTTAAATCCAATCCATTTATTTGGATTTGGATTGGATCTAGATTGGAATTTGAAAAATCCAATCCATGCCCACCCCTACATTTACCCTACATTTCCTAAGTAGCTCATCCGTAGGCAAATTATTATGTAGCAATCTCCGTAGGATGAAAGTTTTAGAAGAGGGAATGACTTTGCTCCAAATTATTTTCCCCCAAGAAACCTGTGGTTTAGAATGATGAATATGTAAATAAGCATCTTTAATGGTTAAATCACCACTTAAACATGCTTTCATCTAATCATATCCTGGGAATTAGCAATGGAAATCACAATCTGGTTAATTTGTTTTACAATATCATGTGGCAAAATATTATTAACTCTCCATTCCTTTTGAAAAGTAAACTCAGAAACCTTTGGATTAAGCATATTATGTATGCTCCTATCAATGTCTCATAGAATTAACAATTGGTTCAATTAGCCAAGTATCAGTCCAGAATTTGATATTTCGCCCATTTCCAAGTTTCCAAGCAGTGTGATCTTTACCTGAGTATATATATGCTTAATACTAGCCCATATAGATGATGCGATTGTTTTTTTAACAATAGAAGCATTTTTCAATAAAATTCTAGCAGCCAGAATACGTGATCAATCCATTTCATGCTTTGATTGAATCCCAACATAACTTAACCATATATGCTTCATTTACAGCCCTAATAGATATCAGCCCCAGACCACCTTCATTGTATTCAGAGCACAACTTATCCCAAGCAACAGTGGCTACCTTGACTTTTAAAATATCACCACTCCAAATAAAATTCCTAAACCAGGTTTCCAGCAGACTAAGCAGCAGTTTTGTTCATCTATGTATTTGAAAACTATAGAAAAGCATACTATAAATAACTGGTTTAACAAGAAGAACTCTCCCCATGTATGACAGCAATGAGCCTTTCCATTTGGCAACCTGAGCTTTAACTCTTTCAACAACTCTTCCAACTATAGGCATCAAATGAACCTTCTTAGGTTTCCCTTTTAACATAGGTACACCAAGTTAAACAAAAGGCAAAGAATCTTGTTGGAAATCCTATACGATTTCTGATTCTGCTAATTTTCTGTCTTGAGAAATTGCTACTGAGAATTTAGACTTAGTACTATTAACCTGCTGCCTTACTATATTGTTCAAGCGCATTTGTTATGTTAGATAGATTCCTTTCAGTGCATCTACAGAAAATCATTTTTATCATATCATCATATAGGGCATGTGTACGAAATTTAGATTTTGATCCCATAATTCTCAACACCTTTCCTTCTTGTGCTAGTTTAGTAATATTTTTTACTTCCTAACTGCTCTTCTGCTAGGCAAAACAGGATAGGTGATAAACAATCTTCTTGTCGCACACCTCTAGAGCATGGCTCTGTTTCAATTACACGTGATAATGGAATATACTTGTGTGGTCCAATTTGTGAAACCATCATGCACAACATCACTTAGAATTTACTGTTGCATTTGGTGTTTTAACTGTAAATGATGTATATGGCAATGGAATATTCTGCTGTAAACTTGTAAATTCAATGAAATCCCCCTCTTTTGTACGATACCTTTAGAAAATCAAAGGCATGCTTTGATTGGATTATCTTAAAATTAAAATACATTAAAGGATAAAGTAAACTTTCCTTCTCAAAGAGATGCTTAAATTATTTTTCTCAAGTCTTAAAACCTTCCAATTAGAGATGAAATATGTTACACTTTGGTCCAATTTAATGAAAATGAGCCTGTTGGAGATATTTTTCTTTCTGCAATTTGCAGTGTTGCTTACAGCTAATTTTGAGCTTCTTATTATTGATTTTAGGATAGGCAAATTGATGTTTTGATCACCCTATTTGTTTGGAACTTCAAAACTAACCACTGATAATGCTGAGTGTCATAAAGAGAAAAAAAAGGTCATAATAGGCTCATTCACATTAAATTATATTGAAATTTAATGCGTTAATCTTTCACGAGAGTGGATACTAATTTTTAAAATAGAAGGAGGGGAGTGTAAATTACTATTTTGTGTTCTGTCTATCAAATGGCTTGTGTTTTTCATCATGTCAAATATAATTAAATATTTAATGGAAAAGGTAATGCAATATTTCTCCGAGTTTATGTTTAGTGCTTTGATATTATTGTTGTAGATTCTTACCCTTCTGCAATTTGGAGGATATACATTGGTGCGAAATTCAACTGATCTGTTTCGAAGTTTTGGGTTTGATACGGAGCCAGTCCTCATTGGGCTCATCTTATTCCAGGTACATTTCAAAATTGTTGTCTTATCACCTAAAATATTGTTTGCTTGATTTTGATTGGATGTACATCTTTCTGCAGCATACATACAATCAATTTTTTGTGCCAATGATTGGATAATATTTGTTTCTTTTAAGATAATCTATGTGGTACATATTCAATTAACATGATATACTAAATTTTTAAACATTCAAAATTGTTAATGCTAAATGGAATATGTATTTGAGATGATGCCTTTTGTTCGCTAGCCATCCTTTTATAGCAATTACGAATTCAATCTACAATGTGGTGGGTGGCTTAAATATAACACTTATGCTTGCTCTTTGGCTTGCGTACCATCTCATGGCACTATAAAAGTTGTGCTTTTCTTTGTATCAAGGAGAACTGAAATTGAATATTTGTTTATTTTCTTCGGATGTTGGGGCCTTGGAGCAAGAAGCCTTTTGAATTTGAAGATCAAAAGATGACTAATGAATCACAATTTTCTTTTAAATATATTTTTTCTTGACTTGTATAATTTTAGGCCCTGCCCTGTATTCCTGGTCAATCAATACCGTGGGTGTTAGCTGTATTGAATGCTCAATTGTTTTAATTCAGAGTTTTTTTTATCATTGATTTGGCCATTCAATCATCTCAAAATGTCCATATAAGGAGCATAATATGTTGTATGATACAGATCTACATAGCCATATGCTTGCATGGGAGGCATCCAAGATTGTGCTTTGGGAACCATGTTTAATTACTAACTTTCAAACTCATTTAGCTTTACCTTCTCAGTCATTCTCTTCTACTGGTAAAAAATAAGAGGCCCGTAACCCGTTTGAATTCTTTACATTACAACCATTGGGTAGCTTTAAAACACTAGTGTTTGAAGCCACTGGGGGTGTTGTTTAGGTAGTTTGCAGAAGTCCTAAGTTCGAGCCTTCATGCCATCATTCTTTCTATAGCTTCATGAAAGATTTTATTTACAAAGCACTTAACATACTTTGACCTGGATTTATTTGCAGCATACTGTAATCCCACTTCAACAATTGGTCAGCTTTGGTCTGAACCTTGTCAGCCGATCATTTGAATTTCAGGTTACTTTCCTTTTCTTCTTCTTCTCTCTTTTTTGTGCTGAATACGGATTAGATGAAAATATATATGTACTTTGTTTGCAGATTATTCTGTCCGAATAATTGTCATTTCCACCTACCCTTTTTAACTCTAACTGGGACCTAGCATAGACTTGATCTCCCATGTTTTGTGTTGTCTGTCTCCTTTTGACTTTATTTATGTGTAACATCCTATGCAGGCTGATGCCTTTGCTAAGAAGCTTGGATATGCATCTGAATTACGATCTGGGCTTGTGAAACTACAGGTGACATTTTATTATATATATGTGCTTGCATACTATTATTTTCCTGGTTTGAAATGGGTTTGCTTGGATAAATTTTTCAGTAAGTAGTAGTTAAATTGAATTTAACTTTTCCTTTAAGTTAAAATAAACTTATGTAGAGACCCTGCTTAGACCATAAGCATTTATAAAAGTAGAAAATTAGGAGAAACGATTAAGCTTCTTTCATAAACTAAATTAGGTTATGCATGGATTAATTTCTAAAAGTTTTCTCATTAACTTCTTCAAACACTAATTTTAACTTGCGCATTAGCTAAGGTTAATTTCTGAAAAAAGTTAATTTATTATTTTTTCCTTTTTATTTTGTTCTCTTATAAGCTTTAATGGAAAAATTTATTTGAACATGGCCAAAAGCTGATAAGTACAAGTTAATTTTAACTTAAAAAAGAAGTTTGTTTTGCTTTTAAAAAAATTCACTTTTGTTCTTCATGTTTATTATGTGTAAGAAGTAGTTTTGTTGCCCATCATGGAACTAAACTCCTTTAATGGCTGAATTTTCAGGAGGAGAATCTGTCAGCTATGAATACAGATCCTTGGTACTCTGCTTATCACTATTCTCATCCTCCCCTTGTTGAAAGATTGGCTGTGCTGGACGAACCAGACAAGAAGAATGACTGAAAACAGCAACTTTTAGATGAAGAGCAGCAAAATTTGGTTGTGCTGTACCTGCAATGCTTGAGTACTATAGCTGTAATATGTTAAAGGTGACATGTTTGTGTAGCTTAGGTTGATCATGTTTTGGTCCAGGATGCAAGTGGATGAACACCAAATGGCTTAGATAAGATAGCAAGAGCGAAGGGAAATAGGGAATATTTTGGTCCATTTCATAACTTTTACTTTCTTTGTCCATTTTTTTTTCATACTACATTTTCAAATGTTGACCTTTTGGTAATTTCTTAGTAAAAAAACTAGTTTACAAAATTCTTCCTAGAATTGTGGTAAGTCATGTGTTTGATGAATTATAAGTTGTTTACACAATGATTTGTTTATATATATTTTTTTCAATGTTTTTATCACGTCTGTGTTTTTTTACAGTCAAAAAATGAAAACTCTTTTTAGAATTAATCAGACCATGAAAGGACAAAAGAAATTCGTTCTAATCAACTTTGAAATATATTTAAAATTTTAAAATTACTCTGATCATAAGTAGGCTTCAAAAGAACAACTTTTATTCGATCTTTTTGCAACTCTAGAATAATTTATATCCAATTTTTAGAAATGAAATGAAAATTTTATTTGCGTTTTTGAAAATGATTAGTTAGAGAAATTATTGCTTACTATTTAAATTTTGTATAGGAAATAGTGAAAATGTGATTGATTTTTTTTTATAAAAAATATAAAGAATGTAATATCTATTTTTTGAGATTAAAAAATAATGTAATTTGAATATCTTCTAACGTCTATATAAAATTGTAATGTGTTTTATTATATACTTTTATATTCAAAAGTGAATATCTTTTAACGTCTATATTATTATTATTATAATTTATACTTACCAGAAAAGTATATATTATTTAATCTATTCAAACATAGAAAAATGTCAACTTGTGGTATAATTTTCCCCTGCTAACAACAGAATGGTTGAATAAATATAAAATAAACTCACTAGTCTAATCTACCTTTGTAAATCCACAGAAAGCGATAATAGATATCATCTTTATTATAATTTGATCAGTTATTAAATGAAGTTTTGAAATGATGAACATTTAAAACAATTGAAGGATTAAGTGTAAGTAATTAAAGTTAAAGAAGCAAAAACTGTAGGTGGCTAAACCCTAAAACTAAAGCTGCAATCAAGTCATGAACATGCAACCTATGATTGCAAAATTATAACAATTACAAATGTGGATCATATGATTTTCATTATTAATTAAGTTATCAAAGTGCTTCCTTAAACCCATCCCATTAGTTTTAAAGAGTTATTATTATTATATCTACAAAATAATTATGATACTACAAAATAATTATGATACTATGATGATGTGACTATTTTTTTGTTTATTGTTCTTGAATTGTGAGAGTAGTTTTTTCCACAGGAAGAAGTGTAAAAGTGTGAAAGTGTGGAGCATAAGTAAAGAACTCAACTTCCTTCTTTATTCCCTAATCCATAAGAACTCAACCTCCTTATCTACTTCCCTTTTAATTCCATAAGTTCAACCATGTACTTTAACTTTTAATGTTTCACAAATTCAACCAAAAACACCTACCCCACTTATCTTCTTCCTTTTTCTTCCAAAACCATTATGTTTTCCACCAATCCAATTCATTACACTTTAACAACTCTCATTCAAGTCAATAATGCCAATAACCTTCAAACTCATTTTTAATCTAAGTAAAATTACTATATATTTGATTTTGATTTCTACTATGTATGGTATTAATTAGTGTTTTATATGTTGAACAAAATACTAAATGGTCATTTTAAGTGACATATACTAGTGTTATGATATAATGTCAATGTGTAAAAAAAATCTTGATATCCATGAAATAAATATTATTTATCCATCTTAAAATGAATATTTGAATTAAAAAATAGTGATTTGAAATTTTAAATGAAAGAAAATCTGAGAAAAAAATTTGTACACTAAAATCCATGTTTTTTAAGAGCTAAAAATAGTTATTTCAAAGGAATAAAAATGGCTTTTTATTGAAATTAAAAATATATAAATTACTTAAAATTTAATCGAGTCGATATTTTAACATAATATTTAATGAAAATAAAAATATAGTTTAAATATTTAAATTTTAAAAGACTTTAAAAAAGTAGTAACTTGTGTGAGAGAAATGAAAGTGATAATTTAGATGGAAGTGGAAGAAGTAATAAGATTTGTTAATTGAGGAGACAAGAGGGAGAAAGCATGTTCTTAAAGAAAGGGCAACTGTGAGAAGACAAAGAGATTGACTTTTGACAATGCCATTGCTGCATTATGCTGTCTCTCTCAATGCTTTATTTTACTACATTTTTATATTCTTCATTCAATCATGCATTCTTAGCACAAAAGAAAACCCAAAAACTCTTATTCTTACACTCTCATTATCCTTTTTCTAATCTTACAATTCTTCCACGTTTTATAGTAATTGAATACTGTAACTTCAACAAATTTTTCAATATCTTTTTCTGATATTTGTAGGGTCGGGTCGAACGAACTTGTGATATCGGTATTATAAACAGTTTGATAGATTAAAATAATGTATCAGTTGGGTCGGTATGATCGATTTGAATCCTAGCATCTGGTCAAGATCAATCGAGACCATTACATCCAAGCAGAGGACTAACGACTAATATAAGATCAAACATTAAATAGTATTCTTAATTACATATTAAATCCTCAATCAAATCCAAATATGAAGGGTCCACAATAATTATATAAATTAGCATAAATCCTAAAGGATCAAATACATCATCATCTAGCACTAAACACACTCAGTGTCGAGTGTCGAAGTATCTTTTGCAAGTATAATCTGATTTTAGAGTTCAGGAGACAAAGAGTGGAGGAGTGAGAGGAGCAAAAGTTCATTCGAGAATAAAGAAAAGTAGACTCATCGACCAAAAAGTAAGACAATAGTTCTAATTCCATTTGAAAACATATAGTTTATCAATAATATATATGACAAATTATATAAATAAATAAAAGTATACGATTAATATATTATTTATTATATACTAAATATTAAATACTTACTTAATTAAATGACTGAAAAAAAAAATCAATTGTTAAATCGGGATACAACATAAATATTTTATAAATTTATAAAGGATATTGCGATAAGTATTTTATATCAATAAAAATGTAATTTATGGTAGGGTAACAATATAAAATTATTTTACACTTCTAATATATAGTAATCAAACTCATAACAAGATATCAATATTCTTTATTGAATAAACTGTGTAGTCTTTTTATTATTTGATTCGTATGCTTGGATTTTCATTTTAGATTTTGCAACCGAGAAATATATCATTATTAAGCGATGACGCTATTTACACTCATTTTTATTACTCGCATTTTTTTTATTTACTCTATTTATTTAGTTATTTTTAATTAGTGTCTAAATAAAATAAAAAAAACTGTACTTTTATATTATTTCCCATTGTTAGCTATTATTAATTATTATTTTTTTAAAATGTGATGTGATAATTTATCTTACATGTTACCGGTATGACCATGATTAACAAACAAATCTTATTATCAAATTATTATTTTGAAAGAGTTATACAATAAAAGTTTCCAAATACTAAAAAAACAATTACATTTGATAAAATATTATTCAATAAAAATTGAATTTCAAATATCAATTTATTCCATTGGTATATGCTAAAAATTTGACAGATTAATATTTTTTTTTCTGATACCATTTTATATTTTCTAGGAAAGTCAAAGTTAAAGGTGCTTATAAGATTCAAATATAATTTTGCTCAAATTAAGTAACTCTAGTGGAATCCAATTAATTTAATAAAAGCCAGAAAAAAATGACTGAAAATAAAAAAAGCTACAAAAGCATGTTTTATTTTTCTTTTATGAAGTACCTTAAAGAAAGTGTTTTTTATAAAGTCAAAAACGAAAAATTAGATACCTTAAACTGAGTAATGTAAAACAGTGGCGGAGCTAGAATTCAACAATTTCGAACGTTAATCTTCTGTTACTGTTTCTTTCATTTTCTTGTACTTTTCTTTGGACTTTGTCATTTTGTAGGAGCCTTCTTCCTCCTGTCCACATATGTTGCATGATTAATCGATGATGATAATAATAAATAACAAAATTATTTATTATATTAAGAAAATGATTAAACTAAACTAAACAAGATAGGTCAAACCACACAACACTTCACCAATTAATGTATTTGGAGTATTTATAACGCCATTGTATATTAAATGTTCTTAATTTTTTTCAACAAGTTGATTATTATTATTATTATTATTATTATTATTATTATTATTATTAATTTTAATTGAGTAAAATTTTAAATACATGTCTTTTAGGACATATCTATTCTCTTACCAAAAGTAAGTTGATTATGATCTGTTAAAAACAAGTAATCCTTCTTATCTCTTATTTACATAATATGTATAAAAAAATGATTGTTTTATTGTAATGGGCAAAATATATAAATATGAGATTAAAATAAGAAGACTTATTTTGAAAACTATAAACAAACATTACTCTATTTCAGTGGAGCACACAAACATATTTAACCTATATTTTTTTATACAATATTAAAAAATGTTATACAACGTTCCTCTTATCTGTTATTTATTTAATTATTACAATTATTATTGTTGTATGAGAAAGAAAACAAGAACAAAAGCATACACAACCAACATGAAACCCTTTCCTCAACACTCTTTGCTGGCTTCATCACTCAACCTTTTCTCTCTCTCTCTCTCTCTCTGTCTGTCTCTTACATACTTCCTTTCATGGTGCTAAATTTTCTATTGATCACTTTATTACAACCCCACATCCTCTTTTCTTTCTCTCTTCTTCCCCTTCATTCAAAGCATTGATTTTTTTTTCTCTTCACTTCACCCCTACCGCGTAAACGGCGTTGGGAAATCCCTCTAATTTCAATTTTCTGGCGAAGCAAATGCTACCCACTTCCTAGAACCTCACCGTGTGCTGGAAAGTTCACTTTTCTTACTTTTCCGGCGACCCATTGACCTCTTTACTCTGCAGCAATGTCAATCTTCGACGGAGCTTTCATGAACACGCAACTTTCCAAGCACACTTCTATCTTCGGGCTCCGTCTCTGGGTCGTGATCGGAATCCTCATCGGCGTCTTCATCGTCTTCACCCTCTTCCTCCTCTCCCTCTGCCTGGTATCTCGTCGGAACCGCCGCCGCTCCGTCACCGGCTATAAGGTCGCCGGATCCGCCGAAGCGGCGAAGGAAATCCATACCATAGTGCACATTCCTGGGTCCCACATGTTTCGGCCGCCGGCGAAGGCGCCGGAGATCCAGGTCGAGATGGGGAAGGCGGAACACCGGGTGGTTGTTCATTGCGATAGGGTTTCGAGTGAGGAGAGTAAGGGAACGGTGGGGAGTGGGTGCGAAACGACGTCGTCTTTTGGAAGTGGGAGTGTTGGTGGGCTTGGGCTTGGGCCTGAGGTTTCTCATCTTGGGTGGGGGAGGTGGTACACTCTGCGGGAGCTTGAGGATGCCACTGGAGGGTTGTGTCCGGAAAACGTGGTTGGTGAAGGTGGCTATGGCATTGTCTATCATGGGGTACTCAACGATGGTACCAAAATTGCTGTCAAGAACCTCTTGAATAACAAGTATGTCTTTTTCTTTAGTTTAATTTTTATGATTAATTGGAGATTTTCATGAATATGACCTGTACTCTTAACTATAAAATTTCATAAATATGGCTTATAAGGTTGTTATTGTAAAAAAAAAAAAAAACTAACATGGCCTAGTGTTAGAAGGCTTCTCTCAATGTTGAAGGTGTGGGAAAGGAAAGGGGAGGGTAATTTTAGGTAGCCTTATATTGGGTATGCAAAAAGTTGTTTTTCCTGGTTGAACTCATTATCAGCTGATGATCAAGGTCTAACTGAGCAATTTCTGTAAAAGTCAATAAATTTTTCATATGATAAGTTGAGTTTAACAGGCATACAGAGTCATTGTAAAAAAGATTACTTAAAATTTGTCAGAAATGATTGTCGATATGATTTTTGTTATAGAAGTTAATCAACTTTTTATACTTGATAATTTGTTAATAAATGACAGTGTAGAAGACGTTTACATTGTGAGATAAGATGTATTATTTATTGTCACATGATAGCTTTACTTTTATTCTGTCTCGAAAAGTCTTTGTTGCAAGTTTGATGCTTTGGTTGGATTTTGGTTTGGTCTCCAGAAATCTCAGGAAAAAACTAATTGTCTAATTTATTTGTGTCTATTGATGTCATTTTTTCTGGTGAGTCTGTATCCTACGGATTGATATGTGAGCTGGCTTTTCTTGATTTGGCTCACATGATGAAAATTTCGTTTGTGATTTTCAACCCTGTGCTGCCCGTTGATATTGTGAATTGGGAAGGACAAAAGCAAATGATTTGTTTTTTGTCGTGTCCTATTTGGTTGCAAACAAGTTTAATAAAATTTTGCTTGAAAATACTACTTGTAAATATTCATTTGTCTCTATTATAATTGAAATGATTTAGACATGCTGTTTGTTATTCTCTTCAATGATTGTCCTGGTGGCAACCAACCATATTTATCCTCGCCAATGATACCGGCTTTTTGTTGTAGGCCAGTGTTTGCTTCTTTTACTTTTAACTAGTGTTTTTGCTTTTTAACTTTTATTTTTTTGTTATCCTTGTCTGGTATGCTAGAAGTTATCCTTTAAGTGAGTCATTCGTGTGAAGAAAAGAATAATTTTTCTTTTGAACTCCTTGTTCCCACTAAATTGATTAATATTTCATTTGTTGGAGTTTTGTACTCTAATGTATTTTAGTAGTAGACTTTCCAGTCTCTCTCTCATATTTGGTTGATTATTTCATGTTTCTATCCTGTGATTCTATGGTCCTGGTCTTGTGCTTGTCTTTCTCTTAAAAACAAGCTATTCAAGTTTTACTTCTTTTCAGGGGCCAAGCTGAGAAAGAATTTAAAGTAGAAGTAGAAGCTATTGGACGAGTGCGACACAAAAATCTTGTTCGGTTGCTTGGATACTGTGTTGAGGGAGCCTACAGGTATCAACATCTTCTCTTACAAACTAAAGAAAAATAAAATTGATGCTATAAATTCTGTTTGGTTTAATGAGATGTGAGATTTGACTTGTGGTATTGTTTTCACAGGATGCTTGTGTATGAATACGTTGACCATGGTAATCTAGAACAATGGTTGCATGGGGATGTCGGACCTGTAAGCCCTTTGACATGGAACATACGCATGAACATTATATTGGGAACTGCAAGAGGGTACCATATTTGTTATTAATCTTCATAGATTGGAATCCATGATGATTTTTGATTGTTTTGATCATGTGCTTTTGTTTATCTCTTCAGATTGGCCTATCTTCATGAGGGTCTTGAGCCAAAAGTTGTCCACCGAGATGTGAAATCAAGCAACATACTCATTGATCGCCAATGGAACTCCAAGGTTTCTGATTTTGGGCTTGCCAAGCTTTTGTGTTCTGAGAATAGTTACGTCACAACTCGAGTGATGGGGACATTTGGGTTAGTATGATTAAACAAAGCGTTTTCCAATTGCTTACCAAATTATAATTAGTTTCAATTCCTGTATGATTATTGTAGCCAAAAAGATAGTGACTCTCCCTTTTCTCTTCCCGTAGTTATGTTGCACCAGAATATGCCTGCACTGGAATGCTGACTGAGAAGAGTGATATTTATAGCTTTGGAATCCTTATCATGGAGATAATAACTGGAAGAAGTCCTGTTGATTACGGTAGACCACAAGGAGAGGTTAGATGCCAGCACCAATAAAAGACAACTGCTAAAATATTTGTCATCTTCTCTCTTTTTTTGGCTAAGTATGCATGTCGGAACAATTACAGGTTAATTTAATAGAATGGTTGAAGACTATGGTTGGGAATAGAAAGTCTGAGGAAGTAGTTGATCCTAAGCTCCCTGAGATGCCATCTTCAAAGGCTCTTAAACGTGCTTTGTTGATTTCTCTTCGGTGTGTTGATCCTGATGCAACAAAGAGGCCAAAAATGGGACATGTGATCCACATGCTTGAGGCAGACGACATGTTATTCCACAATGTATGTTCTTTTTATCTTCTTAATTTTGCCTTATACTTTATTGGACTAAAACAAATCAATGTTATTCAACATGCTACCCACTTAAACTTCTTTCTCTTTCCTATATTAGGAACGCAAAACTGATGGAGAGTCTTCCCGTTCCTATCAAAATGAGCATAAGGACTCAAATTTAGACAAGAAAACAGATGATTTCACTGATCAAAGTGAAGATGCTAGTAGCAGTAGAAATCATCAACAGGCCTCTAGACGGAGATGATAACAAGCTGATAATTAAATAGAACTACGTGCTTATTTTTTGGTCTCTATTAATAGTTTGCCAATTCTTATGTCTAGCTCAATTTAAAAAATGAAAGCAGTATTCCCCCCTTTTATTCATTATTATGTAAGTTTCTAGAGTTGTTATCCACCCCAAATTGGGATTCATTTTCAAGTGTATACTCTGATTCGTTGTTATAAAGTAAAAAATTTATGACCTATCTGTTCACAGGACAATGTTAGATAAGCATTAAAAGTACTTTCAATAAAATTGAGTTAGTTTCCTTCTGCTGATGCATTTTGGTTTTTAGTAATCATCTTGGCCCCATCACAAGATGGTTGGATTGCTTAGCATATTGAGTGCAATTGGTGGCCCAGTTTCATATGCCTATTTGATCAGCAGACCCACCATCCAGCTATCTTGAAAGATGCAATTAGATTGCACCATCATTGCCAACTCCCCAAGTTGGATGCTTGTGGGAAATGGACCTTTTCTCATTGCCGGCTACCCATTATGAAATATCAACTTTTGTCTGCTACTTTTTGTCATTTTGGCTTCTAGATTACTCCATTGTACAAGCAAGCAATGAAATAGTAGCACAAGGAATAAGTCTTCTGGTATTTGATTATAGACTTAGACTCTTCTATCCAAACTAATAGAAAATTTGTCCATGGAAACTCAATAGACTGCACATGTTAGAGACTTCTTGTTCATCATTGCATATTTGCATTCCTCAATCTTTTGTTAGTTTCTTGTACTACACCAACTCGTGTAAAGAACCAATTTACCCTTTTTTGTTGGACCATCCACCAAACTTCAAAGTTCAAACAAATTTAGTAGGCCATTACAACATTTGGCAATCTAGCTTGATCATGTGCATTTCTGTACTTTAGGGGCCTCATATTGGCTTAGGTGAGTCACCAAAGCTATCAAGAGGTCAGATAAGGCATAAGAGATTCTTAGACAGTGAAAACTAATGGAACATTGCAAAGAGGACACTGTAATATAAGATTCTTATATGTGCTCTTAAACACTTAAACACTTCAATATATTTATTCTAACACACTATTATAGATTAACATTGATTGAAATCTACATAATTAGAAGTATAATTCGTTAAAAAAAATTACTAGAATACTTTATTAATTTATAATACATTTTAGTCAATAACAGGGTTTAATCCATGTTTATCATATTAGAATTGAATGGTGTTTATACTACCCCACCCTATACTTACCACGTGATACCTTCGTATTGATGAGCAAAAGCTCTTCTAGTATTGACTCTTTTAGAAAAAGACCTTTTGATAACTTTTTGTGTAATAATGTGTGTTAATGTTAGTGCTTGACACCCAAATGGAGAAGCTGTAATAGGTAACTGAGGATCAAACAACGTTTTATAGTCTGCAAACAACTGACAAACACCCTATGTTTGAACATATATGGTAATGTCATGCTAATTTCACCATTATTTGGTGAATAGACCACTTGAAATTTGGTTATTATTTCTTAAAATAAGATGCTAACTCTTGCTTGAAGTGTTACAATTTGCTGACAAATTCATTCATTGTGGGTTGGAAGAGGCCTCATGCCATGTGATGTGTTAATGTATTGTCTTGTCTGGTAGGCCAATATAATGTTATTGTTTTGCCATATTGCCTCGGCAATGTCTTGTTATTAGAACTAGGGGATTATGCTCCAAAAGATTCTGAAAAATACCCAGAAAAATGAGAATGGTTTTCAAAATGCATCTTAAGCAAACCAAGTCATAATAATGGATATAATAGTTTTAAATATTTTTACAACATCCTTTGATTTATTACACCAAGAAAAATGAAATACATGTTATGTTTTTAAAATATTAAATACATATATATATATTTATTATTATTTAATACTATTTTATTGAATATTAAGAGGAATAATAAAAGGATTGAGAAGCATGTGAGAAAATTAATAGATAAACCAGCTAAAAAGTTCAAAATATACCAGAAAGTTCAAGGTTAATAAGATAGTTGACTAAATTAAAACAATTTAATAGAACTAACTTTTTTAAATGTAAAATAATATTTAGGTGGTCATATCTTGAAAGTTAACATGGTAAGTTGGTCATATATATATATATATATATTTGATTTATTTCAAATAATTAATCTTCTTTAAAAGTTTTGTTTTCATTTTTATTAATGGAAATGACATAATTGAATAATTTTACACATAGAAAAGTAATACTTGGTAAGAGAGGAAGAAAGTATTAAGGGTTTTGAAATTATAGAGGAGATAAAAGTAATAGCTAGGGAATAGATCACTATGTGTTTTCTCTTTTTATTGTGAAACTCTGTGCTAGTAAATATAAATAAGTTCGGGCATAAGTGAAAGTCTATACTTAGTTTACAACATCATTGCTTTCATATTTTCAAGAGGCATTAATATATTTGTAGAAACTACTACAAGAAATAATAATATTAGTCTCCGCAAAAAACCTACACGAAAAGTAAATTAGAGGCACTAAATGATGCTTAAAGTGAGTTTAGTGTTCCATTAAGTTGACACTAATTCAAATGTTGCTAATGAATTAGTGGGGACTATGAGGGACACAACTAATTTTTTTTTTATGATTTTAGTGTCCGTTTAAAACTTCTTTGTCCACACTATAATTAATATTTAATTTTGTGTCTCAATTATGTAGGATTTGGGGGCACTAATAATGTCCCTTACTTGGCCCTCACTTTTTTTAGCAGCTAATTACATATTTTCTTGTAGTGATACAACACAATTTTAGATGTTAAGATTCTATATATGATAAAAATCACGAGTGAAGAAAATAAAACAAAATAATGTAAAGAATTAAGGTATAAATGGTGATATAGTGATAATTGTCATATCAAAATTCAACTCCATAAAAAAATAATAGGTTAAATATGTTTTTCGTCCCTAAACTTTTAGGGTGATTTATTTTCTTCCTATAAATATTCAGGAGATTTAAAATTTAAATTAAAAAATAATAATTTCACTATATAAGCAGTGATTTCTTTTTTCAAATTGACATTTTCTCTAAGATCTAAGTAAATTATATAAACATTAACTTTATGCAATTTGAAGTTATTTTCTATTTATGTAATTTAATGTATTTTCTATTTAAATTTAAACATTTTACTCTCTACTTAAATGTTGAATGGTTTTAAATTTCAATTTTTATACACTTAAAATAGGTTAAGTAGTTATATTTAATTGAAAGAAAATTTTACAATTTGCCAACCAAACTATATATTCATAAGAATTTAAGAAAAAATGAAGCAAAATATTTGTTTGACAAAAGTAGAAGTAGTTGAGGAACAAGAATGATGATAATGTTACATAGTTTCTATATGCAGTACATGCCTTTACGTGTTATAGTTCTATGAATATTAAAGCATGAAGTTGAATTGGGTGTGTGAGATTTTTCTTAAACTCTTGGAAGAACATGTTAATTATCTCACACGTGCTTTAATTATAAAGTTGCTTCTTCATTTGGCACTAAAGTAGAAGTTAAACAGAGTTTTTATAAAGTTTCTTGTAATCAAACCCAAACCATTTCGAAGCAGTGCCTTCAAGAAACTACTATTCCATATCATCATTAATTCATTCATCATCATTTTTAATATAACAAAAAAAATTGTTAATATAATAAAAAAGTGTTGATAAATTGATTAATTTAAGATTTATTTATAAAAAATTATTTTATTAATATAATAGACTTTCATCTAATTTATTTATTTATTTTTAGAATTTTTTATGAATATGTATAGACTTATTCTCTCATATTTTTGTAATTTTTTAATAATATTTTTTTCCATATGATGACAGATGGTCGTTGTTACGTGAGATGTCAACCTAACTGAAATGACAAGTTGCATAGTAATATCTTATATAATTTTTTTTTATAAATATATATATATATAACAAAAGAAAACACGAAAATAAGAGATAAGATGACGTGTGGCTAATAAATATTGGTAGAAAGTGATGCATGCCTTTCTTGTTCCTTTTTACTTTTTTTATGGGAAAAAGGTTAGTGTTCATACCTAACCCTAATTCAGTTTCAGTGGCAACTATTTATGCTTAACTTTTAAGTCATACCAAGTTTCGGAAAATTAGTGTTTGGTTTGGCTTAAAAGTTCCAAATTAAAGGGTTTTTTTTCTACTCACCTTTGCTTAGATATACAAACTAGGAGACAACCTTATTAAGAGGAAGAAGGGATGTTTTTTTAGAAAACACCTTTGTTTGGTAAGGAATCATGTATGTTTGTGGACAAAGATGAGTTGTTTCTGGAAAATATAGAATGGGACAACATTTCCCAATAAGGGATTATTACTGAAATTTTGCTATCGTAAATGATAAGAATTTGTTTCTGAAGGTTTTTTTGTGTTGAATAAAGGTAAAGTTCGTATGTTAAAAAAATGAGAAGCATGCATATACATAAAAGGTGAGTTGATGAGTGGTAAAAGGGTTTAAAACTGAATCAGGTTATTTAAAATATTGTCAAATTGATTAATAAAACTGAAAGTGGATCTAACCTAAAAAAAATATGAACATCTTTATCATGTGTGTTTTTTAGTTATGAAAATACTTATCTTTCCTTGCACTTTTATAAAATGTTATTAACGTGATATTTTAATTAGGATAGCATGACACTCCATATGTTTGGATTTTTTTTCCAACTATGTTAAAGTTTGGCTAATTAGCTGTAAGGTTGTGAGATTTTTGTAATTTAATAATTATTCTCTGTGATGATTAAATTGATCATCATTATAGTATAGTTATTATATTCTACAATGTGTCACCTTATTTATTAATGTCAAGTTATAAATATTTTAAGAAATCACATGAAAGTAAATTGAAAAATTAACAAATTGTCAAATTTTGTTAAACCATCATATTAAGAAATTGACTTTAGGTTTTAGGTGTAATTCAACCTTATAAAACTGAATCATAAGATGAGGTTTGCAGTCACTTATATATTATGAAATGTCTTTATCTCTAGTCATGTGGAATCTCCAACACACCCTTCTCATGACGAGGTTGTTAACTCGTGAATGAGACTGTATATTTATGGATGGTTCGATGATGAATCGGTAGTGAGTGATTTGATAAACCCAACAAACTCTTAATATGATAGACTCTAAATGACTTTGATATTATATTAAGAAGTGGAGTTTAAGTCTAACTCAACCTTATAAAACTGACTTTATAATGAGGTTTTGAAATGTACTTATATAGTTAATGTGAAAATATCTAACACACCTTCTCACACCGAAATTGTCAACTTGTGCGTAATACTATATATTTATGAGTGGTTCGATAATTGTCCGATAGTGGGTAACTCAATAAATCCAACAAACTCTTATTATAATAGATTCTAAATAGTTTTAATACCATAGTAAAAAGTAAACTTTAAGTCTAACTCTAATTTATAAAATTAGCTTATAAGATGAAATTTGCATCAAATTATATACTATGAAATGTCATTATTTCTAATCGACGTAAGATTTTCAACAAATGCTATGGACTACCTCAGCTAAAGTGTATATAGTTATATTTTAAGAAGAAAAATATCCGAAATATTAATAATATTATTGAAAATTTGTCTTCGAATAAACTAAAAAATAATAATTGAAATTCATATTTTTTTTTTCAAAATTCAAGTGATTAAAACACATATAAAAGCAATAATAGAAGTTATTAAATATATGATAAATTTCAAACGTTAGAATGTTAGAAATTTGCATGCATTGTTTATGAATCACTTCAGAATTATGTTATACCACTTGCTATAATATCCTTTCTTTCTGAGTTTATAACTTCAATCAAATTACCATGTTATGAGATTCCTCACCAACCAAAGACTTGCACAAAAAATAACTCCCCCCCTCTCAATTCTATTCACACAAACTCAGAAACACTAACAAAATAGAAAAAAAAATCATATCATTGTTAAAATAAAAAACTTAAGAGTGTCAATTATCTTTATCCTTTCAAAGTTATTGCTGTTAACTTAAAATGGGTTCAATTATTTTACATAGAAAAATGTTAAGTTTTTGGAGATAATTGATAATTTAAGAGTCACGAACCAATACCTAATTAACTTAAGGATTGAATCTACTACATAAACACAAAAACATAGTTTTTCCACCTCCCCTTTACTCTTCCATCATACACCAATTAAGACACAAAGTTTATGATCATGCTATCTGCCTAATCAAAGATAGTTTTTAAATAATTATATTTTAAATATTAATTATTCACATTTTGTTACTCATAAGATTCAAATTCAAACCTTAATATAAAGAAACTTAACCTAATTCCACTGAATCTAAACAAATGAATGATATCTATTCTTGGGGTTATCTATTAAAATGGAGAAAGAAATTAAAGTTGCATGGTGTAAGTTACAAGTGGTGTGAGTAAAAGACTAAGCAATGATGTAATTGAAAGATGTGAGACATACCAACATTAAGATTATTATTATAACCTAAAAAATAAAAAAAGTGTTCTATGGAGTGGACCCCACTATCACATGTTTCTCATCACAATTTCATTGGGCTCAGCACATTGGTTTGGCAAAATATTTTCAATTTTTTTATATCAAATTTTAGTTTAACAACAAAATAAGCTTACAAAATCTAATGACATCATGATGCAATTATTGAACTCTTTAAAAAAAAAAAAAATTTCCCTCTTTCAAAATCTAACTTTTTATTTACTATAAATTAAAAGATAACATTTTATGATAGGAAAATAAGCTATAAATTAAATTTTAAAAAAAATATATTACGTTGAATAAGAAATTATTACATGATTTTTTATTAAGAAAAAAAAGAAAGAAATACCTTTGTATAGATGATGTACGCGTTTTAACAATAAAAACACTTTTTCCTCGATATTCAGTGTAGAACTGGCAATGTATAAGAACCGTTGGATTAAAACTACTAAGAGAAACATGACCGTACAATTAGAGCCGTTGAGATTAATCATGTTGCAGCTCGCCAAATTTGAATGCTACCGCCGACAATTATTTTTAATACTAATTAAATTAACATCATATGCCACTCCAAATTAAAAAAATATTAAATTAAAATATTCTGAGACAAAATAAGATTACTTTAAGCTATATGAAAATTTTTAGTCAGAATAAAACGATTTTATACTTAAATAACATTAAAACTTAAAGAAAAAGTGTATACTACTTTTTTATCAAAAAAAAAGAAAGAAAAGAGTATTAAGACCGAAATTTTAGCTGGAAAAAACATTTCGTCAAGAAAAAAGATGTTTAAAAAACACGTGGGAAAAGCACCAACGATACGGTACCACGTGTCCAATATTCATAGAATTTGAGACCAAACTTGGTAGCTTTATCATCATCACCTCCCTTCATCATCTACCACAAATAAATATTGATTCTAACGCGCTCAAACTCTGTCAAAGGAACAAACCCAAATCAACAACCCAACTCTAATCGTCTTTTCCGATCTGATCCTTTCCCAGGTACCTTCTTTCACCCTCTGATCCTCTCTCTTAACCTATTTCTCAATCAAAGTTTCGATCTTTTAATTCTGGGTAAATCTCTTGAAAAGAAATCTCCCCACCCATTTCTTTGCGTCTTTTAGTTGAAAATCTTGAGAATTGGTTATGTTTTTCGCTTTGATTGTTTTCTGGCTCCTTGATCTATGCTGTTTGGTGAGGTTCAGACGATTTATTTGTTTTTTTTTTTTTTAGTTTTTATTAAAAATAGCAACATTTTCCCTTTGAGACTTATCGATATGGCTACATCCGTCACTTGTGTTGAGGGAGTGATGGTTAGGTACTGTGAAATTTTTAGCTTTCTTGATTTGGGAAAAGAGGGGTGGTGGATTTTTATTGGAGAGCAAAATTTTAGGAAGATGGGAACTATAGAAGAGGGAATAATTTTGATTGGTATTAGGTTTTGTTAATTTCTCTATTTCTGTTTTCTCTAATTTGTTTTTTAGGGATATATTAGCTTGTTATATATATTAATTTCTGATTCCCTTAATTCTTTTTCAAGAATAAGTGAAAATTTCTGATGTTGGAATTTTTATTTCTTCAATTTTCGGTACTTTTTACTTTGTCTTCCTTGCTAGCTATAAATTTTTTAGGATTCGTTTGTCAAACTTATCTCACACCTTGTTACAGCTCGAATTTAAAAGCAAAGTAAGTACATATAATAATGGCCTAATAAGGGGAAGGGAGGAAGCAGTGTTTGCAGTGGCTAATGGAGGGTAGTTGTTTGACATTAAGCATGCCAGTGTTATCATATAAAAATATTTGTATCTGCCCTCTTCCTTATCCTTTTTAATACCACTTTCGAATTAAATCATAGTACTCAGGCACAGAAATACTAAACTTATTGGATAAACAACACGTAGTGTACTGCGTCTTGTGTGGCTGATTAGTGACGACAGATGTTGACTTTCTTTTTTCATCGATGTTATATCTTACTACTTTCAATCTTTTTTGTTGCAGTAAAAGTTCTAAAAAATGAGTCGTGCACATGATATAAACCGATCATTCTTCCCTTTTGGGAATCCTTTTAGGATGAAATCACCTAGAGGCACTAAAATTACTTCACAGCTTTTGTTAGTATCACAAGCTTTTGAAGCAAGTTTGGAAGAGAGGCTGAAAAAGCTTATTCCCGAGAGCAAGGATGAGATTCTTAGCTTGTCTTGGATGACTTTTGCGATGCGGGCACTTTCTGAGAGTTATGATGACATTAAAACTCTCGTAACAGAGCTTGAGCTTCCTGTTAATGATTGGGATGAGAAATGGATAGATGTGTACTTTGACATTAGCGTGAAGTTGCTGGATATTTGCAATGTATTCAGCTCTGAATTATCACGAATGAGCCAGGGTCATCTTTTACTTCAGTGTGCGTTGCACAACTTAGGTTCCTCCTCTTCAGAGCAGTATGGTCGGGCATGTTCTTCACTTGATGGTTGGAAACAGCATATTGGTTCAGGAAACCCTAGGATTGAGAAATGTAGAAACATTTTGGATGGTCTTCTGGGGTCACTTGATCTTCCTAAGGTTAAAAAATCTGCAAAAGGGAAGGTTTTGATGCAAGCTATGTATGGAGTCAAGGTGCTGACAGTATTTGTTTGCAGTGTGTTTGCTGCAGTTTTTTCAGGCTCTACAAAGAATATGCTGGATTTGGACGTGGCCGACATATATTCTTGGGCCTCATCCTTTAAAAGTTTGCAAGATGTTGTAAATGAAGAAATCAGGGGTAGATTTTCAAGTGGAAGATTTACTGTAATGAATGAATTGGAATCTGTTGATTCCTCTGTAAAGGAATTATATCCTATTATCCAGGGTGTTGTAGATCCCGTCAAGATGGAATCACATACGAAGATTGTCGAGGAATTGGGCAAATCAACAGAGAAGCTTTCACAGGGACTAGATCTTCTTGCAAAGGAAGTCGATAGCTTTTTCCAAGTGGTCTTGGCTGGTCGTGATGCCTTGCTATCTAGTCTGAGGTCAGGTGCTACTGTCATTCACAGCAACATGGGGGTTAACAGAAATGCACAGATAGTCAGTTGAATTTGTTGCAACCTAGCTCCGGTACACACAGACGGATCTAGGTATTTGGTTTTCTTTTTTATGATTGATGATGCTCAATCATGTCTTGCATATTATATGGATGGTAGAATGATAAGTAGGTTATATGGCTGTATTATTGTTCTGAAATGTATATTCCTAGTGGCCTGTGTAATGTTACATAGTAAAATATATACAATGAAGTTACTTGTGCTCATAGAAGTTTGTAATTTGCAGCCCTGTGATTCTTTCTCTTCATTTCTTCATGAAATATCTTTTTCCATTATCTGAGTGAATTTAAAAAGAAGCTTAAATTTTATTTGGAGGGATGTGGAAGAGGAATGAAACCCTCAGTAGTATTGAATAGTGTAGTATAATGGTATATCTCTTTTACAAAGCTTATCTTAACAATTTTTATTGAATATCATATGATGATGCAGAAAATTGTTGAGTATTGCATGTTTATTTAGCATATTGCATTTTTTGATCATCTGATATTTTGAAACTCACAGATCAGTTGCAGTACCTTCATATCAAGGTGCGACATCTGATTCTGATCTCCTGACACCTTAACTCACAGAACTTGCTGCAATTGAGTGTCAGTTGGGCAATAATTTGCTGCCTTGCGTCACTTCTTGTTGAGGTCTGTGAAAATTGAGTTTTTTTTTGAGATCTGAAAACTGAAGTGAATTTTTGCTAGAGTATAACTCAATTTCTATGTCTCAACTCAGAGCTTTGCAAGCTGTGTTGAAGGGGATTGTAGACCAGGTTTTGGGTCGATAATATGTTTCATCTCCCTTGATAAGCCCCTCAGAAGGTGAGGTGGTAAAGAAATCAAAGGTGTGAAAACCACTTTACTCAATGAATATCATGCTCTAAGCTGATATGAGAGAGTTCTACTGGCTCTGTTGAAGAGTGCAGAGAGAGAGTTTTCTGAAGATGATCTATTGTGGATCGAAAATGGGGAGAACTGAGCTACTCAAGTTCTCCTAGCAGTCTCTCATTGTGAACGAGACACAAAAGCCAAGCCACGTGCATGCCATTGATATCCTCAACGTATTGGTTTTTTTTACACACTATATATACATTTACTTGTTCAACCCTCTTACAAAGCATCAACTCTTGCACTTCTTTCATTTTGTTACATCTGACAAAGATATGAACAAATTTCTTGGACGTCTTTATATTTCTACATAGGTAGAGAAAGAAAGAGTTAAATATTGTATTTCTTTTTCAAGACATTAAAATCTAATTCTAATGTGAGTAACTTATTATCCTTGCATCTTAAATTGAGTGATTTGCTATTGTAAAAGCTTGAGTAAAATTTTAAAGAATGATCATTTTGTAAAAGCTGGGAGAAGCTTCTAAATAATTATCATGTAGTTTGTTTGAATAAGTAAAGCAAAGAACACTAGTGTATTTAGCAAGGAATAAAATTGGAATAAAACTTTTGTTGAAAGTCCAAAACATTGAAAAAACACTAAAAAAACACTTTTATTAGTGGAACTTGACATATTTATTAAGAATTGGATCTAGACTCGAACTAATATAAATAAATAATCTTATATTTATCTTCTACCTTTCTCTATTTTAATCTTATTACTAGCATTAAATTGGTACCCTCTTAAATAAAAAAGAGAGTTTAATTTTAACTATTTACTAAAATTTTTGACCTAACAATAAATACTTAATTCAAAGTTTTTTAATCTTGAGTCTAGTTATACTTGTTATTGAAAAAAATTACCTATTTTGAGAAAAAAAAATTAAAATTTATTAAAATACAGTTTAACTCGCTTCTTATATTTTATCATGATTCTTTAAAACTAATTGTTGTTAATTTTTAGTTGGTTCAATTATTTAGAAAAACATTTTTAAATAATTATCGATCAAAGTCTAATTCACTCACATTCGTTAAAGAAAAATATAAGTATAAATTTTCTTGCTTTTAACTGTTCCTTCACACACAAAAATTAGCCATAAAAGATTAATTTTTATATCATGTGGTTAATAGATGATATTTTTCAGACAACTATATTATAACTATGAATTATCTATTAATTAATCGCTAGAAAGCAAATTTTAATGAGTGAAAATCTATTTATGATAAATGTATTAAGATATGTTTTTCAATCACCACTTTAATAATTTTGGATTTATTCAACTTACACAAATTATGTAAAACTTCTCCCTAAATTTTAATTTATAAGACTATTAATGGGTTATACTAAAATATAATTACTAACTTATAATGTTCACATTTCCTTACCCAAACAACCAAAATGTCTTGTTTAAGTGAAGGTGAAATAATTTGCTTAAATAAATTATATTCATTTAACTGAAAAAATCTTCACTTTAAACCAATTTTGTGTTTGTTATATAATAAAAAAAATTCAACCAAATTTTAACTATTATATTTTACACTTTTAACAAATATCTAAAATTACTCCATTTGTTAACGAAAATAAAAAAAAACATCTAAAATAAATTTTAAAAAAATATTAAAAGTCCAAAGTTTAGCATATAAGTTGAATAATCGTTTTTGAAATCAGGATGACTGGTTTTAGCACATCGGTTTGAACATATATATTTATTTTCGTATTGAATTTATTTTTTAAATAATGGAGTTAATGATGTGAGATGACATCATTATAGTCTTAAAGAAACGAAAACTTTGACTTAATCTCTAAATATAAAAAAATAAAATTAGTTTTTAAATATTATATCTTAATATAAAAGATTCAATTTATTATCAAATTCGTCATTAAAATTATAATTTAACAATAAAGTAATCTCACGGACAAAAAAGAAAATATGTACAACGTTTAATCACAAATTATAACACGATCATATTTATTAAATAATAATAAAAGAAATACTTTTATGTGGAAGCCACCAACAATTTGGTACCACGTGTTCAATATTCAAATAATATCATGCCAAACTCGGTAGCTTTATCATCACCTCCCTTTATAATCCACCACAATCTAATATTCATCCACACAGGCGCAGACCCTAACAAATGAACAAACCCTAATCGTATTTTCCGATCCGATCCTTTCCCAGGTGCCTTCTTTCACCCTCTGATCCTCTCTCTTAACTTATTTCTCAATCAAAGTTTCGATCTTTTAATTTTTCTGTGAATCTCTTGAAAAAGAATTCCCCACCCATTTTTTTTTGTCGTTTAGTTGAAAATCTGAGAATTGGTCAAGTTTTTCGCTTTGATTGGTTTTCTAGTTCGTCGATCTATGGTGTTTGGTGAGGTTCAGACGATTTATTTATTTGTTTTTTTTTTAATTTTACTTTTTATTGAAAATAACAAAAATTTCCCTGAGGTTTATTGGTATGGATATATGCCTCACGTATGTCGAGGGAATGATGGGTAGATATTGTGTGAAATTTTTAGCTTTCTTGATTTTGGAAAAGGGGGATGAGAATTTTTATTTGCGAGCAAAGCTTCTGGAAAATGGAAGTGTAGAAGATTTTATAATTTCAGATTTTGTTAATTTCTTTATTTGTTTTCTCTAATTTGCTTTTGTAAGGATATATTAATTTCGATTGTTAATTTCTGATTCCCTTATGAGTTTTTTTCAAGATGGTAGAAAAAGGAACCTAGGTGAAAATTTCTGAGCTAGGACTTTTTTGTTTGTTCAATTTTTCGATACTTTTTACTATGTCTGCCTTACTAGCAATAAATTATATCGGATCAGTTTCTCTTACACCTTGTTAGAGCTCGAATTTATAAGCAAAGTAAATACTTATCATAATAATGGCCTAAATAGAGGGGAAAGGGGAGGAAACAGTGTTTGCAGTGGCTTATGGAGGGTGGTTGTTTGACATTAAAATATTTGTATCTGCCCTCTTCCTTTCTCCTTTTTAATACCATTTTGGAATTAAAACATACTATTCAGGCACAGAAATACTTAACTTGTTGGATAAAGAATACGTAGTGTACTGCTTCTTGTGTGACAATTAGTGACGACAGATTTTTTACTTTCTTTTTTCATCAATGTGTTATCTTACTACTTCCAATTTTTTTGTTGCAGTAAAAGTTCTAAATGAGTCGTGCACAGGATGGAAACCGATCATTCTTCCCTTTTGGAAATCCTTTTAGGATGATATCCCCTAAAGGCCCTAAAATTACTTCACAGCTTTTGTCAGTATTACAAGCTTTCGAAGCAACTTTGGAAGAGAGACTGAAAAAGCTTATTCCTGAGAGCAAGGATGAGATCCTTAGTTTATCTTGGATGACTTTGGCGATGCAGGTACTTTGCGAGAGTCATAATGACATTAAAACCCTTATAACTGACCTTGAGATGCCTGTTAATGATTGGGATGAGAAATGGATAGATGTGTACTTTGACATTAGCATGAAGTTGCTGGATATGTGCAATGCATTCAGTTCTGAAATATCACGAATGAGTCAGGGTCATCTTTTACTCCAGTGTGCGTTGCACAATTTAGGTTCCTCCTCTTCAGAGCAGTATGATCGGGCATGTTCTTCACTTGATGGTTGGAAGCAGCATATTTGTTCGGAAAACGTTAGGATTGAGAAATGTGGAAGCATATTGGATGGTCTTCTGGCGTCACTTGATCTTCCAAAGGTTAAAAAGTTAGCCAAAGGGAAGGTTTTGGTGCAAGCTATGTATGGAGTCAAGGTTCTCACAGTATTTGTATGCAGTGTGTTCGCTGCATCTTTTTCACGGTCTACAAAGAATATGTTGGATTTGAACGTGGCTGATGTATATTCTTGGCCTCCAACCTTTAAAAGGTTGCAAAATCTTGTAAATGAGGAAATTAGAGTTAGATTTTCCTGTGGAAGATTTGCTGTATTGAATGAGTTGGAATCTGTTGATTCCTCTGTAAAGGAATTATATCCTATTATCCAGGGTGTTGTAGATCCCATTAAGATGGAATCGCTTCCGGGGATTGTTGGGGAATTAGGTAGATCAACGGCAAAGCTTTCACAGGGACTAGATCTCCTTACAAAGGAAGTTGATAGCTTTTTCCATGTGGTCTTGACTGGTCGTGATGCCTTGCTATCAAATCTGAGGTCGGGTGCTACTGTCATTCCAAGCAACATGGGGGGTAACAGAAATGCACAGATAGTCAATTGAGTGTGTTGCAACCTAACTCTGGTACATACCGATGTATCTAGGTTTTTGGTTCTGTTTTATGATTGATGGTGCTCAATCATATCTAGCTTATTGTATGGATGTTAGAATGATTAGTAGGTTATATGGCTGTGTTATTGTTCTGAAATATATATCTGTGATGTTCTGTGTAATGTTAAATAATAAAATATATATAAAGAAGTTACCTGTGCTCATTGAAGTTTGTAATTTGCTGCCCTTTAATTCTTTCTCTTCATTTGTTAATGAAATCTGTGTAATTTAGAAAGAAGCTTAAAGTGCGGTTGCTTTGTTTTTTTTTTGGAGTGGTATCTCGTGTTGACTGGGAAGAACTTTTGTGATGAAACTCGATGAAGTGATTGTATGAGAGCAATTTTCAGATTATTATTCTGTGATTGCATCATGAATATAATCTGTAGCATGGTAGTACACATTTAGAATGTTTAAATGTCAGAGGCAGATAAAGAACTGGGGATACAGACGAAGAACAGAAGAAGTCCCAGATTCAGTTATGAGCTTCGACTCTGTTTTTGAACTCGGGCGTACTAATTGGTGAGCTATTTCTACACTGTACATGCAACTTGCTATTTCTTAGATTGGTTTGTGCACTTTGTTTAGCTCCCTTCTCTTGGTCTCTCTACTTATTTATGTACACTTTCTTTTAAATTTCTTGTGGTTATTCAGGACTTAATTGTCAGTAATGAATAGTGTAGTATAATGGTATATCTCTCTTACAACACTTGTCTTAACAATTTTTATTGAATATCATGTGATGCAGCAAAATGTTGAGTATTGCATGATAAGTATATTGTATATTGTTATCATCTGATATTTTGAAACTCAGATCAGTTGCAATACCTTTATATCAAGTTGCCACATCTAATTCTGATCTCTTGTCACCTTAACTCACAGGACTTCTTGCAATTGTGTAAGTTGGGCAAAGAATTTGCTGCCCTGCTTTACTTGTTGAGATCTGTGAAAATTGAGTTCTTTCTGAGATCTGAAAACTGAAGTGAATATTTGCTTTATTACACACTCAATTTTTTTATCAACTATGAACTGAAGTTGGAGAGGTTATTGGAGACCAAGTTTTACTAGGTCGATGATACCGTTTCATCACCATCGATAAGCCCCTCAGAATGAGGTGGAAAAGAAATGAAAGATTTGAACCTCTTTAATAAATATCATGCTCTACGATGATACGGTAGACACTGTACATTTATTTGCAACAGCCTCTTATTTTTTGTTTTTTTTTTAATTTCTGATTGCAATTAAGTTAATTGAGTTAACTTTTTTGCTGGAGCATTCTAAGTTGGTACTTATGTTTAAAAAATGGAGTTATTTTTACAAGCAACTGTTGTTTAAGAATTAAAAAATTATTTGACTGAAGTCTATAATTATGTTGAATATAAGTTGATGTTAATGATGTGACTTAATAGATTACAAATCATATTTTCAATGTAAGAGGCAATCTAAGTGAATTACTTAAATGTAAGATCTTAAATGCCTTGTTCTTTTATTTACTCTCTGAATGGCTTTGCATGTTATTTAGTTCTTTAAAAGATAGTAAACTAAAGTCAAGACATAATGAAATAAGTAAAATCTAGAGTTACATGCATGATTATATATATAGAAAATCAAAAGAAGAGAAAAATGTAAAAAATCCTTTGACATAATTTAGTACTACTTATGTCGAATCCAAACAATTGACTTGATTTTCGAAAGACTCTGCATTTAATTTAGATTCAAATATTTACCCATGTCATATTATATTCGGTGTGGTATCTTCTCCACATAGTTAAATTCCAAACTCAATCATATGAACTTTTTCATATAAACTTTCTTTCATTCTTACTACTTGATAATCTTTATTTACATAATTTACATATCAATAAAGTCAAGAATTCTTAATTTAATGCACATCCTACTACCAATGATTTATAATTTATATCACATACACATAAACTTAGATTTTAAAATAATTTAAAAATGTTTAAAATATATTCAAACAAAAAAACAATGTGTTGAATATATGTATAATTAAAATTTATATATAATTAATTGAAACAATCAATAACTATTAAACAATCTTTTAAAATATTTTTTTTTAGCTTGAACAAATGTCTTGCATGAAAATTACTATGCTTGAACGAAAATTGTTTCGCAGGTTCACTTACAATACAATTTTTGTTTGAGTAAAAGTTGGGCTGACACTAAATTTAGTTGCAGTGATAGTTTTGCTTGAGTAAAAATTCATATGCAGAAAGATCTTATACCTCAATTTATTCATACAACCATACTTAACATTACAATCTAAACTAAAACATATTCAATCACTCATTCACAACAAAATCAACCTATACAATACCAAATATATGAAATTAACCATTTCAAATTTTTAATTTCAATTAAAATATCACTTTACACAAAATCAAACATCCTCGCAAGAAGATTTGACACTGGTAACTACGTTACCTTCACATCTAGATCTTTTAACCTAATATTGTAATGGAAATAATTACTTGAGTTTAAGCGGGTACTCACTAAGAATTTAAACTTCTACATGTTCCAAAAACAACTTAACCTGCACCATATAATCCTATAAAAAAATGTAACTATATCACTAGAACTTTAAGCTAATCGGAACTAATCATAAAGCTAGAAACCTTACATGCAACCTTAAAAATGAACTTACTCTGTTTAAGATTCTGATAAGACATATTTGTAGAAATCTCTACCAAGAGTCCAATGACGATAGAATTTTAAACAAAGACAAAGAAAGGAATAATTTTTTTTTTATAGAAATGATGATTCATGAATAACTAAATTTTTTATTTATATATATTTTTCACTTTAATAATAAAATATTCATGTTACATGACATAAATAAAAAAAAATCCAAGTTAACATCAAAGGTAATCATCCAAAAAAATGTCTCTATATTAATCAAATGGGTAACGTATTAACAAAAATTAAATTAAAAAAAATATGAAGAGAAAATATATAAATTTGAAAGCATGAAAATTTTTAAATTCTCACATTTGTAGATAGATTTTATAATTTTAAGTAATACAATTACTCTAATAAAATTTTAATTTTTTTCAAAATTTCTTATTCAAACAATATATGTTTCTATAAATATTTCAAATTATTTATAAAATTAAATTCCATTTTAAAATTTCACATCCAAATACATTATTTCAGAAATCAAGACGAATAGTTATTACTTTTAAAATAAGTAAGTTGTTGCGGTCTGATAATACAATATCTAAATTTTTTTTTTTTCATTTTTCTTCAATCAAATACTTTTTTTTTCTATTTCTCACTCATATTTATTTACTTTATTTTTTTCTTCACAATTTTATCAGTTTTATTTTTTTTTAGTTTTTCCCCTCTCTGTTAACAAGAATAAGAAGAAAGTGTAACAATTGATGAGGTGTTAAATTCAATATATGTTTACTCACGTGATTAATTCGTAATATTTTTCCAATTCAACTTAAGATTATGTATAAGATGTTTATTAAGTTGGATAATCAAATTAATTAATCTGATCCAATCAATGTAGGTTAGGTTAAATTTTTTTACGAGCACTACATTTATACTGATTTAATTTTTTACTAGTTGGGTTGAATAGAGTTATGTATTTTGAATATGATATACAAGGAAGCCTTCGGTGGAGCTTCTAAAAAATTTTTGTTGTGTATGTTATGCTCTTATTCCAGATGTAAAGAGAGAAGCTGCATCACAAGTCATAAATTGGTATTTTTTTGGAGTACTGTAATAACTCCAAAGGTTACAAGATATACAATCCTTTGACAGAGAAGATTCTTATTTGTAGAAACGTGAAGTTTGATGAGTTTTCTTGATGGAATTGGGAGAAATGCAAAGTAGAAACCTCAAGCAAAAAACAAATTGGAGCAGACAATCTCCAAGAACAATATTCAGAAATTAAAGAAGATTTAGATGATGATGATGATTATTTTTTTAGTTAGAGACACTAAAATTCTTGCTAAAATTTATGAAAGATGTAACATTGATGCACTAGAACCTAAAGAGTATGATTAAGCTACTGAAATAGATGGGTGGAGATATGCTATGCAGGAGGAGATGAATATGATTAAGAAAAATAGAACATGACAAATTGTAGATAAGTCAACTAATCAAAAGGTTATCGGTCTTAAAGTGGGTTTATCATTTTGATGTGAAATTAGCTTTTTTAAATGGTTTTCTTGAAGAAGACATCTATGTTGAACAACCTAAAGAATGTGTTGTTCCTCACAGTGAAAACAAAGTCTACAAACTTCAAAAAGCTCTTTGTGGATTGAAACAGGCTTCAAGGACATGGTATAATAGAATTGACAGTTATCTACTGTACAAGGGGTTTAAATGAAGTGAAAGTGAAACTACTTTGTATGTAAATAGGTAAAGCAATGAAGTTCAGTTCATTGTGTCCTTTTATATTGATGATTTGCTCGTCATTGGCAATAATTTATATTCCTTGAACAAATTTAAGAATCACATGGAAACTCAATTTGAAATGATTAATTATACTTTTTTGGAATAGAGATACACCAATGTGATGCAGGAATCTTTATTACATAAAGAAAATATTCTTTGGAAATATTGAAGAAGTTTCTCATGCAGAACTATAAACCAGTAAATTGGAAGTTTGTGGACTCTTATAGCCACTGGACCTAACATAATGTTTGCTGCAAGTTTTTGTCCAGATTTATGCATTGTCCTAGTCAAGCTCATTATCATGCAGCAAAATGATGATTGACATACATAAGAGGCACAATATGATAAAAGGTTTTCCAAGGATGAAAGTGGAGATCTTCAAGGATATGCAGTGAAGATAGTGACTCGACAGGAAGTTTGGATGATGTCAAAAGTTTTCTCTTGGAATTCAAAGAAACAAGATGTGGCAACTGTGCCACTCGTACTTGGCACCACCACTGCATGATATTTATAAGGAACCTCTTTGCATTAGGCCTTTCAGTTTTGATTTTGAGCAACCATTTTTCACTGAAGAGATACCAAGGAACTTATCTGGATAGAATCTGTGATATAATGATATTCAATCCCGATCTACCTATTTATTTAGATTTTGCATTATTATTATATGTGAACAGTGAAATACTTTTTGACTGGTTTACCACGGTACTGGGGGAGTTGTCAGTTCTGCACAGAAGTATTAACATTCTTGATATACTGAGATTTTGAGATTGTCTTTCATTTTATAATTATTTGGTATTCTTGGATAATTGTATCAATCAAACCGCTTGTTACTGTTTGAAAATGTTTTTTAGGATACTCATAGCAAGACTTTTGATCAATATTAACTCTGAAACTCATAGCAACATCGAGTCATCAAGTTCCACAAACAAGGAGAGAAGACAAGAAAACCCTTTCATTTCTCTATAATTTGAAACACCATTCATCTATTAACTTGAAAAATGCTTTTCTTGATATGTTAGAAAGACTATTCCTAAAACAAGAACTTATCTGCAACATATGTCATGCTGGTAGTACATTTCTTAAGCTCCAGCATGTCAATAGGCAGACTATCTGCTGGGAAATCACATGCTGTGATCTTCTCTGGCCCCTGATCAGGTAACAAACCACAAGGTGGAGGATTCACCCCACTTGTGACCCCTTCAATATCAGTGCAGGTCCAAGGCTGCTTCTTGGCCTTCACTGCCATCCTTAGAGTCACATTGGCAATGCAGATTCCTGTAAATGGGTCATTGGAGATTCCTTGAAACCTAGCAGCTATGGTCACATTATCAGCCACAACATCTCTATAGTTGATGTTTTTTATCTCAGGCAAGGCATTAGGGTCATAGTGGCTATCAGCATGTGAGTTATAGTCACCAGTCATCTTAAATGCCCATTTCATAGTATGCAAGGTCATTCTCTTCACATATATGTCCTTCACATACCCTCCTCTTCCTGCTGCTGTCTTGATTCTGACCCCTGATTCGGTTTGGATGGCTGTGATGTCCTCAGCTCTCACATCTTGGATACCACCTGACATCTCACTTCCCAAGGCAATGGTTGCACTGAATGGTGAAATGCATGTTAACCTTCTTATCACTAGGTGTTTGGTTGGCCACCCAAATTTTATTCCATACTCATCCCATCCACTCTTAACAGCCACACAGTCATCCCCAGAAACTATGTAGCAATCTTCAATTCTTACATTTGTGCAAGAATCTGATAAGAAAAATTAAAAGATAGAAAAGGAGTTTGAACAAACTGTTTTATAAATTCAAACCAAACTCTATTGTTCTTTCCTTCTATACACAGTTTATATTTGAAGAGTTTGAAGCTGATAATGAATGAACTACCAACCTGGGTTGATGCCATCAGTGTTTGGAGATGTGATAGGAGCAAAAATGGTGATGCCTTGCACAATAATGTTGCTGCATAGTATTAAAACTTGTCAGAACATTGGAAGTAAAAGATAGTTACAGAGTAACTGAACAGTAACTATACGAGTAATTATATAAATGTAAGAACACTTTTTTTTGCAAAACTTGAACAAAATAAAGTGGTATTACCTGCTATAAACTGGATGAACATTCCATGATGGGGAATTGAGGAGGGTTAGATTTGAGATTTGAATGTTGTCTGAGAACATCAATTCAATCAGGTACGGACGAGTGTACTTCAACTTTTTTCTGTGAAATTGCTGCCACCAAAACTCACCCTGACCATCTATTGTGCCATTTTCTCCTGTTAACAAAAAGGATCATGATTGATATAATTTATCTATAATAATAATAAGATAAAATACTAAAAATAGTCTATGTATTAATAATATGAATGATTTTACACCGATATCCATTTACAAATTAATATGCATAGTAAATTTATCGATTTTGTAATAATTACAGTAAAATCATACTTACCATGACTTCTGGTTAATTGACAGAATGGATTTTATATAGAAATTCAATTCTAATAATAATAGAAGAGTATAATCTATAGTTAATATTTAAGACTTTAATTTATATACTATAGGGATGTGTGTAAATATATGTACACAAACATCTAGAATTAAACAGGAATTCACTTTATGATCACTTAGTATTAATTTCTATACAGTTATAAATAAATACATACAACAAATTTTGGTGATTAGAACTTTTGGATACACAGAACTGGTTTTTTTGCCTCCTTACCTGTGACAATAACATCAGTAAGGTTTGTTCCAAATATGAGGCTTGCGAATCTTCCTGCTGCTGCGTCTCTTCCTCTGCCGTATGATGGGAGGGGTTCAAGCACAGGCCATTCAGTTATATCCTAAACCATTTTATTAGTTCAGTAAAAAAGAGTTAGCAGTAGCACACATGAATGTGCCAAAAGTGTGTCACACTTGCAACCTTTTTCCTAGGTAACACAAGACAAATGTGTAAGGCACTCTGAAAGTTTTTGTCTGAATGTAAGAACAGACCAAAAGTGTCAGGATAAAGTGATAAACTTTTGTGTATAGTTGAATTATTTTAAGACTAATGTTCTCATCTCATATGCTTGGTAGAAAGTGGGGAATCTTGTGACACATTCTTTGCGTTTCATTTATTGGACATCTTTCCTTATTTGTTACTCACGTGAACCCCTTATTCACCATTAAAAAATGATCAATGAGTTTATGATAATAATGACAAATAACAAGGTGGAAATATTGTATTATATGTCTATGTTTCAGCCATTTTCTAAAAAAAAGTTAGTAAAAATTGACTAAATGTCACGTCAAATTGAGTAAATTTGTGAATATGTGTTGTCTTTGATCATAGAATAATTCTTAATGCTTGAAGCCTAGTTTTTCTTTGATATTTATTGTTTTCTTCCGGTGAAAGCTCGAAATGTATTTCATTGCCTGTTTTGTTCTGTATCAGACTTGGAAAATGTTCTAGTGAGATACTGCCAAAAGGAAAGGTGCAAGAACAGTCAGATGAAGCCAACTGATTGGTACAGTAACACTCTTTTCTAAACCCAGAGTCAGTAGAAAAAGAATTAGGAAAAGGTTTTGGCTATTTCTACTTTCAAAGGCTTGTGAGCAATAATAAGGCTTTGAAATTTGAGAGCTGGAGAGTACTCATGTGAGTGATGAAAATTGTGAAAGACTATTTTAATGTTCATAGACAACAGATTCTCACAGATAAAAGTCTCTCATCTAACATGTGTGGTGAAAATTTGTAGGTAGTTGCAATTGAAGCACTAATGGAAATGATGGATTTTGAATAAACTTGAAAGTGCTTTCAGAAAGCACAAAATGAACACTCATTATGCCTTAAAACCTGATGTTTATTGTTAAATTGTCACCAAGAAGGAGTAGAAAATGGGATACCTGAGAAGCAAGGAGAACAGCATCTTTGTCCAGATAGAGGGTGAAGTGACTAGTGAGACTGAAGCTACCAGTGAGCCATTTTCCTGCAGGAACGTAGAGCTGAGAACCACCTTCAGAAGCATACTGACTCAGCTGACTTATTGCTGACTGAAATGCCTTTGTGTTGGATGTCTTTCCATCCCCAACACCACCAAAATCAGTCAATGAAGCACTATGAGCTCTGCAGTTGATAGCGTTGTACTCTAAAGAAGTTGTCACAACTTTGGCTTTTCTGCTCTCTACTCTCTCTGAATTCAGTAGTGTAACCAAAAGGAGAGCAAAAGCTGTTCCAATCACCTGCAAAAACCATACATCAATGAAAATGGCTTGTAAGAAAATGAAGCTGTAGGTGGCTTTATTATCTCTCTAAGAGGTTGGTTCTCTTGCAGAAGCAACAAGTATATGCACTAAAGTAGTGCATATATTAAGAACAGAATATGAGAATATTGGTTAAAGTAGATAGAGTAAGAAAGGAGGAAAAAGTGTCTTAAGTGTACCCTCATATGAGTTTTCCCCAACAGCTCCATTCTAACAAAAAGAACTTTGGAATTTGGTTTAGATATGTGTGGAGAGTGAACCTGTGACAAGTATTTATAGTGGAACTCAAGTTATGGCCACTAGGTTCATTGGTTCCTAAAAGATTAAAAACCATAAACTACTCAAATTTCTTTTGTTTTTATTTTGCAGCAAACATATCAGACCTGTTTGAGCTTAGATATTGCTATTTTTATAGGTAAAATTTAAATGATTAATTAATTATCTTTAGGAGCAATAACAAATCAAAGCAATGGTAATTAGTGCAAGTCTTGACCCTTATTTGCAATTTAGAATAGGAATTGTGTTTGACATCATGTGTTTCAAAAACAATTTGTTCTTTTCCTCATAAGGCTTTTCTTTAACAGAACTTGTGTTAAGAATATTCAAGCAGATGAAGTGATTTGATTTTTTTTAATAGATGAAGTGTTTTTGTTTTCATGAGTTTTCCTCAATTTAGTGGTTGAGAGAGTAATCTCGTTGATGATAATCTGAATTTCATATATAACATGAATCATATATGTACATACATTTCCCAGGAAATGAATTCGTTTTCATGTGTGAACAAATTTTCAATTGATCAAGCATTTGATAAGGAATGTTTTAGTTTCAACTATCTACTAGAATTTTATCAAAATTCTATTAATGAATTTTAAATTGACCACAGACTGTTTAATTCCTAGTATAGAATCTTCTGACAGCCTTAATGTCTAACACAGTCAACCCTTAATATATCAAAAGAAAAAGGAAAATGTGTACATATAGATTATTCTTCAAATGATGTAAATTAGTAACATGTATTAATTCAAGATAGCGTTCTAAATTAAATGTATTAAGTGATTTTAAATATGGTTGGATGAGTATATATATATATATATATATATATTTCAATTTTATAATTTGGCAAATAAAAAGAGTTCTTGGTATCACTATTCAAATATGTTTGGTAATTAAAGTTATGATCTAAACTAGAAAATATATTTTTATAATAATTTTTTCATTGAATATTATGAATAATTTTAAAAAAATTATTTTAAATTTTGTTATAACTAAATGGTTTAAATAAAAAACGAATTATTAAAAAATATATTTATTTGTAAGGTATTGGATAATGGAATGCATGCAAGCAAGTGGGCCATGTGGGCCCATAGGTTTCGCTTTATTGGAGATCTAACCTTTTCAAATTGGGTCTCGTGAGTGGGCCCCTTTCCCTTGCCGACCCACTTCACGGGTGGACTATTCCTGTCACGTGCTTCTCTCAATCTCAATCTTCTCAGCTTATAAATGACTCAATCATTACAGTGTTCATTTTGTAAAATGTTATATTTTTTTTATTTGTGTAAAAAATGAAAACGAAATAAGAAGAAGAAATTATATATAATGAATATTAAAATTAATTTCAGTTAAAAATGTAATATTTTAATTATTAAGTAATAATATGATAAGGGTGTAGTGTATATTAAATGTGGTGAAATTAGGGTTGCAGAGCATGTAATATAATATTACATGTGGTGAAACTTTTGTGTTCCACTGAGCGATAGATGACACGCGTCAGAATCACATCCACACATTCTTCGGTGGGTGTTTGTGGATGTGATTCAATCAATGAAAATGACACCTTTTTTTTCAGTTCAAAAACCATCACCAACAATTTATCTCTCATTTTTCATCTTTAATTTTTTTTTATTTAAAATTTTTATTTTTTATTTGATCTAAAATTATATTATATAAATTGATTTTTATCGTTATCAGAAATAAGTTCACCATCGCGTTAGATAAAGTTTTTTTAAAAACTTATAAAATAATTTAAATTTAATTAAATATTTTATTAGTATAAATTATCCATTCACTTTATTATAACTATTTCATAAAAAGTTCTACCTAAAATATTTTTTGTTATTTAAAAAAGAACACATGTCTCTAATTTGTTTTTATATTGAAACATCTATAAATATTTTATTTAATTTATTCATTTCTTGGCATAGTTGGGTAGTTTCATTAAACAACAATAAATTTTGGTGGCTAGTGGAACTATCCTAGTTTTCCATAATCCAAACACTACAACATGCTTAAGATTCTCTCACACACTTTAAATATTATATATACACAAAAAGTGAAAAGCTATACACTTTTTTTCTCCTAATACGTTTTCTTTCACCTAATCTAGAGTTGGATACTAATTTTTCACTCATACATAATAACAAAATAATTAATAAATACAGACTAAATTAAAGATTATTTTAAAAATTAAAAAAAAGTTTTTAAATTAATTTTTATTATTATTAAATAATTTTTAAATTAATATTTAGTTAATTACTAAAAATTTAACTACCAATTATGTATATTTTAATTTCATACTTAATTACTTACGAGTTTAATTAATGTTAATATTTAAATAAATTGAAATACCACACTTCTACAATAATTTAAATATATAATTTGTTGTTTAAATAGATGAAGTTGATTTGAGTAAAAATATTTGTATATTTCTAAAGGTACCAAACACAATGATAGAGACTGTTTTGATTTGTCATTTCAAAGATGTGCTTGTGACTTATTGTTTTACACATAAAAAACCTTGATTGTGAGTTATAAAGAATGATATATGTACCGGTATGGCCGAGAGGCCGAGACCTGAGAAGACTTGGCCGAGAGGCCGAGACCTTAGAAGACTTGGCCGAGGGGCCGAGACAACCGAGACCACTAGAACATGGCCGATGGCCGACCCATGCCATGATGATTTGGCCGATGGCCGACCCCCATTACAGTTAACGCTCAAACCAAGATCAGTGAAGTTAATCTATCATTAAGAATTAGGTAATGCAAACCTAAGAGGTGTTCACCTCGATAAATGGGCCCAACAAGGTAGGCCCACTAGAATAATATAAATAGTACGCATCCCAAGGAGTAAGGTATGTCATTTATCACTCTGAGAGCTGACTACCCGATTTACTGACTTGAGCGTCGGAGTGCCTTCGCAGGTACCCCCACCATCCGGTGTTCAGCCGAGGCCGAGGGCCGAAGGAGAAGCAGGAGGACGAAGAGAACCTCAGTTCACTACCCAGGAAACAATATATATGACTATGAATTTAAAATCAAAGTTAGAAAATACCACCAAACCGACCAACCCAATAATTAAGAGTTGCATTGTTTTAATTTTTAATTATTTGATAAAAATATATTCCTAACTCTATACACTAATTAGATCATTTCATTATATTTATATAATACTTTTAAGGCTTCATATTAACCATGGACTATATATAGCTTTATTTTGATTTTTTAGAACAGAATTTTATTTTGCATATATTTGCATCCTATAGGAAATTAATTTATAAAAATATATTTTAATGTTTTTTTTTCTGTAAACGTATAAATGAGTTTGTGCCCGAAAAAGATAAAAAACCAGAATTATTTTGCCCCAAGTTTTGTCCAAATAAGTCGAAATTACTGTTGGTCCGTGATCGTGAATTGAGTGGTTCCTATTATTTTAACTTATTAAATAAATAAAATTATGGTAAATTCTAACAAAACACAGTCATATTTTCCTGTACATAATTAATAATGCTACAGATTATCTCAACAAAATAATAAATAATTGTATATAAATAGATTCAATTTCAAAGGCATCCCAAGGTATTTGAAGGTTTCATCACCTTGCAATTAAGAATAACCGCAAAGCGACAAATTGTATAATGATCAATCCCTATCCCACTAATACTGTTTTTAAAGAAACTCACCTTGAAGCAGATCAAAACATCTTAAAATAGCCTTTATATTAAACACACTTTTGATATCCGCTTTGTAAACAAACAAAGTACTCATCCACATTCTGAAGCATATTAATCTTAAACTTCTTAGCCCCAACCTCCAAACTCTCCACCATATTTTTCTTAACTGCAATCCTTACCACTCTTGCAAGGCCTTCAGCCGTAATAAGGAACAAAAGCAGAGCAAGAGGATCTCGTTGTCTCAATCCCTTTAAAGGAATTTGGGTTGTTGTTCACAAGTACAGACACCAGAGTAGACTCCAAACATGATTTAATCCATACAATCCATTGTTCAAAAAATTCTAATCTACCAAACATATAATAGATGAACTCTCACCTCATAGAATCGTACGCCTTCACATAATCCACCTTGAAGAACACACAACTTTTCCACTTCCTTTTTGCCTCCTCTAATGCCTTGTCGGCCACAAGAACTCTATCCAAGATTCCCCTTCCCTCAAGAAACTCAGATTGCCTTGGATCAATGACTTTGCTAATCACCTTTTTAAGCCTTAAAGACAACATCTTCGAAATGATTTTATACAAACACCCGGCTAAAGAAATAGGCCTGAAATCACCAAGTTGTTGTGCATTCTCAGACTTAAGGGACCAAACACACAAACGAGGCATTCGTACCCCTGGGCCATTTATCAGAAATTACGAAATCATTCACAACCAAAAGAATATCGTCCTTTAAAAAATCCCAACAGAACTTAATGAACCCGAAATTAAAACCATCTGACCCAGATGGCAAACTTGATTTCCTCTTCAGAAAAAGTATTAATCAACATTTCGTTGTCAACATCATAAATATAATTAAAGGATACATTATTCAACTTGACTTGAGACCCATCACATCCTTCAAATCTAGCCTTAAAGAACTCTCTTACCTTCTTTTTAACCAACTCCTTATCTTCGCACCAACAACCATTAATAAACAACCCATTAAGCTCGTTCCTCATCCTCCTCCATTTAACGACCGAGTGAAAGAACTTTGAATTAAGATCATCGTCTTTCAACCACTTAATACGGGTTTTTTTTTATGAATAACAACTTCTTGCTTGAAGATTTTTTTTGTTTTATTCTGCCAACAATGACCTCCTCTCCGCTCTACCCTCCTCATCTAAGCCACCGACATCGTCACACTCATCCAACTCCTGAATTCTCTTTTGTAGTACCTCCCCTACCTGGTTGACATTGTCAAAGACTTCTCTATTCCAAATTTTTAAATCTGATTTTAACTTTTTCAATTTTTCTTTTGAAAACAAACATCTCTTATCAATGTACCTCATAACTAAGCCAATGACTACGAACAAAATCTATGAATCTGCCATCCTTTTGTCAACCATCCAAACTACGGAAAGGTTTTGGACCCCAATCCGAACATGAATCTTTTAACACCAAAACACAGTGAACGAATACAATTCTACTATAAATAAATTGTCTACTGTTTGACCATACTTCCAACCATTCCTTAGAAACCATAGCTCTATCAATTCTACTTATAATAGTCCTATTTGATTTATACCAAGTAAATTTCTTACCAACTATTGGGATATCCAACAAATCAACTTTTTCAATAAAATTATTAAATCTGAGATTTTTTCTACTATAATCAGAGCCAGATGTCTTTCTCTCCTCCTTCCTTTTGATAGAATTGAAGTTCCCTACAATGCACGACACCCAATTTAAAAGCCTCATCCTAAAAACACTAATCTCATCCCACATCAATTTCTTTTCCCTCATAGACCCAAAACAGTAATTAAAATTCTCATATTTCTTGAGGTATTTCATAATTCTATACTTTTAAATAATCCTATTACTCTTATAGAAATTTTAAAATTTCAATTTCTTTCAAAAATTTCTTATCCAATAACATATTTTGCTATAAAAACATTTCAAATTATCTATAAAATAAATTATTATCTTAAAATTTTATATCAAAACACATTATTAAAGACATGAATAGTTATTAATTTTAAAAATCATAAGTTGTTTTTGAGCTCTGATAATAGAATATCTAAAATAAATTAAATCATTTTTCTTAAATCAAATACTCATTTTTTTTTCTATTTCTCTCTCATATTTATTTACTTTATCATTTTCTTCACAATTTTATCAGTTTTGTTTATTTTTAGTTTTCCCCCTATCTATTAACAAGAATAAGAAAGAGTAATAATTCATGAGGTGTCAAATTCAAAACATATGTTTATTCACATGATTAATTTGTAATATTTTTCCAATTCAACTTAAGATTATGTCTCAGATCTTTATTAAGTTGGATAATCAAATTAATTAATCTGATCCAATCAAAATAGGATAGGTTTAATTTTTTTTACGATTAAGTGAAATTCACTACATATATATAACTTGATTACATTCATTATGTACATACAAACTTCTATTCTAACTTCATTGTTGTAGCATATATTATAATTACAAGGTTTTAATTTTAATTAAGAACTGTCAAATGATCTATTTAATAAAATAATAAATATGGTAATGATACAAATTTTTAAATATAACATTACAATAACATCATGAAATAGAAACCAATTTTAGAAAAATAATAATAATTAGTTGCTATAGTGACTAAATTAGATATCATTTTAAGAACTAAATAAATTTTTAGTTTCTAAATTAGTTTCTATTATTATTAAATGGTTTCTAAATTGGTATCTAATTAGCAACCAAGGTTTTTGCTACCAAATTTAGAATCTAAATAATTGGTAGTTAAAACTTTGATTGTTAATTGGATAACAATTTAGAAACTATTTAATAATAATAAAAATTAATTTAGAAATTAATTTTTTTTAGTTTTTAAAATAGTCTTTAATTTAATTAATATTGCAACTTATTATTATTTTGATATCTAAATGGTTTTGATAAGAAAATATTGAATATTGTATAGCCATATTTATTCCCAGCATGGGTGTACAGGGAATCTACACTACTTTATGGTGCCTTGAGACTAAAAGGATGGTTATATATGTATATTAATTAAATTTGATATATAGTCTTATTTACTTAATTATTTCAAAATGAAATTTAAAAAATAATTGTTTAAAGTATCTCCATGAGGATTTGAAGGGTTAGAAGTATATGCATTAATTCATTGTAAACTAATGATAATTAAAAAGAAGTTTTAATTACACTTGTACTTTGTACATGAAATACATGAAAGAAACAGTTTAATTTACTATAGCATAATACAATTATACCTACATTGGAGAAAGCAAGATTAAATTTGCTCGCTCTTGGCTATGAGCTCTAAGATTGCCATTGCTTTCCTCTGTGCTCTATTTGTTCCACTTTGTTTGATTTCCATTAAATGTTCATACACTCCAAACTGAAGTGCTGCCAATGTAAATGATGAGTTATTTGAGCACAACTCAAGAAGAACTGAAGCTGCACATTCCTTGTTCTTGGGAGTCCCTTCTCGCATGAACTCAACAAGGGTTTCAATGAAAGTAAGTTGTCCAATCTCATGTCTTCCTTCTGAATTTGTTACAAGGAGTAAGAGAATGGAGAGAGCTTCATCAATCATGCCTAAGTTTACGTTCTTCAGCAATTGAAGCAAGGGTGTCACAATGCCAGCCCTAATGGCTCTACCTTTGTTTGCATGGTTCAGAGATAAGTTAAAAAGAGCTGTGATAGCATCTTTCTTCCCTCTAACTGTTCCATTCTTCAACAAATTCACCAAAGGGGCCATCCCATTTGATTGACCAACAATCTCTTTAATCTCATCAAGCATTGACAAGCTAAACAAAGTTGCTGCTGAGTTTTCCTTCGCCACACAACTACCATTATCCAAAACTTCTATGATAGCTGGAATGGCACCTTCTTTCGATATAAGTCTCTTGTTACCCTCATCAATTGATAAGTTCAAAAGTGCTGTCACAGCATGCTCTTGTATTTTTGAATCTGGATACGACAGTAGTTGCACCAGTGGTGGTATTCCTCCACGTTCAGCAACCAAAACCCTGTTCTCAGCATTTTCCTTTGACAGCATGCGTATCTTCTCCACTGCTTTTCTCTGCTCTTCTAAATGAATGGACCCTAAGCTCTCCACCAAAGCTGGAATTTCCTCTTTGCTGTCCACGGAACTACTTTCTTGAGCTGAATCGTACTTTTTAGGAAGCTTGAACTTGTTGTTCACACACCATTCTTCAATCAAGCTTCTCAATGCGCAGTTTGGTGCCAATGACATGTGCTCCAAAGGTTGCCTAGTCTTTGGGCATGTGTTGTGGTTCGTTCGGAACCACTTATCTATGCTTTCCCTTTCATATGTCTTTGTAATCACAAGAATTTTTGTCTCTCAGTGTCATGCAGATTTAAACTTTTTAGAAAAATCATAAACATTAAAGAAATAAAAAAATAAAAAAATTGAGTTTTGGTAAATACTTAATGAAAAGTTTATGAGATCAACATCTTTTTCATTTTTCTAACATAGTTTTAAAAGAAGTGTGATTACCTGTCCACTTGCTATGATAACAGGATCTGTCATGATTTCTAGAGTTATTGGGCAGAGAAACTCGTGAGGGATGACCAAAGAGGTGCACCTCTCTAGCATCTTTGGTGCGACAGGATCATCAAGGACACTGGTTTCTTCCATGCCTGCAATGCGTTTGAATTTGTTAAGAAGTGCAATTATTCGCTTAGTACTCTCAATCTGTTGCCCTTTTCTTTCTTCTGCAAGGTTCCTAATGGCCATTGTTTCTGTGTTAAGATCCTCAACACTATGAAGCTCCAACTTTTTTGCCAGCCTCTCGATTATAGCACTGTCAGAATTTCTATCATCCTCCTCAGAGAACACTACCATCATATCCATTGCAAGTTCTATGTCCTGTGTATCAGTTCTTCTCCTGGCTCGCCTGAGTTGCACGTGCATTAGGTCAAGCTGAAGCACAAAGTATAAGAATATTGCCTCAACATGTATGATTTTACGAATGCCACAAGAATTCATAATCACCATTACCAACAAGGGAATTTCTTTCCAAAATTTCAAACTTGAAACCAAATTCGACAAAAAATGAAGGCTATGATTATATTAAAGATGAAACTCACATTTTCATATAAACATTCACAAACTCTCAAAACCATTCTTCCAAAAAATGAAGAAACGCGAAGATATGAGAAACGAAAAGGACCTACCTGCTCTTTGACTTCATCCGAGATGCCTAATTCATCACAAGGCACGCCATCAAACGCTTGGCTTAATTTTTCGTACACTTTCTGAAACGTGACCATTATCCCCTCGGTCTCCAGAGACTGAACCAAAAATAAATAACAAAAAGCAAAACACCACATTCAATAAATGTTCTACATTACAGTTTTACATCTTCAACACCCAACAACCCATTTTGCCTTGCAAAATAATGCATGGACAAACATTCACGAATTAACTTTTTCCCAAAAGTCAAACAATAAATCTTACATCACACATTGTTCAATAACTTGACATTGCATCGACATTAGTTTCATTTCAAGCAAGGTTTTCAATATTCCAATTGCAGTTTTGTGAAATCCTTGTTATTGTGGAAACTAAAGACAAATTCTTTTATATTGTCTCGGTTGTAGTTACATCAAGATTTTATAGCAGCAACAAAAATCTTGATGTTACAGCTGAAATAGCTGTCATAAAACCTTATTTCATGTCGAATAATAACCCTTTGGGATCAAAAAGCGAAACCACACCATAACATTTGAAAACTAAACATCTCTCTCAAGAGTGTTTGTGTTATGATATTGGACAAATATGGAAAGAACCAACTACTTTTTGTTCAAACGGAAGAAACTAGTTTCCCCATAACAAATGAAGGTTAAAATTATAGGTGGAAAAGGGATTAATTAATTACGAGGTGAATCTTGCTTCCTTGGCTGCACAATTGCAACAAATCCTTGGCGAACAAAAGCGCGTCCTTGAATTTAACTAACCAAGCGACGCCGATCTTAGGAAAGGGTTGTGGGAGGTCGCGAAGCTCTTCCAAGATCGGCAACATGAGCTTGAAACGGCGCACGAGGTTGTGGCACTCCCGCCGTTGCGTCCTCCGGTAGTCCCCGAACTGAACCACCGATTCGATGACTCGCTGCACCTCCGCCACCGGGTCATACTCCTCCTCTGACCGAGTCGACTCGTTCGACTCATTTCCCAACTCTCTCTCTCTCTCCATCGCCATCTTCTCCTTCCTCTCTCTCTCTCTCTCTGCCTCGCCTATGCTACGCCATGCACACACGTCGCTACGTAATAGCCAGGTTTTTACCGAAACAAGAAAAGTGAATTAAGAAAAGAAAAACATGTTAATGTTTTTTTGTGTAACTGATTCTGTTTATGGTTGGTTTGGTTGATCCATATGATTGTTTGTTCCATTCCGACATTCTCCTGTTTTTCGCGCTTGCTCGTATATTTCGGGATTCATCTCTCACGTTAGGAAAATATTATAAAAAATATATATATTTTTTCAACATTTTCATTTCTATTCTTTCGTATAGAAAGTCAGAGACATGGCCTTGTTGAGGAGGGGTTTCTTTCACACAATTCAACGTTACTGCTCATTCATCTGTTCAAAATTTATTTTAATTTTTTTTGTAAGAGAAATATAAATTAATTTAAATAATTTAATTAACACTCAATTATTATTATTTTATAAATTTTATCATTTAAGTTGTTTTATATTTTATTGTCACACCTATATTTTAATCATAGGGGTTTTTACCTATATGTTATCGGTGTATTGAATGAACAAAAGAGAGGATCAAAACGATGTTGTTTTGCAAAATTTGAAAACAGAACAATGTTATTATTTTATAAACTTTCCTGTTGCGTCAATATTTCGTTAAAAATTTAACATATCAATCAAATGTAATAATATGTGTGAAAAATGATAAGTTTGATGGTAAAATGTACTACAAGAACTTGAGTGATTAAATTGATAATAGTGATAAAATGTGTAATCAAGGTTTTAAATTAATTAATATAAATTTTAAAAGTCATTAATTACAAGAAAAAATAGGATTTATCAAAATTGAAGGGTATTATATATATATATGATAAAAATGACTCAGTCCATCTTATTTATCACATTCATTCCCGCGAATATGTATTCACATTTTATTATCTTAAACTTTATTATTTTTATAAGTAATTAATTAAAAAAAATAATATATAATTTTATAATAATAATAATAATAATAATAGTATTAACAAATTATGTGACCATTACTTTTAAAAGATAAGTTATTTAATTATTTTAAAATAAAGAAAAGTTACTCTATTTATTTTATTAAATAAATAAAATAATATATATTTTTTAAAGGTAAATCATTATATATATAGCTCTTATTTTTAAAAGGAAAAAAATGTTTAGTTATTTTAAAATAAACAGAAATTACTCAACTATTTATATAAAAAAAATAAATTATATTTTACTTTTGAAAAGAAAAAAAATATTACGATTATTATAATTAATGAAATAAAAATATATTATTAAATTGTAAATAGATGTTCATTAAATATAATTATAAAAAATTGATAATTATTTAAATTTTTAAAAATCATTCAAAAGATAAAATTATAAGAAGTTATATATAAAAAAAGTGTTATAGATTTATGTTAATCAATCTATAAAGAAGCTAACTTCGGTTAGTCTACTAACCAAAAACAAAACAGGTTTAAAAAACGAAAGGCAATTGCTTCCGCAACATCTAACTCCACCCGATTCTAGCAGAAAAGACGAAATTATCCTAAAAAAAATTTCAAAATATGTGTTCTGGATAATTTTTTTCAAAACAAAATTTTGTATTATGGATTTTTTTATTCGGAATGGATTTTTCATTTTTTTTCCAGATTTTCATATCCGAAACACAATAATTTTTTATTCGGATTTTTTTTTCGGAATGTATTATTTTTTAATTCAGAATTTTTTTGTCCAAAATAGAATTTTAAGTTTTTGTTTTCGGATTTTTATTTCTGAAATTCAATAATCACTTCCGAATTTATTTTTCCAGAATATATTATTTTCAATTCCAGATTTTTATTTCCAGAATTAAGGGCATTTTGGGAAATTTAAAAGATATGTTGGGTGCAGGTTAAAAATGATTGGGTGTAGGAAGCATTTGCCAAAACGAAAACGGGTCGAAAAATTGAGTCCAATCCATCGGCCCGTAAAAAATAAGAAAAAAAATATTATTAAATAGACATTTAGTAAATAAAATTTAAAATGAAAAAATAGTTTAATTTAATTTTCATCAGAAAATGTATTTATATTTCTTAAAAATTTTAAAACCTAAAATATTACACAGCTGGATTAATAAAACTAAAATCCCTCACTCTATCCCACCTATTAGATAATAGGTTGTGGAATCAAGTTTTCTTTAAATTTATACAGAGAGGGAAGATGAAGTTATTAGAAGAATAAAATTGCTCATTTTTTTTATTATTTTCATTTAATTTAGCAGTTAAAGATGAACTATCGTTAAAAGAGTTAAAATGAATAAAGTAAAATAATTTTTTTAAAAAATAATACGGTGTATTCTAATATTTATCGTTTCAATAGTTTGTTTCATAGTTAAGGTTTTTGAAACTGGTTTTAGCATATTTAAATTTGGTTGACTTTGTTGTCAAACCAAATTGGTTATTTCGATAAAACAATGACGGTTTTTTTAATTGTCTTAACAAAAGTATGTTAAGTTAGTTAAATTGTTTTAAATGATTTGAAACTGATTTGACTTTTATAATAAATGTTTTCAATTGCTTATTGGAGTATATATGTTCTGTTTTACACTCCTAACATTAATTTTACAAGATCAATTTGTGAAATCAAGTTTTTTCCAATATTGCTTAAAACTTTGGATATTTCTCTAAGAGTGAAGTAGGACTTGCCGTGTACTTTGATTTGATTTGTACCAGGTGTGATCAATCCTATTTCTTTCTTCATTTGTAATTCTGTAAGTACTGGTGTTCACAGAGTCAAAGGGTCTTCTGTGGTGTGATTGTGGTGTGCCAAAGGAAGTGTGTGTTCTTGAGGGGATCAAAATCACTTCTTTGGTGGTTGTGTGTTTGTAATATGGTTTTTGATTATTTAGTGGATACCCAGAGGTTTTTGGGAATTGGATATCACTCTTGGTGTAAGAGTGAACTAGTAGAAAACTGTTTGTATGATTCTTTCTCTCCCTTAACTCTTTTATAACTACTTTTAGTTGTTTTCGTATTCTGCGCATAAAAACAACCGGTTGAATCGCATAAACAACCAGTTGAATTTCTGGAATTCAACTAAAACTGTTTTATAACTTGTGTTCTTTCATTCCTTTGACTGTGATTCTTCTTTGACTTTCTTCATATCTTCAAACTTTATGAAAAATGTTTAAAAATAATTCACCCCCTCTTGTTTAAGGCCTTCAATTCTAACAATCTTTGCACATTAGTGAAGGAAATAGTTAGAACTAAATTTGGTAAAGAGATATTTTTAACTAGTTAAAATGGTACTTTAAATATGTTAAAGGGTTATTGGTTGAAGCTCTTTTGAATTTCATTAGGTATTTTAATAAGTTGAATTGTGGAGTTAATATGTTAAAATTACGTATAATATGGTCTAGTTTTGGCAAAGTGTTTTCAATGATGTTAACTAATTTCCTAACAAGTTGAACTCACTTATTTACTTATAAGACTTTATCCGTTAATATATGATTCAATCTACGTATTATATGGTCTAGTTTTGGCAAAGTGTTTTCAATGATGTTAACTAATTTCCTAACCGGTTGAACTCACTTATTTACTTATAAGACTTTATCCGTTAATATATGATTCAATCTACGTATTTTATTTCACTAATGAGTGAATTCACATTACTAGAAAATCAAAATTAAAGTTAACTTTATAAACAAAACAAAAAATGAGTCACTATATTGACTAAATTAGATACTATTTCAGATATTAAAAAATTATTGGTATCATCAGCTACCAGTTTCTAAATTGGTATATAATTAGCTACCAGTTGGTAGCTAAAACCTTGGTAGCTAATTAGATATCAATTTATAAATTATTTAGTAGAAACTAGTAGTTAATCAGATACCAATTTAGAAACTGGTAATTAATTAGATACCAATTTAGAAACTGGTAATTAATTAGATACCATTTTAGAATCTGGTAGCTAATGATACCAATAATTTGTTTAGTTTATAAAATATTATCTAATTTAGTTAATATAGTGACTGATTATTTTTTGTCTTTAAAACAAGTAATATTTTTTATGTATTTTTTTATTTACAAGAAGATTGCAAGTGTTTATACTAGATAGGATGTTCAGGGTGAGTTATGTAATAGAGTTTTACATAGTTATTGTGAACCTGTCCTTTTAGGGTGCAAGAAACTGATTCTTGATATCTTGTAATACACTACAAGAAAATTAAATTATTAGATAGAAATTAATTTTAGAGAGAAAAATAATTAGTTGTTAAATTGACTAAATTATATAATATTTTAGAGATTAAAAATATATAGTTATCTAAATTAGTTTTTATTATTGATAAATAGTTTCTAAATTGATATCTAATTAACTACCAACTTTGGAATCTAAATAATTGGTAGTTAAAGTTATATCAATTTAGAAATTATTTATCAATAATATAAATTGTACCGATATGGCCTACCGACATGATGACGTGGCTCGATCTTCCTGACCTAGCTAATTGAGACACACACTGACGTGGCTCGGTCTTCCTGACCGAGACACCACACATATAACCATTAACGCTCAAACTAAGGTCAGTGAAGCTAAACTACCATTAAGAAATAGGTAATGCAACCCTAAGTATGATCCATTCCACTAATCAGACTCAATGAGGTAAGCCCATTAAAATAATATAAATAGCACACATTCCAAGGAACAAGGTACGTCATTTATTATTGCGCACCTACCTGAGTGCCGATCACCCACTTTACTGACTTGAGCGTCGAAGTGTCTTCTGCAAGTACCTCTCCCATTTGGCATTCACCCGAGACTGAGAGTTGAAGGAGAAGCACGAAGGCGAGAAGGATCCCAACAAAGTCCTAGCAACCTGCCCAACCAAAGGAGGAAGACGAAGACTTCAATAGTTCTCTAGGTCTCATCTTCCTATCATGAACATAAATTAATTTAGATATCAATAATTTTTTTAATCTCTAAAATCGTATCTTATTTATTTAATATAACAATTAATTATTATTTTTTTCTATAAAATTAATTTCTATCTAATGATTTTCTAGTAGTAATATGGATTTATTGTGAGTCTAGTACAACTAGACTAAGCTATTATGTAGCTATTGAGAAAGAGTCAAAACACTATATAAATTTCAGTATTTTTTTTTTATCTTTTAGTTATTGCTTTAAATTGCTATTTGTAAGAATATCAATCAAGGTTATTAATTAATTTTTCAGTTACAAACCACTAAAATTTAAGGCTAATCACTTTCAGTAATTAATTAATTAATGCTTTTTACAGTATTAATGAGAAAGTTAAACAATTTATTATTTTTTTTAAAAACTGTTTGAGTATTATATAATTAATTATTCTAATTATATTAGTTACTTTGTATTAGTTTAAATTAATTTCAAACATGTTACTTATTTATTAGTATTAATAACTGTGTTAATTATTATTTTTTTAAATGTAATAAACCCTAAGATAATCCATGAACTGAATTGTCATATTCTATAGATGATAGATTAACCCAAATCATTAAAATAAAGACATAATTTGCACGCAGTTTTTAGTTTCTCGTTTGTTTGTTTTGTTTTCCACTGAAAATGAATTTACCTCAATAATTAGTATTATAAACTTGTTTATTAAAATATCAATGTAAATTATCAAGACAAATCCTCAACTAAAGTAAGAAAAATGTTGAACATCCTTTGTTAACAGTTGATCGAAGGATTCTAGAGAAAACTTTATATCGCATTTTAAAATAACCTATGATAAATCCACAGTATAATTTTTATATTTGAAAATATTTTTTTACTTTAAGTTTAATTACAACTTTTACTTTAATATAAGGGATCCTGGAATGGAATGAAAATAAAAATATTAATAGATATTTTTTAAAATATAATTAAATATGCATTACAAGAAATTAATGAAATAGAAATCAATTTTAGAAACCAAAATTATTTAGTTGTTATAATAACTAAATTATAGACCATTTTAGATACTAACAAATTTTTGGTTTCTAAATTAGTTTTTGTTAAATAGTTTCTAAATTGGTATCTAATTATCTACTAAAGTTTTAACTACTAATTATTTGGATTATAAATTTGGTAGAAAAATCTTGTTATTACCAATTTTTAACAATAATAAAAATTAATTTTTTTTAGCTTTTAAAATAATCTTTAATTTAGTCACTATATCAAATAATTAGTTTTAGTTTTTAAAATTGATTTTTATTTCGTGATGTGATGGTTTTTGTTTTAAAATTATATGAGTAGTGTTTGTCCAGAAATTGAAAATTTCAAATAGTGAATTTTATTTGAATTTTAGAGATAAAATATAATGAATTATGAATTCTGTTACTAGATATAAAATATTTTATTTTCAAAATTTTAACCAACTTCAACTGTTATGAGAATCATAACGACTAAAAAGGGACAATTAAAGCTTAAACATTTACTAAGAATTGATGAGATTTGTATGAACTCCCCAGGAATTATGCATTGAGTCTAAAACAAATAGGGGCCCAGAAGAGGTTCCTTTTGTTGTGTTCTGTCAACTCTCGTTTTTCACTCTTTCTGCCGCTACTTATCTGTGCCCTTCTTCTTCTTTCCACATTTTGTTTAAGCAAAATCCTTGAAACCATTGATTCATCTCCACCATGAAAAGCAACCTCAAGGATCAAGAACACTACTTTCACTCTTCATGGACCATAGCAAAACTGGTGAGCTTCTTCTTCCTCTTGGTTTCCATCTCCTACCTCTGCTACTCCCTTGGATTCATCACTCATTCATACGATTGTTCTCTAAAAAAGCCTTACCCTCTTACCACCACCACACACCTTTCCATCGCCACCACTCCTCCCCCACCTCCACACACCCCAAAAGCCTTTGAGAAAACCAACATATCCCACATAGTGTTTGGCATAGGAGCCTCGTCCAGGCTATGGAAGCAGAGAAAAGAGTACATCAAGCTATGGTGGAGGCCAAACGAAACAAGGGGCAATGTGTGGCTAGACCAAGAAGTGGAAAGTGAACCTGGGGATGAGACCCTCTTACCAACATTGAGAATATCGAGCGATGTCTCGAAGCTGAAGGTGAAGAATCCACGTGAGGAGTTGGGGGTTCGTATATCTCGAATTGTGTCGGAGACAGTGAGGCTTGGGATGGAGAATGTGAGGTGGTTTGTGATGGGGGATGATGACACTTTCTTCGTGACTGAGAATTTGGTGAAGGTGTTGCAGAAGTATGATGAGAAGCAATTCTATTACATAGGGGCGAATTCGGAGAGCCACTTGCAGAATATTCACTTTTCCTATAACATGGCTTATGGGGGTGGAGGGTTTGCCATAAGTTACCCTTTGGCAGTGGCATTGGAGAAAATGCAGGACAATTGCCTTCTGAGGTACCCTGCATTGTTCGGCTCAGATGACAGGATCCAGGCTTGTATGGCAGAGCTTGGTGTCCCTCTCACCAAGGAAATTGGCTTTCACCAGGTTTCTACTCCCTCAAATATTCTTCTCACTCACTGCTTCTGTTGTCTTCTTCACAAGTTCTTCAGTTTATCTTAGAAAATTGTTCAGTCCAAATCATGCATTGTGTAGCTATAAAACAAAACCTGCATTTAGTGTTACTGTTTTAGCATTAATTAAGTAGGTCTTTTGCTGCTTGAATTTTGGTTTTGAGTTCCCAAACATATGGTTGATTCATATATGCTTCATTATCATCATTAGTTTAATGGACAATATCGTGCCTGGAGTTATAATTCAATGATATGAGTTAATAATAATAATAATAATAATAATAATATTTTTCTAGGGTGCTATAATGCCATAAAACAGAAAAAAACAATATTTGTAGGTGGCACACACTAAGTACAATATTTTGGGTTTCATATTTGAGGCAAATTTTGATTGTTATTTAAGAAGATGCCTGGGAAAGAGTGGAGTTACCGAATTCCTCGAGTTTGTCTATGAAACAAAAGCGAAATGAGAGAGTGATTGTGATGTTCCAGGATTCGAAAAAGCAATTATGAAAAGTTGTTGCTTCCTCCACCTTTTCTTTTCTCATTTATTTTTCTTGTAGTATTTATTCAACACGAGCTTTTAAGAACATCCAATGCATGCGTTGCCTCCACGTGTGATGCACGTGGCTAATTTATTACTCTTCCTCTGCAGAGGTGTCCTAACATAACTCATGCAACCACATTGTTTTTTATGAGTGCCACGTAATCACACAACACAAAACCTAATTCATCGTGCATTCAGTTTTTTACAACTGTGCTTCTTTTAATGGTGTTTTCAGTTTGATGTATACGGCAACGTGTTTGGGCTCTTAGCAGCACATCCCATCACACCTTTAGTTTCCATGCACCACTTGGACGTCATTGAGCCCATATTCCCAAACGCCAGCCGTTTGGAGGCCCTGCAGAGGCTTATTGGGCCCATGAGACTGGACTCTTATGGGCTCATGCAGCAGTCCATATGCTACGACAGAAGCCGGTATTGGACTGTATCCGTTTCGTGGGGCTATGCGGTTCAAATAGTCCGGGGCATTGTCTTGGCCCGGGACATGGAGATGCCGGCGAGAACCTTTCTGAATTGGATCCGGCGGGCGGATTATACTGGATTTCCGTTCAACACGCGGCCTTTCAGCCGGAATGCTTGCCTGAAACCTTTTGTTTTCTACTTGGATAATGTGATCTATGATGGGGTTGCTGATGAGACTGTCAGTGACTATGTTCGGGTCCAGCCCAACCCGGGTTGCAGGTGGAAAATGCCGGATCCCACCCAAATCTCAATCATAAGGGTTCATAAGAAACTTGATTCGCATTTCTGGGACAAGGTAGGTTCTTTCTTTTCTCAAGGCCCAGTTTTTGGCCCATATTCATTACTATTTTAAGGCAATTGCTTCCTGCACCACATGACTGCACCCAATTACAGGGAAAAAGACAAAGATACCCTTAAAAAAATGGGTTACGTATAAAATTACATTCTGGACCCCTTTTCCGGAACACAATAATCTCTTTCAGATAAATTTTTCCAGAATGTATGATTTTTAATTCTGGATTTTTTTTTATCCGAAATAGGATTTTGATTTTTTGTTTCCATATTTTTATATCTGAAACACAATAATCTCTTCCGGATTTACTTTTCTGGAATGCATTATTTTCAATTCCAGATTTTCATTTCTGGAATAAAGGATATTTTTGGAATTTTGAAATTGTGTTGGGTGCAGGTTCAAAAGTGTTGGGTGCAGGAAGCAATTGCCCTATTTCAATTGGGTAATATGTGGGAAAGAAAAATCATAGGGATACTACCTCTAATAGACTTTAATCCATAAATGAGTGTGTTAGAGATTTAGATAAAAAAAAAATGAGTGTTAAAGATTTTGTTACCACTCCATAATGAATTAGAGTCCCATTTAGGAAACTTAGAATACTGGGGACAGAATTTATGGAAGTGGAGTCCTTGGAGTTAGATCACATTTCAAATAATATTTAAAGTTAGATTTATTGAGATAAAATGAGTCATCTTGATTAATAGAATGTGTGAATTTGATATATTTGTCTTTATTGTATTAGTTTCACTTGATATTAATGAGTGGAACTGAAAAATTGCTTACTTAAAAGGGTTTTGGTTTGTGTTATTGTTTGAGCAGTCTCCAAGGAGAAATTGTTGCAGGTTTAGACCAACAGAGGAGGAAGGAACTATGGTGATTGAGGTGGGAGAATGTAGAAAAGATGAATTTGCTAATTAATAATTAAGAGACATGAGGATTCACCTCATAATATTCTTAATCATGTTCTTTATTTTTCTTTTTTCTTAGCTGTGGTTTTCAAATGATTTTAAGAACTTCGTAGTGGAAAGTGTAGAGTGTGCCGAAGAGTAGCATTGCAAATGTAAATTAATTGGTGTTTGTTTGGTGGGGTTCTTATGATGATGTAAAATTATTATAACTTACATTAGATTTTTAAGATGTGGTGAAAGAATACTCATGCCAATCAGTTTCTCTGTTACATGTATTTTCTTCTGCATAATTTTGTTTGTAGTTTCCGACACAAGCAAATTATATGAAAAAAAGTGTATGTAACTTTTATACTGGAAAAATATCAGTATGTGGATTATGATTAATAGAACAAAATGGAAAGGTCCATTAGCTTATAAATGATTAAAATTTATTTTTTAATGTCAACCTTTTTATTTTTATTTATATGTTAGAAAGTGATGTAAATTAATTTTATAATGTGATTCATATGAAATAGATTTTGGACTTTAAATTTGAATATGATTTAATAAAATTAAAGGTTCATTGGTTAATGTAAGAAGTTATATATATATATATATATATATATATATATATATATATATGAGATAACTGAAAAAAAATTCTAATTTGATGGAGATTGGAAAAGAATAGAAACAGATTTTGTCTCTGCAAATGAGGTTGTTTTATTGGTTAACTATCAAGAAAGAGTGCGATTGAGAAAAGGAATTAAAGAAACGGCTCACATAGAGACTCTGATTGATCAAGGTAAATGTCTATCTCTATTATAATAAATGTATGGAATGTGAGAATAATAATTTGTAAGATCCTTATGATGATGTGCATTATTGTTTATTATTGTACGATTTGATTTTACATGTGCTATCAGAGCATGGATGCTCAAATTTATGATTCCCATGAATGATGTTTTTTCCAATTTTATGAACCCTAATTTTAAAAAGTTAGGCATAAGCCCTTTAAAAAGTTAGGCATACAAAATGAATCTTGTTACCTGTTACATGCTACCTTTTACCTTCTACCTTCTACTTGTTACCTATTACCTGCTACCTGCTACCCACTACCCACTACCCGCTAGATTAGTCGTACAAATTAAACTTGTTACCTATTATCTGTTACTTGTTACCTATTATCTGTTATGTTACATGTTACCTATTACCTGTTACTCGTTACTTGTTACCTAGTCCATGTTACCTGTTCCTGCTACCTACTACCCCTAACTTGTTACTTGCTACCTTTTATCTTCTACCTTTTACATGTTACATGCTTCCTCCTACCTGTTAAATGTTACCTGCTACCTCCTATCTGTTAGGTTAGTCTTTCTGAAACAAGTTAAATAAATATACTCAAATGCGTATCTATTAGGATCTGCATTATTTTCACTTATTTTTTGTGACATGTTAAGCCTCCCTGGGTAGAACAAGTGGCTCCAAAATTTACTTAATTGTTTGTTGTTTTCTGAATTGTGATGGTACTAACTGAAATTACATACAACAAAGAACTTTTTTTTTTATATCATCGTGGATAAAAGTAAATTAGGAAGTGATTGATCTCCTAAACAGAACTTATATCAGTAATTGATTTTGTCAAAATAATCTTAGAAGCTCTTTCTTATAATGAGATGTCATGCTCGTGTATCTTTATATTGGTTTAGGAGATACTCTTTTCTAAATATCAAATTTTTTTATACTTTTCATGGATATCACCCTAAACAGGTTATAAGCATGCTTTTGTTAACACATTTGGTTAGCTTTCTTACTAATTTAGCTTAAATACCAATGTCATATAATTTATAATACTCTTGTTTAATACATTAAATGGCTAAAGGCATCTTTGTGCCAATTTCAATCATAACTAATTCGTTCACAAAATAAAAAAGTATAATTTTAAACAAGAAAAACTAGACATTCTAGAATGTATAAATTCTTTCATATAATACTAAGTTAAAATTCTATTTACCTGTAACCTGTAACCTGTAACCTGTTACCTGTTACCTGTTACCTGTTACCTGTTACCTGTTACCTGTTACCTGTTACCTGTTACCTGTTACCTGTTACCTGTTACCTGTTACCTGTTACCTGTTACCTGTTACCTGTTACCTGTTACCTGTTACCTGTTACCTGTTACCTGTTACCTGTTACCTGTTACCTGTTACCTGTTACCTGTTACCTGTTACCTGTTACCTGTTACCTGTTACCTGTTACCTGTTACCTGTTACCTGTTACCTGTTACCTGTTACCTGTTACCTGTTACCTGTTACCTGTTACCTGTTACCTGTTACCTGTTACCTGTTACCTGTTACCTGTTACCTGTTACCTGTTACCTGTTACCTGTTACCTGTTACCTGTTACCTGTTACCTGTTACCTGTTACCTGTTACCTGTTACCTGTTACCTGTTACCTGTTACCTGTTACCTGTTACCTGTTACCTGTTACCTGTTACCTGTTACCTGTTACCTGTTACCTGTTACCTGTTACCTGTTACCTGTTACCTGTTACCTGTTACCTGTTACCTGTTACCTGTTACCTGTTACCTGTTACCTGTTACCTGTTACCTGTTACCTGTTACCTGTTACCTGTTACCTGTTACCTGTTACCTGTTACCTGTTACCTGTTACCTGTTACCTGTTACCTGTTACCTGTTACCTGTTACCTGTTACCTGTTACCTGTTACCTGTTACCTGTTACCTGTTACCTGTTACCTGTTACCTCTGTTACCTGTTACCTCTGTTACCTCTGTTACCTGTTACCTCTGTTACCTGTTATACTTGTTTCCTGCTACCTGTTACTTGTTTCCTGCTATCTTCTCTTTGTTATTTGGTACTTGCTACTTGTACCTGTTACCTGTTACCTGTTACCTGTTACCTGTTACCTGTTACCTGTTACCTGTTACTTGTTACCTGTTACCTGTTACCTGTTACCTGTTACCTGTTACCTGTTACCTGTTACCTGTTACCTGTTACCTGTTACCTGTTACCTGTTACCTGTTACCTGTTACCTGTTACCTGTTACCTGTTACCTGTTACCTGTTACCTGTTACCTGTTACCTGTTACCTGTTACCTGTTACCTGTTACCTGTTACCTGTTACCTGTTACCTGTTACCTGTTACCTGTTACCTGTTACCTGTTACCTGTTACCTGTTACCTGTTACCTGTTACCTGTTACCTGTTACCTGTTACCTGTTACCTGTTACCTGTTACCTGTTACCTGTTACCTGTTACCTGTTACCTGTTACCTGTTACCTGTTACCTGTTACCTGTTACCTGTTACCTGTTACCTGTTACCTGTTACCTGTTACCTGTTACCTGTTACCTGTTACCTGTTACCTGTTACCTGTTACCTGTTACCTGTTACCTGTTACCTGTTACCTGTTACCTGTTACCTGTTACCTGTTACCTGTTACCTGTTACCTGTTACCTGTTACCTGTTACCTGTTACCTGTTACCTGTTACCTGTTACCTGTTACCTGTTACCTGTTACCTGTTACCTGTTACCTGTTACCTGTTACCTGTTACCTGTTACCTGTTACCTGTTACCTGTTACCTGTTACCTGTTACCTGTTACCTGTTACCTGTTACCTGTTACCTGTTACCTGTTACCTGTTACCTGTTACCTGTTACCTGTTACCTGTTACCTGTTACCTGTTACCTATTATCTGTTACCTATTACCTATTACCTATTATCTGTTACCTATTACCTCTGTTACCTGTTATACTTGTTTCCTGTTATACTTGTTTCCTGCTACCTGTTACTTGTTTCCTGCTATCTTCTCTTTGTTATTTGGTACTTGCTACTTGTACCTGTTACTCGCTACCTATTACCCCTTACTTGTTACATGTTACATGTTACCTGTTACCTGTTACCTGTTACCTGTTACCTGTTACCTGTTACCTGTTACCTGTTACCTGTTACCTGTTACCTGTTACCTGTTACCTGTTACCTGTTACCTGTTACCTGTTACCTGTTACCTGTTACCTGTTACCTGTTACCTGTTACCTGTTACCTGTTACCTGTTACCTGTTACCTGTTACCTGTTACCTGTTACCTGTTACCTGTTACCTGTTACCTGTTACCTGTTACCTGTTACCTGTTACCTGTTACCTGTTACCTGTTACCTGTTACCTGTTACCTGTTACCTGTTACCTGTTACCTGTTACCTGTTACCTGTTACCTGTTACCTGTTACCTGTTACCTGTTACCTGTTACCTGTTACCTGTTACCTGTTACCTGTTACCTGTTACCTGTTACCTGTTACCTGTTACCTGTTACCTGTTACCTGTTACCTGTTACCTGTTACCTGTTACCTGTTACCTGTTACCTGTTACCTGTTACCTGTTACCTGTTACCTGTTACCTGTTACCTGTTTCCTGCTATCTTCTCTTTGTTATTTGGTACTTGCTACTTGTACCTGTTACCCGTTACCTGTTACCTGTTACATGTTACCTGTTACCTGCTACTTGTACCTGTTACCCGCTACCTATTAACCCTTACTTGTTACTTGCTACCTTTTACCTTATAGGTGTGCTTTTGTTAACACATTTGGTTAGCTTTCTTACTAATTTAGCTTAAATAGAAATGTCAAATAATTTATAATACCCTTGTTTAATACATTAAAGGGCTAAAGGCATCTTTGTGGCAGTTTCAAACCTATTTGTTATTTGTTACTTGTGACCTATTACATGTTACCTATAACATGTAACATGTTACCTATACAATGTAACATGTTAACTATAACATGTAACATGTTACCTGTTACCTGTTACCTGTTACCCGTTACCCGTTACCCGTTACCCGTTACCCGTTACCCGTTACCCGTTACCCGTTACCCGTTACCCGTTACCCGTTACCCGTTACCCGTTACCCGTTACCCGTTACCCGTTACCCGTTACCCGTTACCCGTTACCTGTTACATGTTACCTGTTACCTGTTTCCAGCTATCTTCTCTTTATTATTTGGTACTTGCTACTTGTACCTATTACCCGCTACCTATTACCCCTTACTGTTGAAGATGGTTGCTGCCCCTTCAAGATTGTGTTTGATGAAGACTTGTATGTAGTGTTTGATGAAGACTTTTATGTCCTTTCCATGTATTTGTGCTTTGCTTTAAGTATGTCTTAGTTTGTGCTTAGAGGTTGTCTAAGAGTAGCTTTTTGCTGAGTAACTCACCTCATAACCACTGGCCATGTGTTAAGAACAAGCATAAGTTTTCTAAAACTGTTTTGCACATGTTTTACACAAAAAACACGTTTTACTGCATAAAAATAAATCTGTTCTTTTCTAAATAAACAGATTCATTTTCTTCACTGATGCCTTGGCTAAAGTCTTGTAAAAATTGGATTTTGTGCATCAGGTATTTTGACTAAGTCTTCTTCTTTTCAAAACGACTGAGTTTCAAATAGTTAAACCTTCTCTGTTTTCGTTTTGAAAAATAAATCTGTTCATCTGTAAATGAATAGATTCTTTTTCTCTCTGGTGCCATGACAAGCTTAAACGTTTTCAGTTTTATCTCTGCACCAGAATGGTTGACTAAGTCTCCTCACTTAACAGATTCTCTAACTGCTTTTTGAAAATAAATCTGTTCATTTTATTTTCAATCTGTTCATTTTATAACAGCTTTAACTGTTTTTCAAAAATCTGTTATATGCTGGCTTTCTATAAAATGCAAGCTTGTTTTCTGAGTTAAAAAAACGATTCAAACAGTTTATACATTTGCAAAAAACAAGTTTTGACAGCAGAGAGTTAAGTGTTTTCAAGGATTAGCATTTGTTCTTCAAAGATTTCGAAAATCACAAAGTGCTTGTTCTTGGTTTGGTTCCAAAAGCTTGGTGTGAGGTGCAGCTACTGTTCTAGCAATCTTGCCTACTGGTTTAAGGCTGATCTTTGCTACCTCAATCAGGTGTAGTCGTTTCACTTCTTATTACTTGTAAAAGTTTGGTTGAATCCTCTTCTTGATAGGTGTTCTTGGAGAGTGGATGTGTGTGTGAGTGCTGAAATAGGTTTTTTCAGCAAGAGTACCTAAGTTCTTGTAGGTTTCAAGAACAGTGGGAAGTGTACTTGATTGTACTGTGTTTTAGTGATTTCCACCTGTTGTTGGTGAAGACTGGATGTAGCTCAGGTTGAGTGAACCAGTATAATTGCTTGTGTTCATTCTCTCTCTCTCTCTGCAATTTCGTTTCTGCATAATTGATAAAACAGCAAAGAAATAAATCTGTTCAATTGAAAATAAATCTGTTCTTTCTGGGCACTGTGCATACTGTTCTTGATTTCTGAAAAAGCTGTTGTAATCTGATAAGAACATACATAATCTGCTAAAACCATTGGAACAGATTGACTGTGATAAGCTGATCAAGAAACTGTCAATATCATTAATTGAACCTTAAACAAATTGCTAAAAGTTGAAGCTTGCTGTTCTGTGATTAAGTGTTCTTAATTTCTGGAAAACTGCTTAATATCAAGAAGGACATTCATAGTCTGTTAAAGTCCACTGGAACAGCTTGTGTGCAAAGGTAACTCAATTAATTAGCATGCTATAATCACTTGCTTGAAATTGAAGCTTACAGTTTTGTGTTTCACTGTTTTTCAAATCTGATATTTGTGTGTGTGCTGCTGAAAATTTTCACTGCATGATCTTGTGATTAATCTTGCTGAATTAAAAGCTTTTCAAACAAAAAACAGTGCTGAAATAAATCTGTTCATTTTTACATAAATCGATTTATTTTCTGTAAAACTGGGTTAAACACTGTTTTTGCGAAGAAGTTTTAAAAGGTCAATTCACCCCCCCTCTTGAACTTTGGCACTATTAAACCCAACACTTACTTGTTACTTGCTACCTTTTACCTTATAGGTGTGCTTTTGTTAACACATTTGGTTAGCTTTCTTACTAATTTAGCTTAAATACAAATGTCAAATAATTTATAATACCCTTGTTTAATACATTAAAGGGCTAAAGGCATCTTTGTGGCAGTTTCAAACCTATTTGTTATTTGTTACTTGTGACCTATTACATGTTACCTATAACATGTAACATGTTACCTATACAATGTAACATGTTAACTATAACATGTAACATGTTACCTGTTAACATGTAACATGTAACATGTAACATGTAACATGTTACCTGTTACCTGTTACCTGTTACCTATTACCTGTTACCTGTTACATGTTACCTGTTACATGTTACCTGTTACATGTTACCTGTTACGTGTTACATGTTACGTGTTACATGTTGCATGTTACATGTTACATGTTACATGTTACCTGTTACCTGTTACCTGTTACCTGTTACCTGTTACCTGTTACCTGTTACTTGTTACTTGTTTCCTGCTTTCTTCTCTTTGTTATTTGGTACTTGCTACTTGTACCTGTTACCCGCTACCTATTACCCCTTACTTGTTACTTGCTACCTTTTACCTTATAGGTGTGCTTTTGTTAACACATTTGGTTAGCGTTATTACTAATTTAGCTTAAATACAAATGTCAAATAATTTATAATACCCTTGTTTAATACATTAAAGGGCTGAAGGCATCTTTGTGGCAGTTTTAAACCTATTTGTTATTTGTTACTTGTGACCTATTACTTGTTACCTATAACATGTAACATGTTACTTGTGACCTATTACATGTTACCTATAACATGTAACATGTTACCTATAACATGTAACATGTTACCTATAACATGTAACATGTTACCTATAACATGTAACATGTTACCTGTTACCTGTTACCTGTTACCTGTTACCTGTTACCTGTTACCTGTTACCTGTTACCTGTTACTTGTTTCCTGCTATCTGCTCTTTGTTATTTGGTACTTGCTACTTGTACCTGTTACCCGCTACCTATTACCCCTTACTTGTTACTTGCTACCTTTTACCTTATAGGTGTGCTTTTGTTAACACATTTGGTTAGCTTTCTTACTAATTTAGCTTAAATACAAATGTCAAATAATTTATAATACCCTTGTTTAATACATTAAAGGGCTAAAGGCATCTTTGTGGCAGTTTTAAACCTATTTGTTATTTGTTACTTGTGACCTATTACATGTTACCTATAACATGTAACATGTTACCTATAACATGTAACATGTTACCTATAACATGTAACAACCTATAACATGTAACATGTAACATGTTACCTGTTACATGTTACCGGTTACTGGTTACCAGTTACCTGTTACCTGTTACCTCTAATCTATTACCTATTACCTGTTACCATCTACCTGTTACCTACTTGTTACCAGTTACCTGTTACCTACTTGTTACCATCTACCTGCTACATGCTACATGCTACATGTTTTGTGCTACCGCCTACTTGTTAACTACTACATGTTACATGCTACCGTCTACCTACTACTTGCTACCTACTAGGTAAGTCTTTCAAAAGTAAATTAAATAAATATACTTAAATACATATCTATCATGATCTGCATTATTTTCACTTATTTTTGGTGGCATGTTGAGCCTCTCTTGGTAAAACAAGTGGGTCCAAAATTTACTTTATTGTTTGTTGTTATCTAAATTGTGAATGGTTCTAACTGAAATTGCATTCTACAAAGAACTGTGTGTTTTTTTATATCATCATGGAGAAAAGTAAATTAGGAAGTAAATTATTCTACAGAAGTTATATCAGTAATTGTTGTTGTCAAAATAATCTTTGAAGATCTCTGTTATAAAGAGATGTCATGCTCTTGTATTATACTTTTCATGGATATTACCCTAAACATGTTATAGGCTTGCTTTTCTTAACACAATTTGTTAGATTTCTTACTAATTCAACTTAAACACAAATGTCATATAATACTCTCTTTTTTTTTACATTAAAGGGCTAAAGGCATCTTTGTGACAGTTTCAATCTTTAGTTGTGTGTTTGCTTCAAAACAACTTTTCACCCGTGAGAATCATAACTAATTCATTCACGGAATAAAAAGTATAATTTTAAACCAAAACATTTAGACATTATGGAATGTATAAATTTTTTCGTTTATTACTAAGTTAAAATTCTATTTACTTGAAACTTGTAACCTGAAATCACAACTCATCCCAACACAATATGAGACTGTAACTACCACAAATATACCTTTAGGCCTTTAAAAGGTTAGGGATACAAAATTAAACTTGTTACTGGTTACCAGTTACGTGTTACCTGTTACCTCTAACCTGTTACCTATTACCTATTACCTGATACCTGATACCTGATACCTGATACCTGATACCTGATACCTGATACCTGATACCTGATACCTGATACCTGATACCTGATACATGTTACATGTTACATGTTACATGTTACCTGGTACTTGCTACCTTCTTCCTGCTACCTGTTACCTGCTACCTTCTTCCTGTTACCTGCTACTTGCTACTATTACTATTCACAGGCAAAGATGTGAAAGTATATCCCTAATTTGAATATATGGTTTTGTGGAAAAAAGAATAAGAGGATATAAATGTGAATAGTAAATCTCTTCTCCCCTTAAAATAAAGAGAACCAAAGGTAAAACCAATTCAACATTTAGTAATTTTCAAATTTGTCCTTATGTTAGTTTTTCACTTTTTATGCATTTTTTATTAATAAAAAGTAGTCTTCATTACAAAAATTAATTATTAAATAAATTTAACTAACACAAATATTTTAATAAAATAAAATATAATAATTAATAACAAAATAAAATTTTAATACAAAAATATATAGTTATTTATAATAAACAAATTATGTAATAATAATAATTATTATAAATATAATAATATTATTTACATTTAATGCAAGCAAATTTTCTAATTAGATTTTTAAAATTTATGAATATTTAAATTATTTATTTCTATATAACAATTTACAATTTTTACATACATTTAAAATTTTACATGTAAATTATTTTTCATCAAGTAACTAATATTTTTTTTAAAAATTAATTATTCAACTATATCAGATTATATTACTAATAATTTTAATTCATTCAAATTTAGACAAAATAACCTAATATTTCATTATTCTATCTTTTGAAAACAAAAGTAAGTTTGTAATCTTACATTTTACACCTTTAAAAAAATAAAAATACTCTCACAACTATTATATCACTCACAAACTTGAATAAACTTTTCTCATAAATCTACTCAAACATACTTCAATCCAAACATACTCACTTTCTTCACACTTTACTCTCAGATTCTTATACATCAACTCTCTCAAATTCTCACACTTCCACTCCTCAATCCAAACACAACCTTTAACTTCTTTATTTTTGTTTTTATGAAAGTGAGCCTTTCCATTTAAAAACGTTTGTTTAATATATCTCTAATAAAATTTCAAAGTTTTTTTCCCCTTATTTTAGAAACATAAGACATAAAATGAATTTGTTTTTCTAATGGTTCGAATATTGTATCCAAATCATTAAAAAGATCTTCTTCTTCCAATGATATAAATTAAATGCGATTCAAAGTGATTAATGTATCTTAAAATGAAACTTCAAGTAGTTAATGTATCTCTAAATACAAAATGTTATTTCTTTTATATATATCTTAATAATTTTATCAATCCATTAAAAAGAAAGACAATAGTTAATTATTAATATTTTAAATCCTTTATTAACACCCTCACCTATTAAATTATTTATACTAAAATATCAAACATTTCAGCCTTGTTTTATACAAAATCTTTCTCTCTCATTTCGTTCTTTATGCAATGAAAGTTAAAATTGTCCATGTTCAAAATTCATTCTTGATATTTTCAATATTAAAAAATGGATTTTTTTTTCAAATAGTATAATTTTATTTGATATTTTCTGAAATATAAAATACGATTTTAACAAAATTTAATATAGTTAAAATTGTACGTTTAAATATGAATTCAATTTAATATAAAAAAATAATATTCTACAATAACAAATACGATTTATCTAATTTTAAAATAATTTTTTGTCCATTTAAAAAAAACATTAAATAAAATTATACTATTTGTAAAAAAACATATAGAAAAAAGGGTTGTTTAGTTATTATAAATAAAATTAGTAATAAAATTAGTAATAAGTCATGTATGACTATTCTTTATCAAACAACTATAAATAGAATTAGTAATGTAACGATGCATGAAGAAGAATGATGGCCATTTTTTTTTAAAAAAAAAACATTAAAAATCTCCATTTCCATCATCAAAGTCACATTTTTCACCATAACTATTTACTTTCTCGCATTAATATCTTGTACAATTCAATTAAAAAACCATTATGTTATGTTTGACTTAGTGTATCACTTATATACATACAAGTGAGTTGTTTCTTAAATAAATATAATAATTACATAAAATTTTACTGAAATTTTTTTATAATGAATAAATAGAATTAAAAATGTTGTTTAAAATAACATATAAACACGTTATCTTTGGTATAATAATAACCCTCTACTCAACGACCGAAAGACAAATTTTATTTCATGATACTAACTTTTAATTTTAATAATTTTAGAAATTAACTAAAAAATTATATACACTTTTTAAATAATCGAAAAACTTTGTAATAACTATTGGGTCATTAGTGGATAGTTCATAACACAAAACTATTCGTAAATATAGAAATTTAAGAAGAATTGAAGTGAGGAAACAAAAATCTAAACCCTAAACCCTAAACAAAAATCTAAGTTACCATCACATCATTAATATTATAAAAAAGAAAAACACGTTCCAACCAAAATCTAATCCAGAAAAAAAAAAAAAAATGCATGATGAAGAAAAGTCAAGAAGTCAAGACAGTGAGTTACCAGGTTGTGAGAGCGTGTGGGTCCCTCCAACGTTCTCTTCTCTCCGACTCAGTCTTCTTCTTCTTCTTCTTCTTCCCACCAGATTTCATCATCTCATTCCCTCTCCTACATCACAACCATGCCTTCCACCCTCTTCTCTCTCCTCTTCCTCCTTCTTCTCCCTTTCTCCACCCTCTCCCACTTCTTCTCTCCCCCCGACAACTACCTCATCAACTGCGGTTCCGCCGTCCCCTCCACCCTCGTCGACTACCGCTCCTTCACCGGCGATATTGTTGACCACCGCTCCCCCTTCCCCCGCGCCGTTTCGCTCCGAAACGACAACCCCCTACCCGACTTACCCCCAATCTACCACACAGCTAGGGTTTTCACAAGCCCCGCCAGGTACTCCTTCCCCATCACCGACAAAGGCACCCACATCGTGCGCTTCCACTTCCACCCCTTCAACTCCTCCAATATCGATCTGGGTCGAGCCCAATTTCATGTCTTGCTCAACGGCCATGTTGTTTTGAGCAACTTCACCCGCTTGGCCAGTGGCTCCGGAAACCCTAGGATCGTGGAGTATCTAATTTGGGTCGATGCAGATAGCCTCGTGGTCGTGTTTGTGCCCAATAAAGATTCGAAATTGGCGTTTGTCAACGCCATTGAGGTGATTTCTGCTCCCAAAGACCTTGTCCCTGACACGGCACGGTATTTGAGCCAATCAAAAGTAGAGAAATTTGAGGGGTTGAACAAACAGTCTCTAGAGGTTGTGTACAGGGTCTCTGTTGGGGGTGTTAAAGTTACCCCTTTTAACGATTCCCTGTGGAGAACTTGGATTCCTGATGATGAGTTTTTCAAAACAAGGGTTGGGTCTGAGAAGCTTTACTTTGGTGGTAGGATCAAGTACCGTGTTGGTGGGGCTAGTCGTGAGGTCGGGCCTGATAATGTGTATAACAGTGCTAGGTTGATCAGGAGTAAGAATGATTCTGTTCCTAGAGTTAATATGACCTGGGTGTTTCCCGTTGTTGGAGGCTATAAGTACTTGGTTCGATTGCATTTCTGTGATATTGCTAGCATTTCGCTTGGTTTGCTTTATTTCAATGTGTATGTGAATGGGTATTTGGCTTATCAAGATTTGGATCTCTCCTATATTACGAACTCGCTGGCTTCACCGATTTACGCCGACTTTGTGGTTGATGGAGGAGATGGGGCTTTGAGTGTTGCTGTAGGTCCCTCACGGAGTAGCATGCCGTATCTCATCGATGGTATATTGAATGCAGTTGAGGTCATGAAGTTGAACAATTCTCTCAGTAGTCTTGATGGAGAGGTTTGTGCTGATTCTGTTATGAAGAGCTGGTCGACAGGGAATAGTACAGGTATGTTGTTTACTCTGGTGGCTGCTGTTTGCATTGTGTTGAGCTTGTCCATAGTGATTCGTAGGAAGTTGCTTGAGTCAAGGGAATCTGTGTCGTGGTCAAGGTTGTCTTCGAATACATCGGATGATAGTGTTAAGAATTAAGATTCGTGATATATAGTTATATCAAAAGATAAGATGAAGAAGATTGGCAATATTTAGTCACCAAGTGAACAAGTTGTGTGTAAAATTTATCGGCAAATGTAGCCATAATAGGTGACTCTTTCTTGAGAAAAGAATTACTCTAAGTCTGACTAATTCAGACTGTTTAGGGAGTGTTGTATTATATCTGTGTTGCCTTACTTGTTTATATCATAATATGAAGGCATTCCTTTTGCCACAAGACCTTGTTTTGTTATCATTGTTCATTTTGCTCTATTCTGTAATGCTGTAGCTTTCATCGTTTTAAGTGTTTGAACTTATCTAAATTCTTATGTAGCTATCATAGTGAGTGGTTATATGAATATATACTGATACCCTAAATGATCTGTTTCGGTTTATACTTGGATCTACTATTGCTTAAACTAATCATGAAGCACATTTCTAATTCCATGAGCAAGTTGAAGCTGAAGTACAAAGGGGAGTTTGTTTTGCTCATTTTCTCCAATTTTGAATAGTTGTTTAGAAAAATTTGGTTTGCGTGAAATATATGAGAATTTGGAGAAAAATGGTGTGGATTAAAATCTATATAGCTATCTATCTGGGAATCGGAGATTTTATTTGGATCGGACCATTCAACTATTCAATCTGATTTGGGCTATTTCTTCCTACACCCCATTTTTTTAACCTTCAACTGTATCAACTTTTAAATTTCCAAAACTGTTCCTTAATTCTGGAAAAGCAATTTCAGAATAAAAAATACATTCCAAAATAAAAATGAAATTGTAAAATAGAATTGAAAAAAAAACAATTCCATAAAACAGTACATTCTAAAAATGAAATTTCAGAAAATAAAATCTGAAAATGCATTTTGGAAAAGGAATTTTGGGAAGTGTTGTGGAAACTGAACGGATCACAGAACAGAAATTCTGGAATGTATTTTGATTCATACTCTCCTCTTAAATTAAAACTTAAAAAGATAATTTTATCATTTCACATAAATGTAGGAAGCAATCTTATTCGAGGGGATTAAAGCATATTGAGTTAAATTTTTTTTATGGCTAGATCAAACTAATCATAATTTGTTGAGTAATGAATTTTATTGGATGTATAGTTCAATTTTATCAAAATTATTAAATAACAATAACAGTAATATTTATTATTCAATTTATATCAATATTTTATATATTAAATGTCTATTTTAAATTTTTCAATATTAAATATTTAAGAATTATAAAATATTTTGAAATTACAAGTTTTGGTAAAGATACATTAAAATTTCTGACTTTATTGATGTACCTTAATCCAATGGGAGCCCGAATAAACTTTTGTACTCTTCACGGAACATTTTTTCCACCACTTGTGTTTCAATTTTTGCTTATAGTATAAGTTAGAAGACTATGGAGGTATTTTTTAATATCTAAAATATTTTTTAATTATTTTCATTTTTTATAATGAGTAATCTAGTTAATATAATTAATAATTTTTTATTTAATACAATTAATAATTAATTAATTTAATTAATTATCAATCTATTTAATACACTTAATAATTTATGTATTTTAATGGAATTAATAATTAATCTATTTAATGTAATTAATAATTAATATATTTAATGTAATTAATGGTTAATGTATTTAATATAATTAATGATCAATCTATTTAATATATTTAATAATTAATATACTTAATAAAGTAAATAATTAATCTATTTAATGTAATTAATAATAAATCTATTTAATATAACTCATAAAAAATTAATAAGATTAATATAAAATGATTATTTAAATTATAATATTTAATTTATTTGTGAGAGATTATTTATTAGATGACAATTAAATTTTACTCAATTAATAAATTTTGAAGATTTTTTATAATTGAAAATATTTTTTAAAATATTTTGTTTTATTTTTTAAAATATATACCTTTTTTAAAAAAAAAACTAATTAAACCTACTGCCAATTTATCTACAAAATGAGAATTGTTGACTCTTCGAAGTTAGAAATGAGTTTTCAAAGAGCTGAATTTTGGCCTTCAGTAGTTCTATCCATCCTTGAAAATCAGTTGAAACTCGGTTTCCAAATAATAGTTCCCTTTCTAAAACAAGTGAAAAAAAAGAATAATTTAATAATTAATAAAAATATTTTTTTATATTTTTATTTTTGAAATAATGCATTACATAAACATAATTTAAATATTAAAATAAACAATTTCATAGGAACTAATATAAAACACGTGTTGTTTAAATTTTTTTATTAATAATAATTTTTTTAAATAATAATAATTTTTAGTTTATAAATTAATATCTAAATTAATGATATAATGACTAATTATTTCTTTCTCTAAATTAATTATTATTTAGTGAATTTTTTGATGAAATATTTTCTTGTAGTTTGAGTTGTGAATGATATTTTGATTTATAACTCAAATCTCAGTTAAATTCTGCGATTGCTTTTTGTATTTTCTACAATCTAGTACTTTGGTGATATTTTCAAATAGTTGGACAAAAAATCAAATATGTTGGAACATCATTTTTCAAGGGTTATAACATTTGTAGGTAAGATTGTAACCATTTGGATTTTCCATGATGGTAACACGTTGGATAAGTCCACTAAAGTAAATTATTGCTTCGATGAAAATGATGTTAGGGTTTGTGGAATAGTTTGTTGGTAGATGAATTTAGAAACATCATAATTCTTTTAGTAGACATTCTACATGTCCACAATTCAATCATGATATTTAAATAAAATTAAGATTTTTAAGTAATCATTTTTAATACATGGGTATCAGTAATAATACCATCATCGTTGACTTAGGTTGACGACTTTACCTTCTTTAAAACAAAATTAATTGACTTCACCATATTCATTTTCACATGTCTCCAACATCATTTATGTCCCTTTAAAGGTGGATTACCATGTGGTAGTCATTTTGGTGGAAAGGTAGAGACCTAAGACTTGTACATCTCATCATCTACCTACTAAGGAGTGCAACATAACACTTCAAGATGTTGCACTTTAGCTCCGGCTAAGAGTTAATGGACATGTTGTTGGTCCCACAATGTCCGACTAGAAATAAAAATATGATATATGTTTGGTTATTGTGTTTATCAAAAGAGACTCACTTGTTGATTTTATGATCAAATTGAAATAGCTAAAAGAAACATGTTGTCATTATCAGAAGAACCATTCACGGAGAAATTCTATGTCTATTGTAAGGTGTATATCTTAGGTTTAATTGGAGATGTGTTAATGTCTTCAAAACAGGCAATAAAGTACACCTTATGCACTTAATTCTTTTCACTAATCTTTATAGGAACTTATATTGTAATTGGGATTATGCATATTTAGTGGTTTTGTAAAGAAAATTTTGTGGGTGCACAAATATTAGGGCAAAGCCAGTGAGTAGTTGTTTGTTACTATTATAATTAATCATAGGTATACAAAGTGTTCATTTTCAACCTTCAACCAACTTACCATTGATGTACACATACAACAAAGGTAATGTACTAAACTTTCAAAATGTGCATCACAATGATCTAGTTGAGTAAAAAGTAAAGATAAATCACATTTAATGTGATCAAGTACAATATATAACAAAACAAAATCTCATTTTTTTTTTTACTTTTGTCTTTAATACTAACTTTTGTTTTAATTTTTGTAACAAAGATCACTTTATTGCAATTTGTATTGAATCCATAGCAATACTTGGAAGGATGAACATTGATCAAAGTCTATAGATATGCACAACTCTGGACGTTGTGCATCACGATAATTTGTTTTGTTGTTGGATGACACTAATCTAACATTGTGAAGTTACAACTCAGTTTATTCTAAGAAATCCCTTCTTCATAATTTATATAAATCCCACAAAGTAGATATGAAGGGGCGACTTGATGAAAATTGAATCATAAAACATGTCCAATAAATCAATGTATAGAATAAACATTAATCAATAATCTGGTGCAAGAACGTTTAATACATGAAAATACATATAACGATATACATAGTCAATTTCATCAATTCCTTATATGAAACACAATTAATTCAAAATTCGAGAAATCAACACCATAAATAAACATACCACAAACATTTAAAACTAGTACCTAATCCACTCAAAAACATCTTTACACAACTCCTAACACATCCACCATAATTAATCATGGATAACATGTAACATCTATTTTGTGTTTTGATGTCAACTTGATTCATACTTATTTCTAAATTACTTTTATGGGAAAAAATCATTGTTATATATATTAATTACATTAATTTAATTTTTAACCAACATCTCATAATATAAAATTGAGTGACTTTTATATAATTTTAAGAGACATAACATCACTCAAAATATTAACTCATTATATAGTTTATTTTTACATCGATTATGATTTTATGTAATCTCCTAACCTCATTAATTTAAGAAGTTTAATTAAGTGATGATAAAATACACGAAAACAAAGTTTTCAAAATCTTTTTGAGGGAAACAACGTTATCGATTATAGATAACTAAACAAAATTCAATCTTTACATTAAAATAAATACTGAAACAGTGATATAGTATTAAATTGTGAGTCAAGAATAAATTAAAAGTAAAAAACACAATTTCCCAAGATAAAAAGTTATTCTTGGTTTACAACTTAAGGAAAAACAGATCCCTACTCTTAAAACAAAATATACAACTTAGAAGTGAATCATGTATAAACAAAGACAATTATTTTAATAAAATACGAACTTAAATATGAATTGTATTTAATCAAAAGAATATTACTTTTGTACCAAGAATCAAAGTACTATCTCAAATTAATTTAAACTAATATTTCCTTTCCATTATATAAACCCTTCTATATACTTTATTTTTAAATATCTATTATAGTGTCATCATTACCATAGATTTATTTTCACATGTACAAATCTCTTCTTAACAATAAAATATGAGTTTTAGCTTTAAGGTTTGATTTTCTAATGTTATAAATGTTGTGGTATTTGTTAAACTGTTGGATGTTAATATCAATGTTATTATTATTAAATAAAAATTAATTTTAAAGATAATATAATTTATCATTACATTAATTAAATTATATATTATTTTAAAAATTAAAAAATTTATTAACATTTAAAATAATTTTTATTATTAATAAAATTATAAACTAATTTTTAAATTATATTTAATTAACTATTAATATTAATAAAATTATTGATATTTAAGTAAATTTTATTATTATTTAAATTTATAAACTAGTTTTTAAATTAATATCAAATTAACTATTCAGATTTTAACTATTAATACTAAAACAATTATTAATATTTAAAATAATTTTATCATTAATAAAATTTATAAATTAGATACTTAAAATTTTATTAATAAAATTTATTTAATAACCAAAATTTTATTAATAAATTAAATATTAATTTAAAATTTTTATTAATAATAAAAATTAATTTTTTAAATTTTTTTAAATAATAATTAATATAATAATTTTTATCTTTAAAATTAATTTTTATTTAATATTTTTCTTGTAATATTATCTAGAATAAATTCTAATAGAAACAACTAGAAACGTAATTTGATCTCTATTATTTTGTCACCTAATTTGATTTGTGATTAACACAAAAACATTAAAAAAAATACAAATAACTTAAAATTTATATTTTTTAATTAAAAGTTAATTATTTTGCATAATAAAATTAATTATCTATACCTATATAAAAAGGGGATTCCCCTCTTAACTACCATCTTATTTTATTTTAATTTTATCTCTATCTTTATATCTTATTATTTTATTTGTCATTTTGTGAAGAGTTTAAATTTTATATCTCAAAGAGTTTAAACATTCTACAATTGCATCTTTTTTTCCAGTTCATCTTCCACTTTTATCCCATCAAACTTTCTATCATCTTTTTTTCCTTTTCATTAAACTTTCTATCATCTTTTTCTCCTTTTCATTAAACTTTCTATCATCTTTTTCTCATTTTCATTAAACTTTCTATCATCTTTTTCTCTTTCTCATTAAACTTTTTATCATCTTTTTCTCCGGTTCATCTTCACTTTTATCCCATCAAACTTTCTATCATTTTTTTCTCTCGATCATCTTCACTTTTATCCCATCAAACTTTCTGTTTTCAAATTCAAATTACCAGAAGTCGCAAGTTCCATAACCACTTCCGTTCCAGAACCACGAAATCAATCTATAAGTGTTGTTTTTCAACTATAAAGTATATATTCTGATTTTACTTTTATTGATTATTCATTTATGAATGTCTTTAGCATTATATGATGACAATATTATAATTATTGTGCTCACACAAATAAATAGAACAATTAAAAAATTGAAAGAGAAATTAAGTATCAGAAAAAACTGAACCAATGAAAGTGTTACTATATGAGAAAACATATAGGAAATTTCCATCCAAAGGATAGTGATTAAGAGGCATTGCAGTGATGGGTGAGTTGCAGGGATTATGGTTTTCTTAGGGGTTTAGTTTTTAAAAAAATTAAAAATTAAATATTCAAAATTCAAAATTTTAAATTTTAAATTTAAAATGGTAGTTAAGAGGAAATCCCCTATATATAAGTAATTTAAAATTCAAAATTCAAAATTCACTATTTTAAATTTAAAATGGTAGTTAAGAGGAGATCAATGTAAAATTTAATATTTAAAATTCAAAATTCAAAATTCACTATTTTAAATTTAAAATGGTAGTTAAAAGTAGATCCCTATATATAGATAATTTAATATTTAAAATTTAAAATTTATTAGTACATAAAACGTATACGAAATTAAATATTAAAACTTAAATATTAAAACATTAAAATTAAAATTCAAAATTTTAAATTTTAAATTTTAAATGGTAGTTAAGAGGAGATCCCAGTAATTTAAAATTTAAAATTTAAAATATAATATTTAAAATTCAAAATTTAGTTTTTAAAACAATTAAAAATTAAATATTCAAAATTCAAAAATCAAAATTTTAAATTTTAAATGGTAGTTTTAAATGGTAGTTAAGAGGAGATTTCCTATATAGGTAATTTAAAATTTAAAATTTAAAATTTAAAATGTTTTTTTTAAATAATTTCATATTTTATATATTTATTTTTACATTTTGCGAATTATTATATGAAGATATTTTTTAATTATATTTTTTCATTTATATAAACAATATTTAATATATAGATCAAAGTGTTTTTTAAATATTATCATATTTTATATATTTATTTTCACATTTTGTAAAATATTTTCTGAAAATATTTTTAATTTAGCTATCTATTTTCTGTCATAGTAATTTTTTTTCTTGCATTGCATTAGTGATTTTTGGTTTCCAACAATGTTTTTATAATTTGTTTTGCTTTTAGTATTGATTTATATTTTAAAATTTTTTAAATCATTATTCTAATGTTTATTATTATTTTTTTACATTTTAATACATTACATAACCAAATGGAAAATATAAGTTCTTTTTATACATTTATTTTCACATTTTGAAAAATATTTTCTAAAGATATTTTTTTACGCTACTTTTTTAAATAATATATTGATGAAAATGTTTTTAAAAATATTATCTGTATTTAATATATTTATTTTTACATTTTGCGAATTATTATATGTAGATATTTTTTAATTATATTTTTTCATTTATATAAACAATATTTAATATATAGATCAAAGTGTTTTTTAAATATTATCATATTTTATATATTTATTTTCACATTTTGTAAAATATTTTCTGAAAATATTTTTAATTTAGCTATCTATTTTCTGTCACATACTAATCTTTTTTTCTTATTGTATGTATGTTTGCATTGCATTAGTGATTCTTGGTTTGCAACAGTGTTTTTATAATTTGTTTTGCTTTTAGTATTGATTTATATTTTAGAATTTTTTAAATAATTATTCTAATGTTTATTATTATTTTTTTACATTTTAATACATTACATAACCAAATGAAAAATATAAGTGCTTTTCATACATTTATTTTCACATTTTGAAAAATATTTTCTAAATATATATTTTTTTTACGCTACTTTTTTAAATAATATATTGATGAAAATGTTTTTTTAAAATATTATCTATATTTAATATATTTATTTTTACATTTTGCGAATTATTATATGAAGATATTTTTTAATTATATTTTTTCATTTATATAAACAATATTTAATATATAGATCAAAGTGTTTTTTAAATATTATCATATTTTATATATTTATTTTCACATTTTGTAAAATATTTTCTGAATATATTTTTAATTTAGCTATCTATTTTCTGTCACATACTAATCTTTTTTTCTTGCTGCTGTATGTATGTTTGCATTGCATTAGTGATTCTTGGTTTGCAACCGTGTTTTTATAATTTGTTTTGTTTTTAGTTTTGATTTATATTTTAGAAGTTTTTAAATAATTTTTCTAATGTTTATTAGTTTTCTACATTTTAATACATTACACAACAAAATCGAAAATATAAATACAGATGAAGAGTAGAACGACAAAACCAAACTTGAAGCTAAATATTGCAAACATAAAACGAAGAATGATCATGGAACAAATGACAAATGAACTATCTACACGAAGCAGAAGTTATAGAGAAAGAAGATTGAAATCAATTCGACATTTGGCTCGATCAATCAATAATGCAGGTAACAAAAATGTTATATAAACATTTAACTTTTCATAACTATTATTTTTAATTTTTTTTTATATAGTTTTATTTATTCCTTCATTTAACTTGACATTTGAAAGATTAAACAATAACGAGGCAGCACTAAGTAACACACCTTACTGAATAAGGATGATCAATTATAAGGATGATCAATCATTCGCATTGGTTAAGCCAATTGATATCAAGATATAATGATTTTACATATAATGATGATAATAATGTCATTTTTTATTCATAATGTATTATAAATTTATATTGTTAATATAAATGTCTGAAAAGTAACATTTTTCTTATTTTAATTTTAATATTAAATATAAATACAATATAAATGAATACATAAAAAATGCGGATACAGAGGCGAAGTTTGGTGTTGAATAATGGTTAAAGTAGTGTGGAGATCAAGAAAACGCTGCGAACACATTTAATGTTCCATTCATTCCACCGTTTCCAAATACATTTTCTGCATTTCTTCCATTTAAATGCTTCATTATCTCAGATGCTATAATATTTTATTAATTCCTAATATTTTATCAAACATGCTTTTCACTGCTCTTAATACTCTAAAAACATCCCATCTTAAGCCAAATTATAAACAAACAAATATAGAACAATTATGAAACAATCCATATTCTAAAAACTTTCCAAAATCTAGTGTTCTAACCTTAAAACTCACTGTACAAGTCTCCTTTAAAACCAATTTTCCAATCATATAAAACACTCTAATAATAATGAAAAAACAAATGAAGTTACTCCATCAACCACTCACATAACTGCATCAAAACCTAACTAACAATAAACACTCAACTACAACAACACAACAAAAACATTACATCCATTTTTTTTCCATAAACAAACAGGTGCTATATAGGATCACTGTCTTGTTTTCTTTCAACCTTTCACTAAATATTTTCCTTTACAATTCCAAAGAGAATGTGAAGAGCATGCCAATTACTGTAGATTTATTATTTAATTGCAAATTATTTGAAATAGAACTTTTAAAATAGTATAAAAAGTTAACAGTTTTTTTTCATACAATGTAAAACAGTTCTTTCAAATTGCTTCTGTTCTTTCTTGTGCACACCAAAATTTCACACACGCTTACCCACTTGAAACACGCGCAGAGCAACATGAACTTGTTTCAGACACAAGCCTATGAGGTGTGTTCTTTTTAGTTATTAACCGCAAAATTTTCAGTTCCAAGTGATCCCAAATTATCTTTGATCATTTCCTACTTTGACTCAGCATCCAATAATCCTCAATATCAATGGCTTTAGTTTTCACCACCAGACGTAAGTAAGTGCAACTCAGATATATACATACATATATATATATATATATATATATATATATATATATACATACATTTATATATATAGAGAGAGATTTATATGGTTTTCTCTTGAGTTTTCTGAGTATAAGGCAGAAGAAGACAACTGAAAGAGAAACCATGGATGTAGAAGTGCAGAAAAAGTTACTTTCTCAAGAAAAATATGGCAGGGCTCAATCTGCAATAAGGTGGTTGGTGCTGGTTGTGTTTGTGGGTTGGATTTTCGTATGGATAATGACTCCCACAAACACTTACCAGCAAAAATGGAAGCATCGCCTTCAAGCAAAGACTAATTCTGGTTTTGGTAAACAAGGTCTCTTTCTGATTCAACTATATATATATATATATGAGCAAATTCACTTCATGTTTACATGCATTTAGTTTTTTGTATTAGATATCCAAATTCCAATTTATGACCTTCTTTTGCAGGTGCAAGGCTTCTGGTTTACACTTCTCCAATCCTGTTGATAGCTGCTTTGGGATGTGTCTACATCCACATAGCCAAAAAAGGAAACGGTTCCAACGCGGAAAGGTCCAATATTTTCTTATTCTTGAAACCCCCATTTCGATCTTCTTATCATATTTGTTCTCCCAAGTGTTTTATTTTGTTAAAAACTAGTTCTGAATAATTGGCTTTGTTAATTTGGTTCATCAGTTATGGAAAGAAAGACGAGGTATCCATATGGAAGCGTTTGGTGTTTGTGAGAGGCCCTCTTGGCATAGTTTCTGGCACAGAACTGGCCTTCTTCTCTATGTTCATTCTTCTCCTCGTTTGGTCCTTATCAATCTATCTGCACAATGGCTTTGCCAAAATCACCCACAAATCAGCAGCAGAACACGGTGTAGAAGTGTAAGAACATTCTTATCAACCACTTAGATTTCAACAACTCGGTACTTGGTTGCAAAACATGTCCTTTAAACTGTCATTAACAAATTGTTATAACCACTTCTTATACACATTATTAAAAAATTCAATTAGAAATTGATTAGTATACCAGTACTAAACTATCTTGTTCTTAATATTCATGAAAAAGGCTTGGTGGTGGTGATGGTGGAGGATTTTATATTAATTTTTTGCAGCTGGCAGAAGAGACTAGCTAGTGCAGGTGTGAAGTTGGGTTTGGTTGGGAACATATGTTTGGCCTTCTTGTTTTTCCCAGTTGTTCGTAGTTCATCAGTGCTACCACTGCTTGGACTCACACCAGAGAGCTGCATCAAATACCATATTTGGCTAGGACACATTGCCATGACCCTTTTCACTGCTCATGGTATTATTTTCATCGTCTATTGGGCAGTTACTCATCAACTTTCAAAGGTTCATCTTCATATCCTTACTACTATATATTCTCTTTCTTTTGGTGCCTTTCGAAATGTCAGCATTTCACAAAGTAAATGTTAAATAAAAATATTTATAAATTTTAAAATGCGAAATATATTTAATGCTCTCTTCACTGAATAATAGCAGTAAAACTGTGGAAGTTGCTGCAATAATAAATTATTACTATCACCAGAAAATTTAATGTATTCATGTGAAAAATCTAAAAAGTAGTGCATCAATGCAATAAACCGAGACAACAATTTATTTTCTAGGGAACGTGAAGAAGATAAAGAGGGAATAGGGAATACACTGAAAATAACATTGAAACGAGGACTCACTCTCACTCAACAACACTCAAGGAATATAAATGTTGATGTTCACACTTTCTTCCTATAAATCAAACCACAATAGCTGTTAAGAGAAAATAGCTCAGGTAATAACAATGTAAAACTCTTATTTAATTAATAATACATTAATTAAATTTTGTAAAAAAGAGGTCACACACATCAACTACATACAACTCAATCTAAAGCTCACCTTATAAACTCATTCCTTATAAACTCGTTTTATAATATTCAGCTTAAAGTCCACTTCTTAATATGATATTAAAATCTACCTTGACGAGTGTTTTTGTTAAACCTATCGTGTCACCTGTATTAAACCACTATCGTATCATCCATAAGTATTATAAGGTTGAATTAGACTTAACGTAGACTTCTTAATCTTAGAAACCATAATTTTATAATGTTCGGTTAGACTTAAAGTTCACTTCTTAATATGATATTAAAGTTTGTCTTAACAAATATTTTTGTTAGACCTATCGCATCACTTGCTATTAGGCTACTATCACACCATTCATAAGTATTATAAGGTTAAATTAGGCTTAAAGTACACTTCTTAATCTTAGAAACCATGACTTTAGTTGACTGTAAAAAAATGACAGTAGCAATATGGAAACTAAATCATAGTTTGACATATATTTGATGTTGTTTGTTTGGGAATATGATTGTATTTTATGTTGGAGGTATGAAGCAGATGTTGGAATGGAAAAGAACAGGGATATCAAATGTAGGTGGAGAGGTAGCTCTGGTTGCTGGTTTGTTGATGTGGATTGCAACCATCCCTCGTATTAGGCGTAAAGCTTTTGAGCTCTTCTTCTACACTCACTACCTCTACATTCTCTTCTTCATCTTTCACGTTGGCTTCGCCTATGCATGCACTATGCTCCCTGCTTTCTACCTCTTCTTAGTTGATCGCTACCTAAGGTTTCTGCAATCAAGACACCAAGTTCGTTTGATTTCTGCTCGTCTTTTGCCTTGTCAAACTCTACAACTCAACTTCTCCAAGACCCATGGTATAATTAATACAACACTACTATAAACTCTAGAGCAAATATTTGATGATATTTTTACATTTTGTAGTTTTATTTATTTATTTTATTGTATATTATGAATGTGTATTTGTCATTAATAAGTTGAAAAAACAACGTGTATACATTGATAATATTATTTTAAAAATCCAACTGAATTAATTATTTTTATTAATTTGTGTGATTATGTAAAAAGTTTCTTATAAACCAAGTTGATGTTAATTAAGTGTCATTGTATTGTATGAATCAGAATTGACATTAACAGAAACATTGGCAAGATATCAAAACAAAATAAAAATTTTAATCAGATGAAACCACAGAATAAGACTAAAAGTCTTCTGCATATAGCTCTTGAGAGTGCTTTATTATTCATGATTTGATTTTTTTTCAGATGTGACATGTGTTTTGGATTTTAGCAGGTTTGAGTTATAGTCCCACAAGTATCATGTTCATAAATATACCAAGCATATCCAAGCTACAGTGGCATCCATTTACCATTACTTCTAATAGTAATTTGGAGCCAAAAGTGCTGAGTGTTGTCATTAAAGGTGAAGGAACTTGGTCCCAGAAGCTCTACCAGATGCTTGCAACCCCTTCTGCAGCAGTTGATCATCTCAGTGTCTCTGTTGAAGGTCCATATGGACCTGCATCAACCAATTATCTAAGGTCTGCATCTACTGAACCAAAAGCAAATTTACATGCAATTTGCATCCCTCACTTGTAGCTAATTCATATCTGAAAATGTTTTGATTTCCTCATATAACTAGGTATGACACTCTTGTGATGGTTAGTGGAGGGAGTGGAATCACCCCTTTTATCTCCATCATCAGGGAGCTAATGTACTTGAACACAGCATTCAGACGTAGAACCCCAAAAGTGATCCTAATTTGTGCATTCAAGAACTCTTCCTATCTCTCAATGCTGGACCTGATCCTTCCAAATTCTGGCACCCCCTTTGATATTTCTAACATGAAACTACAAATTGAGGTCTACATCACAAGAAAGGAGGAGCATATATTGGAAAGTCAAATTCACCTTGAACATATAAGGTTCAAGCCCAAGGCAACAGATGCACCCATATCTGCTATTTTAGGTCCTAACAGTTGGCTTTGGCTTTGTGCTATAATCTCATCCTCCTTCATTATTTTCCTCATCCTAATTGGGATCATTACACGATACATCATTTTCCCTGTAGACCATAATTCTAATAAAATGTTTTCACAAGCTTTGGGGTCATTCCTCAGCGTGTTAGCAGTATGTGTGTCCATAACAATGGCTGCTAGTGTGACTGTTCTTTGGAACAAGAAACACAACGATAAAGAAGCAAAGCAGATGCAGAAGTTAGAAGGGTCATCATCAACAGAACCCCCAGAGTTGAATGGAGGGGATAAAGAACTGGAAAGCCAACCACACCAATCCCTTGTTCAAGCTACAAAAGTGCATTTTGGTGTAAGACCTGATCTGAGAAGTAAGTCATTTACCCCACTTCAAGGGTAAAAAATGCGTTTTAGAACTCTAAAAAATTAGTCAGAAATTGTTTTCATTCACACATTTTAAAAACAGTGGATTTGATCTTCCTTTTTCTAAAACATACTGGATTGATTAAGAACAAAATTGACCACATTTCATAAACAAAAAGACCATACTTAACTATCATTTTTAAAATGCAAGAACTAAAGGCAAATCTGAGCGAATGATGAATAACATGAAGTTTGAATGTTTTATTCTTGTTCTCATTTTCCAGAAATGCTAATGGAAGTTGAAGGGAGAAGAGTGGGAGTTTTTGTTTCGGGACCCAAGAAGATGAGGCAGGAGGTTGCAGCCATTTGCTCATCTGGTTTAGCTCAAAATCTGCACTTTGAGTCTTATAGCTTTAACTGGTAATTTTAGTGGGACTTCTCTAGAACTTGTAAAATGTGCATCTAGTTACTGGTAGAAGCACTGGTCTCAGCCAACAATTTTGCCTTTTTGTTGGTTTAATTATACAAATAGTTAGGTCCTAATCATTGCTTCTAAGAAATTTATTATAAAGAAAAGCAAATAAATTCTCAGTTAAAAATGTAATTAATGGATAAAAAGAGAATGAAAAGGTTTGGTGAAGGACCATCTCCTACTGCTGCTCACCAACATGTTGACTCCAAGCAAATAACATTTCAATTTTCATAAATAATTTTTTTTCTTCCTCAATTTATATATTATCTTCACTAGAAAATCATGAAAAAAAAATTAATTTTAATAACAAAAAATAATTAATTGATATAATAACTAAATTAGATATTATTTTAAAAACTAAAAAAAAATTTAAATCAATTTTTATTATGTTTCTAAAGTGGTAGTCAATTAGATACTAATTTAGAAATCATTTAACAATAATAAAAACTAATTTAAAAATTAAAATTTTTTAAATGATCTTTAATTTAATCACTTACTAACTAATTATTTTTTAGTTATAAAATTAATTTCTATTTTATAATCTTGTGATTACTATATATATGTATTTTTTTTTCTTTGTTCATAAACAAATAACTTTTTGTCTTAAATTTTGTTATAAAGTAAATTACGTAGCAATAAAGGTTGTAAGACAGTTCGGTTTATTTTGCCAAAACGAGGTAAACAGACTAAAATTCTGTGCTAACTTTTTTAAAAAAAGTTGTTTTTTATTTAATATAATATCACTTTTCATCATTTAAATTTTTAATTGATTAATAAATGTCTATAATGAATAGATTAAATTATTACTTTTACATATTAAATTATTTCATTATAATTAATAATTAGAACTTAAATTTGTGAGTGTTAATTATTTAAATATAAAATCTATTATATATTTACATCATTCAAATATAATACAAATATTTTTATTTTTTAAACTATTTTTTTCATTTAAATTTTAAGGGAAGAATAATTGAAAATATCTATTCACCCACCAAATTAAGCAGTGGACTGGTGGGTCTCATTTACTCTATCACCCCTACACAACATGTATTTTTTTTCAAGAAAATAATCACTACATAACATTATAGAATAGTTTTATATTCAATAAGTAGTAGGTGAGTTTTTATTAGTTAATTGAGCATAAAAAAAATAGAGATATATAAGAGTCGGGTTTAACCAAGCTCATTATTTAATTTAATAAAAAATGATTTATGCTTTTATGCATGTTGTTATTAATACATAGTTATACATTAAAATAAAATAAAAACTAGTGTGGTGATGTTTAATACAGTGGTGCCATGATTATATTTATGGAAAGTCTTCAATTTGACTAAATACAATGGAGTCTTCAATTAATAAGATACCCAATTCCAGGAGAAAAAGACGAAAATGCCCTTAAAAATGGTTAAATATATAAGTACATTCTGGATCCTTTTTTCAGAATATGTTTCCAGAACAAATTTTTTGTATTGCAGATTTTTTTTTATCTGAAATGGGTTTTTGATTAAAAATGTTCGGTAGGAAGAATTTGACATAACAAACTAATAAGTGACCATAAACATGGGTTGGCCAAACAAATCCACATATAAGGAATTTAATTAAGTTTTAATAACATCTTTATCTTGTGTAATAATAAGATAGTTAGATGCATGAACCAGCTTTAATTATCAGTAGTTGAAATTAGTTTACTACACTTAACCTCTTATTTTAGAAAATGCTAGAAGCTTCTAGAAAATATAGTCAAGATATTATTCTTTGATGTTTTTTACACTGTACTTGTTTTAAGAACATTTTATTTTGTTGACAAACTTGCTAGTTATGGCTTAGTTCATAAACATAACTATGCTGGGTGAAATTAGATTCCTAGTTTTATTAATTGTGGCTTTATCAGAAACAGGAATGATTTTCCTCCCCCCTGAGTTTTGCCCTAATCCACTCCTAGTTGCTATGTACCTTTGTTTTTCATTTATGAAAAATTTGATGTATCAATTTTGTTGAGGTATTAAGTTTCTGCAGTGATGCTTTAGCAGATCAACCTTTTCATAAAAAATATTACATTTTTTTAATAATTTTTAAACTAATTACATTTAATGAAAAAAAGGAAAAAACTATATGAAATTCATTATTCTGGAGAGAAAATGATATCATGGAATGGCCTGCTGGAACATTAAAAAAATGATTTTATGGAGAGAAAAATCATCTTCAAATCTAGTGTAGGTTTTCCAAGAAGAATAAAATGAGTTTCATTCTTTTTGGTCTTTAATTGTTCGCAGGTTTTAGAGTGCATGGAGACTTTTTGCAACCATTAGCCGCAGCATGGAATATACCAAATTTGAAAAATTAATGAGAGAAATTATCATGGTCACTTTTTTACTTTGTTTTTTCTTCTTTGGCACTACATAAGTCAATAAATGAGGGAAACTATCATTGTCCTAAGCAAGAACTCAGCAAATGTTTGGATCAAAGTTGAGATCAGATTCAAATGTACTGTTTTACTCTGGAAGCAACAAATCTTTCAACCTCAATTCATGCATTGGAACTCACATTTTAATATTGAAATTCGGAAAAATATTTTTAGTGACTTGGAACCACACATGCATTTTACACAGTTTTGTTCAGTTGACTACACTCCACATGATGTTAAAGCAAGAGTGTATATATCAATAAAATATGTTTATATGAAACAATGCAATGTATAAAATAAAAGCAAGTCAAATATTGGCACATCTTTAACTCTAGAACCATAGAACAGAAAGTAACAATTCAACGATAAGCTCAATTATGGGAGAAGAACAAGTGCATAAATTCTACTTCGAATGTTAGGCTGATCAACGGCATATAACTAATATATACAGCGAGATCTGTTTATGCTTTTACAAAAACACATGTTACAAAATGCGATCAAAAGTGAAAAGAATAATGAAATCCTCAAACATGCACAAGCCTCCCTACAGATACTTCTAACCTCTATCTACATGTACTATTCTGGATTCATTGGATTAACACCATAAAATAATTTGTTGCCAAGAACATGGTAAACCAGGGAATAACTTGGTATTCTGGTCCCCACAATCATATCCAAAGGAAAGGATGCACAGTCCTTACGTGTGACATGATCAATGAGATTGATATGTAGCTAATCAGATTTCTTTAAGCAGGAATCAGATGTGTACCACAGTCCTGACGTAAAATCTATATTCACTTTTAGTTTCGTTCTACATTTGGAACTGATGAAAGTCTCTCTTCCAGGTCTGCCAGCAAATCTTGATATTCTGTAAATGCTGGGTGTGACTGTTGTGCAAAGGAAACAGATAGGAACATCATATTTAGTTCATTCAAGCGTACATGTCATGATGCCAAGACAATAACCTACAACAAATAGATATACCTCCATAGTGGTGCTGTACGTTTTCCACAACCGAACATCATGACTGAACAAGTCAAAAAGAACCTAAAAAATCTCAAAAGAATACACTGGTCAACAAAATTGAACCCTTTCTAAAATGGAAAAAGATCCACGTAATATCTCCCTTAGATACATTTGGCAATCTCTTTAAAAGAAAAAAAAATACAAAATTGGCATATGAAACATGTTCCCGGCAAGACAATCTAAAAATAAGTTTCACTTGTATGTGTAGGCAGTTACCCCAAAAAAATCCGGATGCACATTCCCTCGTTTCTTACTCAAATGGATCAATAAGCCACTATCTTTTTCTTTCTGTCAAACAACTAAATGGGTAATAAGTTTATGCGGTAGTTGTTACTAAGGATACACACACACACAAACTAAAGAGTACGGTTTTCTCTTTGGTTTGCCCATTAACTTATAAAGCATGTCATACTGAGGGACCTTGTCACACTACAATTATGTCAAAAGAAAGAGATAAGACAGGAAAAAGAGCCATATTAACTTGGACATGCTTTACACAAGTCACAACTGACGTATTTTGAATTCATCATATAGATCGATAGAGAAACAGATGGAGATGTAAACCATAGGTTCAAGCAGGGTATATGAAATAGAGTGCTTCAAGGGCTATATGACAAAAAGGTAACACTCAAGCTCGAAGGAAAATTTTACCACAATCATAAGGGCTAAAATTCATATGGAACTAAATAAATGTTAAACAATGTAAAGTTAACAAGAAAATAAACTCTATGTAAGAGATGACAAATGTTGCCCTGAATGAGTGAACATTCTGGACAAAATGGGATTAGGAATGTATTAGAAAAAAGGTTGGGGTAGTACCTACGATGGAAAAGATGGAAAAAAAGTCATATTAGCTAATTCAGACATGCATGACGATGAGTCATAAAGGCCCCACCCAGAAAAAAAGAGTATACTTAAGGGCCTGATTGTCTTACATTCAGAAACAATTCCTCCCACCAAACAAGTTCCAATGGAAAAATTCGGGTACCCATCCCAACTACGTTCAATAGTTCATAACCCATTCTATTAAACTAGCCAAATCTCTCTCTTCTTTTTTTGGCTTATAATTTCAACATTAGTTTTGATGAATTCATGTCAGCATAATTTCAGATCTTGCTGTCCTGTACAGACAAAAGTCAAACATACCTCGGAACGTCTTAAGAGAGTAGCCAGGACAACTATCCATTCCTTAAACTTCACAGAGCACATATGTGCCAGGAGAAAATCAGCATCCAAGCGGCTCTGTAATGTTCCCATTTGAAACTGATACCAAAAAATAATGTTCAATAATGGAGAAAAAAAACTACATAAAATATCAGGACAGATCTATACAAGTTCATGCCAAATGATCATAGATTTTATAGCGTATTAAAAATTGGCTTCAGAAATCAGTAACCCCCTTTACTTGGTTATTTTTTTTATTAAGGTATCACTGAAGAAAGCATCACTATGACAATATGACATCCCAACTAGATTGGCATCTCATATCTTACCAATCACCCACTCTCCCAAGGATATGTATATAAAAGAGAAAAAGAAACAGCAAGACAAAAAAAAAATCATGGGGGACCTAATCAAAATTCATGAATCAAGAAAATCTATATTCCAGCACACCAAACCTATTTCTAAAAAAATAAAAACTTAAAGGAATAACATCCAGCCACATGAACTCAATCTTAGTCAACCCCCAAATTAGCAAGTCTATCAGTCAACACATCTATTTCTCTTCCTATAAATGTGAGAAATTTCAAAATTCACAATGTTACACATAGCCAAGAACCACTTCCATCTTCCCTTGATATCATAACGTTCTCCATAGAAAAAGAAAATTTACCAAAGAGAGAAAAGAAGGAAAATAAAACAAGAGGATAAAGAATTCTCCAATATCACAAGACCTCCTTTAGAGCATAATTGACCAATTTCATTAAGTTAGCATAACAAACCTATCTAACAAGCTCATATCTAAACCACAAACCTTGTACCAAAATATACCAGGCCACGGAAACAGTTTGTAGTCTTATTAGAGAATAGAACTAAGGCTTGAGTAAATAAAAAAGAAGAAAAGGTACACCAAGTATGAAAGATTTCACGCATCCTATAACAACTATAGGAAGAGAGGTTGAAAAGAGAAAAGGTGATGTAAAAACCAATGAAATGGAAATGTTAAAATCCAAAACCTTTTGGCTTATTAGTTCAAGCCCAGAAGCGAAATTCTCCAACCGAGCACTTCCTTCTCTTTCGCGTTGTAAATACTCCTACAATTGGTGCCATTGAACAATTTAAACACTTAAAAGTAGAAAGAAAGTTATCTTAGGGATTAGAAAAATCAATCAGCAAGATCTTACCACTAAACCAAACTGAGTGCCTTTTACAAATGCAACCAGCTTGGAGAGCTCTTTCCCAGCCATCAGGTAACTAGCATGATTTTCTAAAATATTCTTAACAGAGGTAACATGGGCACTTTGTTCTTTGAATGAGGAGCTGCTCCATAGATAATTACTAGTTAGTATGGTTGGCAACTTTGATGCTGGAGCAACCAAAAAAACATAATTGACTAAAGTTTACATGAACCTTTTATCTAATGATTGCTTCCTCTCACTAGAACGAAAAAGAAAATAGCCTAAAAATCTTGGAGACAGTTTATCTGAATCAGCAGATGCTTGGTCATGCTCCCGACCAGATCTTAGCAAGAACCGCACCTTAGAACCCAAAACAGAATAGTTAACAAAACGGAACTTATACAAGATTTATTACTTGACCAGCAAAAATGAACAGTCCAATAGCATTTCAAAATAATACCAGCTCCCCAGCAAGCTCATACAGTGATTCATCAAGTGTTGCCTGTAAAAGTTTGATAATCACATTATTGATGTAACTAAAGTTCATTAAATCAAACAGAAAAAAAAAAAACAACTTAAGCAATCAAATCCCAAACCTGTAATAATCGTAAAGCACAGTACTGACTGACAGCAGGACCTTCCAGTTTGGCAATGACCTGTTATATTCATATGAAATTTATTAAATTTAACTAAGCAAGTCTAAAATATACTTAATACTACAATAATACCAGAAAAAAAAATCCTATGTTATATTTTTTAAAGTAACAGTGCACCATGTGAGAGAATAGTCTAACCGCTCAGAAAATTTAAAACCTAATAAATGTCAGAATTGTCATTCCTAATGCAACATTCAATTCATAAACCAATTCTTTCAGAAAGGAGAAACCTTGGCATGAATAAAAGAACAAACTAATTATGATTTAAAATTGAATCAAACAAATCTTATTATAAGAAAGCAAGCACAGAATGATAAAATATTAGCATTCCTACAGATAAAGGGACCTATTAAGAAAGGCAAGTAAGTCTTACAAGTATATAGCATGCTGCAGTGCGGTACCATCTACCTTGAAAGCATTCCTCAAACAATCTATACAGAAACCCCCAAAAGAATTAGACATCCAAAATATACAATGAAAAAACATTTACAACAAAATTTCACATAGTAATCAAAGTTGAAATTAAAATGAAAAGCATAGATGCTTGAAGGGCATACTCAGTTGATCTTCCAGCAGCAGCAAATAAATCTGCCCAATGACGACCATCGGTTTTTCTTGCAACACTTACAACAACATCAAGGTACTCTGGAAAATTCCTGATCAGGTCACAGGTCTTCTCTAAAAGGGAGCTTTTAACAGGTTTAACAACTGAGATCTGGTTCTTGTTCACATTTGGCCTGGAATAATTGGCGTGACAATTAAACAGCCAACACAAAAACCATAAGGCAACTAAGTTTTACACCAAGAAATCACTGCATCCATGCTTAAGCAAAGGAAAACGCAGAGAAACTACAGCCAACTACACCACCAAACTTCCTCAGCTCAAATTAATATCATATTTCAGATTACAGGAATGATCGGATCATGAGATGTAAGTCCTGCTGATTTATAAATGAAGGCTTCAGCAGGTAAATTTCAAAGTGTTTGGGGTTTATAACTTCTAGACAAGTTTTCAGTTTGAAGAAAACCAAAATATTGATCCAACCAGTGAATTAAACTCTGTTTTTATGAAGGCTGTTAAAGGTGAATGGCACCTTTAAGGCACTAAAATCAGCAGCCAGAACACATGATGAAATATTTACAAAAATATAAACTTTTACATTGTAACTATTATATTTAACGTATAAATCAAGTCTAACAAAATTCCATATTATTTAAAAACTATATGATATTTTATATACAATATCAAATCTAAAATACAAGCAAATAGCTATTATCAGATTACAGTACACATCTACAAATGCCAAAATATCTAAAATTTTGATTTACATGATCACAAGAATAATATCTCATGATTCAATAATTGCATTGATGAAATTTACTTCTTGAAAAGTGTTTTTAAAAGTGTAATTATACATAGTATGCCACTTACTTAGTGTTGATTGGTTCTGTCACATTTTTAGAGTATTAACATTTCAAGATTGAAGTACCTGGATATATCTGCTTCAAATACTGTAAAAAGAAGCCACTCTAGACAATGTGAAAAATGAGGCTTCTCGGCTGATAGCTCTGCCAGCCTTAAAGCTTCCTCAATTTTGTCCCTCTAGAAGAAACATAAATAAACAGGAAATAATCAGACAACTATTCCTTTTCTCTATAGAACAGGAGTTTTTTATTAAGAGAGAAATGATAAGTTAAAATAAAGGGTCTAACATGGCTCAAAAAAAATCATAAAAAATAAAAGCAACAACCCCGCAACTTTAACCAGAGAATTGCAGGCTCCCAAAACTCTTTGAATATGTGAATGTGACAGTTCTTAAATCTTATTTAATCTATTTTTCTTATACAATAGAGGTGAGAAATAAGAAGAGTAGAAACTCAGAGAATAAGCAATCCTTATAAGAAATATAAAAGACATATATGTTCCATCTAGAACAAAAACAGGACAAAATCTGTTTGACAATTCACACATCCTCTGTGATAGTTCTGAATTATTTTCTTATCAAACTCTTTGCATGTTTCAAAGCAATGGATCACAAATTATGGCAAATATGAACAAAGACTATGACAAATTCAACAAGATTAAAGACCAATTCTACTTTATATATAGTGCCTCTGAAAGTAAAAAATTGAAACTCTTATCAAACTTCTCAAAGACCAACATCAATAATGAAAATTGCAATTTTCTCTATTGCTTTCTTAGATACTTATGTTCATTACACTGTTCATATGATACCTAGTAAAAATATACCTTTGACTCCATTTCTTTTAATTTAATATTCGTATGTGACCCCAGGGTGGGAATATACATGATCGTCAATCAGAATTCAAATCATAAAGTTGCCTTAATTTATGATCATAATCCCTCTGAAAGATTCAAATTGCTTATGAAGTCACAGGCAATATAAAATCTGAAGGAAATTGGAACTCAATTCATAAAATTGGAAAAATCAAGTGATTTTTTTCGACTTCATAATCTGATCCATTTGAAAGGTTTTTGACCCAGTGTAATCTGTTGACCCAGTTTTAAAGTTAGTGGCCCTAGATTTGGTTCTATACTGTTTGAAGCTTGTCTCTGCATGACTGCAAACCCTAACATCAAAGTTGTTGTTGTTGTTGCTGCTGCTAAATCAAACCCTGAACCTAACCACCATTATTCTCCCTCCGTCTGAACAAAGCTGCAACCACCATTTCTGATGAAAGTTCTATTATTTTGGTGTTTAACCTTTGCTTTATGGTCAACAATGAAGAATCAAGCTGCGATTCAGTAAGTAATTGTTCAACTGATTCTAAAAGCTATGATCAATTATTAATTGCATTTAAGGAAACGCATGATAAAGCTAATAGACTTGTTGTCATATGTAATAAGCTAAGAAGTGCCAATAATCTTCTTGAACCTAAGGTTAAGTCTTTAGAAAAAGAGCTGCATAATGCTAAAACAGAATTAGTTACTCTTGAATTAATGTGTTTGCATGCTTCCATTAAAACCTGTGAAAACTGCAAAGGTTTAGAAAATAAAGTAGAATATCTTCTAAAAACCTTATCTAAGTTTACCATGGGTAGAGATAATCTTGAAACCATTCTAGGTTCTCAAAATGCTGTTTTAATAAAAATGGAATATAATATAACCCTGGGAAGAAGAAGAATGTTAAAAGATTATCAAGCTTCTTTGTTTCTGCTAAAACAAAGTATTCTTCTTTCAATAATTTTAAACCAATGCATTCAGTTTCCTGTTTTTATTGCATGAAGTCTGGTCATATTATATTGATTCCATTTTCTCAATATAAATAAAGCACATGCCTTGTCTCGTAAACACACAGGTTCAACTAATACCTCTCTATTTATTATAGTTTAACAATGATTTTTACCCACCTCTAGATTTAAGGTAAAATCCTGATTTTGATTGCAGAGATGATATTTATTGGTTCATATAGTGAATGCATGCCATACTAAAAAAAATCCTTTAAAGTATTGAATGAAAAAGGCAACCAAGAGACCAAAAAAACCCAAAAATAGAATATGAACCAAGAGCTCAAGAAATTATAACAATCTTCAATTTAACTCAATGCAGTACCTGAAGAAGATGGCGGAGTAAGCAGTGAAGTATTGTTTGTGCTTGAGGAGATGGTTCAAAACATGGAAATTCAGCACTTGATGAAAATGACATTCTCTGGGAAACACCAACAACTACACCAGCATTTGGAAGAAGACCCAAAGGGTAAACTTCACGATCAAACTCCAGCTCTGGGTCCAACTAAAAATTGTGGCAAATATCAGAAAATTAACTGATTTCAGAATGAAGGAATGACTGAAGTTATTTGTTTCAAATAGAATAAATTGTTTTTTCTTTACAAGATCTATTATCTACCAGATAAATTGTAAGACAATGCAGAAATTACTCAATAAAGGAAACAGAGTAAAGAAGATAAGAAGTCAGATATGATGTGTAGTTCTTCATTTAGAGTGAAACCAGAGTATTATAATATGAAGCCAATCACATACACAAACTACGTGGACCTTCAATTGCATGTGATTTCTTCATAATTATAATACAATATAAACAAAAAAATCTGAAAGGATGAATACAATGTCAAATGTTAAGGGAAGAAAATTTTGAATAAATGAATATGAGGTAATGCAGTATGTTCAACGCAGCCTACAAGGTTGTAAACATCCTTTCCGGTTAATCTATACCTGTAAGAAATCTTCCTGCTTAAAAGGATTAGCACCTGGAGATGGATACCAAACCTGCAACAGTAAACTTCCATGTAAAAAATTATCAGACAGAGTAAAAAGGAAATACACCACAGGGTGAATCAAGAGTTAAAAACCTAGTCAAATTTAGGGAAGTACATACAGCGAATAGGAAAGATCTTAACAGTTTACCTGCATTCCCCGATGACCATAATCTAACCATGAAACTTCTTCAATCAAATTTGTTTTATCCTCAGACTGGCCACAGGTGACCCAAAACAGTTCGACCGAATCAGTAAGATTTCTCTCCCGTCCATCATCCAGATCAAGAAGTGAAAGCTCCCCGTTTGCCCTCAATATCAAACATCTAGAACAAAAAACACTTTCATGAGGAATGTAATGTGAAAATATAAGCCCACCTCCTCCTGCATTGGATGCTTCCATCCTAGTTAATTTTTCTTAGCACAAAACAATAAGGAAAAAAAATTTCTCAAGATGAATTATTAGTTAGAGAAAAATAGCACTAAGGACAGCAACAAAATTAGAGAAATAGCGAACCAAATTGGAGAAAGTAAGTAAGGCTGTTCACAAGAACATATACCTAGCTGGCTCTCTTGTTAATGAATCTGATGAAACTGAACTGTAATTGTTTGAAATAGATTCTCTTGGAAGTTGATCAGGAATGAATCGCATCGCAGCAGGATGGCTCTTGGCAGTCATAATTGAAAGTTCTCGTACTGCAGAAAGCTGTTTGTCATGTTATCACTTAAAAATGTATAACAATGCAGGATTTATAGAAGAAAACTTAAATAAATAAAAAGGGCATAACAAGCAATAGTCTTACTTGAGGCCAAAAAAAGTAGAAGAACTATTTGAAAGTATGCATTTACCTGTAAATCTGGACTTCCTGAAGGAGATAATTCACCAAATAATTTCACATGGAATATGTGGACATCAAATGGTCTATAAGTAAGCAGCATATGATCTTGGTACACATCCATCACCATTGGTTTAGCAAGCAACGGTTTTCGACAGAGTAATGAACTTTGATCAAGGTGATATCTTGGGTAAAAGAGCAATTCATACCTGAAGATAAAATGAGGAGACACAAGAGACAGTGGATTTAGAACAAAATGGTGTTGCATAATGCTACAAAAAGACATAATTTAAATGAGACCTATTTCTTTTCTTGTGTGTGGACATCTACTAGAATTAGGCTTTTTCATACATGTACATTGCTCAACACCACTTGATTATGAAAGATATTTTGACTAGCACTAAAATTTGTGAAGCATCAACAACATGTAACATGTTAAGTGACAAGAGTATCTCACGTGTTGGATGAATCAACATAGTTGCAGACAACAACAATTTTGCCCAGCCATAACAAGCCTTTACACTGAATCTTTTGCTCTTGAGTAACATCTCCAAATACTCTCCATCTTTTCAGTCGTATGTCATACAATATCAAACCATGAAGACCAGCAATAGCTAAGTACATCCCATCCTGGCTGGCTGCCACATGTTGAACAGGCCAGTTTTGGGAAATATAAGAAACCTGCACAAGCTTTTCAACTTTAGAAGGGATTTCCATACAGCAAATTACATGTTCACAATTTGACAATCAAACACGTAACTGGAAGCTTAAGATGTAGCATTTTAAGTTCATCCGTCTCTTCTGACTGCACAATGAGTAGACGGTCTTCTCCATAAATCACTTGACGGATATATGTAGTGCCTGAAACACCTCTGCTAAGACAGCATTTCCCAAATGAGAACGATAGAATTCTCTCGGAACACCCCTCCTCAATAGCATAAAGTCTATATCCATATTCATCCCACTGCATCAGTGAGGTACCACCCATCAATGATTCATACTTACAATCATGGTTTGATTTAGCAATTGGGGAAGACATGGAACTTAAGCCTATTTGTCGGACAGTTGACATCAAGCGACAACCAGAAACGGACCAAACTGTAAGCCCTCTTAACTTCCACCCGACTGCAAAAGCGGAATTATCGGGTGTCCAAGCAATGCAACTAACAGGACCAGTGTCATCCATTGAATATCTGCAATTTAATATTTCAAGCCATCAAACCAAACTCCATCTAAATAAAAGGAAAATACTCTCTAGAGTGAGTTTGTATCTAAAGTGCACAAGAGTGTATCCACACTTGATCTTAAAAAAGTATATCATGATCTTACCCACTCAAATTCAATGGTGGATACATCCTTATTTGTGCAATTTATAGATAAGCTCATTTTAGAGGAGCCTTATCTGTAAATGACATTCAACACAAGTCCCAATATACTGTAAGATAGAGATAACTATAGTCATATGTCTTCTTACACTCTGAAATTGCATGCATTCAATAGACAGCAAAGAAATGTAATTTTATAATGACTGGTTTTGGATAACTATGGTCATTGCTGATCTTTCCAATAATGTTAACTGTGACTATATACTTTCAAAACATAAAAAAAAAGTAATAAAAATGAGATAGCATTAACATCAAGGATACATAACACAACATTAGACCGGGTATTTATTCATAATCTTTGAGAGAACTTGTGTGTCAAGCTTGGAAAAGTATATCATGAAGGTTTCAATCTGATACTGATTCCTTAGATGTATAATAAACAAAACTTACCCCCAGTCATACAAAGAGACTGCACGTATAAGTGATACTGATTCTGCCAAATCATACAACTCCACTGTTCCTCTTTTAGTACCAACAGCAAGAATTTGCTGCTCTAGAGCTACTGAGGCACAGACAGCATCCCCACCAGACAACCTCTTTTCTGCTTTGATACAGTCAACTTGCTTTAGGCCTTTTTTACTCACAGAACATGAGACAAGTTGCCCATCAGAATACAAGACAAATAGCAACCTCAATGGAAGGCAAAGTTCAAGTTGATTGATTTCAGACTTTTTAGGAATAACATGGTTGAACATAACAGACTTCGGTTGAGTTTTAGGAGAAAGACCATTCTCTAGTGTAGGTGGCAGTTGAGAACTGTCAAAGCTAGCAGTGGGTTGTGGATCAAATTCAAAAGCCCCAAAGAACTGTTCAGGAGATCAAAAAATCATAGTAATATTGTTAAAAAAAATTATTGTATTACATGGCTGAATATTGCTGGATATCAATGATCATACAATGTCCAAAATTGTTTAGTCGAGTATTTTAAATTACCTCCCCTTTCCAAGACATGCTGTATAAAGTTCCATCAGAAAGTCCGAGTAACATATGTTTGTTATCACAGACAATATTGCTCCTGGCAAAACAGTAGAATAAAAAGAAGTATCAAAATCACACTGCAAATGGCTTCAGATTTAAACTATGATACAGAGTGAAGCACAGAAAGTTGACACTTTCTAGGAAACATTGAGGAATTAGAAGTTTATAACTTGGTATGGCCAGTGGGTTAAAAAGAGATCGTGTAGGAAACATTGAGGAATTAGAAGTTTATAACTTGGTATGGCCAGTGGGTTAAAAAGAGATCGTGTAGACACCCAATTGTGATAATAATTAATAACCCATAATATGACACATACCGTTGATACCAATAGTTACTTTGTAAAGCATTGGCCCTTACACAATCAAATGGATACAGACTTTTACAAGAGGCATATTCTTCAGAGCTAATACAATACTCCTTCTACTTTTTATTTACAAATACCTATACTCTTTACTTCTCTCTTCATTTCCTATCTATCAGGAAGACATTACACTCAATTTCAACTATCACAAACTAATAAACATACGTTTTGTTGGTTTTGTAAAATGGACGATATACAATTTTTAATTACTAAAAAAAACTCTATTCAATTCACATTCCACAATCCATACCAGTAGGAGTCTAATACTTTTGTTCAATCAAACTAATTCATTTCATATAGATGAAGAAAATTATAAAATCAAAACGAGAAGGAAACTTACACAGACAAATCCTTTACTGCAAAAGGAACTTGCTCTGTAAGCAGAAGAGAAATGATAGCAAGGCACAAAGCAGGTGGATGTCTCCCACCAGTGTGTATTCTTTTATCCGAGAACTGGACTTTGAAAATATGAAGAAAGAAGCTAGATGTCTGCAGATGGAAAATATAGAAGCATAAGGAAGATGAATATGACTGGATGATTTATACTTAGAAAGTAAAGTTGGTCATTCATTAATCATATATCAAAAGACTAGCAAACTTACAAGAATAGCAATTAATTTGGCATCAGGGCTCCACACGGCCTGCAAGTTTTCTCCTTCCCTCTGCAATGAATCTGAATCTCTCTTGTACTTCCCCAATCTCACTCTATGCTGAACCAACAAAAAATCATAAACACTGTTAAGCCCAAACTCTTTATACCACATTACAGCAATCATCCCCATATATCCCATGAAACCCACTTCATCTTTCATCCTAAAATTTAAAAATAAATATATACCCATTATACTTAACTTCAATTACCCACATTTCAGAAACTCACCTCCATCAAAACCCAGTTAACATTTTTTCCCAAAAAAAAAAAAATATTAACACAATTGAGTATAATCACAAATTCCCAATAAACTCGCATTAATGAAAACCAGTCCACACACAAAAACAACACACACACATTGATTCAAACACCCACATTTAAGAATCCCACCTCCAGGAAAACCCATATCAATTCTCTCAAAAAACAAAAGAATTTATACAGAACCCAACCACACAACCGGTAAAACACGGATCCATGTACCTGGGAAGTGCTCCAAAGTTCAAAGTGAGTGGGGGAGACAACGAGCAACGTGCGATTGATGACTTTGAGGTACACAATCTTGTGTGCAGATGCACACAGTCCTTGCTCGAGAAGGATGACCTGAGGCCACCCATATGCCATATACATGTTTTTCCTCTTGTCTTCTCAGATTTGGTTGTGATTGTTACAATCTGTGACGGATCTAGAATAAGCAGAGCGATATGAGGAACTGCAAAACCGAGATCATGAGCATTTCCTAAGGACGCTAATTGTTCAGCTTTGATCCACGATTCGGATTTGCGATTGGAACAACAACAACCAAGTTCAACTACAAGGCCACCCCAACAACACACTGAAAATTAAATTAGAATATCGTTTTTCTCACAGAAAATTGTATGCATAGTAATACTCATAAATAATAAATTAATAACAATTCATCTCTATACATCAATCTATATGCCACGTAATAAATATTTTCTATTAATTTACATTGCCATACAATTCAAATATATATATATATATATATATGTATATATGTATGTATGATTTTAATTTTAATACGTGATTAAGTTGTTTTAATTTATCATAAATTTTTATATTTGTAGAATTTTACCTTTTAATTCCTATTCTTAAAATTTACCACCTATAGTCTTTTCATGTATAATTTTATTTTCTAATTTTATACGTATTTTTTTGTTTAATTTTATAAAATATTAAAAATAGTATATATAAAGATTAAAATAAAAACTTAAAGTGTAAGTATAAATAAAAATTATATTATTTTATAAATTATTGGACTATTAACTAATTAAGATCACTTATAAAAGATAATTTACGATTAAATGGTTGCTTATATATAAATAAAAGTCTTAGATATTATTATATATTAATAGATTTTGTTAGATATTTTAATGCATAAAATATATTTTGCTTATATATAAATAAAAGTATGAAATATTATTATATATTATTAGATATTTTTATGTGTGTAGGGTATATTTTTGTTTCATATAAACATAACTTTATGAGAGAGTTTTTTTTTTATTTTAATAAAATTAAAAGATTGTTTTTTCTTTATCTATGGAAATTATTTAGATTTCCCATTTCGAAATCAATTTTTTTCTATTTGTGGAATGTGTAATTTAAAGAAAATTATAAATTCTGGATAAAATTTTAGGAAAGTGTAAATTTTTTTAAAGATTTTATTCATTTCATTGTAAAGGAAGGTACGAAAAGTAATTATGGAGTGCAAATGCAAAAGCTTTTATTTTATTGACTTGGGGCTGATGAATGTGTATGTTATTTTTTGTTAATGGGCTTCACCCAATTTTAGCTTTAGGACTGCTTCTTCCTGCACCTCCATATGTTCTTGTGCCACCTCCATATAAAATGTGAACATTTTATCTGTCACCTCATCGATATATATATATATATATATATATATATATATATATATATATATATATATATATATATATATATATATATTTCGTACTACATCATCCGGAAGCTAATTTTGGATTTGGAAATAGCTTACGGATTATGTAATCCAAAATATATTTTTAAAATAATCCGAAAGTCTGGATTTGAGAGTAGCTTCCGGAATATGTAATTTGGAAACACATTTAAAAAAAGACTTTCAGATTAAAATTCAAAAATAAATCTCATATTAGAAAAGCCTTCCGAATTATGTAATCCAAAAAACTAATCATGCATCTCAAAAAGACTTATAGATTACATAATCCGAAAGCTAATTACAAATTCAAAAAAAAAATAACTTATATTATGTAATCTGAAATATTACATAAGAACGTTTTTGGAATACAAAAATTTATTTATGGAAGTGAGATAATAACATTTGGAGGTGCAGGAAGAAACAATTTAGTTTTAGACTTTTACTTCCTACAAATCCTATTTTTGGACCTGAAGCTCCTCAGAAAGGTTCTTTCTCCCTGCACCATATCAATTTTAATATCCATCCAACATAAAATTTAAAACCCAAAAATTCTCTTTTCATCTTTATTTTCAAAAAAAAATATCAAATGAAAAAAAGCATACGCACTGACTTTTAGATTTATGCATTCGGAACACCATTGCGTTTTTTATTTTCATATATGAAACAATTACGGATATCCAAATCCGAAAGCAATCAATTCTTCTTTAAACTTCCAGACAACACCACTTAGAAAATCTTCGAATTTCCCTATTCGGATTAGATAAAACACTTTTGGATATACAAATTCAAAATTCACCAGTTTCACGAAAACTCACATTCTTCTCTGATGAACAATGTATATCACAACCCACCAACACTGTCTTCTTCGATGCACCCTTCTCCTTCGTCGACAACTCTTCTATTTGCCGCTGGAAAATTAGCTTTTCCAAAATAACTGTTTTTCCTTTTCTTAAAGTCACTTCTAGATCATCTCTTGTGGACATTTTTCAGAACACACTCTTTTTGAATTCATGAAATAAATTTGGAACCCGTTTTAAAATAGGAAGATTTTGGGAGCAAAATTTCTAAAATAAAATTTTCGGAGCGATTAACTACATTAACAAACTTTCGAGAACATGTTTTTTAAAACAAAACTTTCTGAAACGTATAATATCTTTCGAAATGCATTTTTTTAATGAATTTTCTAGAGTAAGCTTGTGTTTTAGAGAGAGCTTCATAGAACAAATTTTATGTGTTCTTCTTCGTCTAATTGCAGCGTTCTCCTTCTCTTCTTCTTCTACAACGATGATGGTGCAACAACGATGATTATAGGGAGAAGCGGAGAGAAAATTCAATCATTTTACACAGTTATGAGGGTGCAGGTTCTAGAGTAGGGGTGTAGGAAGTAAAGGCCTTTGATTTTGAAGTGCTTTTAGGACTTATTTTCTTATGGGCTGATTCTCCCTCCACTATATCAATTTAGACATGCACCCAACACACTAACGTAAATTTTTGTCTTTTGGATATTCATATTCGTAAATCAAATTACAAAATTCCAAATATACAAATTCAGAATTAATATGTCACTTCCAGATTTTACCATCCAGAAGTTTACTTGAACAACATAAATGACCTTTCGGATGTCAATATCCATACGTAAACATAAATGAGTTCCGGAACTCATAACTCATTTCTGGATATAACTATCCGGAAGCTTAAATAAAATACAAAAATGACTTTCCATATTTTGAAATCCATAATATATAAAACTCACTTCCAAATTTGTGCATCCATAATAAGCAAAAATAAAATCAAAGGCAATGTTGAGTTTTAAATTTTCTCTTGGGTGTAATTGCCTTCTTATATATGTTGCTAAAGCCTGCCCTGAGCTCTTGGATAATGGTATGCAACTTTGGGTCTTGCCTCTTTTAATATTTGGCAATTGATTCCTGCACCATATAACTGCACCCAATTTTAGATGAAAAGACGAAAATGCTCTTAAAAAAATGGAATACATATAAAAATACATTTTGAATCCCATTTTCCAGAACACAATAATCTCTTTCAGATCTACTTTTTTGGAATGTATTATTTTAATTCCGAATTTTCTTATTTGGAATGAAATTTTTTATTTTTGTTCAAAATTTTTATTTTTGAATTTTTATTTCCAAAATACAATAATCACTTTTGGATCTATTTTTTAAGAATATATTATTTTCAATTCCGAATTTTTATTTTCAAAATAAATGGTATTTTCGGAATTTAAATATTTTGTTCGGTAGAGGTTAAAAATGTTGGGTGTAGGAAGTCTTGCCTTAATATTTTTCTCCTCTTAAAAACACTTCATACTTTTGCTAGTTTAAACAAAGGCAAACATAACCTATTTGTACTATAATAATAAAAAATTGCTTAATATTTTTTATTTTTTTTCTGTTTTGTTATAAGAGCTAATTATTAAATCACTAATTAAACTGGATAATTTAAAATGAGTTGGAATAACATTTTTTTTTAATACATGATTACTTTTTGTGGACTCAACTTATTTAAGTTTTGCCTTTTTGCAATGTTTTTCTTTCCGTGTTCTAATAGTAATCATGGATTGAATTTTTCAAGATTTAGTCTAAATTCAATAAAACAAAATAGATATAAAATCCAAATACATTTCACTAGATTAAATTGATTTGAATTTTTTAATTTAATTTAAATTAAATTAAATATAGATTTAATTTATTTTGTTAATTAGATTTAATTTAATGTGGGATCGACCTAATTACCTGACATGAGATCAACTTAATTCATCTTGATATGGTCTCGACTCGATGTAGGTTCAATGTCCTGATCTAATAGAGACCCAATTCTACATGGTAAGATTAAATACAAGGTTGAGAGTGATAGTATTAATAATGATAATTATGACAACGTTGACAATATAAGAATACCACAAAAAGTGATGTCACTAATGATAGTTTTTTTTATCAGCAATAAATATTGAATAACAGGAACCACTTAAGGTGATTCAACCTTATACATACCTATATAATATCAATTTCTCAGGTCTCCCAAACCAACAAAATGAGAGAAACAAAAAAATCTACCACTAAAAATTCGTACAAACCCGTACAATCTCATACAAACTCAAAAAAAAATCATACAAACTCAAAACAAACCCAATACAATATCACGGCAACCAAAACAAGGGGCAAAAAGAACAACATCCCTTATCCACCAACTCAGACACCAACCCAGACACTAACCGAACAGCCCACAAAAACCAACAACTATCGAAATAGAGATACCTATCACCCTAGACTGGGTCATGCCAATTAAATCGATTTCAAACACGATAAAGGAGCAAGACACCAGTCAGAAAAGGAGAAGCAAGCATAGGATATATTAGAGGTAAAAGGGTCAATAATGATAGTGGTGAAGGTGTAATAGTTTTTAATATGAAAACAATATAGTGATAATGATAACAAAAATGAAAATGACAATAATAATAATGGTGGTCACTATTGTGACAAAAGTTTTGGCAATAACAATAAAAGTAAGAGGGTTTGTTATCAAAATTGATGTGAACATCGATAATTAAAGGCAATGACATGTAATCCTTTCTCTATAATGTTTCATATCTTTTTTTTCATGTTAGTGTGTTAAGTTTCATGTATTGTAAGTTCTGATTAATTCTTTTTGATTGGATTGTGTTGTATTCAACTGATATCTAACACGAACATATATGAGTATTTATCTAAAATGATATTTTGAGGCATGTTTAAAAGAAAACTTATTTAAAGATACTTTTAAAAAGAAAAAAAATGTTTTTATAAGTTAAGATTAACCTTTAGTAAGTTAAAAAATTGATTTAAAAAAATAAAAATAATTTTAAAAACTAATTTATATAAAAGTTATTTAATTTATTATAAAAATAATTTTGTTTTCTTCTTATTTTCCCCTTCAGAACTTTTGTGAACAAGTTTTTCAAACATCAGTATTCTCCATATTATATTTTGCCTCTTAATTAAGAATGCAACATCCTTTTCTTAATTAATAATGTAATTCACTTTTCTTCTACCGGTTAATCTTTTATGTACATATTTTATAAGTTTAATTGAGATTTATGTTTTTCGTAAGTTTAATTTTTTTTATTGAGTTTTTTTTGTTATTAATTATATACAAAATTTATATCTTTAAATTGAATCTCTACTATTTGACATTGTTGTTAACTTGGATGATACGACTCTTACTTTCTTCACACTACACGAAAAGAAAATCATGAAATAGAAACTAATTTGTAGAAACCAAAATAATTAGTTGCAATAGTAACTAAATTTTAGAGACCAAAATAATCAGTTTCTATTATTTTCTATTATTGTTAAATAGTTTCTAAATTGGTATCTAATTAGCGTTTTAGAGACCAAATTTAGAAACTAAATAATTGGTAGTTAAAACCTTAGTTGCTAATTAAATACCAATTTAGAAACTATTTAACAATAATAGAAAATAATAGAAACTAATTTAGAAACCAATTTTTTTTAGTTTCTAAAATGGTCTCTATTTTAGTTCCTATTGTAATTAATTATTTTGGTCTCTAAAGATTGGTTTCTATTTCATGATTTTCTTGTAGTGTCAACGGTGTTGCTGGTTTGTTTTCACATTGAGAAATAAAAAAAACTTACATTAAAAAAAATATTAAATAACAATCAAATTTAGAGACAAAAAATAATTAGTCACTATATTAACTAAATTAGATATTATTTTAGAGACTAAAAAATTATTAATATCTAAAATAATTTTTATTATTTTAAAATTTTTATAAAATAGTTTATAAATTGGTATCTAACTATTAGTTATCGAGGTTTTAGCTACTAATATTTTAGATTTTAATTAGTCTAACTAAAATCTTGGTAGCTAATAATTAGATATTAATTTAGAATCTATTTTATAAATTTTGATTAGACACCAATATTATTTTTAGTATATAAAATAGTCTCTAATTTAATGAAATAATAATTAAATATTTTTTAAAATTAGTTTTTAATTAACTATTTTCTTGTAGTAATTCTCTCGTAAATTTGAGTAAGTTGAATTGAGTATCGGTTAATAATATTTTTTATATTGAGTGTCCGAATTTTTTATATTTTAATTGAATATCTACCTTAATTGGGTGACAAGGCACTCTAATTTTTTAGTTTCAGCAAAACACCACTTGGACAAGAAAAACAAATTTTTAAAATCCTAATTATCCTTATGAAATGTCATCTTTTCATGTTTTCACATGGTGGATTTGATTTTTGTTTTAGTATTTAATTTATAAAATGAAACAATGTTGTTTTTATAAAGATAAGTAGGGTTTTAGAACTCCATCTTTTTATTGTCAAAGTTCTTGATGTTCTACTTGACACTACAAAACAAAATGGTCATATCACTCCAATTTATGACAGAGACATTGAAAAATATATAAAGATTTTAAACACCTAATAGAACAATTTTTTTTTTAATAAAAACTCAAATGAAAATAGTCAAATTTATGAAAAATTCAAAACTTAATTAAGTAATTTTTTATTTTTCATACACAAACATATGTAAGCAACTGCGATATACAAAGTATTATATCCACATCCTTTTAGTTGTTGGAAAAATCAAAAGACAGATACTCAATCAAAAATATAAAATTTTTGAGTACTCAGCATAACTTTTTTTAATAATTTTTTTTTTAAAATATTAAAATTTATGAGAATTTAAACTTAACTAAACCTAAACCTATATTATAAACACATAGTCCCTTTACTTGCACTAGCCACGATAAAATGAATGGAAGCGAAACACTTGTACAATGCAAATAGTTGTGTTACTAATATTTGAATAAAGAATGAATAAGTTAGAAAGATAGTTTTGTTTTATTAAAAAAAATGTTAGAGAGTGTATTAAAAGTAATTAGGGTGAGATATTTTAACAATATTGTTGTGAAAAAATAGAGTGATGAGATTATAATGGAAGTGAAAGTGAAAAATGATTATGAAAATGAAAAGAGTTGGAAAAGGAATAAGATGATGGAGTGAGGAGATGAGGAGCACCGAAAGAGAAAGAGAAAGAGATGAAAGTAAAAGATCCAAATGAAGAGTCAAAGAAATAGCAATGGAGGGATAAGGTAATGCCTTAGGTGGGCACGTGGGCTTGCATGCTTGATGTGAACTTTGAATGGGAGACACAGATTTAACATATATAGTATTCCTTTCATGTATTGGGTCCCTTCTATCTTCTTCACCATTACTCCCTTCTTAAAGGAATCATCTTACATCACAAACTAAACTCTTTCTTTTCTCTCAACAACTCATTTCAAACTCTACAAATACCACATCACATCAGTTAATCAGTTAATGAAGTGAAGTTTATATTCACAGTGAAGTTTACACTCACTTGTATATTATGAAATGTTCTTAATATGATCGGAAATCTTCAACATATCATCTATCAACTCGTGCGTGAGACTATATATGTATGTATGATTTGATAATGATCTGATAAACTTAACAAACTCTCGATAAATTTGAATGTTGATGACTTTGATACCATATTATTATAATCAAAATTAATATCTAACTCCATATAAATAAATAAATAAATCATTTTATCGGGAAAAAAAATTCTATACGTTCATCTTTAAAAATAAAATAATATATTATTATTATTATTATTATTTTCTGTCATTGTTCAAATGAGCTTTATTTGAACAATTGTTCTTCTGTCCCCCACTCTATGTTTTTGGCACATGTATAGTTGTTGCACTACTTTTCCAAAAAATCTCGACAAAAACTGTAGCCTAGCAGTAAAGTTCATTCAATTATATATGCTATCATTCAAAAGGAGTTTTAGTATTAGGCCTAATTCATACTGCATATGCTTCATTGGTTAAGATAATTTTAACTATTTCCCTATTTAAATTAGTTTACTTTTAATCTTTTCAATAAAATCATATTAAAATAAGTACTTATAATAAACAAGATGGTGATTTTTTTAAATCTGTAATTCAAAAATATGCATGACTTTTTGACATTTATATATTATTAAATATTTGTGATAAAATTTGTATTTACACTCTTTGATATATTTTTTTATTAATAAAAAAGATTAAATAACAAGAACCACTTAAGGGGTAGTTCAACCCTTATACATACCTAAAAAATATGAGACACTCTTTGATGCTAAAAGTTTTTTTCAAAAATTTGAATATAGAAAAACATGTGAGGAACCATGAACAAAATGATAATAGAGCCTCACCTAACTATAACAATATTATTATTAGTTGATGTAAATGATGACCTAGTTTTTTAAGGTAAATTTGCAAACATCATTGACAATGTCTCACCCATAAGCAGGAAATTGGCCCTATGGAAAAAGATGAGAGAAAAGCAAAAAGTTGTAAGCATTGGGGCATTGGTGTCTTAGCATGGTGAGGCATAGCCAAAAAACAGAACATTTGTGTAAAAGCTTAGGTGTGAGTTGATATGGGTTGAGAGCATATTCATGCATTGTGGTGCAGACATTGAGGCAGATTCATGATTTTGATGGTGAGGTTGAATTGCATGGATGATGAGATGAGCAATGGTCCATTGTTATTTTGTTGTGGGTTTGAAATTTGATTCCCTTTGTCCTTTTGAATGGTCCCTTATGTGTGTGTGTTGGTTAGGTTAATCCCCCTTTATCTCTATCTTTCTCTTCGTCTGGTCAACATAGGGTTCAACCCATCAGAGACAGTTCACAAGGTTGGCCAGGTTTCACAATCACAAACTACATCTGCATGCAAATTATCTCCCCTTTTCTTCTTTTCTAATTACATCATTAATCAAACCCTACTTAATTAAGTGAACCACTCACATCATAATTACACACAAAAACTTGTTGTTGCTATCACCATTTATGCTCTATCACTTAATTATACTTTGGCTAATCTCAACATGTTTACAAAAAAAAAATGTATTAGATATTAAACATATTGGGATTCCTATACATGCATAGCTCTACTTCAAAAAAGAAGTGTGTTTGATGATGTACCGCAAAAAAAAATCATGAAATAGAAACTAAGTTTAGAGACAAAATATAATTAGTTGCTATAGTGACTAAATTAGAAACCATTTTAGAGACTAATTTTTTTTTTTGTTTCTAAATTAGTTTTTATTATTGTTAAATAGTTTCTAAATTGGTATCTAATTAGCTACCAAGGTTTTAACTACCAATTATTTAGATTATAAATTTGGTAGCAAACCTTGGTAGCTAATTAGATATCAATTTAGAAACCATTTAACAATAATAGAAACTAATTTAGAAACCAAAAGTTTTTTTAGTTTCTAAAATGGTCTCTAATTTAGATATTATAGCAACTAGTTATTTTGGTTGGTAAAATTGGTTTCTATTTCATGATTTTCTTGTAGTGGTAGTAAATTTTTTATTTAAAGTTTGTTAACATTATAAGAATATTACTAAATAAAAATTAATTTTAAAGACTAAAAATAATTAGTAACTATATTCACTAAATTATATATTATTTTAGATACTAAAAAAATTATTAATATCTAAATAGTTTATATTATTAATAAAATTTATAAATTGGTATCTAATTAGTTAAAATTTTGGTAGTTATAATTAGATACCAATTTAAAAACTAGTTTACAAAATTTTATTAATATTATTTTGTCTCTAAATATTATTTTCTCTCACTTAAATAATTCATATTTTGTTTTTTCGTCTCAAATTTTGTTTTGTTAGACTATTTTGTGCTTGTAATCTATTTTGAATCCTTGTCATTTTGTTTTAATCATTTTAATATGTGTCAACTTTTCATATTAGTCCTCATATATAATATTTATAATATGTGCATTAATTTCTTTTAAAATAAACAAAATGTTTAGGACTAAATAAAAGTAGATATATTTAAAAATAATATAAAAGTAGATAACAATAATGTATACAAGATTTTTTACATGAACTAAAAGTTAAACATTTCTTTTTAAAATATAAAATATTTACATAAAAGGCACTGTTCAATGCTTATATAAACATTTAAATAAAAAAAATATTCGTAAAAATATGAAATATGAAATTTTCAAGAAATTTTTTTGAACAAACTAAATATTATATAAAAAAACTGATGTAACTAGTATTCCTAACAAAAAACATGTGTTAGAGAAATATAATGATATAGCAAAGTGTGTATTGAAATATGTATTTAATATCATGTTTTAAAATTATATAGTTTAATTTATTCAATTATGTTTCCTTAATCTTAACCGTAAGTTAAAAGTACAAAACTAAAGATTGTGATAACCTAGGATTTCTCTAAAGAGATGAAGGATATGGTTTTTTATTTTTGTTTCCGATTCCTTTTCCCTGCTTTAATGCTTTATGGTTGCAAGTTTTTTACTCCTTTGCTGGATGAGTGGGACCAATACATAATTTATAAAAAATTTTAATAACTAATTTTAAAGTCTAATTATTGTTAAAATTTCAAAAACTAATTTATCAATTTTATTATAATAGAATACTTTAAATATGAATAATTTTTTATATAATTTTATTAAAAAAATATTAAATATCAATTGATTTTAGATTTAAAAATAATTAAATATTTTATAATTAAATTAATATTATTTTACAAAGTAAAAAAATTATTAATAAATTAATTAATTTTTATTATTAATAAAAAATGTAAATTAATTTATAAAATAGTTTTCTATCAAATCTCGGATTCATCTCTCGCACAATATTAAAAATAGAAGTTAGATAGCATGTACTGGTTCTCTAAAATAAATTCAACAAAAAATAATATTTAAAAGCAAGATGGTTGCATCATCATTTCTAATCAAATCAATATTAGATATCTCCACTTAATTTATTCATATAATCACATATTTCACCTTTTTACCTACCCACATATTAGTGAATTGTTATCCAAATGACATAAAAATAAAACATCTATCATTTGAAATTCACGTGAGAAAAATCATAACATTTTGAAATTAAAATTTGAATCGTAAAATTTACAAAAGCCTCTCAAAGTTCAATAATGAAAAAATAATATATATATATATAATCTAAAATACAATACACATGAAATATACTTAATTTAAATATATTTCATGGAACTCAAGTTCGTTGGACAACATCGCTAGGTTAATCATCGTATTCGAGGTATTGTCCGCTTTGGAGGTCAGTGTTCTGTCACAGTTTTGTCCTGAAAAGGCACTTCGAAAAGTGAAGAGAGGAATTTCAGGACAAAACCGTGACGGAGCACCGACCTCCAAAATAAACAATACCTCAACAAATACGGTGATTGACCATAATGATGCTGTCAAACAGACTTGAGATCGAAACACTTCATATTAATTATATTATTATATTAATAATTTAGCACCCAAATAACTAAAAGTAAAATATTTATCATGCTGAAACTTATATCATAAAATTCATGAAATTAGAATTTCAATAATAAAATCAAGAAAAGTAAAACTTTAATAGTAAAATGTCTGATTAATCCACCAATAAAAGAATATTAGTTTCCTTCGGTGTGAAGCTATCTGGAGAAAAATGAAATCAATCAGAATCTTCTTGATTACATGAGAGTGTCTTTTTCAAATTCAGAGAGGTCCACCATAATTTCTTTAAGAATTTTTCCATTGCCACAAGCAATGAAGATTTTGGAACCATTACCAAAATTTCTTCAGCTACTTCATTGCTGATTAAGCAGAAAATTTAAAACTTCTAGAAGCAGCAGGAATGAAAAAATATGATTAAATAATAAGATCTTATTAGAAATAATTAATAATATTTTTTGATAAAAAATATTATCCATATTTTAGCAATTCTAGGGTAAGTGTTGAACGTTTCTTCAAGTTTCAACCTTTTGTCTGCTTTCTTCCACTATTGGTCCAATGCTCTTAGTTTCTTTCCCTTCACTCATCCTTTTCATTTGTTATTATCAAAATTTTCAAAACATTTATAATGAGTTTCGTACGTCAACCCCATCATCAATCAAGGTAGAAGAATTGATACGTGGAACACAGTCCAAAATAATATTTGTTATAATTAATAATAAAATTATTTATTGAAAATAAACTTTAAACATAAATTAATTTTATAAATTTAAAATAAAATTTACATCCATTCATATATTATAATTTTATTTATGAATGTAGGATTTTCAACACATAACTCTCGTGAGACTCGAACACTTCTCTTAAATGGGCGTATTTGTATCGGACACATGTATCGGTGTCGACACTTGTAGGACACTTATCGATAAAATGTTCAATTCAAAAAATATTTGTTGGATTTTTAAAAATTCTAACACGGTTCTAACACAATTTTAAAAGATATAAATACAATAATTTTCTAAAAAGTCAAATTTATTGTATAAATTTTTATTATGATTATAAAAATAAGGAACAAATTTTTTTGAACCAGTCATGAGCTCCCCAAATAATCTGAAACATACTTTTGCACATAAATATTTATTTTCAATTTATATAATTCAAAATTATATAATATATAGATTCGTGTCCCTGTGCCCTACATTTTAGAGATTATACGTATCTCTGTATCTGTATCCGTGTCGTGTTAGTGTCCGGATCCGTATCTATGCTACATAGCTCACGATGAAATTATTAACTTGTGTATAAAAATTATATAATAAATAATTCATTAACGACTCGATAGCGAGTGACTTATCAATCCATCAAATTTTTGTTAAATTAATTTTTAAATAATTTTAATATTACATTACAAAATGTGACTTTTAATTCTATAAAACCGACTCATGAAATAAAATTTACATTTACTAATTATATACTATAAAAATCATTATCTTTTAATCGAGAATTTCCAACCATATTCGTATTCATATTATATACTAATATTTTTATATTTAGTAGTTGCATCAAATAAATCATATTTTTTATACTAATATCACCACTACCAACTCATGAGAACATTAATACATCGTTTTTGTTTTGCATATGTAACAGTGAACACATGTATATAACCTCACCGAGTAAACTTGTTTGACCAAGTTTGAACGTTTGACGCGTTTTTCATTTCTGACTCTTTACGCAATCTTTCCTTGCAACAGTTTTGACCTACATTTCACCAAATCTCTGTGTTCACATTCAAATATCAGATTAGGAAACATGTTTAATATTAGATTAATATTATATAAGTGTTTTTTTCAGCATGGATAATTTATTTTTTTTAAATCATTTAACTTGAAGTGTTTTTGCACACATCAGATGTAGAATGTGAAAAATTAAAGAACATAATACTTTACTAAAATTCTAAATTACTATCAAAAGTTTTTAAACTAATCATTACATGAATTTTTAGATTTTTTTTTCTTTTCATAGGTATCTTTCAGTCAATCTGAAACTAATCTCATCTATAGTACTATAATTGTCACAAATATATGATTTAAAAAAAATGTGACTGTAAATACTTTTACTAAATACTACTAAAATTGTAAGATTGGTAGCAAAAAATTTGAAACTGATAATCTTTAATGTTAAAAGTATAAGAGTGAAAAATAATTGACTTTAACTTATGCTTTTTAAATAATAAATTAAAGCACAACATATTATTATTTCACACTATGTTTGAAATGACTAGTTTCTATATAATACTAAAAGATAAATGAATAAAAATGTATCGGAAATAGTAATGCTTCCATGTTTGGAATCGAAAAATAGAAGAAAAATATTAATGATTTTGGTATGGATCAAGGTGCAAAAGTTCATCTTCATTTCACAGCTAATAACTGAAATTAATTATGTCATGCATAAATTATAAATTATTTGAATTGTATTGTGATTTATTTGAAATGTAAAGATTTATGTGTTGGTCGGCTGAATCTAGATATTAAAATTGGTTTAGAAAATCATAAAAGGTAAGTATATAGGTTGACACAGGAGATCAATAAGAGTACCTTTATAAGTCTGAGTAAAGTCGTTATTTTGATACGATAAGTTTTACAAAATACAAGTTGGAATGTAAAATTTTGGTGAGATCATGCATAAATTAGTTTTAGTGAAATTTTTTCTTGCATATCTCGTTCAAGCGAATAATCCTTGCTCAAGCTAGATTGAGATAGTGTGTTTTGGGTTGTTCTCAAACATATTTCCACTCAAGCGAAAATGGGGTAATAGGGTGCTACAATGTCCATTTTCACTTAAGAAAAAATGGAATGAATTTTGGGGTACTCTCAGGTTTATTTTTGCTCAAGCGACAATATTTTTGTTCAGATGATGCCCATTTTCGCTTAAGCTAAAAAAACTTAAATTTAGGTTTTGCTTTTGAAATAATGATGTAGTATCGTTTATTGTTTTAATTAATTATATTTGGTTGAAAATCTTTAGTTTAGGTGTTCATGTGTTTTTTAGATAAAATTTGGTTGGTTTGTTTTATAAGCTTTGTTATGATTAAATGGTTTGATTTTATATAATGCGAGACATGAAATATAAAGTGATAATCGAGACATAGTATTTTCAGGAAAGAAAATATCGTGTTGAGATTGTTATGATATGCATTGGCTAGTGATTTTTCTAGAAGGAGGTATCATGACTTGACTGAGATAATAGAATCACATAGATGAAGTTATTCAGGTTAGTGAGATTCGAAAGAGGTTCTTATGACTTTGTCTGCGGTTTGAAAAATAATCTAGTCTGGCAGGTCATAAGATTTAACATTGTCATACGAGATGATTCGATGCTAAGATTATTATGTGTATAAAGTGTGGATTCACAGTGAGATAATATGATATGTACACATCTTTGAGTCTAAGTTAATACAAAAGACTTTCGAAAGTATAGTAAAGTGTCTGTGTATATTATAGAAGTCTGACATAAGAAATATGAATTATGAATTATTATAAACACTTGATTGCTTTTTAAAATACATGAAAATTGATGTTTGTATTTAAAGCTACATATTTATATTAGAATTTTAAAAATAGCTAGTTTATCATGTTGTTTGTGTCGTATTTGTTTTTCTTTATATTAATGATCGTGTATTTATATGAGAAACAAATAATATTTAGAGCTCCACTCTGAATTGTGGAGTATTTGATGTTTTGTTTGGATAATTTGTTTTAACATATGTAAATACTAAAATCCCTATAAAGAATGATATATTTTGAGACACTATATTGAAAATATTTATATATATATATATATATATTTATATGTTAATAAAATAATTATTTGTATTAGAAATATTAGAAAATCACATATATATTTAGAGTAATAACTATACAACCAATTATATAAACTAATTATATAAATCATTAACTAATTTATATATAAGGATATCATGGTACTTTTAAATTAAAAACTATTTATCTTATTAAACTAAATAACCTATTAAATATATTTTCCCCCTATTCTTCTTATATTTCATTTCAACTAAACAAGATGTATTTCTAACTTACACTACAAGAAAATCATGAAATAGAAACCAATTTTTAGATATCAAAATTTAGTTACAATAGTAACTAAATTAGATATTATTTTAGAAACTAAAAAAAAATTGGTTTCTAAATAAGTTTCTATTATTGTTAAATAGTTTCTAAATTGTTATCTAATTAGCAATCAAGGTTTTTGCTACCAAATTTAGAAACTAAATAATTGGTAGTTAAAATCTTGGTTGCTAATTAAATATCAATTTAAAAATTATTTAACAATAATAGAAACTAATTTAGAAATAAAAAAATTTCATGTCCCGTCTTTGTGCTACATAACTTTTTTTTGAAGTTATTTGATTTTATCTCATGAAATTGAGAAAAAAAAAGGAACTCTAATAGTTTATACGGGTTTAAACTAATTATTACAAAACATGAATTTAAACTAAAACACATGTTTGTCTTAAACTGTATTATTTTTATGTATAGGTTGATAATACGAACATGATACATATTTTAAGAAAGTGATATGGCAAATAATTAAATATATTTATATTTGAGACAAGACATGGATTATTCATGTTCTTGACAATCATGTCATGGTTCGTGCTCTTTACACGTATGGTGTGATTGTATGACTGTTGAGAATATATGTTTTTTTTTTAATGGGAAGAAGAAGAAGACGATGATGATTAGGTGCCTCATAGTTCCACACTCTTTCGTTCACTATTGAAGCATGTGAGAGTTGTGCAATATTCTAGAAACGCACAGCTTCTACGAAAGAAAACCACTTTAGTTTATTAAGATAAAACAAAAACTAACCAACCATTTCCATTCTCATCCATACCCATCATTATGAAATATGGAAAATGGAATCAAGATCGTTGAAAACCAAATGTAACTCCTATTTTAAATTGGATCTTCTTCTCACATGATTAGATTTTGCGGTGAAAACATAATAATTAAGCACTTATTCCAAATGCAAATCACCTAATACGCAATAACATTAACATGTATTAATTTAATTTAATTTAATTTTGAATTATATAGATTGCATAAGAGTGCTGACGATCTCATACCTATTTAATATAGTTAATTTGTTTGTGAAAACTTTTAATTACCGTGTAATTTGTCTTTTTTCACGTCGAGACTGCCAACGACTGCCAACTCGTGCGTGAGACTATATATTTTGGACTTTAAGCCTAACTCAACCCTATAAAGTCGGCTCATAAGGTTGAGGTTTGCACCCACTTATATACAATGAAAGACTCTAATCTCTAGTCGATGTGGGATCTCCAATATTTCTCATTCAATATCGATTATTCGAGATTTTCTAAGTATATCGATAAGCAACCAATTTAGTTACACAATCAGGCACATCATGACGTACAATATAATTTTAATAATTATATAAAAAATATTATATTTTTGAAGTTGAAGGTGAAATTGGAGAGGGAAAAAGTGTGATAATGAAGTTAAAATAAGAATGGTTATGGAAATAAAAAGTGTATTAGAATAGATTCATTTACCAAACAAGGAGCGTACTAGATTTCCCATATTCTCAAGTACACACATCTTTCACCAACCATCCTTTAACCTACGCCATCTCCCATTCGTCTTTCCCCTTACCCTACGTCACAGCCAGTCACTTTATCATCTCCCATAACCCCCAATATATAAGCCCCACTCCCTCACTCACTCACTCGCATTTCCACAACACCCTTCCCACTTTCTCTCTCCAACCGCACAAACTCCTCCACTTTCTCTCTCCTAGACAAACAGCGCGTATCCCCCACGCGCCGATGGGATTTCCGGTAGGGTATCCGGAAGTGCTGGTCCCCAAGCTCTTCCTCAACGCGCTCTCGCTCCTCGCGTGGCTCCGCTCGCTCGTCGCCGCGCTCTTCCGCCTCCTCCGCCTCTCCGACCTCCTCGACACCGACGCCGCCGCGCTCGCCTGGCCGCCGGAGTCCCCGCCGCAGCGCGCTCCCACTCTCTCAGCAGTCCTCATCCGCGAGTTTCTCCCCGTGGCAGCGTTCCGTGACCTCGACGGCGCCGGCGAATCCCTTCCATCGCCGACTGGATGCGCGGTGTGCCTGAGCGAGTTCTGCGCGGAGGAGGAGATCAGGTGCATGGCGAACTGCAAACACATGTTCCACCGCGCGTGCGTGGACCGTTGGATCGATCACGATCAGAAGACGTGTCCTCTGTGTAGGACACCGTTCGTCCCCGAGCACAAGGTGGAGGAGTATAACCAACGACTATGGGCAGCTTCTGGTGTTTCGCAGTTTTACCAAGACGATTACACTCCTTCCCTCTGATTTCTTTCTCCCTTTTTTTATTTTTTACCTTTTTTATTTATATATTTATCGTTACATATATCTTTTTTTCCTATATTCTGGGACTAGTGTAGTGAAATGTACATACCTAATTAAACAACAAATTACATGTATCAATAAAAATTGAAAAAATTTTGGATTGATTTTTCTATTTTCCCACCTTCTTATCACCCACTTTTCTTTATCATTGTTTTTTCTAATTTTTTAAAACTCAATTCTATATTATTTCCTTAGACTAAAATTTATCAAAATTACTAATTTTGTTGATCCTCTCTTTGATCTAGAAATCAGACTCATAAAAATGATTAACTTTTACTAAATTTAAGTTCACAAAATCAATAATAGAAACAGTCTCAGTAGAACAGAGTCAAAACCAGCTTAATTGCATTAATTATAACACTTCTAATCATTTTTATTATCCAATATTTGAATTATAATTATGTACTATATATGTTAAATTTGAGACAACGTATTATATTTTTATATTTTTCTATATTATTTTTACATTAAGGGTTAGTTAAGTTCTAGTTTCTTTTTCTGCTTCATATTTTTAGTTACATAATTTTTAGCTTATTTTCAATTTCAACACACAAGAAAAAATAGAAATAAAATATAAGTAAAAAGCCTTTAAGTTCATTAATTGGTTTATTAGATAGTATGATGCATAAAACTAATTTTGACAGTGTAGAAAACTAAATTCAAAAGGTTTTATAAGATTAATTTATTAGACAGAAAGATGTCATAACTTTTAAGATTTATTAATAACATTAATTTATAATAAGTGATTAATCGTAAGAGTAATTTTATAATTCTCAAAAGTGATTATTATGAAGATAAATAAATATATTATTTATTATATATTATAATTTAGATCTGGTACTGAAAATTATTTGTTTCCAAAACGTGACGTGACACGGTGGATTTCACTGACAAACGCTCCTAGACCGTTGAAATGAATCTTACAATAGATTATTTTACAATTTTCGAAAATTGCTATTGATTTATTAAGTTATCAAGAAAAAAAATCCTATATACACTAATTTTAATTTATGAATAATTATATTTTTTTAAAATATTTTAACAAACACCTCTTGTGATATTCGATAAAAGAAGAGTTCTTCCTAATTGGAGGCTTAGAAATTTGAATATTAATATATATAAGTGTGAAAAGGAAAAGATCTGTAAATATTATTTTATGTTTACTTGAAAACGAAAAAATTGTAGTTAATTGTTGACTTAATTGTCTTGTCGATTATTGTTGCAGTGGTTTTGTTTATGAACATGGGAGCAAGAAGGTTTTGGGGGACCAGATTTCCTTGTATTGTAGTTCAAGATAACAAGATAATATATCCTTTTAGCAATGATAATAAAAATAATTAACAAATCATTTTTACATTAAAAGTGGGCATCTTAATAAATTTTTAATAACTATGTATTGTTAGCATTAAAAACATGTGAATAATTGATTAAGAGCAATTTTTTATATGATTTTCAATAATGTACTAGTATAAAAAAATAATGAAAAAGTTGCATAGAGATATGATAATGTATATATATTTACAGAATTTTGAGAAAAATAAATAAATTTACATCCTATTTTAATATTTGCTATCATTGAAAGAGAAGCAAAGAAATAAAAAAAAAGATGTAAAAAAGTGAGAGAAAATAGTTATATATATAAAATGTTAATTAACATTATCCTTATTAACAACTTAAAATTTGTCGTATGCTAAGTTGAAAAATTAGAAAAGGAATGAATGAGTGGTATGATAGTGGTGCCCCAAACAGAAACTAATGATTGGTCTTCCAAAAACTGTTCCAACCACTAAAGCCATTTTTATTAATTACGATTATTACTTTTTCATATTGAGTTCGAATGTCTTAAATTAATGCCAAATTAATTTTTCATACTTTACTATAACTTTTTCTCCTAATAAACCAATCTTTATTTCTCCGGGCATAAATTTAATATAAATAATATATAAATTCGATTAATTATATCTAATAATTTTTTTTAATAATTTTAAAAACAAATATAAATTTAAAATATTAAAAATCATTTTTAATATTAGAAAGTGTTTTGAATTTATGAATATTATTAAAATATATAAAATACAACTAATAATAAAATGGTAGCATGACACAACAACATCAAACTATATTATATTAATTGGAGACATCTAGGAAGATGGATGGTTCAAACGACTCTACCATCAAACTGATAACCTTGATAAAAACTGATGATCTTCATGAGTTTATGAAGTATAAAACTACTAAATTCAATGGACAATATAGTCAAAATCAAAAGATCAATGAATTACATTCATGCATAAGAAAAAAAAAAGAAAAGAAAAATTTAAAGTGTGTTATGCATAATAAACACGTGTAAAAACATGACAAAACACATTGAAACACATGCTAAGGTTTGCACAAATTTCAAATCAGAATCCACCTTAGGATATTATTTTATAATTATTAAATATTTTCTTTCCCAGATTTGAATTATTAAGTAGATATATGCTTTTCCAATTAGATTTAGATATTATTCTCGTTTTTCTTTCAAATATGTTGTTGTTTATAATTAAACTCAAGACCACTGCGAGAGAGATATTTGTTTATAATTAATTTCAGAGATAAATATTAGACCATTTGTGAGATATTAGATAATTTATTCTAAAAAATATTAGACCGTCTTAAAATACAAAATTAACATAAATAATAATTAAGATCAAAATAAATTCAATTAGATGAATTTCAACTTAAAACAATGAACAATTATAAAATTATTCATGATTATATTACAAAGAATACATAATTAAAGCTTTAAAGTATAAATGAAATTATGTTCATCACTACTTCATCTAAAATAATGTAGATGAAACCTTAAAGTAGCAGGTTAAGTCTTTTCCTTTAGTGTGTTTTGTTATAAGTTTTACATTAAAAGTTTTGTATGATTCTTGAACAACACATTCATTTATATGAATTAAAACTCTATTAGAAAGAGCTACAATGCAATTTGTTCATGTCTACACCAAATAACTATTCTAGTATGGTGATTGCATATTATGTATGTTCTAGATGCAAGATGTTTGCACAAGGATTAAAAATACTTTTTGATAAATAATTGAGACAAAATTATTGTGACATAATGGTCACAAACTCATTAATGTATTAAAATTTCATTTTATTTGGTCCAATCATAAATTTCTTTATTTCATTGTATTTTATTGTGTATAACATGTGAGGGTTTAAAAAGTTCACGTGGCTTGGGTGGGAGTGATAATGATTCGTTAATCAAGATTTAATTGGCTTTGTAAAGTGAGGACAAAATAAAGTTTGAAAATTTGTATTGATACAGAAAATTGGAAATAAAACGATTGATTTAATGTTCAGAAATAAAAAATAACATAGTATAATTCATTATTCGTATTTATTTTTGGAATAGTAGTTACCAACACCAAATGCCTAAATTAGATCAGCCACAACACTAAAATAGCAAACTCGCCACCTATTCTCCATCACTATTTATACCTAACTTTATCAGAAAAAAAATCTATTTTTATATGGAAAAACAAATGTATAACATCTGTGTGTAATGATTGACAAAGAAATCTTAATTTACCAAAAGAAGAAAACAGATCGTAAATTAGTACATTTATTGCTTATTACATAATTAAGATTTCATGTCACCATATCTAATTCTATGTCACCATAGTGTAGTTACAAATGATTCACCAACCACTATAAGTATCTGAAATAGAATTTATGACTTTGTGAAAGGAGCATGTCCTATTTCATTTTCTTTTTGGGTGAAAGAGATCTAGAGGAGTTCAGCTAATTAATCAAGTGTCAATCAAAACCACACAAAACTGGAAACCCTAATAGTAATATGGCAAAGAAATTTGAAAAAAATATGGAATAGAGGCACCACATATATGGATCTATAATAAGTAGTAGAACTGAGAGCAATGCGCCAACAAACCAACTACCCTATTTAATTTTCTTCTTAAGCATATACCTAAAAAAACAAAAGACCAATACCTTTTGTCAAACTTTGTTGACTATGAAGACATGCATTATTATGTTGAATCACCAACCATTATTAGCTCATAAGTTTACTCAATTAAAGTCAGATCACCGAATAGCTACTGCAACTTACTATCATGATTTCATAATTTTCAATTTTATTTGTCGTTTATTTTTTTTAGATTCAATCTCCGACCATTGTTGCATTAAATCTGTACACACCTCTTTATGATTTCATAATTTTCAATTTTATTTGTCGTTTCTTATTTTTAGATTCAATCTCCGACCATTGTTGCATTAATTCTGTACACACCTCTTTATGATATTTACTATTGAACCTTTTCCTTTCCTTATATTTCCCTAATTCACACTTTCATTCAAAGTGAATGTAGACCTCTAGGGATTGCAGGCATTTTCAATTAGTATGTTTTTTTTTTTCCAATTTTAATATATATCTAACAAACACTATTTCTCCCACAGATGTATGCATGAAACATGCCGACTCAAACATGGAGCAACCCCCAGATTTTCAGTTCCCAAATATGCCAAATGATAAGAAAGTCATGAAGGCAACCTCATCTAATTTGAATATTTCAAGAACATAACCAAATTATCATATGTTTGGGTTTATTATTTTTAACTTAGATTCTTGTAAATAGATTTTTCTTTTATTTTTTAATTTCATATGACTTTTGCTTTATTTTGAAAAAAAAATATTATTCTAAATCTTAATTTAAAACTAATTTAAGTTGGAATAAAGTCAAACAAAAGAAAATTACAAACCTTTTGATCCAGCTGCCACTAAAAGAACAACTATATTTTACATATATACTTTCGTAAAAGGCTATACTATTATTTCCTCTTACAGTTATACATGTCATAAGTGGTGCTTTATGTCCTTCACATACAAATTCCTTTATAAATGCTAATTAGCTATGGACAGAACACATTTATACATTCCAAGAAATAAAAAAGATTTTTATGCACTAATTCATTCTAATTAGAGATGTACCTTGAAAGTGAATGAGTTTAGCATGGTATCATCAACAACACAATTAATGTTGACATAGGGATTTCAAGCATGAGATCTTCAAGTGCTGTGACTATCCCCAAAACCTTCCCAGAATTGGTTCAGACACCGAAGAGCGTGGGGGCCTGAAACAATACTCTTTCAGAGACAGTCATGGTGGATTTGGCAGATATGGAGTTGGAAGCTTTCTAGAACAGGTTGCATAATAAAAAACAAATCATTTAGCTGTTAATATAACAAACTAGCATCAAAGATACAATGGTGAAAAGTCAACAACACAGGAGGAAACATTTGGAAAACCTTGAATTTCCATTTGACTTTATTGAATAGATATGCCACACATAATGAAATTCAAGCAATCACCACATTTTCCTAATAATAGATTTATTGAGGTAAGAATGATTCCTAACATAATCACCTGATTGTAACAATAATTTCACCGGGAAGCACAACACAACCAATTCATATAATAAATTCCAAATCACATAAAACTAAGTATTTAAAAAGTATAAGTTTTTTGTGCTATTAGCAATTTAGGCCACATGGAGAATATACATTTCTCATCCATGATTTTCAGCTTATAGATTGACTGAGAGACCAAGATCAATGTTTATAGTAGATTCAGCAAGTGATATGCAACTAGACTGCTAAACAATCCTCAAAATCATTAGTTGGTCTGGAGAAGAAACAAAGACGATAATTCAAATGAAGTTAGACAGTATAATCTAAAATAAAATATATTACGCATTTCTAGTTAAGGAATTGAGAAATATATTGCAATCTAAAAATCAACAATTGTAGAAGAGTTTATCCTATTTTATTAAGGCCCTCATGTACTGGATTTACATGTCTATTGTGATTATGATTGCACTCAAGAGCCTATCATAAATTGCAATCTTTTATGACCACGATAGGTCTCTATCACTTTTAAATTGACATGTATGCATCTTTCTTCATCACTCGGGCAAAGTTCAAGAAACAGTAAAAACATGCCCCAAATCATGAAAAGGATCGCAATAATTTGCACTACAAAAGATGAAATCTGAGAGACACCTACAAACAACGGTCGAGAGAGAAGGCAGGCAAGGACACAAACTTATCATGAGAATGGACTCAAAAGGCAGAAAAGGCACATGGTCAATTGCAGACAGAGAGTGAATAAAAGTTCAAGAGTGACATAGGCTTGTGGAAGGTACTTCCACACTAACAAAAAAGATTCTTGAGTATTTTTGGAGAAATTGAAAACGAAGAGAAAAATTAGGGTGAAAATGGAAACGCTAATCGGAAAAGGGAAAGAAGTGTCACCTGTGTAGAGCACAGCGAAGCCGTGACCGGCGAACGGTGACGCGGAGGCTTTCAAAATGGTGATATATAGGCCTTCGACGGCGACGCGATGGCCTGCGGTGGCCTGAGAGCAAGCACACGGTGGCTTGTGCCTTGCAAGCACGGAGAACGTGCAAGCTCTGTTGAGAAAGCTTCGTACAAAAATGATTGTGATAGATTAGGATGTATCTTTGTTAAAATAGGAAAAAACCAAAATATTTGGGGTACAAAAAAAATAATTATAACATAATTTAAGAAATAGTTAAATATTAGCAACAATTTTTCTATAGTTTTAATTAAAAATAATAATAATCTATATTAAAATAATAACATCATAAGTAATTATAAAATTGGCTCTATAATTGTATTTTCTATTATTTAATAAAAAACATTTTTGTTAGATAACACAACTGCTAAATTAGTCTTCCTATAGTGACAGCAAAACCAGTCACTGGTAAAAATATACACAAATTAAAATTAAAATTGTAGAGTGATATTTTTCAAAAAATACTAAAAAAAGTAAGTGCAACAGGACCATTTTTCAGTCAGTAATTAAATTAAAATTAAAATTTAACAAACAAAAACACTTATCTCAGCCTTATGACTGATTTGATGACTGAATAATATTTTGTAAACAATTATAAAAATTCAATCACTATATGTCATTCTTGAGTCTTTCTTTTTAAGTAGTGAACATCATTTTCTTTTTGTACTATGTCACATGATAAAGTTGACTAAAATATTTCAAATGGCTTCATCTTTATCTTTTTTTTCCACTTCCAAAATACATTTCAACATTTTTGAGGAAACAAGAAAGTAAGATACTTGCCAGAAATTATCAATTATGCAAGCAAGAGACCAAACTTAAGTGCACCCAAAAATGTCCAATTGCATTAAATATATAACAACTTATGAAGTTCGGACACTCTTCTTAAATAACATGTCCAATATCCGATATTCTTATCGGACACCGACATTCGTATGACACTACACGTATCCGTGAAGTGTCTAATTCAAAAAATATTTGTTAGATTTCTAACAATTCTAGTACGGTTATAACACAATTTTAAAAAGGAAAAATACATTAATTTTCTCAAAATTCAAATTTTATTGTATAAATTGTTATTATGATTATAAAAATAAGAAATAAATCCTTGTGAATTAGTCATAAAAAAACATTTCTGCTTTAAAAAATAATCTAGAATATATTTATGCACATAAATCTTTATTGTCAATTTATATAATTCATAATTATATAATATATTGATATGTGTCCCCGTGTCCTACATTTGAGAGATTTTACATATCTTCGTATCCATGTCCGTGTCGTATCAGTGTCTGTGTCAATGTCTGTACTAGATAGATAACAACTGCTGAATCTTAATACTATTATTCCTTAAGTTAATCTTACTTCCTTAAGCTCCTTGGATTAGAATACACAATAAAGTAGAACAGAACCTCGTTTGACTTCCAAAAGCACATGCAACCTAATTGTCATAAATGCCAATTTTGACCTTAAACATTCCATGTTCTAACATAGTCTTCAAGAATTAAGGGTATTGTGAAGCCCAATATTGGTAATTAAAATTAAAACTCCCTCTCTATCACAGCTTTAACTTAATTTCCAAGTTTGAGCTCACTCGGCACTAGTACCAACTCATAAAAAACTTTTTAACCTTTGCTTGAATCTTAAGTAACTATTTCACTGATCTAAAACATTGTATCAACGAAAAAGAAATATATAGTGAAGGAAAAATCTCACACACAAAACAAGTAAATGATAAAAATGTCAATCACAACAGGAATATATCATGTAGTTGCTGTTTCATTGCTTTTGGGGTCACTGAACGTGTATTTCTTGGAATGTGAAGATGATCGCTGCAAAACTGGGTTGTGCAACAGCTCTGGTGCCTGCATTTGCAACCTCCCAGATCCTTCCACCATCTTAAACGGAAATAGAACTTTCCTCGGGTAAAAAACACATCAAATTTCAAAGCATTCATACTGTTTTATCAGTTTCTTGAAGCAGAAATGTTATTTCTGATTACTATCAGCATTAAAAAATAAAGGGGTGGGATAAAAACTGTCTTTAATTAGGCCCATCAAAGGTAAAAGGGTCTTTTTGAACGAATATTTCTTTCCATGATCATATTGATATAAAACTTTTAAATTGAGGTCTCAGTTAATTATGATCTTTGTTCATTATAGAAAATTGTGAACAAATATGGCTAATGTGGCCATTTGCACTGCTGCCAAAGTGATTTTAAGAATCTTAAGGTTGTGAACAAAATTGCAGTCACATACTATTTTACAGAACCTTGTTTAATATCATGAATGCTAATAGTATTAGTCCTTCTGATTCAAAATTGCTTTTTCAAATTTCTGAATGAGATTTATGTACTGGGGGCTTGAGGCTGTGGGGGTAAGTTTTGTGATGAAGAAATGAGTATGTGTGATGGAACAAACTCCTTCTGGTGTGAACATGGGGCAAGTTGTGAGGAAATTGTTCAAGGAGAGAAGTACTCATGCAAATGTCCCCCTGGATTTGGTGGGGAGCATTGTGAGCATTCTGGAGCATCCTGTGGTCAGACTTTTTGTTTCCATAATGCTGAATGCTTGGCTGAAGCAGGTGAGGTTTGCCAGTGCCCATCTGAATGGAAAGGCAGCCCTGATTGCTCTCTTCTAACCAGGTCACCAGGTTTTCTCCCTTCTCCCTTTCACAACTCAAAACCCAGTTTAGATGCTGTTCAAATGAAGATATGCTTGTCTCACCACAAACATGTCTAACCACTTGAAATCACTTGAATGAAAACTTTGGAGTTTAAACTCTTCCCAACTTATCACAAGCTAGAAGTTTGTGCTTGCATAAAAATGCTGCTCTTTATTTAGATTCTGTAATTTACTTATTTATATACTCATCCAAACATGGCAGAATTCTTAACATAATTCTTGATTGTTATTTATATAATTCATAATGACAGATTTGTGTGTATCCTATATTTTAAAAATTATGTGTTGAACATATCATATCATGTAGTGTTCAGTGTCCGTGTGAGTGTATGTGCAGAGAAAGGCATTTTACAGTTATTAGTTACTAATACTTAATATATAAGGATTACCTAATAGATTTTCTACCACAGATATTAACTCAAATTCAACTGAGACAAAATTGTCTAAGGTCAGTAGCAGCAGTGACTCCAAGGTGAGTGCGACACAAAATCTTCTCAGTTTTACTAATCATCATCACTATTATTAACTCATTTTACAATTTGAGAACCATGTGCTATTGCCAAGTGCAGAAGACACTGGCTGTCTTGGCTTTTTCTGTAGTGGGAGCAACTGTTGTTGGTGCCATTTATGGAAAAAAACTATTCAGCAAGAAAAAGAGAGAGGCAGTTAAGTTCCAACAATTATCTGAAATGCACACAAAGGGGATATTGGATGATGATGATATCTCACACATTTAGTGGGCACACTACAAGAAAATCATGAAATAGAAACCAATTTGTAGAAATCAAAATAATTAGTTGCAATAGTAACTAAATTAGAGACCATTTTAGAAACTAAAAAGAAATTTGGTTTCTAAATTAGTTTCCATTATTTTCTATTATTATTAAATAGTTTCTAAATTGGTATCTAATTAGCAACTAAGGTTTTTGCTACCAAATTTAGAAACTAAATAATTGGTAGTTAAAATCTTAGTTGCTAATTAGATACCAATTTAGAAACTATTTAACAATAATAGAAAATAATAGAAACTAATTTAGAAACCAATTTTTTTTTTTAGTTTCTAAAATGATCTCTATTTTAGTTCCTATTGTAACTAATTATTTTGGTCTCTAAAAATTGGTTTCTATTTCATGATTTTCTTGTAGTGGCACTTCCTTTCTCATAACATTTTGGGACTCTTAGCTAGAACTGTTCATTTTAATTATTTGATTCTTATAGAAGTGTTCATTTTAATTACTTGTCATCTTAAAGTTGTAATTTTTGACATAATTGCTACAAGTGTTTTCTTAAACGACGACTTCTAAGCTAATCATCGTAAAATGACATTATTGCACTAGTGATAAGGACCAAGGAGAGAGGGCGCCTGAGGCCCAAGCCCAACAAGTCCAAGTCCAATTTGAGGCCCGAGCCCAACCCATGATCTCATCATCCACTATACCTCAGAGGATTACTAGGAGTAGGGCACAAGCATTAGGAAATGAGCATCAAATGATGTCTCTTTTTGTAATTTCTTTTTAGTAGATTTAAATCGAACATAAAAGGGAGGTGTGAATAGGAGTTTAAGGCTTATGAGAAGAAGTAGCAAAGTCGCACCTTCCATGTGACTTGTTTTTTGGCGGAATTTTCAAGGGGTTTCCATTTGAATTTCCCACCTTAAAACCGACCCTCTAAACACTACAAAAAGAGGTGCTTGGTTCATGTAAAATAACATTGAAATTGAGTGAGAATTAGTGAGACTTGTTTCTCCTAGCTTAGTCTTATCTTGTGAGGCTTTGGGAGCTCTCAAATGGTGGCAACCTCACTTATCTTGGAGTCTATTCATCTTCCAAGTGGCGTGAACCTTCTTCCCTAGCTTCAACCACATAAGTTTTCCTATCATTCATCTTCCAATTCCATTTTCCATTCCATGTCAAATTGATAAATATGTCTTGTGTTGTTGTTCTTGTGTTTCTATTTTGTGCAATGTGTTTGTTTCTTAATTTCAATCGGTGCAATTGTTTTTAATTGTGTTTCTATTCGGTTCATTAGCTTTGTATTGTGTTCTTGATTCCGCACCACTAATTGTTATTCATATTCACCCATACTTGTGTTTTTTCTTTGGTCTTTGGAAATGAACATTCACATCTACTTAACACTTGTTAAATTAATGTTCAGTAGGGATTTTCCTTAAACTTCTCACCATAATTGCTTAAGAATTACTGATCCTAATTCTAAGAAGTGTCACCTAATGAATCAACCTAAAATCAACTCACATCAACTAGTAATCAGTGAGTGATGAGATCAATATATAAATTTGGAAAATGAACAACCAAGGGAGATATTAGATACGAGGCTGGTGCTGGAGGAATTCTATTATTCACTTAAGGGGCAAAGATAGCAAATGAACCTGTAATTGCAAGTATTGTTTGAATTAGTCTCGATTTTGACACAAAATCCTCGTATAGATCGAGTACGAGTACGAGTATGAATATGAGTAATATTAAATTTTTTAAATATGATATGAGTAATATCCAATTTTTTAAATTGGCTATGGGGTAGATACGAGTAAGCAAATATTCAGCTCGTTCCTATCCCAATACCTATCATCATCATTATCATCATCATATCCGTTTCCGTTTCTGTTTTCAATTACTAAAACACTTTTAATTCATTACATAATCTAAAAAACTTATATTAACTTCTCTTTGATTCTTAGTTGTGTAACTTATTTCTAGGTCATACATTTGATCATTCATACTCTTTCCTATAATTATTTGACATCTTTATCTAGTATTTATTTGATACTCTCATTTGATATTTATACAATTATAATTTCTTTCTTGATATTTTGATATTGGAGAAAATAATGTGTATCATTTTGAACTAAATCCTTGATAATATAATCTTTCCTTTGTAGTAATCTTTATTATTTATAGAAAAAAAATCATAAATAAATATAAGAATAGAGTATTCTTAAAATCATCCAAAATTTACTATGAAAAAAATAAATGGTTTTATATTTTTTTTTAATTTTACATTATTTTTAAAATAAAAAATAGATATAGCATAGGATGTTATAAATATCATGTATGTAATAGTGTTAAAGCAATAATTTCTCATTAAGTTTATTCATTATTCAAAAGTAACATTGATTTACTTCTTACTTCTATATATTTTAATAATAATAATAATAATATTAATAATACTTATATATAAATAATAATAAATGATTATATTTAGATAGTTTATTTTCATTTTAAAATTATAATTAAAAGTAAAATAAAAAATTTAAATATGTATTTCCTTTATGTGTTATTGGCGGAAACACATAGTTGTTCTTGAATATACTTATTTTTCAATTTTATCATAAACCTATGTATTTGTATTTTTTAAAATATTATTCTAAATTTATATTGTAATATTATAATATATGTACAAAATCACAATGTATGTAAAGAAGGTGAAAGAATTGAAACAAAATAAAAATTGAATTTAGACTAAGTAAAGGAATAGATTTTGCCATATTAAAAAGAGAAATGAAAATGAAAATGTGCATGAAAGAGTGAAAATGAGAATGTGTGTCCAAAAGAGAGAAAAGGAAAGGAGAAAAGAAAGTGGAGTTTGAAATACATTATTTAAAGAATTTTTTGTAACATATGATAATTTTAAGGGAAATAAAAGTTATTAAACTGATAAGAGAAGTTATTCAACTGAGATTTTTTTTTTCAAGGATAAAATTGAGAAAAGGTTATGTAAAAGAAAACAATTATAAGGAGAATCCTAGTTAAATATTGTTATAATTTGTAGATTTTTAAACTTTTTAAAATATAATTAAGAGTAATAGTAATATAAAATATGTATATTAAAAATGAGAATTTATTCTATATATTGTTATAGATACTTTTTAATTCATTTAATCCAGAAATATAATTCAAATATTAGTCGTTATTATTTTTATAAATGTTAATTATATATATATATATATTTGTTTTGATTAAATTATAAAATCAAATATGAAGTTTGATTCAATATTTTTTTTCTTAATTTTAGTTTACTTGATTTTTTATTTATTCTATCTTCAATTTTTGAAATGACTTCTTTTTTTTCAATTTTTGTTGATTTACAACAAGTTAAATAAAAGTAACAGAAATGGAAAATTGAAACTATATAGTAAAGTAACCGTTCACTACGTGATTATTTAAACAATCCATTATTTTTTTTCCCATTCATCCTATAACTCCAAATATTATTATTTTAATCATTTTTTACATCATCTAATTATAAATTTATTTTTCATTACATTTTTTTAAAATTCTCAAATCAAGAATCATATAGAACTTAAGTATAATTTTTCTTATTTAAAATAACGAGTCATGGTTTAGAAACTTTTGTTACTTTTGCTTAAATAAGGATTAAGAGATACTCATATAATGAATTATCTATTAATATTATATAATAATTGCTATATTTTGTAATTACTATTTGTTATCGTGCGTCCAATAACTTAGAAATTAAAACAAAAAATAATTCTTTTATCTTAATATTTTTAAACATCTTTTAAGATAAAATTGTAATAAAACTTCGGATTTTAAAACAAACAATACATATTATCCAAACTGACTTGAAATAACATAAAACAACTATTCATTATAAGCATAATATATAAACAAGTAGTTTTTAATCAAAAGAAAAAGTTATTATTGATTATAATCTTGATTATATTTCTTTTTGTGATATTTTTATTTGTTCTGAACATTCCAAACAAACATGACAGGTGGAAGAGTAATCGAGGTCTAACATCCTCAACTCAAGTCAACCCAACAACACTTAACTAAGCAAAGAGCAGCATCGTATCATAGATTTTGTGTCAATTATGTGATTACTTTTAGTACTATATAGCCCCTCACTCGTAACTCTTCACCCTCTAGTTGTCTTTACCACATCTCCACTGACAAAGATTTCTCATTATTATTTAATTAATCAACTAACACCCTTTTGCATCACTCACTTTCTGGCGTCTTCATGATCTCAGAATTTGCCTCAAAATCACACCAACAGTCATAAAGAGATGGGTTTCAATTTGATTCTATGGTATCATCCCAATCTGCTTCTCGCTGTTCTGCTGCTCTTTTCCTGTTCATTTGGCCTTTTCTCTGCAAACGATGAAGTGGGCACGGGTAAAGGTGAAACCTTTACTGTTTCAAGCTTCAGGTACCCTGAGACTAGGCTCAGGCCCTTTGATTTGCGCTACATCAGAGGTATGTCAGCCTGTTGGCAGTGACCCTTTCTTCATAGTGATCATTATTTGCTTTGTTGTTGTCTTTGGTTGTTCATGAAGCACTATCTTTTGTGATTTTAACGGGTTGCAATTGGATTTCAATGTAAAGGTGAATTTATTGGAGAATAATCTCTCTCTCCATGCTTTCCTTTTATCTTACTTCGGTTGCTTAATTTCTAAGAATTATACTGTTGCCATGATTTTGTATAGAAGAGGGCTAAGGTGTGAATTAAGAATTAAGCCTAAGGAAATTTAGGAGCTTGGCAATAATGTGAATGTTGTATATGTTATTAAGGAGTTTATTTTATTCATTACGAGTCATGCTTTTCTATTAGTCATTCTGATAGAAATTTCAGAGTGCTATATACAGCTTATATAGCTATATTTGATCATTGTAAGAATCATAAATTGACTTGAAACATATCATACAGTATTGTTTATTGGGGATATTTGTAATTTGCTCTCTAATTTGTGATTCATTGAATTTGTAACATTTAACTGCTACCATTAGATTACCTATATAAGCAAGAAAATGGATAAAAATCAGCCTCGTCTGATTTACTTTCATATGTTTCGTATGGAAACAGGGTGAGATAGTATTACTGATGAAGCAAAAATTTTCCTTTCCTTCTGTTTTGGTGATCCAATAAGTTATATGGTTTTGAATTCGTTATTTTTTACAAACTACTAAATATTAAAAAGAACTCATTTTCTGTTACATAAGGAATTGATGACTTATGGATGACCTTACTTTTCTCTTAATGTTTTCCATTGCTGCAGTTGACTTACCACCATGGTTTTCTGCACTCTCTATAGCATTGAACTCAGATGTAGACATTGTAAGTATATTCATACCTCTTTGTACATAGGGTCATTTTAGAATCATAGTGACAGAGGCTTGGGTATTATCGGGTGTCTAAGTTCCATCAAGTAATATGCAATGTCTGGTGATTGCTAGCTTTTGTGATGTGGAACTCCTAATGTTCTTATCAATGAGTATCAGAGTCTTCCACTGCAAAAGAGGGGTGGTGACACCAACATTATAGTGTTTGTCTAGGACTAGTTAGTGCACACTCAACTCATGTAAGGCGTAAGCATTGGGGCTACAGAGTGCGGTGGGATGTTAGATTCAATTCCAAGCCATAGGGCCAAGTCCCATGTTATAAGTATGGGATTCTAGTGAGGTTAATGAGACCTTGGATGCCACAACCACAATGTCTAACCTTTAAGGGAGGGTTCTCCAACTGCTGAGTGACTATAGTTGGTGCCAAAGCTAGTTGTCAATGTCTCTAACTAATAGGGTATGAAGAAGTCGACCAAAAAGGATAAGTGAAGTGTCGTAGAATGTAGTCCAGGACATCAACTCTCAAGGGTGGTCCTATGATAGGAACTTGAGTATTTAGGAGTGTGTAACTTCCACATCGAGTAGTATGGTATGCGTGTTGGAGTACGAAAGTAGCTTGATCTCCCCAATCCCATTCCCAATGCCCTATCAGATAGATAGCTGTGGCTGTTGGATGATTTCATAGTTTTCTATTTTGTTATCTTGTATTAGGTGCATACTGCATGAATGAAAATGAAAATGATAAGTTCTCTGATGATAAAAAATCCTATTTATATGTTCCTTTTTTATGTAACTTTTTAAATTCTCATTGTTGACTGTGCAACAAAAGAAGTCCGAGGAGTGACCTTCTGTATTTGTCTTTCCTTTTAATTGTGTCTGGTTTATTTACTTCCCTCATTTGTTCATACTTCATATGTGCATTGTTTTCAGGATATCTCTAGAATTGAAAGGGTTCCAATACAGACACTGCCAATAATATGCTTTAGAGATGGAAGTCCTCCACTGCCAGATGCCTTAAACACATCCCTCAAAGATTCAGCCACTTCTGGTAGGGGACCCACTTCACTACATTCAACTAAAGTTAATTATACTCTTTTTTTCTAATTAAAGTTCAAGAACATAAATTGTCTTAAATTTCTTTTTAAGAAATATTTATGAGTTCATTTAAGGGCTTAGAAATTGCATTTTAGTAATACCCAATACACACACACACACACATTTACATGATTAAGATGTTGGATTGGAGCTTTACCAAGTTCCCACCATTTATTAAATTGGTGTTATAATTTCTAAAGAAGGAGGTATATGTCTTGACTCAACAGTGCATGTTTAGTTTTTCCACCACTTCCATTAATTTATATGCTCTACTATGATTATTTCTTTGGTAATGGATGGTGCTGATCTCGTGAATGTGTAATGCTTCTTTATTACCAGTTGGGTTTGTTTTGAATCACTTTGACATTACTAATTTAGAGATTCAAATCTTTTATTCCCTTTCCTTTTCTGCCCCTTACTTCCATTTGAATGTTGATGACTCATTAAAAAGCTAACAACCAAGAGAGAAGGTTTTGTGATTTAAAATTGGATTGTTCTTTCTGAATTGTCATTATTCATTTGGAGGAACAGTAAAAGGGAGACAACAGTTTTCAGTTCTCCACTTTCACTTGCTCTTTCTCTCTCATTGTCAATCTCCTTGACAAGAAAGAAGAGAAAATATCTTTTTACAACTTTCTAATGCCATTTCCCTAATATAAATACTGTTTGTTCCCCATTTTCTTTAGGAATAAATGGTCTAGATGTGGAACAGTGCTTTCCCATGCAGAAAAATATCACTATGAAACTGACAAACAATCAGGTATTGTTATATAGGTCCTTTTTACTTGAAGTACTGTTTTTTAATTGCTCAGTGTCTCCCTTTGCTTTTGTTAACTTAGATATATCTGCCTTAAAATTGAAATTCCTATTGTCAAGGACCATCTGTCTTAAAAGTTTAAGCTGTTTGTTAACGTATATTGGTTTTACTTAGTTGACATTCATAAAAAGTATCTAATGATTTATGAATTCAATACATCCTGTTAGTAGAAAGACGTTTGACACATCCCTCTAGCGCCCGCTAGTGCTTGAAATGAAGACTATGTACTTGTCCAATCTACCTTGCACCATGGTTATTAGGTGATGGCACATTGTTATTTTTATATCTCTAACATCCTTATTATTACTTGCAAAGGGTTAGTTTACTAGTGAATTTTGTTTTGTCGTTTTATAATATTGCATAGAGCAAACATAACAAATTATTGTTCAGATATCTCCAGGTGTTTGGTACATTGGTCTTTTCAATGGCATTGGACCTACAAGGACACAATCAAAGATGGTAAGGTTTATTGTAATATTTAACTTCTATCCAAAGAAGTTTAAAATTATGTTTCATTACTATTGTAGAAGTTTTTTGTCCTTGCATGCAGTCTTTCAAATACATTTACACATTGGAAAGGTTGATATAATGTTGGCAAAGTTACTACCTTTTCATAATATTGTGCATGACTTAAGAAAATTGTGCTTTTTTTTTTAATCACAATTTTGGTGGTGGACTACATTTGTTACTTTCACCCTTTATCGTATATTCAGGTGACAACATTTTTAAGTTTTAATCAATGATCTTGTGATCTAAATATTCTAAAATGACAATATTCAATCTAAGATTAATTGAAGTTTTCTACAAATAATACTTATTTTAAACTATTGTTTTCCAAAAGAAGATATTGTGATTATTATTTTGATTGTAATAGTGATAGAATTTTCAGCCAACGGTCATTTGAATAAAATTTATGTCTTCCACATTAAAGAATGTTCATTTGACGCATCTATCTCCTTTAGCAAAGGTCTTGATGCATTAACCACGTGTGGATGGATAAACAATTACTCCTCTGTCTGCAGATTATCCGCGGTCCATCATATTCCTTTATCGCCAATATAAGTGTGGAAGCATGCACAAATTCAATGATGAGTGGGGATTTCTGTAACAGTTCAGTTTATCCACTTTCATGCAAAGCATCTGATGTCTCTAATGCTTTGGAAACTAAAGTGAACAAGTCAATGTTGGAAAATTTGGTCACTTGCAAAAGTAACTCTGAAGCATTTTGTGTTCATGAAGGTGTGCCAAACTTCTTCTCCCTGAATATAATGAATGTTGCAGAACAAATTATCATTACAGCAACAAATATCAGATTCAATGTTACTCCATCAAATGATATTAGTTTAATGTGTTTTGTCCGCCATGGTGCTATACCTTCTGTGACTTCAAATGATTATTCCATTGATATAGCTAAAGGTCCCCTGGTTATTCATTCCCCATTAATTGGCCGTTGGTATATTAGTATAGTGCCAGTCAATCTTACAAAAACTCCGGTTAGCAATGTAAGAGTTTGCTATTCAGTGGAATCTCAAGTGCTTCAATGTCCACTTGGAAAAGCTGGACCAAATTGTACAATGGATAGCTACTTTCTCCAGGTAGTAATTGAATTCTTTGCATGATGCTGTCACCTTTAGTTCTTTCTTTATAACATGATCAAATGGGCTCTAAATTGTGTTCGTGGGATATTGCATTGAACTACAAACTGCATTTTGGGCCTAGAAATTTAATAGGTAGAATCAGGATATGATCAAATATAGCCATATCTTGTAATCCTGAAAATTAAAAGAACATTAAAGTATAAATATTAACTTTCTGTTAGCAAATTATGCACTCAGGTAACATCTGATGTGTACACTAACAGAGATGAATGTATCATGCAGACATTGAAAACATTAGAACACATGATGTGCTTGTCCCTTTGGAGTTGACTTATTGGCTTCTTTACTTAGATAAACTTCATTTTTAGATCTTTAAGATTTAAACTATCTCATGCCTGTGCTTAAGAAAGGGGCTTTAAACCCTATAATTTTTTTTGTCTGTTGGTCCTTTTCTTTAAGGAAGCTTCACCCAACAGGATACTGAAATGGTTACCTTTCTTGGTTGCTTTACTACTATTAAGTATATATGTATTGTGATGTTTGAAAATATTATTATGCATTGGAATAAATTATTGACAAGAAAATGGTTGTCTGCAGACATTTGTAAGGAGAGGTTCAACCCCTTTTGAATCCTATTATTTACCAGTTGGTGGAGCATCTTATGATTCTGCCAATTTCCCTCTTGAGCCACTTTTAAAAAACTCATCATACGTTGGAGAATCTGATAACATTTGGACTTACTTTCTTTTGGACATTCCTCGTGGTGCTGCTGGAGGAAATATTCACATACAGCTATCCTCAGATACAAAGATTGGTTATGAAGTGTATGCTAGATTTGGTGGATTACCATCTCTAGATAGCTGGGACTATTATTATGCTAACAAGACAAGGAGAACTGATCCATCTATGTTTTTCACGCTGTATGACTCAAGTGATAGCAAAGTTAACTTTTATATTATGTATGCTAGAGAAGGAACTTGGGGTTTTGGTCTAAGACATCTTAATAGCAGCAGTGATTCCGTAAAAGGGCTAAGTATCATGTCCATTTCACTTGAGAGATGCCCAAAACGATGTTCCTCTCATGGAGACTGTAAATTTTCGTTTGACGCTAGTGGACTAACATCATACAGGTTTCTCTTAAGCCCTTTGTTTGTTCTTAATTCACCAGCTGTGTTTACATTCCATTTGTTTTCTTAGTTGCTGAACAAGGATAATGAAAGTCCTTGGTAATGACTGAGACACAAGGAAAAAAATTCAATGCCATATGGTGGAGTTTCCAGATTTCATGTTTGCATCTGATCCCCAACCCATTAAGGAATTTACCAGTTTAAACATTTACTTGTTTGCATCAGCTTCTGCTCTTGTGATCGAAACCATGGAGGCTTTGACTGCAGCATTGAGATTGTAACTCATCAAGGTGATTGCTCATTTTTATATTCATAAAATTGGCTCATTAATATGGTGTACAGATTCCTTATTGAAGTTTTAAAAAATTGTATAGGGCATGTTCGACAATCAATATTTCTCATTGTATCAAATGCTGCAGCCATACTTCCTGCCTATTGGGCCCTTCGGAAGAAGGTGGTTCTTTCCCTTTACTATTGCTGCTACTGATAACTCTATTTCCTTATATAGATTTTGTTTTTGCTTTTACATAGAGATCAGAGTTTCCTTTTTATTTTACTAAACCCGTAAATAATTTCCTCAATGCAGGCATTAGCAGAATGGGTTTTATACACATCCAGTGGGATTTCAAGTGGACTATATCATGCTTGTGATGTGGGCACCTGGTGTGCATTGAACTATAATGTCTTACAGGTTAGCTCCATCTCCACAATTCCATCTTACACTTTCTGAAAATATATAAAGAGAAATTTTTGGAAGTGGAAATGTTATGCCATTGGCATAGTATTACTAACTTAAATAGACCTCTATAATTTGATTATCTAATGGAATGAATTATGTTGTGGAAGCATGAGCCATGGGCATCAATCATATTTAACATTTCAACATGCTTAGACTAGAAGAAAAAAAAAAGATTTTGTATTATGACCAATGACCCTAAATACAATGTCATGCAAAATGGCTATATTTATGTTTCTGAGAGTTTACAAAGGCTTTACATATCAATGTTTCAGTTCATGGACTTCTGGCTTTCGTTCATGGCTGTGATTAGCACTTTTCTTTATCTAACTACCATTGATGAAGTATTTAAGAGGGCAATCCACACAGCTGTTGCTATCCTTACTGCCCTAATGGCTGCAACAAAAGCAACCAGGTACTTGAACTAGTAGACGGACAATTTAGATCCACCCACTCAATCATTAAAGGTGTTAATGTCCTTTTCATATTCTTCTATGCTGAATAGTGCAGGTCTTCCAATGTTATTCTTGTGATTGTGATTGGTGCTCTTGGTCTCTTTGTTGGATGGTTGATAGAAATCTCAACAAAGTATAGGTCCCTTTCACTTTCAATTGGAATCTCATTTAACTTCTCTCACTGGTATGTTCTCTATACTGAGATATAAATTTGTATACGATATTATATAGATATATTAGCAACAATTTTGATTTTTTTTTTATTTTTCATGCACTTACTGCCTATTCATTATTAGCCATTGTTGTGAACCCTCAAACCTATTGTTCTTGTTGGAGATACCATATCAACTAGAGATTTGGACATTTCATAGTATATAAGTGGGTGAAAATCTCACCTTATAAGCCGATTTTATAAGGTTGAGTTAGGCTTAAAGTTCATTTCTTAAAAGTTCTGATAATCGTTGCATAACCTAACTCTATGCTACCTGTTTAGAGTGTGATTATTAGAATACATTAATTAGATTTCATTGTTTTCCTTGGTTGTTTGCTAGTTTCCTTAGATAGCTCATTCTAGTGACCAAAGGTAACTCATGTATATAAATATTCTAAAGTATTTGATAGTAATGTAAATATAACACAATGACCCACTATCTCTTTATGTGATAAGTCTTCCTCTCATTCTCTATATAAAGGGAACTTGTGAGGAAGAGAAAAGGAAAGCAAGTGAGAAGAGCAACATAGAGAGTTGATATCCACCATTGTGTGAAATTAGAAATCCTAGTGAAAGGCTAGAGAGACATTGTATTTCATCCTTGTTGGGTGAGATTGAATGTTATCGTGAGTGAGAGAAACAAATATTGTAATGTGGAGACATTTTCTGGACTAGGTCCCGTGGGTTTTTATTTCTCAAGTTGAGGAAGTTTTTTTCACGTTAAAAATTCTCGGTGTCATTATTCTTTTTTGTTATATTTTTCTTCTATTTGCTTATTGCTTCCGCAAGTGCCCATTTTGTATCTACACCAAAGAGGGAGAATTAATTCACATTTTCCCAATAGATCCATTCTCTCAAATATTACATTTGTAACTAAATAAATGATAGTAATAAACTTCCACTGCAGCTTCCAAGCTATAAAGCGTTGGCTCTATAATCTTGTGAAGACACTTTTGAGACGGTACCACTTGGCATTCGCCTTTGCTGGTTTTACTGCATTGGCCATGGCAGCGATAAGCTGGACACTTGAAACCAGTGAATCCTACTGGTTTTGGCACAGGTATTACAAACTTACATTACATCTATCCTCTCTCTCTTTCTCTCTTTCTTCCCTATCTCATCTTATTCTCTTTTTAAATGTTTACAGCATTTGGCATATTACAATATACACATCCTCTTTCTTCTTCCTTTGTTCAAAAATTGAGGACAGTGAGACTCCGGTTCCTACAGATGGAAACTATGAACTGACTCATCAGGATTCACTACCAAGAAGTGGTTAGAATAAAGACAATGGAATAGGTTAGTGTAGAAAGGGGAGAGAGGTTGATCAGATTTTAATATTCGAGTAATGGTATATGGACACTTGCATACTGTATACACCCAATTGATACCCTTCATTTATCTCTATCTCTCTTATCACATTCTACATGGACACCTTTCTTTCTTTTATCTCTTTCTTTGGGTGTATATTGAGCTTAAGTGTCCATAAATCATTTTTGTTGATATATTTGGTGTTTGTGGTGAGTTCATGTGAAGGTGGCACAAGAATGTGTGGCTGCCAACATTGAATTTTGATGCAACAAACAATGATCAAGCAAAGCAGTGTCTTGTAAATTCTTGTTAGCACAAGTTTTCTTTCTGCAATTCTTTATCAATTTTGGCTTGATTTTGTGTAGGATAAAGAATCAAACTGTGGCTACATTTTTGTCATAGGATAAAGGAGCTTTGTTTATGTAATTAGTTATGAACTTATGATTTACAAGATAACTTCCTTTTGAACTGTATCATATTTAGAGATCCTTCTGATAAAAGAAAAAGAGTCAAAATGATGGATCTAATTTACTGCAGCAATTTCTTGTAACCTGCTCCTGTTTTCTATTTTATGAAAATTAGAAAGTGGAGAATGTTGCAAGACACATGTAGTTTAAGGTTGATATAAAAACAATAAACTAAGAAAGAAAAAGAGATTTCTCATTTGGATAAGAACATTAGAACTATTATTTTTAAACGGTGTAGTGTGGAATTCAAAGCAAATTAAAAACTCCTCAGATGAAGTTTATCTAATGTTTAGGTTTCTATTTATTTTAAAGATGAATAAGATTGATTTTGATAGCATCAACTTAAGTTTATTTGCTTAAACATAATTAAGTGTAGGTTTAATTACCTTTTTCGTCCCTATATTTATAGCCAATAGTCAATTTGGTATAGTGGTTTTTAAAAAATTCAATTTGGTCCCTAAGTTTTTTAAAATGTATTCAAAATGGTCCTTTCTGTTAAATATCACCAAACGGCATTAAGTGGTGCTTATGTGGCAGACACATGTAAATTACGTGGATAGTGCTTAGTGAATACTAAATTAGGGTTTAGGTTATTCAAATTGGGGATTCCGAATTTCTAATTTAGGGTTTCTAATACGAGGATTGCTCCCCTGGTTGGATTCTGTGGTGCGCTTCCCTACTTCGATTCCATTTGGAGGTGTGCTCCCATCATTCGATTCTGTGGTGCGAGTGAATTCGGAGGTGCGATCTTGTGGTTTGTGATTCGAACGAGGGATCGCACCACAAAATCGAATGAGGGGAGCACACCTCCGAATGGAATCGAAGCAGGGAAGCGCACCATAGAATCCAACCAGGGGAGCAATCCTCATATCAGAAACCCTAAATCAGAAATTCGAAATCTCCAATTTGAATAACCTAAACCCTAATTCAGTATTCACCAAAGTAATGTAAGCACAATCCACGTGTCTGCCACATAAGCACCACTTAACGTCGTTTGGTGATATTTAACAGAAATGACCATTTTGAATACATTTTAAAAAACTTAGGGACCAAATTGAATTTTTTAAAAACCACTGTACCAAATTGACTGTTGGCTATAAATATAGGGACGAAAAAGGTAATTAAACCTTAAGTGTACCCAAATTAATCTTCCCGTTTTACATGTGAACACATACGCAATTTCTTCGTGCACCATATCATTTATGACATGCACAAAAAGCAAAATTTAAAACTCAACCTTGTCCTTGATTTCATTTTTGTTTACGGATGCACAAATCCAAAAGTGATTTTTATACATTCTGGATTTTGAAATCTGGAAGGTCATTTTCGTATTTCATTTAAGCTTTTGGATGGTCATATCCGGAAGTGAGTTATGAATTATGGATTTTCATATTCGGAATGGTGTGCTGTAAATGGTGCTGAGGATTGAGATCCAAAACTCATTTATGTTTGCTTACGGATCTTGACATCTGGAAGGTCATTTATGTTGTCCAGGTAAGCTTCTCAATGGTGAAATCGAGAAGTGACATATTAGTTCTGGATTTATATATCCGAAACTTTGTGATTTGACTTACGGATAATATTCAAAAGTAAGAAATTTTAAATCATTAAGAAGAAAATGGATATTTTACATCGGTGTGTTGGGTGCAGGTCTGAATTAATATGGTGCTGGGAGAATCAGCCTAAGAAGAATTGAATTTGTAGATAGAACAAACAGGTTTTATTCTGGTTTTCTTGAATGGGCCCAAATGAATAGCATGTTACAAATATACATATAAAGTTGTTTCTCAATTACTTCACCTCCATACACTCATAAGGCGAAAAAATCATTTTGTTTAAAATATATATTTTGGATTGTAAATTTACAATCTAAAATGTTTTTTTTTTCAATTTACACATTTTAGATAGTATTTTCAAATTCAGAAATATTGATTGGATTCTATAATTCATAATGTATTTAAAAAAAACACATTTTGAATTATAGAATCTGAAAGATATTTTCAGTTTTGAAAATATAATTCGGAATTTTTTTTATCACTCATCTCAAAATGAAAAACATCAACCGAATAAAGGGTAATTTTTATTTTATTTTAAGAAGTATGGAGTGTCTCAAATTTTTGTTCATATTTTTTGTGTGTGTAATTTTAGTCTCTTATTTCTAGCTATCCATAATTTTGGTTACTGAAATTATTTTTTTTATGCAATTTGCATCCTTACCTTTTAATTATACGTAATTTTGTTCAATTTTCAGTTTGAAAAATATATTGAATGTCCAATTATGTTGGGTAACAAGTTTTCTAACATATATTAACATCTTCAATTTTGTAAGAAAAAGTTATAAATATTATGACTCTTTTCTCAATTTTATATATCAAGTCCTAAGTAAAAAAAAAAAACTATGAATAATATTAAACTGGAAATCTTACAAAATTTTAAACAGTTAAAGATTAAGGACCAAAATTGCATAACAAATTTTAGAACTAAAATAGTTAAAAAAAATATAAACTACAATTATGGATTTTGTAAAATATAATGACAAAAGATTCAAATAAGCTAATATAAATGAACGATAAAAACAAATGTAACGTATTGTTACGCCGTGTGTATTTGGATACATGTTTAACAAAACTGATTTTGAATAAAAAATTGGTTATGGTTAAAAATAATTTTAATGTAACGTGATTTATTTGTAGATATTTTTATTATAGAAGCAAGATGGAATTAAAACTTAGTATAATATTTTTTTTAACTAATATGTCAACATTATTTTTGGATAATTGACAAAAAAACACTTATTTTTTTTCCTAAATGCGAGTTTAGAGCATGTGCTAATAGGTACACGAATTTGTTTTTTGTTTTTGGAATTAAGATGTTATTCACTAAATGTCAAAGCTAATAACAACAACTAAACATGTATTATAGTCCTTCAAATTTCACGTGTTAGTTGTTAATCATTTTATCTTATACAAGATTTATTTTATTTCACTTTTTCAAACCATTATTTAGTTTAATCCCAGTGTAAAATTACATGAATACTTTTTAGCAAAATCAATAATTAAAGTGAGGATTTTATTAAATAACAAAGACTTCGACTACCAAAGTTAAAACTAATAAAATTAAACACAGAAAACAAAAGTATTTTTATACTTAAATTTTCCACATAATATTGAGATGATTTGGAGGAATTACTATGCAAATAAGAAACAAAAGATAATCGATATCGTTTTAATATAATTAATTATTATTATTATCATTATTATTTATGTTTTCCTATCATAATAAACTAAATAATTAAAATAAAATAAAAATATTGAAAAATTAAATTATTTTACTAATTGTATTAATATAAAAAATGTATTTTCTCACATCGATGAAATTATTTACAAATTTTTCATTTATATCTTCAATTTAACTTAACTTTTTTAGTCTTTTTTATTTTCTTTTTTATTTTCTCTTTTATTTTCTCTTTTATGTCTCTCCTCAATCTAAACAAAACATAAATGATGAAATGATTGATTATTTTGTGTCTATCAAATAATAGGTTGCATAAATAACCTATTAATATTCACAATCATATTTTTTTTTATCAATTTGTAATTTAAATAATCTTAATAACATATTGATGTACTATCTTAAAACAATAATTTTAGTTTTTAACTATAAATAGTAAACTTTTAATCTCTAAACCGTGTTACATTGATTAATATTTAGTTTTAGAAATTTCTCAATGAAAATAATTTAAGGAAATTCCCTAGTTTGGAAGAATTGATATAGATATATCAAGAGCTTGAAGAAGGATGAAGTATGAATTTTGTTTGTTTTAATGTATTACATATTAGGTATACCAATCCTTGTGTACTTGATTTTGTTGATTATAAGATGTTTGAGTAGGTTTCTCAAGCACTGTGTTTGGAAGAGGAAAAAGAAAGTAGGCAAATGAGAAAAAAAAGGAAATAAAATAAAATAAAAGTTATTTAGTTTACAAGAAATTAAAAAATAAAGTAAAAAACAAAAAAGTAAGATTGTTTGATTTGAAACTAAATAAAAAAGAGAAATAATTTTTTTAATACAAATATGATTTTATCCATGCTAACTATGCTTCTTTTTTTCAATTTTTGAGAATAATAAATATAAACCATACTATCAAATAAAAAAAATTATGCTTGTGTAGTTTTTGTCTTTTCCTTTCACCAAATTTTTTATTTCTTATGTAACAAAGTCCAAAAATCTTGTACCCATCATTGCATGACTCATTTTCTCATTTCTTATAGTCTTAAAATATATTATTTGAATCCAATTTGTTGTTATCCAAATGTGTTATTGGTTATATAAAACTCTGTGAATTCTACCTACAACATAATAATTTTGTAATAATGTTCTTACTTTAGTTTCTTATTATTAAAAAAATAATAAAATCTTAAACAACTTATGTAAACAAAGTGCTAAACCTAGTGAACAAATGTTTTTTTTTGTTGATGATGCAAGCTAGGTCTTTTAAAAATTTTGGAAGTTCTATTTTAATTATGAAAAATTTGAGAGATAAAAAAATAAAGGTCTAAATTTGAGAACTTTAAAATATGGAAACCAAAGGCATAGAGAGAGGTCTACATGTATGAATCTTCTGATTTTTTTTAATTATCCTTGTAATTATTGTGTCTTTTTTTGGTAAAATTATAATTATTATGTCTGATTTATTATATTTTATTTCACATCACCAATATTTTGATAATGTTATGTGGACCCTATAATTCCCCATTCCATGCAACATACCTTTAATTATAATTAAAATTCAAGTGGTAGCTGAGGAACTATTTTAAATAATTTATAATCCAGCAATAATTAAGCTCAAGACAAAACTGTACTTAATCAGAAATTGCAATTAATTTATTATTAAGCTAACTAATGGATTTCGTCACCTTCATTTGTTTCTTAATCTCCATGACTAATCAAGAAAAATCTTTACCTATTTGTAGTTAGAAAATGGACCAACCTAACCTAATTATGTATTAGGTTAGGTTCTTCCCACAAAACCTAATTATTTCACTGCATAAAATATTTTTTAGTCTTTTGAAATGTAGAATATTGGTATTGGTATATATCAATTATTGAAACTAAAAATGCTAAATAAATAATTAATTAAGATACAATTCATAAACCATTCTAATAGAACATTTTACACCTATATATTATTATAAAAACAATTTTTTATTAACAAATATTTAATACGAATGGTATAGCATGATTAAAAAAAGAATTTCTCCTATGACCTTTGATTGTATATTTATTATTATAATGGTAATTTTCTCGATTGAGTAATATGAAATGGTGGAATATGGTTATCATTTTTCAATTTCAGTTATTTAAATTTCTGCATAATAATTAAATTAATGAATGTTTTTTTTATTACCATAATAGGGTTATGAAATTGAGAGTTGTTTGAAATTCAACATTCACTTGTTGTAGTCTTTATCTTGTTCAGCAGCCCTAACCCTAAGGCTAAGCTAGAGACAATTTAAGTTGACTTTTTTTGGAATAAAAGTCATGATTGAGTGAAATGTTACATAATGAACAAAATTAAAAATAATAAAAGATTATATCATACACATGTGTTGAGATTTTTAAGTTAAATATAATTAAAGTATTTGTTAAATAGGAAAAAAAAATACTCACCACACTACACTACAAGAAAATAATGAAATAAACACAAATTTTTAGAGACTAAAATAATTAGTTGCAATAGTAACTAAATTAGAAATCATTTTAGAAACTAAAAAAAAATTAGTTTCTAAATTAGTTTATATTATTGTTAAATAGTTTCTAAATTATATCTAATTAGCAATCAAAGTTTTAACTAAATTAAATACTATTTTATAAATTAAAAAAATTATTGATATTTAAAGTAATTTTTATTATTAATAAAAATTTATAAAATAATTTTTAAATTAGTATTTAATCATTAGCTACCAAAGTTTTACCTACTTACTAATTTATAGTCTCTAATAGTCTTTTAAAGACTAATTTAGAATTTAAATATTAGTAGTTAAAATTAAGTAACTAATTTAGATATCAATTTTTAAGTTATTTTATAATTTTTTATTAATAATAAAAATCACTTTAGATATAAATAATTTTTTGTCTCTAAATTAGTATCTAATTTAATCAAGTGATTATTTCTTTTTCTAAATTTAGATGTTATTTAATGATTTTTTATTGTGATAATTAAGCCAACTCATTTTTATATAATATTAAATAATTATTTAAAGGTTAATGAATTTTTAGGATCCTCTTATAGTATATTAACACACAATATTAAACTAATATATACACAGACACACTAAATATTGCCTAATAAGAAATTTATTTTCAATATTGTTTTTATTTTTTTCCCAGAATACTCTCACAAGCTACTAAAATATAAACAAGGTAAACTATTAAATGTGAAGCATTGTACATAAATAATTTTAATTTAACTGATGAGTTTATGTGCTTTAACGAAACAAATAAGTTGAAGTTTTAATATAAACCAAGTTATTTAAATAAGAACTTGGCATTAATAATTTTGTAAATAACCCTTACACGACTGTATGGTATAAAGAGTTGTAGTTTTATTTATAGATTTTCTTACATAATAATAAGAAAATCTATATTTACTACTTACGCAACTTTAATCTTTAAAATAATATCATAAAAAAATTATTGTTTTAATTTTAAGTAATTATCATTGCAAAATTAGACATAGCTATATTTCTAGTTTATTTGCAGTAAGATGTTTTATAAATTTTAAATTAGTAGTTTTAAAATAATATTATAAAAAATTTGACTACAAATAGAAACTAATTTTTAGAGACGAAAATAATTAGTTGCAATAATAATTAAATTATAGATATTTTAGAAACTAAAACAAAATTTGGTTTCTAAATTAATTTTTATTATTATTAAATAGTTTTTAAATTAGTATGTAATTTAGTTACTATTACAACTAATTATTTTGATATCTGAAAATGAGTTTTTATTTCATGATTTTCTTGTAGTGATTAATAAAAAATTTAAATGGTAAAGGAATTATAAAAGCTAATTTAAATTTCAAATTTTAAAATAAGACCATTTTCAATCTTTTAAATTAATTAATTTAACCAAAATAAAGTAAGTCCACAAGTCAAATTTTTAATATTCAATGACACCCGAATTCTACAATGTATTTTGTGACTAATAATAGTCTCCATACAAATATTGTACTGTGTTCTGTTGACGAGGAAAAAAAACAAACCAAAAACAAACAAAGATACACAGAACCATAACCATAGCCAAAGACATAGTCACCTTCGTGAAACAAACCCAACTCCTCAACAGTTTCTCACCCTTCTCTTCATCTACTCTTTCCAAAAAGGTAAGTTTTTGGCTCCTACCCTTCGCTTTATCAGCTTTCATGGAGTGTACTTCCCATCTACTTGAGTTTTGGCCACCCTTTTGTGCCTTGCAAATAGGGTTTTATGCTTTGAATTTGGCTGTGATGCTTTTCACTTCCTATCCTTTTCTTGTTCTCTCAAAAGGGTTGTTGTTTGAGCTGTTTTGGTTTTATTGGTCAACAAGGGGTTTCCTCTGTTATGCTGTGTCTGGTTGTGATTTTTTTTGGAGGGTGCCCCTCTTCTTCTTTCTATAGTATTAAATCTTTGAATTTTAATGATTTTTTCTTCTTGTAAAAATGTGTTGTTTTATGAAATTATATGCTAGTTCAAGTAATCTGTAAGTGGGATTTTATTGGTTTTGGTTAAAATATACTCATGATTGACATGGAGGTTGATGTTCTATGCTTCCTTTTAATGTTTTTTTGTCATGGATATTATTGAGGTAAAACCCTAATACTAATTGGCGAACAATAACAAAATCATGTAAGGAAATCTGTGAATTTTGTCTTATATGGCCTTATTATGCACAATAATATCAATGGAAATCTAAAGAATTCTAGAATCGTTTCTCAAGTGTAGGGCTTGACTTCCTATAACGTTTAACTTATCACTGTTTTTGCTTGAGTAATTTGAAGTTTCTATTGATGTAATTGTGGCTTTATGAAATTGATTTTGTTTCTTATGTGGATTAATCCTTAATAATATTTTTTTGGCTTGTGGAAGCAGATTATTGGATAAAGTTTGGTGGCCCCTGATCTGATCCCGGCTTCATTTCAAACAACAGAAGACAATGAAACTAGCAGTGATTGTTTTGATTAAATATTAAAATAATTAGTGGAAAATGGGAGGTTGCTGTTGTTCTGCCAGAAAACCTCTGCAAGGGGCACCAGTGTATTACTATGTTAGTAGTTTTCTATCCTTTCTCACCTGATTTGTAACTTAGACCATATGGTAGCTGATAAGAAATTTTCTAGTAATTTCACTCCAGCATTTTTATTTCAAACATCCTCACCTATGTAATCTTTTGATCATTAGCATTAGAAATGATTGATGAAGAACTATGTGAAGGAAAATTCGAACTATTTCATAATCAACCTGCTCTAAAAGCCTTAAAATTTGTATTTATAGGGGAACCATTGTGTAATAAGATATTATTTCTGCTTTATTTTGTTTACAAGATTACAATTTTTTTGGATGAAATGTCCATGTTCACTTAATTGAAAGAGCAACCAGTTTCCTGTGTAGTAATTTAGCAACATGGATTTATTACTGCCTTTTGAACTTAAGCACACATTTCTCACATAATATCAGATTTCTTGCAAAAAGGAGTGCTTGCTAGTGAATATTACTGTTACAGTTGAATCAAGTTAGGCATCTGCCAGAAATCACATTCATAACACTCAGAAATGATCTTTAATAGCTGCTACTTGGATGATATGTTGGGGAAGATGTGTGATCGGATGCAAAATAATGGAATATTGTTAAAGCTCAAATGGAATTATTTTGCTCTCTTTTTTGCTTTTTTAAAATGATTTTCCATTAGATTGTTTCTTTTTGTCACCACTTAGCGTTGGTGGACAAATAGTAAGGAAGTCAAATAAACATCTGTCACTACCTTCACAATTAAATTGATATTTTCTATACTTGGATATACTCAAAAGAATGAGTGTATCATTATCATCTAAAAATTTGCAAAGATTTCTTGGGAGCTTGAACAAAATTGTTATGGATACTATGCAATATATTTTACTCTTCGTAAAAGACCTATAGATTTTGCTGTTTCTTTCTTTTACTTGAATGCATGATCCCCTGATGGAGGTCAAATGGGAAGGTGGATGAAATGTAGTGAGAAATGGATTGTTTTCATTGTTCTTTCTATTCAACTTTCAGTACTTCCAGAATAGTAATCTGATCCTGCTGTTAGTTTGTTGTTTTAGATTATGGTTTATAAGTTACGAGCTTATGATTTGAACCCAAAAAAATCCTGTTTGCAGTGCCCACCAACTTTTGAAGAGCGCGAGTCTTTAACATCTAATGATGGCACAAATGCTTCACTCAATGCTGGATTTTTGGTTGGTTTGAACCTGGAAGCATCCGTGCCTGACACTTTCCAGCCCCCTCCCGTGCCTCTTCCTTATGACACGGTTTTGGGAGGTTCTGCATCAACAACATATTCTGAATCTGGCAGAGAAACAATTAGTAGTTTTGAAACTTTAATTACACGTGAAGATGTTGAAGAATCAAATTATAAAGCTCAAACCAACTCCACTCCAACATCTCCAAGGAAGCAAGGACTATCAAAACCAAATGAAAGTAAAGTATTATCGATGGAAGAAGAGGATGTCTGTCCAATTTGTCTCGAAGGTACAGTTGCTTGTGTTATTAAAAGTAAATGTCAGTTAGATTTCCCATGCTTCAGGTGCGCGAATATAGAGGAATGAATCCTCTCTCACTCATAGAGATGACAAAAATAATAATTTGTTATCTTTTAATTTCTAATGCAGAATATGATGTTGAAAATCCTAGAGATTTGACAAAATGTGAACACCATTTTCACCTATCTTGCATTCTTGAATGGATGGAAAGAAGTGACTCCTGTCCTATATGTGATCAGGTATGGCTTTTTGCATTAGTTCTTGAAAAACCTCATCTTAGACTTGCTTCCATGGTGCATGTATGGAAATGCATGAGTTTGGATTGCTTATTTTGCATTAGTTGGATTCTCTTGTGTTTAAGTCTTAACAATTGGTGCTCTAGTTGAAAGTTACTCTCACATTAAGTAGAATGAACTACTTGATGTACTACTCAACCCTTGAGGCTCTCGAACCTAATGGACTAGTCTTTAAGGTTGAATTTTCTTCTTATGTTTAAGTCCTAACATCATGTTAACTAAACTTTTATTCAGGTTGCACTAAATATAGGAATTAAAAAAGCAAGAGGTGAAAAAATGGTTTTCCTTACTTTGTTTTCTTGACAAACTAACTCTAGAAGTCCCAATTAGATGCTCATTATTCATCATTATTGACAATAAAATAATATCTGCATGATCATTCTTATGTAGCAAGTCAGTTATGATACATTGATTATGGAGATGTTGACAATACTGTTCTTCCTTAAATGTTACAGGAGATGATATTTTGACCAGACAATGAATTAGTTTGGTTGTTTTAAAATCAAAGACTATTGATGAAGTTCATTGGATGATAATTGGTTAGATGATGGTAGCTACAGATTCATTTTCATTTCATGGTGCAGAGACGAAGTCATTATTTTAGAAGACCCAGCCATGGGGTATCTGTGAGAAGAAAAAAGAGGTTTTGACAGAAAGATACACCATATAGCATGTCTCTTCAAATGCAATTTCTTTGGTGAGATTTACCTATTATTATTAGTGAAACAGGCAGCAGTTTTCTAGATCATCCCAACATTCATCTTCACAGCTCTTTTTTCTTCTGTTCATTTACTGCTTTCCTTTCTCTTGTAAAAATTTCTTACTATTTATTTCTGTATATATACATATATCCTTGTGGATTCTGGGGTTCCATATTTTTGCTGTATTTGCAACTAGTAATTATGAAGTATACAATAAGATCCTTTTTTTTCAATTTATTTTTCTTCACTCCTTTATTTTCCATTATTAGGACCCACTTCCTATTATTTTCAAACCCAGAAAATACTTTCTGAATTCTAAAATTTGGAAAACAAAATTGTATTCCGAATTCTAGACTTCATAATACATTTTTGAATTCAGAAAATACCTTTTGAATTCTAGAATTTGGAAAATCTAAAAAAAAAATTGAAAATGAAGAAAAACCAAATCCTGCACTCTTGAATTTGGAATACAAATATTCTAAATTCTAGAATTGAGAAGGTTTATGGATTATACAATTCGAAAACCAGATCCTGCACCTTTTGTCCAAGGGTAATTTTAGAATTGAAAGATTTGTGGAGGTTTAGGAATAAAATATGGTGGTGGAGAAAGAAATTGGCTCCATACTCTAGGCCTTTGTGCTGGTGGGCAACATCGTTATTATATAATGAAAAAATCACTCCCAAATGTTTCAGAATAATCAATTGAGAATTGTTAAAAATCAATATCAGATTACACATTTTCAAAATTTTATCAGATTACTACCACATGTTTTCCTAGAATATTTTAAGAAAGTATAATTTGAAATTTTTGAAATATATTTATTGGGTTTTAAGAAATAGATTTTTGGTAAGTTTGGAGACTAAAGAGTAGGGACATAAACAAAACTGCACCATACCAATTCGAACCGGGATTCTATCACTTTTCAAATTTTCCAAAATTAATTTTTATTTCAAATTTGAAAATTCAAAATTTGAAAAATAAAATTCGAAGATCAAAATTTCATTTTGGAAAAGTAAATCCAAAATAAAAAAAGTATATTTTAAAAAAGAAAATTCGGAACACAAATCTAAAAATACATTTTGAAAAAAAAAATTCAAAAATATGTTTCAGATATTCAAATTGAACGAGATTTAGGTAAAAAAAATTCCATATCTTCATTTCATTTAGAGTCATTTTCGTTATTTTGTATGAATATTTTCTTTATTTCATCAGGTGCAATTTCACTGATAAATCGGGTGCCAAGTTATGATGGACGAAAAATTTGTCCAAAATATTGTTTGGCAATTGCTTCCTGCACCATATCACTACACCCGATCCTATGAAAAAGACGAAACTGTCCTTAAAAAAAATATCCAAAATATGTGTTATGGATTTTTTTTTCCAGAACGAAATTTTATATTACGAATTTTTTTATCTGGAATGGGTTTTTCATTTTTGATTCCAGATTTTCATTTCCGAAACACAATTATTTCTTTTCCGGATTTTTTTTTAAAGAATGTATTATTTTCAGTTCCGGATTTTTTTATCTGGAATGAAATTTTAATTTTTTTTTCCGAATTTTTATATCCGAAACACAAAAACTCTTCTGGATTTTTTTTTTCTGGAATACATTATTTTCAATTTCAGATTTTTATTTCCGGAATAAAGGGTATTTTTGGAATTTTTGAAATTATGTTGGGTGCAAGTTCAAAAGTGTTGGGTGCAGGGAGCATTTGCCATATTGTTTTACTTGTAAGTCCACCAATCAGCTAACTGATATGCAAACTAAGCCCACATTTTAAACGGACCAACCTATAAGGGGCCTCTTCATCCTGCACCCCTACGTTTTTCTTCCTGCACCCCATAATTTTAAAAATCTCAAAATTGGCCTTGACCTTTTATTTAGAAAAGAGCATCGTGGTGGAGTGTGCTACAGATTCATCAGTATGAAAGTGAATCATGTTGTTTTCTAGATGAAGAGATGTCCCAGAAGCAAATTGTTAATAAATTGTTGATTTCTGAATTGCTGAACTCGGAAGCCTAATTTTTGTTACGGATTGATGGGTCTAGAAGATTTACGGTTTTCCCAATATGAAAGATTTACGAATTCCCCAATCCAAAAGATTTATGGATTTCCAAATCCATAATGTGAAAAAACCAATACGGATTTCTGATTCTATAAAATTACCGAACTACATTGTTTGGAATACTATATATAAACTGTGAAAACGATAATCTGAGACACTACCGACCACCACCAAAAGAAATACCTTCTTGTGTTAAGAGATGGAGTAGCGTCGCCGCTGTTTAGAGAGAAATGGTCATGTGTGCAGTCTCTGAACAAAGGAAGAAGAAAGAGTAATGTGAGTTTTATGTGTATTTTAGGATTTTTAAAAAATAATAAGATTATTTTTTTCTTTACATAACATTGTGGATGAAGAGAAAAAAACATAGAGATGCAGGAAGAAGAACCTCTAAGGTAAACACAATTAAATTAATTTAAAGTTTTAGGACTTCTGATCTTTGCCCGACCATAAGTAAAAATAGACTGCCCAACAAACTTTGTATTTATATTTTATTTAGACAAAAAAGTTTTATAATTTTCAAAAGATTTAAATACAACTAATTTAAATTGTTTTATTTTAAACTAATTTAATTTTTTTAACTTTTTAAATTTTTTTTAATAGAATATTTTAACTATCACAAAATATAAAAATATCAAATATAAAATTACTCTCAAATAACATTATTAATATTGATAAGAAAAAAAAAAGTCCTATAAACATCAAAATAATAATTACAAACCGAAAAAATTACTAGTTGTCATATACTAAAAAATAATTCTATTAATATTGGTTGACAGTTTCTGAAAGAGTTCGCAAATCTTCCTTAGAACAAAAAATGTTTTTTAAACAATTTTTAAATTAATATTTAATTAATTACTGATTATTTAAATTTTAAAATTAGTAATTAAAACTTTTATAACTAAATTAATATCAATTTAAAAAAATTATTTATTAATAATAAAAATTAATTTAAAATTAATAATTTTTTAATTTATAAAATAATATTTAATTTAAATAATATAATAATTAATTATTTTTTGTTCCTATTTATATTTAATAATTATTTTGTACTGTACAAAGTGAACTATTCATAAGAATAAAGTATTTTTATCATATTATTAAAATATATATTATTCATAAAAATTACAAGGGACATCATATGAAAGAAATAATATTACTTTAAACCGATTATATATCTTTGTTGATATACGGTGTATATATATATTATAAGAAAAAATTATAAATATAAATTATTTTAAAAAAATATAATTATATTAACTAAATTAGATATTATTTAAAGATAACAAATTTATTTATATATAAAATAAATTTTATTATTAATAAATAATTTCTAAATTAATATTTAATTATCTATTAAAATTTTAGTTACCAACTAATTAGAGGCAATTTCTTCCTGCACCCAATCCATTTTGATTGGCACTTGACGAACATTCTAAAATTCAATTGTACCCTTGTCATGTTTATTTTGAAAAAGTTTGTAGGGTGTGCTGATGCCCTCATACCTTCGCGCAACAATGGAGGACCTTCGCCCTCTTGGCTTCATCTTTGTTCAAGGGGTTCTTCTACTCAACACTACGTTGCCGGAGAAATGTCAACCAAGATGCGAGGATGCGAACGCTCGTGCCAGAGATGGTGTTGGGTGCGAGAATGACAGAAACGAATTTGGGTGTGTGATTGGGTGCAGAAATCACTAAAATCTAATTTCATTTTCATTTTCAATTGGGTGCGGGTCCAATTTGATTGGGTGTAGGGAGAATCAGCCCTAATTAGATTAGATAAATATCAATTTAAAAAATATTTATTGATAATAGATATTATTTTAGATACTAATATTTTTTTAATTTAAATAATATAGTTATTTTTATCATTATAATTAATCTCTATTTAATGATATTTATTGATTTTAAAATTTTCATTTTACAACATTTTTTATTTTAAATAATCACAACTAATAATTTCTTCTGATTATACCTGATACTATAACAAATGAAAGCTGTCATATTAAATTAATAAATAATTAAAAGGGCTTTTACCCTATATGCCGAATTACTGAAATAAATAAATAGTTAAAAGCCAGTCTCCACCCTATAAAAAATAATGAAAATTTATTAAAATGATTTTTACTAGATAAACTAATGTCCTATGAGATAGATAACCAATTTTAAAATAATATCTATTACCACTAAAATTAATTTATAATTATATATACTTGAGAATATCAATATTAACATAAAAAATTATAAACTCTATAAAAATAAAATGAAAAGATTATTTTAGTCAATTTTTTTAATAACTTATGTTATTTAATTAGTCAAATAATACCATATCGAATAATAATTTAACACTCAGTACTAACCATGCTATAAAAAATAATCCGATAAAAATGCTTTAAATAATAAAATTTTATATTTTGTATGAAAAATAATCTAACAAATGAAGAAACGTTACACAGACTTTGTATAATAAAAAAATAAAGATACCATGTTGTTTAATATATAATATATTTTATTTATTTATTTCAATAAATTAATAAAATAAATAGTTAATGTTAATTTCTTAAGGAAAACTTAAATTGTTTAATAAAATTAAATTAAACTAGGATAAGTTTATATAAGCATGCGTTATAAGTTAGCAAATATCATTACAACAAAATCATGAAATAGAAATCATACAAAAAAAATAATTAATTACACTAAATTAGAGACCATTTTAAAGACAAAAAATGTTATGATTTCTAAATTAGTTTCTATTATTATTAAATAGTTTCTAAATTGGTATCTAATTAACTACATAGGTTTTAACTACCAAATATGAAGGTTTCGAATGTAAAATTCTTTTCGGTTTCCATTTTTTTATATAATTTATTGCTTTGATTTTTGTATTTTTCTTGAGCACATTTAATATTCGCTTTTCTTCACCAGAAGCAAACAAAGTCTTAAGCTAATATATTGAGAATTATTTTCAATCAATAATAAATAAAGATGGTCTAGACATGTAACATTATGATTTTTTTTCCTGTTACAATATATTAATAAGTAAACTTTAAGTTTAACTAAATCTTATAAAATCGACTGATTTTTTAATATAAGATTTGCACTAGTGACTTTTAATATGAGATTTGCACTAGTCAATGTGAAATCTCCAATACATCCCTTATATAAATTTTAAGTCTAAAATCTTATCAAATTAGTTTATAAAGTAAAGTTTGTATCCACATATATAAAAAAATGTCTTTATTTGAATGTCAAATCTTCAACACAATCCCACCTTTTACAAATATAGTAACTTAAATAATTATTAGATAACATATAAAGAATGTAACTCAAACATATAATGCTAACAAATTAACATATAATAAACAACAAGGAAATGCTAACAAATTAACATATAATGTATGATTTGGTTTATAGAAGAGGTTTCGTATATGTGAATCAAATAACTCATTTTTCATAAGTTGTACATTATAATAAAAATAAATAAAATAATATTGTGTACGAATATTTTATTAAAATTGTTATATTTTATATGTATACACATAGAAGGCTGTTGTAGAATGAATACTTCTAATATATTGAAAAATAATTCCAATTGACTTAGAACTTACATTAATGGTGACAATATATATATATATATATATATATATATATATATATATATATACCAAAATTAGTCTTTCATGTTTTCTATTGATACTTCTTCTATGGTTGTTGCTTGTGGAGTTAAGTTGAGATATGAATATTTATTAAGAATATTAACTCAAACAATAATTAAGATAACTTAATTTAAGAACAGTTAAGAATGGTTTTTTCTTGTATCAATACTATGACCCATTTGCTTAAAAAATTAAACTATTCAGACAATAACTCAAATAATTCCCTCTGTTGTAATGTGCAGCAGAATTATTGGAGAGTGTGGTTATCCTTATGTTACTGTGATACACAAACGTTACGCAGTGTGTTCTATGATTTCTATCTTTGGCCAACGCAAAAAAAACGCAGAAAACAGTCAATAAATGGGAAAGTTTTTTTTGCTTAGAAACAATAAATATCTGTGTCAGTTGGAGAATGGAGGAGACTAAGTCATCTCATACGTTTCTTGGTCTGCATGGTTTCATTTCAAGGCAAGCCTAAATTGTAGCCAAAAAAATCTTGTGTTGTGTAAACAAAGAAGCAATAAAGTAAAGTTGTTCACACAAAGACAGCAAGAAAATAGAAAGAAAACAAAAAGCCTTCACAAGACCACTTTTTCTTCTTGTTTTCTAGGCACTTTTTTTTGTCTCCACTGCTCTTGCATGAGTTAAGTTCTGCATGCAACCGTCTCATTCAAATCAATACCTGAGAAACAAAAAGGGTTGGATAAAAATCTGCCAAAATAGGTAAAGGAGAGGGAGAAAATGTAGGAGGGTGCAGTAGCTCACCCTCCTCTCCTGAAAACAGTTATAGCAAAACAGCAAAGTTGGGGGGAGAGACACCATTGTTCAACAGTGTGAATTCCATGGAGAACACAGAGCTCCACCATGCTCCTGAGGGTCTAATTGACACAAACGCAGTAGACTACAGTAAAATGACTTCCTTTGCAGATTTTAGAACTGTGTTCGCCATGGAATCCGTAAAGCTTTGGACAATTGCTGGCCCTATTGCTTTCAGCATACTCTGCAATTATGGTGTCAATTCCTTCACAAGTATCTTTGTTGGCCATCTTGGAGATTTGGAACTCTCTGCAGTTTCAATCTCTCTTTCAGTCATTTCAAATTTCTCTTTTGGTTTCTTGGTTAGCTTCTAACGTCTATCAACACTTGGCTTCTTTTCCCATGGTTTTATATACATCAATGTAGACAATTATGCTTGGCTCTATTTTCCATGATTTTTTCTGAATGCAATGATCTTTACCTTTCTGAACAGTAACTTCTAAAGTCCCCACATGAATATATATGTGACTCTCTCGTTACTAGACAATAGATATTCATTCTAGTTAAGAAAACCTTCTAAAATAATTGGTTAAATTTCACTTTAATTTACAAATCAACCAAAGGAAAAAAATACTCTACGTCTATATGCATTTACAAAAGATTCTAAATTGATAGAAAAAACTTGATAGCTAATTGAATATCAATTTAGAAACCAATAATGTTTTTAGTTTTTAAAATGGTCTTTAGTTTAATCAATATAACCAGTACTCTAAAATTGGTTTCTATTTAATGATTTTCTTGTATTGTTAATCCTGGTGGCAACCTTTGTGACTTTGAATTTGATCTTGAAAGAGCAAGTCTATATAGAATTTAATGCTTGAAACTTGTCAATATGTTAACAAGTTCATCTTACTAATCAAGCCATAAACTCTCCAAAAAATTTCATCCCACAAAAGAGTAATCTGTAAAGACATGCGCTTAATGGCAACAAAGTGTGTAGTTGTTTCTAACAAAATGGTATTTGCAGCTTGGTATGGCTAGTGCCCTTGAGACTCTATGTGGGCAAGCATTTGGTGCTGGACAAGTAGAAATGCTAGGGGTTTACATGCAACGTTCTTGGATAATCTTATTGGGTGGATGCGTGTGTCTCTTGCCAATTTACATTTTTTCTGAGAGAATCCTTTTACTCCTTGGACAAGAACGTGAGATTGCAGAGTTAGCTGGAGTATTCACTATTCAATCTATCCCTCAGATGTTTTCTCTAGCAGTCAATTTCCCTACACAGAAGTTCTTGCAGGCACAAACCAAAGTGGGGTTTCTGGCATGGGTGGGTTTTGCAGCCCTTATTTTACATGTGATAATTCTAGTTGTTTTCATGAAAGTTCTTGCTTTGGGTACCACTGGTGCTGCTATAGCCTATTGCTTAACAGCTTGGATCATTGCTTTGGCTCAAGCTGCCTATGTGATTGGCTGGTGCAAGGATGGTTGGACAGGGTTCTCTTGGTTAGCCTTCAAGGATCTTTGGGCCTTCATCAAATTGTCAGTTGCTTCTGCAGTCATGCTTTGCCTTGAGGTTTGGTATTTTATGATCTTGATTGTGCTCACTGGCCACCTTGACAATCCAGTTATTGCTGTTGGATCTCTTTCAATATGGTAAGTCATATCCAAACAACTACATTTCTCACATTATGACTATAATAATGATGAAAAAATTATAGTAATAAAGATGATAATAATAATAATGTAATTATTATGAAAATAATGATGTTAATAATGATGACAGTGAGAGAATAGTACTAGTAATAGGATATGATGACCTTAACAATAAAAATGACAGTGATAGGAATAGTGACACTAATGACAGTTAATGTTCTAAATAGGAGAAACTCAATCATATGGAACAACACTGACTGTGATATTCTCTAAGGTTGTTCTTAAATAGTCTAAGAGCTAGTGTATTTGATACTTTCTGTTTTTGCTCTTTCAGCATGAATATAAATGGATGGGAAGGAATGTTATTTATAGGGGTCAATGCAGCAATTAGGTAAATTCTTTATTTGTGGCTTTTTTTTTCCCACTTTTACAACTTCAAGGAATGATTTTATTTTTCATTTTGTCAGTGTGAGGGTTTCAAATGAACTCGGATTAGGACGGCCAAGAGCAGCAAAATATTCAGTGATTGTGACGATTGTTGAGTCCCTCGTCATTGGGTTAATTTTTGCAGGCATTATTTTGCTTACAAAAGATCATTTTGCTGTGATTTTCACTACAAGTAAAGAAATGATAAAAGCAGTTTCTAAATTAGCAAACCTTCTTGGCATCACCATGATTCTGAATAGTGTTCAGCCAGTGATATCAGGTAAGAGGATCCCAATAATTTGAATTGTATAAAAACACTATTATGCAGTATTAGGCAAATCATGAAATGCTTCTCTTATTCTTTCAGGTGTTGCTGTTGGAGGTGGTTGGCAGTATTTGGTAGCTTACATCAACCTCTTTTGTTATTATATCCTGGGACTCCCTCTTGGCTTCTTTTTTGGTTACAAGTTGGGTTATAGAGTAGAGGTAAACTATACACTCATGTTGACTAGAGATAAAGTTTTTTCATATTATATAAGTAATTGAATCTCATTTTCTAAGCCTGTTTTATAAGATTGAATTAGACTTAAATTCACTTCTTAATATGGTATTAGAGTCATTTATAACCCAATGAGAGATTGTTATCAGACCATCCACTATTGGATCAGTATCAACGTTAGAGGATTTTTTTTTATTAGCAATAAACAAATAAATTAAACCGACTCTAAAGGGGTGGTCCAACCCTCATATAGAACAAGATAGACAAAAGCACCCCATACTCAAACAAAATCTCAAAAGATTTGTCTATTGTCTACCCCGACACTACCAACTAAATACAACAGTAAGATCAAGACCAACCCCACCGTCTTAATAGTAACTTTAAATTGAATGCATACATATCAAGGGTTCTAGACACCAGTTAGAAAATGAGAAACTCATTGATTGTGTCTGTGAAGAGATACAAGACCAAACCTTAACTTGTGTCAGAGAAAAAACTTCACAATGATCAACCACTCCTCCTTTAAACAGTTATTCATGTGTCTCTAAATCTCACTAACCAATGCAATCTAAACATTACCCATAATCAAATTAACTAAAGTAGACGCATCAAGAATTTTGAACCACTCGAAGTGTGATCTAAGAACCCGAGGATCAACCGAACTCGCTCTTAATCAATCATAGAGATTCTACTCTAGCTAAACAACTCTGCATCCGAAGAACAAATGACTTGTTGACTCCTCTGACACCCTGCACAAACAACAAAGGTTGCTCTTGACCCCAACCCCTCATCTCTCCAGATTTACCTTAGAAGCAATCTTGTTTTCAACCACCCTCCAAACTGTGACATGAGCCGAAGGAAGAGCATTAATCTTCTAGAAAAAATTGTACACCGCATATTTTCCTCGACTCACCCTCCCCTTAATAAACCGTAAGTCCACTTGACTATCCTTCCAAACTCACCTGTCCATAGTCTCCAACTCGAGCCTCTTACTAGAAATCTTCTCAAAAAGCTTACTTACCTGATCCTTCTCCCAAGTGTGAGAGGGTGTGTTGGAGATCTTACATCGATTTGATTAGAGATAAAAACAAGAACATTTCATAGTATATAAGTGGGTAAAAATCTCATTTTATAAATCGATTTTATAAAATATAATTAAACTTAAAGTTCACTTTTTTTTAATACCATTTTTGTTATCAATAATTAATGTATGTGGGTTCAAAATTCATACAATTTCTGACTGATTGGTTTTTGTCCATTAAACTAAGTTGACAGGAAAATAAATTGACATGGAAAGTGTTGTTGCAGGGTATTTGGATTGGAATGATATGTGGGACAGCGTTGCAAACGCTCATCTTGCTGATCATTGTCTACAAAACCAACTGGAACAAGGAGGTCAGAATCACTGCTTTTCTGGGCAACCATCAAACTGATATTCATAACTTAACCAATTCACTAAACACAATCACATGTTGCTATAATCTTCTTCTTTTCACTCCTAATTAAGCTCAAATTTCAGGTTGAGCAAGCATCAGAACGAATGCGGCAATGGACCGGACAAGAAATGGATATTAATACCGCGTAAAAATTAAATCCAAACCCTTTTCTCATTAAGATGTTTGCATGTGTAGCTACTGCACAAGTTTCTTATGCTTTTCTTTGTTTTTTTTCAATCTAGGGTTTCTCCGAAGTGAAGAACTAATCTCTCTCAAACACAGGACTGTTAAATACACTTTCCCTCTCTTCATCAAGCTTTTTCATTTACAGTCACTGATCAACATGCTCAAGAAATTTAATCACCTGCAGATTTTGTTCAATATTTTTGGTGATTTTCTTGTGTGATAAGGTACAGTATTTGTATTTGTAAATATAGGTTTGTTTCAGAACACTTGTGTGTCGATAATATAAATAAATAAATGTGGAAACCTTTAATTTGCAATGCACTAGAAAATGGATAAAATATACACTTTTGCATCTTCTATTTTTTATTTTTTTTTTCAGTTTAGAACTTTATCTTTTCACTGAATTATTAATTAGTTATTTATTGTGAATATATAATTATTTAAATATCTAGAGTAAATTATAATTAGGTCATTTTACTTAATCCTGTTAAATCCTTTCTTGTAAGAGATGCAAACACTGCATTGTCTTCTATTCAGTTTGCTAACAAAGTTTTAATTGAGATCTTGAAAATGAAAACTCGTTAGAAACCCAGGCATGTGAAAAGATTGAGTTTCTGAGTTTAAGAATTGTGTAACTGAATCTCCTGAAATAGATTGCATGTATATTTTTCTTTTAATTCTTATTCAGAATTCAAGAACAGGTTTAGACCATTCAAGTAATTTATTGCAAAATTTTCCAGAAAATCGACAGTTTTTGGAACAATCGGTCAGACAATATTTATAATTTCAAACCCGGAATTATAGTTTACAAGAACTCACAGTAAATCCATAGATAATTCATATTCAACATATTTTATTTTTAAATTTTTTATTATTTTTTTTAATGTTTTTAATTATTATTATTTATAAATATTTTTTTTCCAGTTTTAGGTTTTTTTATTGACATTAACTATTATTATATATATGCTAATACAATTATTATTAATGTTTGAAATAAGCCTTAAATGACTAAAGAAATTTTAATCAAGTTTTATTATCATGTTATGATTATTATTATACTTATTAGTATGATTATTAATATTAATATAATTAATAACATCAATATTATTTATATATTTAATATCATTCATTTCATTATTCAAATTAATCACATTATTAACTACTATAATAATATTATTAAATATTATTAATACTATTAAATGTTATTAATATTATTAAGTATTATAAATAGTATTAATATTATTAATATTTTTATTAACAAAAATATTAATATTATTAATATTATTATTACTACTATTATTAATACTTATACTCTTCAGACGTGTTCAGGATCTGACCCGAGCACTTAAGCGCACCATCCTGATCCACCTAACTTATAAAAGTTGAATGCTTAGCTCGGCCCAAAACGGTGATGGACCCAGTGACACGTCAAGTGGTCGGCCCAAACAATTGACAATGTATTTTAATAAGATAGCTAAAATAAAAACAACAACTGAATTAGCTAAGACACATATATTTACTCTGAGATTTGATGAACATAAACAGTTAGAGATAATGTTCTACCTCCACCCCTAATATAAATGGGATATATTAACAAAATATCTTTATGTTATTAACTCCTGAAGGGAGATCTACGAATGCTATAAAAGGGTCTCCCAAGACCCTAAACAAATGTAAGTTTTAATCTGGTGATACTACACCTGTACAGATACTCTATATTAAGATACTCATAGTTATATGCTCTCTCTAACTTGAGCGTTGGAGTCTTGTCAATCGGTGGAGCTCCCCTCACTGTGAATTATTAGCATCCAAAGCAACAACGACAAAAAAGAAAAGTCAGCCCAGAGTCCACCACCAAGATCCAATCCAAGTCAGCTGACAATAACATTTGACGTCTACTAGGGCAAGTAAAAATGATCTTGCTAACTACCCGTGACATAAATGATTATTATCATTTAACTTTGTTATGATATTTTAAATTTGTTATCAAATTATTCTAAAAATCACATATGTATTTAAATTTGTCATCATATTATTATGAAGATAACATAAATGATTATTATCATATAAATCTGTTGTAATATTTTAAATATGTTATCATATTATTATGAAAATCATATATATATATATTTAAATTTGTTATCATGTTATTTTGAAGATAAAATAAATTATTATTATTATATTTTAAGTCAGTTGTGATATTATTCTGAAGATAAAAGATATAATTGTTATTATTAAAATATGTTATCATATTATTATGAAAATCACATATATATTTAAATTTGTTATCATGTTATTAGGAAAATCACAAATATATTTAAATCTTTTATCATGTTATTATGAATAACATAAATGATTATTATCTTTTAAGTCAGTTTTGATATTATTCTAAAGATAAAAGATATAATTGTTATTATTTAAATCTGTTATCATATTATTATGAAAATAAAAGATATATTTAAATTTATTATCATGTTATTCTGAAGATAACATAAATTATTATTATCTTTTAAGATTGTTGTGATATTGTTTTGAAGATAAAAGATATAATTGTTATTATTTAAATTTTTTATTATTATGAAAATAACATATATATGTAAATTTGTTATCATGTTATTCTGAAGATAACATAAATGATTAATTATCATTTAAATCTGTTGTGACATTATTCTGAATATAATATAAATGATTATTATCATTTAAATCTGCTATGAAATTTAAAATTTGTTATGATATTATTATGAAAATCACAAATATATTTAAATTTGTTATCATGTTATTATGAAGATAACACAAATGTTTATTATCATTTAAATTTGTTGTGATATTAATATCATGATCTCTCACATGAGAGAAATTATTTTTGTTATTGGGTATAGAGCGTAGTACTGTAAAAATACATGTCTAGGAAAGTTATGGTATTTAAGCGCGTCCATGGAGGGCCCACCTATCTTTTTTAGGAACTTACCTGGTGTACTAGTTCACGGTTTACAATCGTTGTTCTAGTAAAAAATGAGATGTCGCTTCATCATCATCAATATCATGATCTCTCACATGAGAGAAATTATTACTGTACTGGATATAGAGCGTAGTAGTGTAAAAGTACATGTTTAGGAAAGTTTTGACAAGAAAAAACTTAGTATTTAAGCACATCCATTGGTGACCAACCTCTCTTTTTGGGGGACTTACCTGGTGTACTAGTTCATGGTATACAATCATTGTTCCAGTAAACAATATTATTCCTAACGTATATTTCGATTTTAACTCTATGACAAAAAGGAAGAAAAAGAAAAAGAGATACAGTTACTCCAATTAGTCGCATCCCATAAGTCGGCCTAACTCGGAACAGTTACTCCGATTAGCCGCACCCATACGACGACCTAATTCAAAATAGTTACAGTTACTTTAATTAGCCGCACCCAAAAGACGACCTAACTCGGAACAGTTACAGTTACTTTGATTAGCCACACCCATAAGACAGCCTAACACGGAACATTGAAACCGTTACAATTACTATTATTAATATTATAAATAGTATTAATATTACTCATAATATTATATTATTAATAATATTATTATTATTCATATTATTAATATTATTATATTAATATTATTAATTTTATAATGTTAAAAGTATGTATATCTATTAGTTAGGATTATTATTATTTATGAATATTAGTTATCATTTTATAATTATTTATATTATAATAATATTTTTGATATTATGTATATAATTATTATGATTAATATTATTTATATTTTTAAAACTATTTATATTATTAATATTGTTGATAAAAATATTTATTTTAATAATATTATTAAATTATTTTTTAATATAGATTCGTGGGTAAAAAGTGTGGATAATGTAAAATTTACCTACGAATAAAAATCCGTGGGTAAATAATCTGTAAGTAATGCTAAATTTACCTATAGATTCAGATTCATGAGTAATATCTGTAAGTAATGCTGAATTTACTTACGAATTTAGATCGTAGATAAAAATAATACTGTTTTTGTTTTTTTTTTAGTGGATTAAATTAGCAATTGAAGTAAATGAGTAATTTTCTATCTTTAATCTAACAAATCTTTTGGCAAATATTTTTATATAAAACTTGTCATGTGCAAAAAAAAAAAGGTTTTTAACATGTGAAAACAAAGGTTGATGACATGATTGATTCAAATTTAAAAACTAGTAAAAACTAAGGATTACTGCATCGGCAAAGTCCTAGCTTCTTTAGCATACTAAAGCCTGTTAAGCAGATTACTTAAGTTAGGTTCAGTTAGTCTTCAAGTGTATCTTTGCCTATATATTTCATAACGCTGTATCAGTTTACGCTTAAGTGAATATATGAATATTTTACTCTTTTATCTCTCTATGCCTCCACTCATTCTCTCTCATGTTAACATGGTATCATGAGCCTATTTTTTTGACACATGTCTTCATCCCCAACCTCCTCTTCTTCCTCTTCTGTTTTCCTTTCATCTTCTTCTCCGATGGCCTCTGTTCAGCAATTCACCACTCCCATAAACCTCAAACTTGATGAAGACAATTTTGTTCTCTGGCGTCTTCAAGTTCTTGCCACTATACGTGGTCTCAAACTCTTGAAGTTTCTTTAAGGAAATCAGGTTCCTTCTTCGTCCCCTTCATCTTCTCCTTCTCCCCCATCAGAGGAAGTTCTTCAATATCAACAACAAGATCAGCTTATCATCGCCTGACTTCTTGCTTCAATGACTACACTGATTCTTACAAAAGTCGTGGGCTTGGATTCTTCGGCGCAAATCTGGAAATGTCTTCAAGAACAGTTTGCCTCTCATACGCGTGCTCAAATTCAGAAGATGAAGTTGTTGCTCAAGACTCCTAAGAATGACAAAACGATTTTTGTTTACCTTCATGACATTAAAAAGGCTGTCAACATGCTTGCTGCAATCGGCTCCCCAATTACTACTGAAGATCACATTGAAAGTATTCTTGAAGGGTTACCAGAAGAATACAATGCATTTATTGTTGTTGTTACATCACACACAAATCCTTACTCAATCAATGAGATTGAATCCATCTTAATTGTTCAAGAAGAACGGTTTCAGAGGTATAAGCTTGATCACTCCTCTTTTCAAGTTAATGCTACTTCTGTTCATTCTCAGTATCATCAAAACCCATCCTTTCGTCCATCGTTCAATCAATACTCCTGTGGTGGTCGTTTTCCGCATAAACCCTCAAGCAGGTATTCTCGATCTAATGGACCTCGCCCTTTTCACCGTGATTCTTGGACCCCCTCTCCTTCTGGATCCTGGAAACCTAATCGGGTTCGCTGTCAATTGTGTTAAAAAATTGGTCATAATGCGCTTCAATGTTGGCATTGGACTGGTAAGTCATCTTCTTCCAAGGTCACTGCCAACACATCCCAGTTTTCTACTCTATCTCTTGATGATGGTGAACCATCGATTTTTGGCACACCTTCCACTATCGAAGACCCGCTATGGTATCCGGACAGTGGGGCTTCTCACCATATGACACATGACTCAACTTTGTTTACTGATAATCAAGAATATCAAGGCTCTGCAAATGTTAAACTTGGTAATGGTGCAGGTATGTGTATCTCTCATATTGGTTCTGCATCGTGTGTTTCTCCAGTTACTAACAATGTTCTTTCTTTACAAAACCTTTTACATGTTCCTACTCTCAATAAAAACTTGTTAAGCGTTTCCAAATTTGCCAAAGATAATAATGTTTTCTTTGAGTTCTACTCTGATTCTTGTTATGTTAAACATCAGGTAACCAAGCAAATTTTGTTTCAAGGCATCACTAAAGATGGTCTATACGTTTTTCCTGCTCTAAGATCCACTTCTTACTCTGCTAATTACACATCCTTTAAATCTGAAAAACCTGCTCTACAGTTGTGGCACAACATACTTGGTCATTGCAATTTTAATGTAGTCAAGAACATTTTAAATCAATGTAATATTGCTTGTACTTCTAAATCTGGTTTCTGTGATGCGTGTGTTCAAGGGAAAGCTCATAAACTTCCTTTTTCCTCTTCTACAACTGTTTATACTCTTCCTTTACAATTGATATACATTGATATATGGGGTCCTACTTCTATGCATGCTACAAATGGTGAAAAATATTATATTTTGTTTTTAGATGCTTATTCCAAATTCACTTGGTTCTATTTGTTACACTCTAAATCACAAGCGCTTGTTGCCTTCAAAACCTTCAAATTATTGGCTGAAAATCAAACTGGTCTTACAATTAAAACTATTCAGACTGATAATGCAAAAGAATTTAACTGTTTTAAATCTTTTATTAATGAATCTGGTATACAACACCGCTTCACTTGTCCACATACACACGAGCAAAATGGTGTTGTTTATGCTCTCTGCGGCTTCTCTTCCTATGAATTTTTGGGGTGAAGCTTTTCTCACTGCTATTCAGATTATCAATGTTCTTCCATCTTCTGTCATACAGGGTAAGACTCCTCATGAACTTCTTTTTCACAAGAAACCTGATTATACTATTTTTAAAAGTTTTAGTTGTGTCTGTCATCCTCTCCTTCGTCCCTACAATCTTAACAAATTAAATTTCAGGTCTACTTGTTGTTTATTTCTTGGCTATAGTCAATGTAATAAAGGCTACATCTGTCGTTCACCTAATGGTAGAATATATATCTCTAAGCATGTAGTTTTTAATGAAGATATTTTTCCATATTCTATTTCAAAATATGGTTTTTTACCTAACCCTGATGCTGCCCCTGTGTCTCAAATTACTCTGTTTTAACTGTGATCTCTTCCTCTCCCTTTTCCATTCCTATTTCTGATTCCATTACTCTGCCCACATCACCTTTACACAATCACACATTGTCACCTGCTGTCACCACTACTGATTGTTTGGTTCCTTTATCTAATCAAAATGTTCATTCTATGACTACTCGGGATAAGTCTGGTATTTCCAAGCCCAAAATATATACTGCATCTCTTGTATCTGTGCCTTCTGAACTTGTCAATTCAAAGCTGCACTCCAATCTCCTCAACGGAATCAAGCCATGCAAGATGAATATCGTGCTCTGATTGAAAATAGAACCTGGACTTTGACTCCTCTACCATCAGGAGCAAACATTGTTGGTTGTAAATGGATCTTCAAGAATAAGTATAATGCAAATGGCACGTTTTAGCGACACAAAGCACGTCTTGTGGCCAAGGGATATAGTCAAACTAAAGGTTTTGATTATTCAGAGACTTTTAGTCCTGTAATCAAACATACTACTATCAAAGTGGTGCTTGCTCATGCAGTGTCTGCTCATTGGAACATTCATCAAATCGACATTAATAATGCCTTTTTAAATGGTGATCTGCATGAGGATGTCTACATGCAACAACCACCAGGCTTTATCTCTAACAATTCACAGCTAGTGTGTAAGCTTAACAAAGTTATTTACGGTCTCAAACAAGCACCTCGTTCATGGTATAAAAAGTTAAGTATCACTCTTCAAAGTCTTGGCTTTAATTCCACTACTAGTGATCCATCATTGTTTGTTAGGTTTACTCATTCTTCTTCTTTGTTTGTTCTCATCTATGTAGATGATATCATTATTACTGGATTTGTACCTACTGATATTATTGCTCTTATTTCCACTCTCAAATCTGTTTTTGCTCTAAAGGACTTGGGCCCTCTACATCACTTCCTTGGTATTGATGTCTCCACTCTCCAAGATGGATCTTTGCACTTATCACAGCGTCACTATGTTCAAAGTCTTCTTCAACGAACGCAAATGCTTGAGTCCCATCCACAACCTACACCTATGATTACCAACTTAAAGCTTCCACAAAATGCTTCTACAACCTTTTCTGATCCCTCTTTATTCAGATCCACAGTGGGTGCTCTTCAATATGTGCTCATCACTCGTCCGGAACTCACCTTTTTTGTGAATAAAGTCTCTCAATTCATGCACAGTCCTCAAGAGCATCATTGGAAGGCAGTTAAATGGATCCTAGGTATCTCAAAGGCACATTAGATCATGGGCTTCTTATCAAACACAACACCAATAATACAATCCAGGGCTTCTGTGACTCAGATTGGGCTAGTGATATAGATGACAGAAAGTCTACAACAGGATATTGCATGTATTTTGGCTCTAATCTTGTCTCATGGTCTTCTCATAAACAAAAAATTGTTTCCCAAAGCAGCACTGAAGCAGAGTATCGCGGAATTACGGCTGTCCTGGTTGATATTATTTGGCTTCAATCTTTATTATCTGAACTCCATATCTCCTGTACCATGCCTAAAATTTACTCTGATAACCTTGGAGCAGTTCTACTTTCAGTTAAACTTGTCATGCACTCGAGGTCCAAGCATTTTGAAATAGACATTCACTTTGTTCGTGACCATGTACAGCGGAAGCATGACTCTCTCATTCATCTACCTGCTCATTTTCAACTAGCTGATGTGTTTACAAAGCCTATTTCTGGTCCCAGTTTTACTTCAGTACGTCCTAAACTTATGGTTTTGGAAAAACTCATCATAAGTTTACGGGGGATGTTAAGCAGATTACTTAAGTTAGGTTCAGTTAGTCTTCAAGTATATCTTTGCCTATATATTTCATAACGTTGTATCAGTTTACGCTTAAGTGAATATATGAATATTTTACTCTTTTATCTCTCTATGCCTCCACTCATTCTCTCTCCTGTTAACAAAGCCTCCCCTACACTCTCTTAGAAGATTTATGCAACAAAATCTGCATCATCTAATTTCTTGCACTGACTAGAATATAACTTTATTCCTTATGCATGCTCCCCTGCTGTTCCAGCACCAGCTGATTATAAGGAACTTCATAAGTCTGAGTGCAAATGGCTTTAGATACCCTTATGGTTATGATTTTGCATCTTACTCATCTTGCATAATTTTATGCAATTGGTATTAGATTTAGTATGATTAACGCATAGTGCTTCATTGACAGGTTGCATGCTCCTGTTATAGTTTTTTTTGTATTTGTTTTGCTTTTTATTTCCCTAGTTGTGTTGTTGCAGGGTAAAAACATGGTTGTTGCTGGGTTTTTTTTCTTTACTTTTTCTGTTCGGAAAACTATTTCTTTTTTTTAAGCACGGTTGTTCGCAGTTGAATTCTTTGATTAAGAATGTTGCAAAGAATCCTGAAGTTTTATTTGCTAGATTGTTGGATGGAATTGTTTGGCTGTAACATGGTAATTATATCTAAATAATATTAATTAAAAATATAGATATGTATGTACAATATTCATAAAGTATTACAAAAATATATCCTTTTTATAAGGAATTTAAAATATATACATATATTAAAAATAAGGTAAAAAAATATATTTTTATCATTTAATATGGAGTTACGTATAATATCAATTTTCCGGTATAACAAATAATTATTTTAAAATAAACACAACAAAAAAAAAATAGAGGAAACTAATGTTTAAAAACCTTCAATATAACATTAACTTTCAGATGCATGTAACTGATTACTTTATGTATTAGTCAGTACTGGACGAGTCAATATCGGACTTGGTGATCGACCGACCGAATCAAATAACACCTCAAGTCACACAGTAAATGACAGTAATGACAGTTATAATAGCAATTCATGAGTCACATTCATATCCCGAAATATGCAAAAAATATCTTCGACAAATCAGCTAAACACTAATTAACTGAAAGATGATATAAATATTCTTCAAATATTCCAACATACCTATATACCAATATACCTCCCTATTAATCAGGGATCACAATATACATCAAAGAATAACTAATATCTGGCTCATCGCAACAAGGTCTCATGACCAACACTATAAATAAATCCTCTGCAGAGGTGTAAGGTACGCTCTAATCAATTACCAATATACACTCTTTACACAAAACATTGACTTGATCGTCGGAGTACGTTTTTCAGGTCAATCCCAACCGAGTATCAGCATTTATGGAAGGAGACTCGAAGGAAAGAACCAGAAGATCAACAACATGTCAACAATTGTACAACCAGTCTCAGGTACTATCTAGGCCCTCTTTGTCTATACAGGTACAATTGGCGCCCACCATGGGACCGAGATAGTAGTCAATTTCAGCATCAATAACAAACTAGCAACAATGGTGTCAATAAGGAACATTGTCAACCATGATCGAGTCGCAGAGGAACAGATCACACTAATCCAAACACTCCAGGCACAAGTGGAGGAGATGCAAAAAAAAGGCAATCTTGAAGGCAGACTCATCAGAGCTCCAGGCAAACCGAGCAATCCCACTCAGCCGATGATGATGAGAATCTGAAAGGACATCCTTTTACGGATGAAATAATGGCATCACAACTCCCCTCCAAATGGAAGGGACTAACTATCAATCTCTATGACGGTTCCACAGATTCGGACGAGAACCTGAATGTTTTCAAGACACAGATGAACCTCTACATGATAAACAAAGTCTTGTGGTGCAAGGTTTTCCCACCTCTCTCCAAGAAGGGGCACTCAATTGGTTCACCCGACTCCCACCTAATTTCGTGGATAGTTTCAAACCATTGGCGGCTAAATTTACCACTCAATACATGATGAGCTGATCACACCATATGTCGTCCATGGCATTCCTTAACATAAAGTAAGAAAAGGGGGAATCCTTGCGGACATTCATGGAGAGATTCAATAGAGTTTGTATGGGCATCCGAAATCTCATGCCAGAGATAGCAATGCATCACTTGGTCATGGCAATCCAGCCTAGTCGGCTTACCGAAAGTTTGATTAAGAGACAAGCCAAAAATGTTAATGAATAGAGGAACCGAGCAACCAAGTTCATGCAGATAGAGGAATTAACCGATTTTCACATAAGCGTTCGATCCGAGAATGGAGGAGAGAAAGGGAAGGAGAAGGACAAAGGAAATTGACCTACCTCTGGTCGATCAGACAAGTCCAGAGAAAATCCAGGACCCCGGTTTCTTAGTTACACCCCATTAAATGCTGCAAGAGGTAAAATTCTGGACGAGACACTACAAGCTGAACTAATCCCAACCCTAAAGTAGTCACAAAGTATGAGAAATGTTGATATGTCTAAGCACTATCAATACCATCGCAACTTTCATGCGACCGAGAGGTGTCAAGCGTTGACGGATAGAATAGAGGAACATATCCAAGTTGATCATTTGCTCAAGTTTGTCCAGACAAACGCCAACTCATATTGATCCCCCTAGAGGGAAAGATATCCTCCAAGGGATCGAAAAAAATAGTACGCACGACGTGGGCGAGAAGGATCACGTCGTTTTGACGATGACCAACGTCCGACCAAGAAGAGAAGGAGTGAGACCCTGTATATAGGACTCGGCCACGAAGCAAAAGTCCTCGGAGGAACGATCGATCGAGACACGGCGTCCGGGAGGTCATCAACACGATAGTCGGACCACTCCCACTCGAAAACGTTGGTCAGAGGGAGGGACGAATTCGTAGAAGCCCTTCCCTTGAGAACCGAGGCCCCATATACACCACGGAGCAAGTGAATACTATTGTTGGAGGCTTCGATGGAAGTGGATGTTCCAGTTTCACCCGCAAAATGCACCTTCGGGAAATTCAGTTAGTCCACTTGGTAACCACTAAGAATCGACCGAGGATGCCGCCAATCACCTTCGCAGATGACGACTTCATTGCCACTGATCCAGCCTAGGACGATCCCATGGTCATCACCGTGGAAATAAATAAATTCGTCATCGCCAAGGTTTTGGTGGATCAGGGAAGCTTGGTCTATATTCTACACTTGAAGACTTTCAAGAAAAAAAGAATTCCAGAATTAGAAATCCAACCCTATGACGAACATATTGTTGGATTTTCCGGGAAGCGGGTGGACACAAGAGGATTCATTGATCTATAGATGACGTTCGGGGAAGAGGGGTATCTTTGCAAGACAATAAAAATTAGGTATTTTATGGTAAATGCAAATATCTCTTATAATATATTGCTTGGACGGTCGCCCATAAATCGCCTGTAGGCAATACTGTCCACTCCCCACCTTGTGATGAAGTTTCCATCAGCAACCGGTGACATTGTAATGGTTCATGTCAATCAAAAGATGGCTCGTGAATGTTATGTCACGAGTTTGAAGGTTGAACCAACCAGTCTGTTATACAATACCTCACCACGCGGACGGTATACGGGAAGGAGGGAACGCTCTCCAAGGTGCAGGGAAACAACTAGGGAACGATCCCAAGACAAAAGGACAAAAAAGCATATGGCCGCCCTTGTCGATCTCAATCCTCGGCTCGACGAAGCCCATATTGATTCAGGCGAGGACCTTCGTCCTTAACCCCTTCGAGACGATGAGCATACAAAGCACATGGGAACTTCCCTCAAACCGAACGACAAGTTGGTAAGTCAAAATTTGTTTTATAATGTTGATTTGTTTGCTTGGACAATTGTTGATATGCCTAGGGTAAACTAGGATGTTATTACACATCGTCTCTCCATTTACAAAGAAGCCAAACCAGTAGACCAGATAAAACGAAAGATGGGCGAAGAAAATCGTGTTACCGCACAACAAAAGGCCGAAAAGTTGGTGAAAGTTGACTTCATGAAAAAAGCACACTACATGGTTGGCCAACGTGGTCATAGTCAAAAGTCAAATGGCAAGTAGAGGATGTGCACTAACTATACCGACCTCAATAAAGACTTTCCCAAAGATTCTTATCCTCTACCGAGCATTGACCGTCTCATCGATGGAGCGGTCGACCAGACCATTTTAAGTTTTTTAGATGGATATTCTGGATATAACCAAGTTCAGATGCACCCGAGAGACAAAGAAAAGACAACGTTCATGACTGACTGTAACAACTTTTGTTATGAAGTCATGTCATTTGGCCTTAAAAATGCAGGTGCCACCTATCAACCACTGATGGACTACATTTTCAAGGGGATGCTCAGTCGGAACGTTGAAGTCTATGTGGACGACATTGTGCAATTACTACGCAAGGCAGCTAAGTTCCAATGGACGAACGAGTGCGAAAGGATTTTCCTCCAATTGAAAGATTTGTCGGCGTCTCCCCCGGTTATTCAAAAGTCGAACGCCACAAAGCCTATAACTGTTTATCTCGTTGTCTCAGAGGATGCGATCAATGCAGCATTGGTTCAAGAGGTTGAAAAAGAGAAGCGACCAATTTACTTTATCAATCGGCGTACTACACGGTAGGGGTGGAAAAACGAGTTGGCCCGCAAAATGCGGGTCGGGTTGGCTATGCAAGGAGTGCAGGCTGATTTCACTGACCTGCCCCGCATAAGAGGTAACCCACGGGCCTGCGTGCCAACCCGCATAAGAAAAATAATTTTTTTTTCAAAAATTAAAATTTCATTAGTTATAAAAAAAACTTATTCCTACTACTGAAAAATTAAAATTGTATCACTGTTTCAATTCATTCAATTAAAATAAAAAAATATAAATTTAAGTATGAGGATTGTTAAAATGATTGATTAAAAATAATTAAAGTTTTGTTTTGCATTTATTTTTCCTATGTATGTATGTAAATGTATAAAATATCTTATCAAAGTTTTGCTACAAAATATTTTAATAAAGATGACTAATTTTTTAACTATCCTATTGAAATCTCTTCTTTATATTATTTTTTATTTACAAATTTTAAATATAAGACTTTACTTAGAACTAAATCTATTGTCACTCTTCATACTAATTCCATGGCTCAACTAAAGGCTTGGGTAACCTCTAAAGTTCCTTATGCTTTTTTTTCCTTGTCTGACTGGCTGGTGTCTGGATCCCCTAGTTTGTATGTATTTTATTAAACAGAAGTGATTTATTTAGGTTGGTCAAACTGTATTTGTTCTAGTAGGAAGTTAGTAGCAAACTTATGGGAGAAAGGGTTGTTCGTTTTTGTGCGATTTTGTACATGGGTTGGATCACCCCCTAAAGTGGTTTTTTTTATTGCTAATAAAAAAACTAACTCTTTTAAATCATTAAAGTAAAACATTCTTTTTTAGTATATTAAGTTCAATGTTTTAAAATAAAATAAAATAAATTTCACACTACAATAATGGGTGAATGGAGTATGATTATCTTTTTAAAAAAAATATTTTTTTTTAATTTATGCGAGCCAGCGGGGCAACCCGCCCCGCCCAGCTACTAACCCGAGCGGGCTGCGGATTATGCGGGGTAAGTCTGAGGGTCAATGAGCTAAATTAGTGAGCACGCCCCACGCTTTTTGGTTGTGGGTTGCGAGCCAACCCATCCCGCATTGTCATCCCTACACGACGTCGAGGTCTGATACCAGATGATTGAGAAGGTTGTCTTGGCCTTGGTGATAATAGCACGGAGAATGTGCATGTATTTTTAGAATCATTGCGTAATAGTCAAAACCGACTATCTGATAATGAAGATATTCCAACATACCTCCCTATTAATAAGGATCACGATGTACATCAGTGAATAAATAATATCTGACCCATCGCAACAAGGGTCTATAACCAACAATATAAATAAACCTTCTGCAAAGGTGTAAGGTACGCTTTAATCAATTACCAATATACACTCTTTACACAGAGCACTAACTTGATCATCGAAGTACCTTTTTCAAGTCAACCCGACCGAGCATCAACATTTGTGGAAGGAAACTCGAAGAAAAAACCAGAGGATCACTGACACGTCAACAGTTGTACAACCAGTCTTAGGTACTATCTAAACCCTCTTTGCCTATACAGGTACACTTTCCATATATTAAATTTTAAAAAAGCTGTGAAATATCTATAAATAATTCATAATAAATTTCTAATGTTTAAAATTCACTCATCAACACACATGCAATATTGACTTAGACTCGGAGACTTACACCTGTTATACTACTCCACTGTGAAATCCACACAACTATGCGTATAATAATATGAATATCAAATCAACAAGGTTAATTCATATGACCTGCTAGATTAGAATATTTTTTAAACTGCATGAACCTCCTTCGACTCTTACCACCTGAAATATCCTCATCTATAAGATTCTAATATATAATTAGAGTCAAAATACCTCCTTTTAGACGAATTTCTAGTTAGTGCACATCCTAAAAATCTCAAATGTGGTATTTCATAAAAATATTATGTCTTCATCGTATTCTCATATAATTCATTTTTCAAAACACACATAAGTACATCATTCAATCACCCTAAAGTTTAGATTTTTAAACAATAAAAAAATACCAAAGAAAGTCACATAAACACATAATTAATTGTTTTATATTAATTAATTTATGTCAACCTATATATTAGTATATTTTTAATTCTAAATCGGATTCATTAAAATTCAATTTCAAACTCAAGCATCCAGCAATCATTACACTTCAATTGATTCATATTACAACTCAAACATATTCAAAAATTTCATCTCATTAAAATTAACATGTAACTCACATAATCTATGTAATTTACTATCTCTATACTTTCACATTCAATCTAAATAAAACACTCTAATTTACTCAACAACAAACCCTTCAACAACAATTGAAGCTTGTGACAACGTCACCTTCACATCCATATCTTCTATCATATGATTCTATTAAAAAGTAAAACTAGTTTCCCTTACTTGATTAGAAGTAGGTGTACTCACAAAAAGCTCCAACTCCTAAAGAAAATAGGGATAACATAACATGCACCATAGATTCATGATCAATGATTAAACATATCACTATGACTCTGAACTAACACAAACTCATCTTGAAGTCCCAGTTACCACATGCAAACACATTTACCTATATAATAATACAACTCAAAACTAACTCAAAGAAAAAAGGAAGCAAACATGAACTTACTTTAACCAAAATTCTGATGGGCAATATTACTCTACTCGCTCTAAGGAACCTAGTGTTGGCCTCTGATCGTCATTTTGATGAAAAGATGGTCGAAATCTTACAAAAAATATACAAAAAGAAAGGAGAATATTTTTTAAAGAGATTATGGTTATATTAAAATAAAACTTGAATAATTAATTTTTCTATTTATATATATTTTTTCACTTTAATGATAAAATATAAGTATTATTTTAATTATATATTTTTACTCTAATTATATTCTTGATCATGTTGAAGTGAAGAATAACTTGCATACAAAGTTGATTAATAAAAGAAGCTAAATTCATATCCACAACTGAAAACTATAAAAAAAAAAAACCGCAAACACAATCCTAATAATCACTTAGTAAAGAAGCAATGCATTTTTATTTTTTATGTTTGCAAAGTTAAAAATAGCAACAGAATTAAAATATAAAAAAATAAAAAATAAAAACAAAATCATAAACAAAAAATTAAAAGGAGAAATAGAAATAACAAAAATTCAAAACAGAAATAGAAAAGTTAAAAATAAAAACAGAAACAGCAAAACTAAAAATAGAAACAAAAAATCAAAATAAAAATAGAAAAAGCAAAAAGCAAAAATAGAAACAATAAAAAAATAGAATCAGTAATTAAAAACAAAAATAAAAATAGAATCAGTAATTAAAAACAAAAATAAAAATAAAATCAGTAATTAAAAAATAAAAAAAAATAAAACAAGAAAATAAAAACACAAACAGCAAAATTGAAAACAAAAACACCAAAATAAAAAAAAAATCATTAGTAACATAAACAAAATAAAATAGATTAAAAGAAGATAAAATATGATAAATCAAAATAAGATTAAATATGATAAATATTAAAAAAAATCAAGTTCAAGTTTTTTATTTTTTTTATCAAATTATAGAATTAAAAACATAATTCAAACTAAAATAGGAATTATTATTTTTTCTATTCAAAAGAAAATAAGAATGAACATTAACAATTGACAATAATAGAAAATTAACAAAACAGAACTAGAAATTGACACAAATAAAAGAATTGAAAATTGACAAAACATAAAATAACATACTAATAAAAAAATAGAAATTAAAATTTAATTAAACACCTCAACAATAACGTCAAATTTGATCATTTTCGTTTTCTATTAAGTAAAAAGTTTGAATGTAGACGATTTAAGTATTGCATAAAAATAAACAAATATAGTCTGTATAAAGTATTAATTAGAAAACATGGTAAATAAAAGAGGGATTCTTGTTATTTAAAATAATAAAATTAAAAGAACGAGATTAAAGAAAATTAAAAAGCAGATTGATTACTGAGTTCATTTATTATTGAGTTAAAATATATACATCCAATTTACAAATAGAAGCGAATTAACCAAACAAATATCCATCAATTTGCAAATTAATCAAACAAATGTCAATCTATTTATTAAGTTTCTCATCTCATTAAAAAAAATCATGAAATAGAAAGTAATACTAGAGACCAAAATAATTAGTTATTCCATTGACTAAATTAAAAATAATTTTATAAAATAAAAAAATTATTGGTATCTAATGTAGTTGTTATTATTAATAAAAAATGATAAAGTAATTTCTAAATTGTTAGCTAATCATTAGCTATCAAGATTTTATCTATTAACTACTTTATATTCTAAATTAGTCACGATTAGTATTTTAGAGACTAATTTAAAATAAAAAATATTAGTAACTAAAACCTTGGGAGTTAATTTATATATCAATTTATAAATCATTTTATAATTTTTTTATTAATAATAGAAACCAATTTAGATACCATTAACTTTTTAGTATGTAAATTATGATCTACATAGTTTGTTACAAAGATCGAAGAACAAAACTAAATTACACAAAATCTCAAAATGCAATGTGAAATTACAAGAGAGTCACTCTAAAATGTATGGATGACAAAGAGGGACAGACGTGAGGGTCGGCCTGTGGCCCGCTAAGAAAAAACGTAGGGTAGAAGGCCCGCATATATTAAAAATTTCTTTCTACACCTCCATAATTTCTTTTGCAACTTCATATTTTTAAAAATTCTTAAATTATCCATTCCAAAGTCTATAATGTGGAATACAAATTTGTATTCTAAATTGTACAATTTGAAATATTGTATAATTTAAAACACAAATTTTAACTTCTGGATTCTATAATTTGGGAAGTCTCTAAATTACACATTCTAAAATTAAAGAAAATATATTCAATGAAAAATGTCAAAGAGTATTTTGAGTATTTTTTTAAGTATGGGGTGCAAGAAGCAAGGCATGGACGTGCAATAAGAAAATACCATCAATCTCTAATTCATAACATCTTCATGAAATTCAATAATGGTTTTTTAATATTTAATAGTGTTTTTTTGTCTTTCTGAAATGCATAAGTTGTTTAAGTTTCAATACTCCTCAAAAGCTAAATGTAGTAGTCAGACCTTAGTTATTTATATAGTATTATATATATATATATATATATATATTATTTTATATTAATTTTCAAATTAGAATAATACCTTAAAAAAATGTATATATTTATTAAAATATTTTATTAGTCAATTTATTAGTACGACTGAAATTCAAATTTCATTTAAAACCAAAACAACATTATAATATTTTTACTCATATTTTATTATGCATGTGTCATTATAAAACAATTTGCATAATTCATCGAAATAAGAAAAAAAATAACTTAATAAACAAAAAATAAATTTATTCAAATTTATATTTAAAGTTTATTTTCATTAATTTTAAACAAATATTTCTTATCTGGGGCGTGCCAATAAAATCAACCTACATTTTCTACGCAAAACGAGCCAAATGCGGGACAAACTGTCGTGTATTACCATACCTTCCAAAAGGTTTAACCTTTCATGCGAATCCAAAACGAAAAGGATTACAAAAAATAAAATAGAAGACTGAGAAAAATAACTCAATTAGGTCTCAAGCCTCCCTTAATGTGGAGTGTCTTCTAAAAGGCTTTCTCTTTTCCACAAATTTCGAATTCATATCTATTTCAGATTTTTCTTCTTCGATTTCGTAGATTGGGCATTATGTGATTTTGTAAATTTTATTATCCAATTCTTTTTCTCTAATTTTGTAGAGTTTTCTTTTGAGATTTTGTAAATTTTATCCTTCAAATTTTTTTTCATTTTTAATGGATTTTTGTATATTTTATTCTCCAGATATTTTTCTAAGATTTTGTAGATTTTTTTCTTTTTTATTTCCACTTATCTTTTGAATATTTTTTTTTCCAATTTTGCTTTAGATAAATGAATTGAACTTTGATTAATCTTGCCCACAAGCATCAGCATTTGCTAACATTAGTCCATAGAAGAAGAATCAAAAGCAGACAACCCAATGGACATTGAACAACCAAATGGTCAACTGTATACATCAACTTATCTTTTCAATCTTGAAAGTATTTTATTCCTTTATCGAGTTTGGATTCCTAACTTTCCAAAATCATTATAATAATTGTAAACGGTCACATACAGTTCAAGATATCATCAAAGCAAGAGAAGTAGGTTAATGAGATTCAAAATATGAGTTTAATCAATATTCTCAATCAAGAATTTAAAAATTTAGTAATTAAAACTTTGGTAGCTAATTAAATATCAATTTATAAATTATTTATCAATAATAGAAACTAATTTAGATACTAATAATTTTTGTAGTAATCAATATAACAACTAATTATTTTTTTGTCTCTAAAATTGATTTCTATTTAAATTTTTTTAAGTACTCTATATACATTTACATGTGTGAAATCTTCTTTATTTTCTCCAATAGAAACAATACTTTATTTTTCTTTAAAAGATTTATTAACTTTTTTTTATAAAAGCTTCCGTGTTAGACATCACTATGAAACTTGACATCTCAGTTAGGCTGACACCTCAAGTAACAACAATCATTTACCACCAATTATTAAAAAAAGAAAGGAAATACAATAAAATAGGAGACTAGACCGAAACTCATATATTAACAAAAACGGTACATATGTAATTTATACCTATTAATAAAAAACTCTAAGAAAAGATTGGATGGAAGCAATGAAAATATTTTCTATGAGTTTATCAACACATGCATTCCTTTCACGAAAATGTGAGAAACCCTACACCTGATTTTTCCACATTAGTCAAGACAAAGTGTTCTACATATTATAAAGCATCCAAGGAACATTAGTCCTAGCAAGTACTAGAATGACAAATATAATTTCCTAAATTTATTTTTGTTTTAAATAAATTATTGAGAATGTATTTTGAATTCTTTCAATATTTATATTTTTTAAAATAAACCAGTGTTATTAAAATAATGAATGCTTTTTAAAATAACAAATATTTTAAAGTAAGTCAAAACTATCAAAATTAACAAATAATTAATAAATCATTAATAAATCATTAATAAATAATTAATAAATATTTAATAAATAATTAATAAATAATTGATAGTTTGAATGAATTTTGAACTATAACCATAATTAATGATTTTAATTTTTAAAATAAATGAAAGTATTGTTAAAATAATAAATGTTTTGCTTTGGGTATATAACAAGTGGCAAATAAATTGAATAAAGTCAAAAATAGATTATGTGTTTGAGTTCGTTTTTAAATAAAAAAATTATACTTTTAAAATCAATTATGACTTTTAATTTAAAATTAATTATTTAATTTAATAGTTTATATTAACTTAACTATATATATTAATAATTATCATTTTGATTATTTATAACTTCTGAAATATTCATAAATGCTAGACCCAACATGTTTTTTAGAAATATTTATTTTTTATGTATTGAAATGAGAGTTTTAAAAGGTTATTCTTATAAAATTATCTTTTTGACTTTTTAAATTTTGTAGTTATGTTTGATACATTAACTTTAATTTATTAATTTACTTACTCAAAAGCTCATGTGATCTTATTAATTAGTATTTGGTAAATATTTTTTTTAAAGAAGTCCTAACTTGATTTCATAAACTTAAATTAATAGATATTAATCTATTCAACTTATATCTCACATACATATGTAATCAAATTAATATATGCAAATCATAGAAGATGAAGAAACTAGAGATAAAGAAAAAGAAAATTTTACTCAAAATTACAATATGATTAAGTTAGATTGTTTTAAACTTTGTTATTTTTTAAACTATGACATTCTTATAATCTAATAATATAACTTAAAAGTTTTCATGGATCAACCAGGCCATAGTAAAAGAGAAAAATAAGTAGAAAAAAAAAATAAAACTCTACATGAACTAAAATTAGTTATATACAATTTAAAAACAAAATTTTGAGAAAATTATTTTCATAATTTTTTACAAATTAATTTACATATAAACTAACTTTTAACTTATAAAAAATATTATTTTTTCTTCTTATAAATATTTATAAAGAAGTCATACAAATAATTTTTTTTTTTTTTTTTTGCTAACAATTACCAATTTCTACATCAGTTCAAGATCTATTGGGCGAACTAGGTAATAATATAGCTTTTACATGATAAACTAGCTTAAAAGTTTTAAGTATAACATAAAGAATATATCTACATAAGTTTACCAATTTCTATATCAATTCAAGATATATTTGGCAAAACTAACTAATAATATAGTTTCTATTTAATAAACTAGATTATTGGATTAGAAGTGTTAGCTATACTAGCCTATAAAGTAGTTAATAAATTATATAAATGACATTTGTGTTTTTAAGAAAAATATATTATTATATGATTATAAATTTAGACTTTATAAAATATATAAATTCTTACTAAAAATTTTAGTACTTTTGTTTATTTTTTAAAAGTTATATATACTTTTTTTATTTGGACAAGTCAATGATTTAAATGAGTTGATCTAATGTGTATTAATCAAATTTAATTTTTATTTATTTAAAAATAATAATTTTTTTATTTCTCATAATAAAAATTATCGTTACATTGAATTTATTTATTTTTACAATTTTTTTTATGTAATTTCCACATGCTATCATATAATGAAAAATTTATTCATTTAATATGTAATGTTAAATTTTTTAAAAAACCACCAAAAAATATTAAAAATGGTGTAATAATTATTTATTGTTTGTGAGATTGAAATATGTAATATTGGATAAAAAGAATTTAAGGATAATGAGATATATTGTAATATAAGAGATAATATTGAAAGAAGATTAAATGAGTTACAAGAGAGAAATTGAAATTATTATGAGTAACTTATGGTTACAAGTTAAAAGCTCCTAAAATAAATTATGAATTAGATAATTAATAAATATTTTTTATTACTCAAACTAGTTTGTAAACTAATTAAATAAGTTAGTAATTCACCTATTCGTTTTACCATACACCCTTTTAAATTTGTCAATTATTTGATTAATTCTTATAATTTGTATAAGAATGTTATGATATGAATTTTTTAATGGAAATTTGTGATTAAAATTTTGTGGCTTGAACTTTAATAACTTTATATGGGAAGAATTTAAAACAACTTTATAGCTTTATAAGATTTAAACTTTGTATACAACAATTAATGTAAAAATAAGAAAATATCATATGGGAATACGTGTGCTGATAAGTTGGTTAATTTAAGATTTATTCATAGAGAATCCTTTCATTGGTATAATAGGCTTCCATCAAGTTTGTTCTTATAATTCTTTATTAATAGGTATAGTCTACTATGTATCGTTTTTGTTAACATATGAGTTTTGGTCTAGTCTCCCCCCCCACACACACATATATATATATATATATATATATTTTAATAATATTTTTTTTCATGTGATGACAAATGATTGTTGTTAGTTGAGGTGTGAGTCTAGCTAAGATGTCAAGTAACATAATGATGTCTAACATGAAAAAAATTTTATAAAAAAAAAATATGGAATTTATTATAACTTTATGTTATTTTTTTGCAAGTGAGTTATAAGTTAATATTTTCTCATCATTGAATTCCAAAATAAGTTTAAAGTTGTTATATTGGTTTAATAAAAACATTAATTAGAATAAAATTATTTATGAAAAAATTACTAAATATCATTAATGAATATCTATATATCCTTTAAATGAAAAGAGTAGAGATAATATAGGATTATTTGATGAGTTTAACATTTACTATTTATCAAAATTTTAAAAATAATTTAATGAATTTTGTATGTTTTTTTAATGCCAGATTAATTTTTATAAATTTGATTTTTTTTCCTTAAAAAAGTACCACACAACTGTTTTATACTAGCGGAAACACATGCGTATTGCGCCTCCGCATTTTCCTCTTTTACTCAATTTTCACGATAATAGAAATTTAACATACATATAAAAATAATTTTGGATGAGTCGAAATTGAAAAGCAAAAAAAAAAAATGGAGTGCAGAGAGTTATTGAAAATCGAGGTTATTTTATTTAATATGTGAGATTTGGTGTAGGAATGTGTGAGAATATGTTATTTCTTTCTTCCTATTGTTGCATTAAAATAAGAAATTAAGAGAATGGTGGAGAAGTCATATAAAAACTGTACATTAATATTAATTTAATTTTTTTTTTAAATAATTCATATAAAGTGATAAAATACTTCATTGTATTAATAAAATGAGATATATTAAATAAGGGTAGAATCAGACAAAAATTGTGTAAAAAAAAAACTGTTATACTAGAGAATTCCTTTATATATAAGTATAGATGTAAATCAAAGTTGATTATTAGTATTTATATTTTCTTAATAAAAAATAAAAATAGTCAACCACTTTTGAATAACACCCAATTTGTGTTGATGATAAACTTTGATTATTCATTTATCCATTCTACCATTTCTTTTTTAAATCCCTAAAAACAATCCACTATGCACCTATTCAAAATTGAACTCAACCTAACCTAAGTTAAATAGTAACCATGGTTAATGAAACAACACCAAATGAAAAATATATAAAAGGGTGGTTTTACATTATACTTCTCCATAAAAAAAACCTTCATTCTTACAAAAAGTGAAACTCTTCAAATTCCTCTTTCTTCTCCCTCTCTATTCTTCTTTCACCTTTTTTTTTTTTAAAAAAAAGGAGAAAGATTGAAAAAGAGATTTAGAGAAAAGAAAAGAAAATAGAATAGTATTGGGATTTGGCAAATTAAGGGACAAGTTGGTGGTGCTAAACCACAAGTGAGGTCACATTAGGTTGGTTGTGGAAGCATTCTCTCAAGTTTTTCTTTAGTGACACTGGTATGTCTATCTTTCTTTCTTTTTCACTTTCAATGAAAACTCCTTATTTATTTTTATCTATTTTTACTTCCAATCAAAAATTAAGAATCCTCTGTTTGACAAATATTTTTTGCCCCTAAATTTCCGAAAACCCTTTTTCTTATTTTAATTTTCCGAAGCTATTTTCATTTTCAGATTTTCAAAAACCCTTCTGGATTTTGAGGAATAGGGTCTGCATCTGTTCAAAACTTGAACTTTTGCCCCTCCTTCATTCTTCCAAAATACACTATCTGCAATTTTTTTGGACTTTTAGACACATAAACAAAGCGCGGGACTCCGAAAAATTTTCTGTTCCTTCCTCAACCCCTTTTCTCTTACGATGTAGATAGAGAAAGCATATAGTTTCCTTTCTTCAAAAGCCATGACCCATGATTCTCAATCGGTACCCTTTTTCAGTTCTCAACCTTGAATGCTTGTATACCTAGGTTTCCCCTTCTTTATATTTTTTTTTCGTTCTTTTGTGGGCGGTGGAGGAATAAAAATGGAACCTTTACATGATCATTATTTTGTTTTTATAATTTTAATGTGATAACCATTTGTGGGTTGTTGATGGGGTTGTCATTGATCTGGCTAAATCCCCTTAATTAGTTTGAAGTTGAAGCTGATAATGCAAGTGTGTTTGTAGGTTTATCTGATACGGGTGCATGCTGTTTTGATCAATTCCTTTGTGGGTTGTTTCTGAAACAGATCCGTGTCTCGAATGATGGGTAACGGGGAGCCTCTGGATTTGTATAAACTTTTCATGGTGGTAAAGAAGAAAGGTGGTTATGATGCTGTCTGTAAGAATAGGTTGTGGGATGTGGTGGGGGAAGAATATGGGTTGGGTGTGAAGGTTGGTTCCTCTGTGGAACTTGTTTACAGCAAACACTTGAGTACTCTAGATAAATGTTTGAAGAATGTTGCTGGTGGCAAGTTTGCTGAATGTGGTTTAGAGGGTGATAGAGTTAAGTTTCACAAGCATTTGATGAAGGCACACACTGAATCCGTGTTGAACGGTTCTGGCGGGGAGGAGGCGGGAGATGAACATGAGAGGAGGGAGTGTGGCTGTCCGGATGGGAGGAAGTTCAGTGGTAGTAATAGAGTCAAGTGTGTGAAACCAGTGTCCAATGGGGTTGAACACGAGAGTGCATATGAGTATCTAGGTGGGAGTAAGTCATGTGGTAGTAATAGTATGAAAGACAAAAAATCAGGTTCTATCGGGGATGAATTTGATAATGTACGTGACTATCTAGAGGAGAGGAAGTTGTGCGGTACGAATAGGGTGAACGGGGTGAATCCAGATTCCAATGCGGCCAAGAAAGTTAGGAGGTCAGCACTTCGACTTGTTGATTTGGACATGCTGGAGGACCATGAGACGGGTGAGCCTATTATAGTAAAATTTTGCGGATTTAATACTGAAATGGATATACTAGAAGAGTTTGATGAGAGCAAATTATTAACTGTGGATGCATCCGATGCAGAAAGTGACATGCTTAGATTGTCAAATGAAAGCAAGATCAGCAATAAAGATAACGATGACGGTAGTGATGAAGTCTTGATATTGGATCCATCTAGTGTTGACAAAGAGAAATTTGGTCACAAGAGGAAGAGAGAATCTATGTCAGAAATGCTAATTTGGATTAACAGCATTGCTAAAAATCCTTGTGATCCTGCAATTGGTTTGATTCCTGAGAAGTCTAAGTGGAAGTCATGCAGTAGTCAGGAGATCTGGAAGCAGGCTTTGTTGTTTCGAGAAGCAGTCTTTCTGAAGAAAGATTTCGAGACAGACAGTGAACAACTTAGTTGGCAGGTAATATGAAAATACCATGTTCTCTTTGTTTGTCATGCAGATCATTAATGAATTATGAACTATAGTATAGGGTTCTATGTCATTGTTTTGGGTTGAGTTGAGACCATATATCATGGAAATAAATCTTTTATAATTTTTGGATAAATTTACTTCCCCAATTATCTAATTAAATAGATGCCTTTATGCATTTTTTTGTTTGGTAACTATTATCAATATTTTCGCTATTGGCATTATAATTATTATATTTTTATGTGGAAGTCATGGATGGTGTGCTTCTAAATTGTTTTCCCTAAATTTACTAATGTATTTTGTATTTGTTCATAATTACTTTATAGACACAACCCTAATATAGGCTTCTGAACAGAAACCTATACTTATGGAACGCCATTGTTTGGGGTAAAATATACTTCAAAAGTTTGCCTCTATTTGCCGATTATTCCTTCACTCACTATAGGACTGTGTTTTATCCTGTCTTCCATTCATTCATTTTTCTTTAGGCTTCCCCCACCCATTTCTGTACTTCACATTCTGCTAATTTTTTAATCTAATTTGTTGTGTTCTTTTTCTATTAATTTCACCATCCATATTTTTTTTACAACTTCATTTCTATGTTTTTATTGCTTATAGATTTATGGTCAGTCTAGTAGTGGCCACTTATGTTTCATCAAAATTGAAGTCTCATAATTTTCTTGGCCAATGTATTAAGAAGAACAAGTTATTGCAGAAAATTTAAAATTTCTATTTTTTTCTTATTACAAATTATACTAGATTTGTCAATATCTTATTTATGGTGCGAATTCATTAGTATCTTACTAATTCTAATTCTTCAATTTTTAAATTTATCTCAAAACAATTCAATCTTTAAATTCTTGTTAAATCTTTGCTATTGAAAGAATTTATTATTGCAGATGTCTTATTACTTAATTCAACTTTTAATTTTTATAGTTTAGTGTGAGAAATTATTTATTTTCAATGTAAATTTTTTGCTGCCATAATGTTACATTAGTTTAGGATTGTGTGAATTGTCTGCAAAATCATCCTTTAAATCATTGTGTTTATTTCAAGATTATACGAATATTGATTATCAATTTAAGTATTTTGTTATGCTGCTTAAATTTAGTTTCATTTAAGCTTCTTTCTCTCTTGTGTGTGGCTGTGTGTTGTGTCCTATATTTTGGACATGAAATGTTTTAGAGTGTGGCGATGCGTTAGGTGTCCATGTATCTATTGAAAATTGAAAACATAACTGTGGTGTCAAATTAAAACCAAAATGTTATGCCATTTTGTAGAGTCAGAAAATGCATCCTTTCATGTATGATGATCGCGTTGGGGCATTGTACAATTTTAGACAGAGGTTGAAATGTGATGAGAGGTCTTCATTGGGGAAATCTACATCTGATGGAGTTGTCTCCTCTTCTTCGTCTAGAACAAGAAGAAGAACACGTGGAGGTTTGGAGAGAACCCGGAGTGCTCGAGCTGAAGATCGGGTGGACAAAAAGTTACTTGAATCTTGTTCTGCACTCTCGAGTCTTGATAAATGTGCTCGAGTGCACATCCCGGTGGGGCCAAATCATCAAGCTGAAGTGCCAAAATGGACTGGCATGACTTGTGAGAGTGATTCTAAGTGGTTGGGGACAGAAATATGGCCTCCAAAAGTTGTAAAATCCAAATGGTGTATTGTTGAAAGGGACCCGATTGGAAAAGGAAGGCAAGATTCATGTGGGTGCCCAGTTCAAGGTTCTGTTGAGTGTGTCCGGTTTCACGTTGCTGAGAAAAGGTCTAAAGTTAAAATGGAACTGGGTGAGGCTTTTTTCCAATGGAATTTAGACAAGGTAGGTGAAGATGTCAGGAGTTCTTGGACAGATCAAGATGAGAAGAAGTTCAAGGATGTGGTGAAATCAAACCCTGCTTCACTTGATAAATGTTTTTGGGATCATCTCTTTAAAACATTTCCTAAGAAGAGCAGAGAAGATTTGGTCAGCTACTATTTCAATGTCTTTCTTCTGCAGCAGAGAGCATATCAGAATAGGCATACTCCAGATAACATTGATAGTGATGATGATGAATCAGAATTCACACCATTGAGGAAAGTGTTTGGACATCATACACCAAAATCACGCAGCCTCACCTTGTTATCACCCAAAAAATCCACAGGCAAAAGGGAAAATAGCAAGTGAATGGTCACTCACATCTCGATCTTTCTCGAGAATGTGAACTTGACAATTTTGTGCTTCTTTGTTCACAATTTTCAGTATCAAGGGATCTTTCTCTCCTTAGAATTTTGAACCGCAATCCATTTTGGAAGTGAAAAATGGAACCTAAAAGATTGGTTTTTTTGTGTAGGATGAATTTAGGAGATGAAAGATGTTTTTTTGAAGCCTTGCCAACAACTATGAAAATCTGACAGTTGGAGTTGCTTTTAGTTTTACATGCCTCCATTTTTGAGACATGTCTTCTATCTGTTGGCAGTAATATGTTGCGGCCACAGGTACTCTTTGCTCATTTTATTTTCACCAGTTTTTGACAAGGGTTACTCTAAAGTTCAAACAACAGCATCATGAATATAAAGGGCAACATTTTATTGTAGAGTTTTATGAAGAAATACTGCAAAGTGTTATTTGAATTTCTGCCTTTCATCCATGCAAATTTCTCTCCGAATGTTTGTAGCAGTGATATATGTTGTTTTGGCTTAATTATATGCAACTTTAAATGTTACATTTTTTTATACACAATCTATGTGCAGATTCTTAATGTTTATAGTATTACTTTTTATTTAAAATTGGTGATTGCCTTCAGTGATATACCAAATAAAGGTTTATATTAAATATTAGGCCACTTAATACTAATGGGAGAATAACAACCATTTTTGGAACTATATTAATTTATCATTTTTTATTGTTAATTAGTCCTTTGTTCTATCCAGGCTTTGCTAAAATATATTGTTTGTACACTTACTTACCAAGACCTTGTTGGCTCTTTTATGCTTTTGGAGCATGGAAGGCACTAACATTTGTATTGATTCGTGTATTAACTTTCCATGAACACTTGTGAATTTTCATGTGCTCTCATATTGTTAGAGAAGGGCCCAATGTTACACTGAGGCCCAAGAGACAACAAATATGGATGGATGATTACATAATATAATAGGGGTAGTGAAAGAGCCTCTGTTAGCTCAATCTTTGTTTACCCTAATTATTAAAAAATCTTGAGTACTCATTAGTTGCAGTAGCTATTATAGCTCACCCCTCTTCTCTCATTGGTGTTCTCATTGTCTTGCTCCTTGCCTCCCAAACCTCAATCCAAAGGCCTTGAAGACCTTCTTTAGACCATTCAAGCTTGCCTCACAACCATTCAGTCTCAAATGGAGGCTAGTGAAGCTCGCTAGATCAATCTGGAGGCACGCAATGACCTCTTCTAGTCCTCCCTTGCTATGTTACAAGTCCTCCCTTGTTATGTTACAAGACTAGGTTTCTACTCTACCTTCTCAATCTTCACCATTTACTAGTTCACATGAGCAACCCCACAATTTAACACCCTCTCTCCCATCACTCAGACCACCCAAACTACAACTCACTTTTTCTCAAGGACTAGAACCACTAGATTGGTTATTTCAAGCAAAACAATATTTTGACTTTTACCATATTTCTCCATAAAACATATTATCTATGGTTCCTTTTCACGTGAAAGGAGAAACACTTAGCTGGTTTAAATGGATGCATCACAATCATTTCATTATCGATTGACCTTCCTTTACATGTTCCTTAGAATTACGTTTTGTCTCCTTTTCATACACAGACCACTAAGTTGAATTATTCAAGCTTCACCAACAAACCACAATCACTGACTACCAAACCAGATTTGAGAAATTATACAATTGTGTACATGGCTTGACATCAGAAACCATTCTCAATTGTTTCATATTCGATCTTATCCTGGAGATTCGCAGATGACTTACCATCTTGAACCCCTATTCCATTTCCCCGGCTATTGGCTTAGCTAAACTCATTGAAGACAAAATCAAAGATTCCAAGCCTAAAACAACTTGTCCACCTTCCTACACCAATGTTTTTAACCCCACCCATACACCCACTACTCGTTCCCAGCCCACTTTGTCCCCAACCTCTAACCTCCCAATAAAATGCATCATCCCTACACAAATGTTAAAGTGTCGCGATCTCGGTCTATGCTATAATTGTGATGAGAAATTTATCCCAGGTCACAAATGCTCCACCTCACAGTTTCTGCTACTTTTAGATGACACATAACCACTTTTGCTAGTTCTCGAAGACCTTACTGATCCCACTTACAATGTAGATATGGTCCATTTCCATTTATCTCCCCACACCCTTACATGAAACTTTTCTCCCAAAACTTTAAAATTTCAAGGCCTTTTCCATAATTTGCCAATAACATGTCTTATGGATTAAGGCAACTTCCACAACATCCTACAACCTCGCATTGCCAAACACCTACACCTCCTGATTCAACCCGACCCACCTTTTAGAGTCATGGTTAGTAATGATGCCTTTATAAAATGTCAAGACATTTCTCCTTTAGTATAGATATCTCTACATCCCTCAGTTTTAACTATTCACTTCTATCTCTTACCTATAGAAGGAACGAGCATCGTTTTGGGAATTGAGTGGTTGTGCACATTAGGCCCCATTCAAGCAGATTTTGTTATCCCCAACATTGCCTTCACTCACTCAACAAACAAATCACCCTCACTGCTACAACTCCTCCTACCTCAACTCAAGATACTTACCTCCAGGTTTGTCATAACATTTCCACCAACACCATAGCTTCACTACATTTATTATCAGTTGATACACCTTCCCTAACTCCCATATATGTGGAAGACAACTTGTAAACACCATCATCCCCACTATACCAATTACCCCCGCCCATTTAAGTTATCCTATGCCAACATCAATCCACCTTTAAAACACCCCAAGGTTTACCCTCACAAAGACCCTATGATCACCACATTCCCCTCTTACCCAACACTGCCCCTATTAATGTACGCCCCTACCGTTATCTTTGTTCTTAAAAAAGTACCATCACACACTTCAGTGAAGAGATGTTGAGAGAAGGGTTCATCAAACCCAATACCAGCCTCTTTTCTACCCCAATACTTATGATAAAAAAGAAAGATGGAACTTGGTGTTTATGTGTAGATTACATAACACTCAATGCAGTCTCCATATGTCACCACTTCCCCATACCCACTATTGATGAATTTGGGTTAGTTACAATTTTTACTAAGATTGACTTGTACTCAGGGTATCTCTAGATTAGGTTGAACCCATATGATACTCACAAAATAGCCTTCAGAACTACCGATGACCATTATGAATTTCTAGTCATGCCTTTTGGTTTGACTAATGCTCCCTTAACATTTCAAGCAACCATGAATGATCTTCTACGATCCTATCGCAGACTATTTGTTTTAGTTTTTTTTTTTTATGACATTCTTATTTACAGCCCCACAATTCAGGACCATCTAACCCATTTAGACCTTATTTTGAACTTGTTAGAAACCATATTACTTTTTGCTAAGCTTTCTAACTATAGTTTTACTACCACAAAAGTAAGTTCCTTGGGCCACATCATTTCCCCAGTTGGAGTGGCCCCTAACCCAGAAAAGATAAAATCAATCAAAGAATGGTCTCAGCCACGTCCCTTCATAGCTTTAAGAGCGTTCCTCGACCTCACCGAATACTACAAAAAATTTGTTCGTAGTTATGCCACTCTCGTCGCTCCTTTCACCGATTTATTACATTATCAAAGATTTATATGGCCATATACAACATAACATGCATTTACAACATTGAAAGCAGAAATAACAAAGGTTCCTAATCTACGTCTTCCAAATTTCACCCAACCATTTGTCATTAACATTGATGCATCTTCAGTCGTTGTAGGAGTAGTGCTTAGCCAGGCCAATCACCCATCGCCCTTTTCAGCAAAAAAATGTGTCCCTGCCTCAATGTGGCCTTAGTGTATGTAAGGAAGATGTATGCAATCACAGAAGTCATACAAAAATGGCATCAGTACTTGTTAGGAACCCATTTCAAAATTTACATAAATCAGAAGAAGTTGAACACACTATTATCCCAAACCATTCAAACACCAGACCAACAGACCTTTGGTGTTTCGCCAGTAACCACCCTCACTCATGGTATAAATTTTGCTATCTCGGAGAGTTATGGTACAACACATCATACGACTCCTCCATTGGAACCTCTCCCTTCCACGCCTTGTATGAAAGACCACACTGTCCACCACCATAGACATGCTCCACACACCACGAACGAGCACCATGGTCTCAAAACTCTTACAAGAGCACACCCTTGTCATTCACCACTTGAAGCATAACCTCCTCCGCAACTGCCAACGCATGCGAGCCTAAGCAGACAACCACCGCACCAACTGCTCCTTCGCCGTCGGAGATTGGGTGTGGCTTTGTCTTCAACCTCACTGACAACACTTTGTTGAGCATCGCCTTTCACCCAAGCTATCCCCACGTTACTCTGATCCCTATCGTGTCGAACGTCGCATAGGCACAGTGGCCTACAAGCTCCGATTGCCTTCGTTATCACGGATCCACCCAGTTTTTCATCTTTCACTCTTCTGCCAGTTCAAAGGGATACCCCCAACTTAACTATATATATTCTTTAAAATATTTATGAAGTTTCGTTTTCACTCATTTCTGTATAATACATTAGTTTTATTACACTTTCCCTCCTCATTTACTAGTGAGACATAATTTTATTAATGAATGATATATTGAAAAAATCACATAAAATAAATTTACTTTATTATTATTTAGATAACTTTATTTTATATAGTTTATTTTAATTATTATACTATTTATAATATTTTATTATTATTATGGAATTATAATCCAAGACAATGTATTAATAAATGACATATTTATTATATTTATATATCTTTTATATGAGTACATTATTCACGACATTATACTACACGAAAATTATTAAATAAAAATTAATATTAACAAAAATTATTATTATATTGATTAAGCTAGATATTATTTTATAGACTAAAAAAATATTAGTTTTTAAAACAGTTATTATTATTAATTAAGTTATAAAATAATTTTTAAATTTATATCTAATTACGTACTAAGATTTAGTTACCAATTAATTTAAATTTTAAATTATAAATTTTATTAATAATAAAAATTATTTTAAATATTACTATTTTTTTTAGTCTTTAAAATAATATTTGATTTAGTTAATATAGTAACTAATTATTTTTTGTTCTAAAATTGATTTCTATTTAATGAATTTCTTGTAGTGATATTTGTTTCCGAGATGTTTTAACATAATTAAATTGTTATATCTATTTAAATATATTTAATACCACTTTTTTTTCTAATATAATTTGTCAAAAAATAATTTGCTACCTTACTTTTTTATTTTGTTCAATATGGCCTTAAATTTGTTTAAAATGACTCAATTCAATTGTTAAATTTTGCTAAGTGGGTGATAACTTAGTAGATAGAGTTGAACACATAATTAGATTTTGAGGAACTATAAGTGGTAGACTCGGTGAGTTTAGATTTGTCCTTTTTATGTAGTTGTCTAGGTTATTTCCTTTCATTATTTTGATTTCGTTCTTCTTTTCTGTTGGGTTGAGGGGTTTGCTCCATTGTTCATCAATGTTGTTCATAAATGTTTCAGTACTATTTTTTATCATTTTACAACTATAATGGATGGATGTTGTATTGAAGTTGTTTACATAGGTCATATTTAATAATCTTAGGAATTTATGAGGTTGATCACACCCTATTGTTTAAAAAAACATCTAAAGTAATACATTTACAAAGTTGGAGTTTAAATACTTATATAAAAGTTCACTATACCTGTATAAAATTATTTCTTAATAACTTTAAATGCTTATATAAAATTTACATTGACATACAACTTATATTGCTACATTGAATAAAAAATTAACTCGAATTTTAGTTAACTACATACAAACAACCAAAACCTCAAATAAGAATATTTTACACAAATCAACATCAACAACACCACAATCTAAATTTCTCCCACTATGAAAAAAATCACCCTCCAAGTCTTTCAAACACTCCTCAATGAAAATCCAAATTCGTTCTCTTCTTAATGTTCAAGAAAAAGGCTCACATACGTGCTTAATTAATGATGTTAACAAAAATGATCAAACATTTTAAACAAACTCTGGACTATATTGAACAAAATAAAAATTGAGATACCAAATTGATTTTTTCAACTTATATTGGGACTAAAAGCAGTATTAAACCATTTAAATATATTTTTATTTTATTATAAATTAGTTTAATCAAATTTGTCCTTCATAAATTTAGGTATTTTCAGTTGAGTTATTATTTGAAAAAGAGTTGATTTGTTAAGTACTTAATTATATTTTTCAATTGAGTTTTTGTCATTTGATTTTTTCTTCCGTTAATTAGGTAACATGGTTGTTATCTTGTCCTATCATCTTGCTTACTTATCTATATGTTTAGAAATATGAGGTTTTATGGTTTATATAAAATGTTATTACGGTTGATGTAAAATGAAAATTTATTTTTATGGTTTTCATTGAAAACTTGTTGGAAAACAAAGGATTATTATTGTCACGTATATCAATAATAACGACAATAGTCCCTTAGTTTCCTAACGTGGCATGACAACATTTTTTCAACATGTTTTCAATTAATGTAATAAAATTTACTTCTATTTATATTAACGACAATATCACTAAATATTAATCATAAAATTTCACATTTTTTAATATATGGAGATAAGTAAGTAAAATGATTGGACAATATAACAACCATTTTACCCGAATAATGAAAACATTAAACAATACAAAGTTAATTGAAAAATATAAATTTTTAAGTAATAAAGAATATAAACTTATTTCTATGGATAATTTTGCTAGATTTGTCATCAAAATTCATCGTAGATTTTCTTGTAGTCATGATTGTTTGTCTTTCAATTATTTAAGAGTGTCAATCTTTGTTAGTGCTCCAAAGTATCGATTTCTTCAACCTTTGACAGATAAAGTCAAATTAAAGCTAACATATTGGAAAGGTAAATCTCTTAGCATGATGCATCAAATTCATTTGGTCAATACAGTGATTACTGGATTTCTAGCTTATAATAGCTTTAATATGTATAAATGGCCTATTTCACTTCTTAACCAAGTTAAGTAGTGGTGTCGAAATTTTATTTGGACTAGTGATATTATGAAAAAATGCATAGTCATCGTGAATTGTGATACAATTTGTTCTTCTCTTGAGAATGGAGGTTTGAAAATTATTAATCTTCGTCATGAAAATAATGCATATCTTCTTAAGCTCTCTTGAAACTTTGTTTATAGCAACATACCTTGGTCTTTTCTCTTGAAAGTCGGGGTTCTTAAATCAAAATACAAGTTTAGAATGGTTTATAGGATCTCTTTGACCTATTCTACTATACTTGATTATACTTCTTGGACTGTTGGTACATGTTCTTTTATCAATTTATGAAATAATAAATGATGTTCTACTACTTCTTTAGCAAATATTGCAGTGTTATTTGATGATACTAGCATTCTGTATACAGTTTCTTAGTTTTGGACAAGTTGTTATTGAAATATTCTCTTATCTTTACAGCAAATGCCTAATTTTTTTAATCAAGTCATGGTTAGGGATGAACAGGATATTCTTAATTGGATTCTGGATGAGTCTGGTTGTTTGACTCTTAAATCGGCTAGGACTTTTTTCTTGGAACCAAGAGTTCCTTATTGTCAGGGTAAATTCATTTGGTCTTCATTTATTGTGCCTTTCAAAACTCTAGTACTCTGGAAAGTTTTTCATGTGCGGCTTCCTACCGATCAACATATTCATAATAAATGTTTGCATGAGGAATCTAGTCAACATTTATGTTTTGAATGTTCTAATGCTTTGCATATCTGGAGTTAGGTTCGACATATTTTTCTTACTTCTCATTTCTCTAATAAGAATGATCTTCTTTCTTTTATTAAGAGTGATGGTAGTTCTTTGGTTAAATTGACTAAGCTTGCTATGATAACTTTTTCTATTTGGATGATATGACATATGGGGAATTGTGCTAGATTTTAGGATAAGATTGAGGTTTCTATGGCTATTTCGGTAATTAAAGATTTAAGTTGTCTAATGGGAAATTTGTCTAAAGTTTCAATGAAGAATGATATGTTGGATTTTAACATGATTAAGTTTTTTGGTATTAATACTCGTGGCGGTAAAGTTTTTCGTCCTCTTTATGTTATATGGGAGTTTCCTTCACCATGTTGGGTTAAAATTAACATTGATGGGGTTGTTATGAGGTATCCTGGTCTTGCTACTTGTAGAGGTATTTTCCGTAAGAGTATGGAGAAGTTTATTGGTGCTTTCTATGCATTTCTTGAAGTTAAGATTGTTATGGTTGTTGAGTTTCATGGAGTTATACATGTTATGGAGGAAGCCTATGAAACTTACTAATGTCTGACTTGAATATGATTTTGTCTTAATTTGTGTTGCGTTTACTTTTAGAAATAATATTCCATGGATGCTTCTTTCCTCTGTTTTTCGGCTTTTGCTTTCTGCATCCAACAAAATTTGAACATACATCCTACACAAAATGATAAAAATATCCTCTTTGGTATTTCTAAATAGGAGTGGGGTGCACTTAAAAATGTGTTCCAAATTTGATATTTCTAAAATACATTTTTAGATTTGCGTTTTCAGAACACTTTTCTGAATTTTGTTTTCTAAGAACAACTTTTTGATATAATCTTTCCAGTGTTTCTGAATTTTTGTTTTTTGGAATCCATTTTTTGAAATGTATTATTTGTATTCCAGATTTTATTTTTTTAAATGAATTTTTGAAAAAATTATTTTAGATATTTTTTTTAGAATGTATTTTTTAATTATGATTTTTCAAACCCAGAATGTAGAACAATTCTAGAATTTCAAATTTTTATGTAGTATTAGTTTTGATTGGGTGTAGCAAAAAGCCTTATTTTTTATCCATCACAAATCTAAATTTTATTTGACAAACTTAACTATTTTTTACAAAAGGACTATTTCTTATTATAATAAAATGTCATATAGAATATTAATTTCTATCACAACCCAATTTTTATTCTCGCACCCACAACCCAACTTCTACCTACCCTAACTTTATGCACACACCTCTTCCCAATTTTTTGATAAATATATTTTAATAAAAGTCATGGACTTAACTTTATGAATGATTAACCAACTAATTAATTGATGATCCAATAATCCTCACATTAATACTTTAATGTATCAAAGTTCTTTATATAATTAAGTGTTTATTGCTTAATTACCACAAATTTTAAATATAATATAAATTTCGAAACATATATTTATTGTAATATAAATTTATATTTAAAAAATATCCTCTTAATAATGTTGTATACATGTATTTGGTATTTTTTTTACCAACAACGAAATTGTCGATGGATTTATCTTGTTAAAAATTCATTGGAAAATACATATTATTGATAGAACTTATTGACAAATTTTGGCCTTACAATTTTCTTATAGTGAATACATTTGACACCATATTATAATCATATTATAATATTTAAAAATAAAAAATAAATTAAATATAATTAAAATATTATTTTATTAGTTTGAAGTATAGGTTTTTTTACTTGTGTTAACATATCACCACCACTATAAGAAAAACGCGAATTATATATGAATTATTACATACGGATCAAAATCCGTATCTAAAATCAACATTACACCATTACACCAAGCAAATTCTTTAGTATTATTATGATTTTTATTATACTTATTATTATTAACAATCTTAAAAATATTAAAAATATTAACAATATTAAAAATATTAACTATATTAATAATATGAATATAATATTAATAATATGAATAATATTAATATAATATTAATAATATGAATAATATTAATATAATATTAATAATATGAATAATATTAATATAATATTAATAATATAAATAATATGAATATAATTTTTATTATTATTATTATTATTATTAATAAGTATAATAAAAATGATAATATAACCAAAGAACTTGTTTGGTCTAGTGGTTAATGTTTTCTTGGTCACTGAAATGACTTGAGTTCAAGAACATTAATAAATATTATATATCTTACATATTATATCTTTATCTATATTTAAATTCTTTTTATTTTATGAAATTGTTTTTAAATTTTAAATTCTAAATATTATAGTTTTCTTTATATTAAATAATTATACAGTAAAACTATGTGAATTAGGTATTTTTATTTTTGTCCATTTATTATTTGCAATAAACCGGTATATTTATCAATAAGTCATCTACAATCTTAAGAACTTCTATAGGATTGAAAAATATGTTACTAAAATAACTTTTTCATGTTCTATAAAAAATACACGAGACGGAGACAAATAAAATTTAGATATATAAATAAGTAAATTTAGTAATAAAAATTTTAACTATAAAAAAAATAATTTGTCGAAGATTTTTATTTTTGGTTTACACTTAGTGACTGGTATAAAGAAAAGTGTTAGTTTTTTTAAAATCTTAACTCGACAATGTTTGTTTTCTTTGCTTAATTTATTTTTTTTAGAAATAATTTTTTTCAATAAAAAAATTATCTAAGTTTTTCACAAAATTGTTATTCCCTTAAATTTAACTTTTTCAAAGTTTAAAAAAAAAATTACTATACTAATTCCATCACCCTATTCTTGTTAGATCATTTAACACGAAAAAACTAAAAGTTTTAATAAAACTATTACATTATTTTTTTATTTTTTTTTGAAACATTATATAATTATTCCTAGGAATAACAAACATTCAAAGAAATTTTAATCATTCTTAAAAATTATAATATTGGATATAAAAAAATCTTCTACCAAACATATATGTGATCACGATGAAGTAACTTTTTTATTAAAATTTTCTGTATACTCATCATAAAAAATTCAATCCTTGTCTACATCGTTAAGAAACATAACTACCTAAGAACACTTGTTAGGCAATGGAGAATAATTTATCTAACAGAAATTACAAGTAACTAATAAGTGTCTTTACTATTGTGTGAGTATTTTGTAATTATACTTCAAATAGTAAAAAAAATTGAAATTATGGAAAGGCTATTTTCCTGATAATAAAACAAGGATTAAAATATATAAAAAAATATACACCTCATAAATTTTAATTTAAAAATATTTGAAAAATAATTTAATTAACAAATTATTATTTTAATTATAATTTGAATTTTTTTTTACTTGATCAAAGAAGTTTGATGAGTATTACTTAAAATAATAGGGAAAAACTAAAAAATAAAACTCTCCCTTTATCAGATAATTTTTTTTTAAAATATAATTTTGATTTGATGTAAAAGCTTACTAAACGATGTAAAAAAAAATCTGTTTAATATTGTCATGTGAAATTATATTTTAAAGGACAATAATTGTGATGTGAAATTTAAAATCTTGTGCATGGATCCTCCATTGAAGACAAGGAAATTAAAGGATATCAAAGAATAATGTTAAACAAAAAACAAATAACATTACGTGAGCTTATTCCATGAAATGTCAAACATTGTTTGCTAGCTCGTAGATTTTGATTGATGGAGTAGAAAATAGAATTTTGATTGAACTTTTTTTTTAATCTAAAGGGCAGCATCAATTTGAATGAGTTGGAAAAGAAGCACCATGAATACTCAACAAATGTGCTTCACCCACTCAAGCTAAATATTGCCATCTAAGAAATGAAAATTTTAGCCCCACACTCCAACATGCTTCTAATGGGTATCACTCAATTTATCAACTTGCCCTAACTTAGCTTCTTAATCATGAATTCAACACATATTCACATGGATGCCTATAATAGACAAGGAATATTTATTGTCGTAGGTTCATCTCATAAAACAATAAAGTTGAGAGGGAGAGAAAGACTACATGCAAAATTTTCACCAATTATATGAATTAAGATGCTTTGAATAGTGTATTATAATTAAGAATGTAACTACACATGTTTTTGTGCATTTGTTGTTCGTACCAAATATTGTGTTCTAATTGACGTATGAAAGAAAACAAATGTTTAAGAAGTGATGACTTTAATTTGCTTTTAATAGATCAAGATTTGAGATCTTCTAAATTCAACTATCCAAAGATGTTGTAAAAAGTATGAATGATATATATTTATTTTATATTAACATTGATAATATTTATATATTGGTGTAAGAGATCAATTTGATTATTTGAGATGGATAAAGGGTCTTTTGAGGATGACGTCAGTGCTAGTGGGTATTTTTAGAGGATCTAAGTGAGCTCAAATACAATTAACGATGTTCCTTCGTTGTTTATTCAACATAATCATTTTTGTTCTCTTTATCTCTTGGTTTTTTTGGGTTCTCAAATGTCTTGATCTCTCTGTCAAATAGTGAATAGAGAGAGTATTTGCAAAGAGACTCTAACGCTTAAGGAAGTAGGAAGTAATAATGAGTTAAAAATTCTATCAAATTTAATCTTTACCAGTCCCCAAGTCACCTATTTATATTGTTTGGCTATGATCTTGTTATTTGGGAGCTTGTTAAGGCCCAACCTCCTCATTAATCCATGATTATGTCTTGCTTAGCGATTTGATTCTGATTAAGGTTTTTAATTAGGATCTTGTCATAATGTTGACCCATGAATACTTACTATGTGTAGTCAAGATTATTGAGTAGATTGTTTGCATTGTTTGGTCGATAGGCCGAGTTATTAGGCCCGAATGTTGGAGGGATAGTAAATCCTTAGTTCTGACTATCTGAGGTGCCAAACGATTCAGTGAGTATTCAAGTCCCACATTGATTAATATAAAGAATAAAAAAGTACGAAACTACTATAAAAATGTAAAGTATTGTTATGAAATTTGTTCCCACAACTGAATAAGTCTCTTGGGTGTGTGAGGGACTTAGGTAGTCTTGTCATGAAAGAGTTTGCAATTTTTGTAAGAAAAATTGTATGAGAATGTTTTTAGTTTTTCCTATCAGAAAAATTATATGTTGAGTAATAATATTTTTGTTAAGTATTCATGGATGTAGGCCTTGAGGTGTCAAACCACCTTATATTTATTGTGTATTTTTATTTAAATTTTATGCTCTTATATGTGGGTAGGGATGGTAATGCGAGCTGAAGTGCTTCACATTGGTCCGTCCTGCATTTGGCCCGCAAAATACAGGTCGGGTTGGCCTGTACTGGATAGAATATGCGAGCTAATTTTACAAGCTTGCCCAGTATAATGGTTGACCTGTATAAGAATTTTTTTTAAAAAATAATAAAAAATAAATTTTTAAATACAAATTTTGAATAAATTTAATTTATTTTTTATTTAGATATATTAGATAAATTGTCTAACAACACATGCATAATAAAATGTGAGTAAAAATTCCAGAATATGAAATATAAGGCTACATGAAGAAAATATGGGGGTGCAGAAAGAAATTTTTAGGTTTTTATGTTATGCGGGTCATGCAGGCCAGCTAGCCCTGCCCTGCACTTGGCTCACGCAGGTTATGCGGGACAGGCCTAAGCGGGCTAGCCAGTTGAAATAGACAGTCTACCCCGTGTTTTTCTTAGCAGACTGCGGGTTGGCCCACACGGCCCGCCCCGCTTTGGCATTCCTACCTATGGGTGTACTTTTGCTTTTCAATAGTGACATCAAAGTTGAGGTTCTAATCAAGGGAGGAGGAAGAAGGACAATTTGACATGAGTAGAGAGTTAACGTGGTGTATTGTGCCTTTGGAGCGACAAGTTGCCGATTTTGATGACATAAAAGTTGTCGACAATGATTTTGAGGTGCAAGGTGGTTAAAACCAATGATGAGGAGAGACCAATAAGAAGAATGGAAAAGTAAAAAACTACTATAAAAATAAAGAGTTCAGATGAAAGTTATTATCACAAATCAATAAACTTCTTAAGCATATAGAGAACTTGAGTAGTTGTGTGTCATAAAAGAGTTTGTAGTTTTTGTCAGAAAAATTACATGAGTATATTTACAATTTTTATTCAAAAAAATTAAAGAAATAGATTTATAATTTTTGTCTAAAAAATTAAGTAATAATATTTTTGTTGAGTATTATGAATGTGAATCTTGAAATATCAAACTACATTAATATTTAGTGTGTATTCTTATTTAAACTCAATATTGTTATATACAGGTGTGCTTATTCTAAAGAGATTATTTTTCTATTCCTATTATTTAATTCTCAACCAAATGTGGTAATGTAATGATAAAAGTAGTTTTGCCTCACATGAAGGTGAATATATTTTTTATTTGTTTATGTGAAGAATTGTATATTGACATTCTCTAAGTTCTACGTTTGAGCTAAGACATTCTATCCTAGATAACCCTAGTAATTTGAATCCCCCATCAAGAGACATTCCATTTGCATTAATCCACAACAATAAAGTATTGTCACTATAAAATAAATCAGTATTATCTATGAATTTTTATCTACGGATCTGAATTCGTAGAAACATTTCGCATTACCTACGTATATTATCCATGAATTTGAATCTGTAGGTAAATTCAACATTACCAACGAATATTACCCACAAATTTGAATCTGTAGGTAAATTCAGCATTATCTATCAACTATTACCCACATATCTTTATTATCTATTGATAGTTGTCGTTTTGCAGTCAAATTAATTTGATTCTAGCGTAGACTTGTCTAACACTAGAGAGATGCTAGTATAATTCTGGTCAGATGACCCCAAGTCGTCTCCCAACGAATCCAATAGTGATTCAGTTAACCAAGGTTTAAAATATATCTGCAAGCAATAAAAGTTAGCAATAACAATAAAGATAAAAAGGGGGTTTGAGATAGTTGTGCAGAAAATATAAAAGAGATTGAAATAACAAATAAAAAATGGTTGATCCCAAGTTCTTCCACCATTGAATTCTTCACAGGTTCTCTAAAGATTAATCTTTTCTCAATCCTCCAACAAAGTTAAACCAGATTGAACATGCGCCGATCTGATTCAACTGAAACTCACTAGTAAAACATGCGTCTACTAGTTTAATCAACACCCACTTTGTTCCATGCGTATACTCCATGGGAATGCTTATCTTCGCTCTCTTGAATCATGCGCACAAGAGATTAATTAGAACAAATGCGAACTAACTAAGAAACCAAAGTTTAAGATAAGGAAGACTCTCAATCATGCGTTCAAGTACAACCTTTCACAAAAACTAGTTTTCCAGGATATTAGACAATAAAAACAACTGCTATAGAGAATTAAAAATCGAAACTTTTATTGAACAAAACCTCAGAACTCAATGTGAAATTACAAAGGAGTCAACCAAAAAGGTTTAGCCTTCCATGCGGAGGCAAAACAAAAGAATTACTAAGAAGAAAATAAACTAAGAAAACCCTATAAAGCTCCCTCTTTTCTCCTTGATGCTTGTGTCCTTTTATAGGCTTTTCTGCTCCAAGGATCTTGAGAAAATATTGTAGTTTATATTTTGTTAACCGTTTCCAAGTTTCTATCTTTCCAGAATTCTTGTATTTTGCAGAAGATTTGCTTCCAATTCTATTTCTGAGATATTGTAGATTTTATTTTCTCTTTCTTCTCCTCAGAATTTGTTTCCTGTTTTGGTTCAAGAAGCAACTTGGACTTTTGCATATTTGGCCCATTCACAAATGTAGATGTTTCCTCCGGATAATTTACTCTAAAAACACAAAATTAACAATAATAATAGTTAAGGCCTAAATAAACCCAATTATAAGAATATTAATTAAAACAATGGATTTATTTATTATTATAGTCCAATAATTTATGAATAAGGCTAATGAGTGTGAATAAATATATGTGATAAGTGTCTAATTTCAGTAATATTTCATATTAAAATATAGGCACTTATGAGGATTTATTGCTAATTTACATATAAAATAATCCCTAATTTATGAATTTATACCTTCTTACATTTTTTATGATCTTTATTTGAATAAGAGTATTTTATTCCCAAATTTGGTGTTAATTGCAGATTTCTAAGGAAGATTAGAGATTTGGATTAAAGATGAATGATTTGAGCTAAAAAGATAAAGATAGAAGGTCCCAGAATGGAAAAAGATGCAAAAAAAGATTGGGCCTTTTTTATGCTTTATCATTTAGCTCATTAGCGTGACACAATAAACAACATAACCCTAGAAAACTAGGATAAATAGAGGGCTAGAGGCTCAACCTTAGGTGCCAGATTGAGAGGAAAACACCATAGAGTGAATTGTAACCCAATTGGGAGAATGGAAGGTGATAGAAGTATGCGTGGCTAATTCTACCCTTTGAGATTGGGAGTAATCTGCTCAAACTCTTATGTATTGAGGTGATATTTTATATATTAATATTCAGTTCTTGATTGATTATTGGTATTGTTGTTTTACTTTTAATTTTCCGTGACAAATTGAGAATCTTAAATCTGACCGGGAGGTATTTTTAGGGTTCGGACCTAAACAACAATACTTAACATATTTGAGTGTTAGGAATAGACTTGAAATGTTAATTGTTATTAAACGTCTGAGCTTCGTTTTAAGTTGTTCTTATAATTATGCGAGGGATCGATAGTTAGGGAACATTCTTAAGGATTTTATATGCGAGGAATCGATATAAATGATTTTTATACGGGCATCAATTTCAATTAAAGAACTTAATATTGACATGCTAATCAAAATACTTGAGAGTGAAATATGAAACTAATTCTTATTTTTCCAATTGAAACAACTAATTCTTTGTGTGTTTTCTTATTGATCAGTGTCACCGCAATTAATTCAAAACTCTTTTAATTGTTGTTATGTTTTTATATTTAGCGATTATTGTACTCGATAATTCACTGTTCCTTGTGGGATCGATATCCGTCCTTAGGGACAATTATTACTTTTGACAAACGCGGTGCACTTGCCGTAAAAAGTCATCAATATGCTCATCACTATCAACTATTACCCATTGCATTAATCCACAATAAAGTACTGCCACTACAAAAAAAAAATAGTATTATCTACAAATTTTTATCCACAAATCAGAATTCATAAGTAAATTTTGTATTACCTACGGATATTACCCACAAATTTGAATTTGTAGGTAAATTCAACATTGCATACGAATATTATCTACAAATTTAAATCCGTAAGCAAATTCAACATTATTTACCAACTATTTCTCACGGATCTCTATTACCTACCCATTATTATCCACGCATCTCTATTAACTATCAACTATTATCATAATAATTATATACCTAATATTAAAATTATTATTATAATACGAATAATTATAAAATCAAAACTAATATTCATAATTAATAGGTATACATATTATAAAATTAATAATACTAATATAAATAATATTATATTAATAATATGAATAATATTAATAATAATATTATTAATAATATAAATAGTATTAGTAATATTAATAGTATTAATGATATTAATAATATAAATAAAATTCACATATATAATTTTAATAATTTTGAAAAGTAAAAATAAATAAAAAATATTCATTAATCAAATTATTAAAAAATATCTCAAAATAAAGAAAACATGTTTGCATAAAAATTTAAAAAAAATAAAAAGATTAAAAAATCCATTAATCAAAATATTAAAAAAAAAACAAACATATTTGTATAAAAATTGAAAAAAAAATGAAAAAATGAAGAAAACATTTGAGATATGACTTCTATAAATAAAATAATTAAAATTCTCGCATTCAAAAATAATAAAAATTAAAGTCGTGTATTATGTAAAATATTAAAATTCATTGTTTCAAAGTATGATTTTTTTATTAGTCTAAAATATTACCAACAAACTTGAATCTGTAGGTAAATTCAGCATTATCTATCAATTATTACCCACTGATCTCTATTACTTATTAACTATTACCCACTGCATTAATCCACAATAAAGTATTATCACTACAAAAAAATTAGTATTATTACAAATTTTTATCCTAGATCTAAATCCATAGATCAATTTTGCATTACCTATAAATATTACCCACGGATTTGAATCCATAGGTAAATTCAATATTACCTACAGATATTATCCACAAATTTAAATTTGTAGGCAAATTCAGCATTATCTACCAACTATTTCCTACGGATCTCTATTACCTATCAACTATTACCCACGTATCTTTATTAACTACCAATTATTATCATAATAATTATATACATAATATTAAAACTATTATTATAACATGAATAATTATAAAATCATAATTGATATTCATAAATAATAATAATCATCATAAGTAATAGGTATACATATTATTAATATTATAAAATTATTAATATAAATAATATTATATTAATAATATGAATAATAATAATAATATTATTAATAATAATATAAATAGTATTAGTAATATTAATAGTACTAATGATATTAATAATATGAATAAAATTCACATATATAATTTTAATAATTTTGAAAAGTAAAAATAAATAAAAATTATTTTTAATTCATTAATCAATTTTTTTAAAATATCTCAAAATAAAGAAAACATGTTTTGCATAAAAAATTAAAAAAGATTAAAAAAATCCATGAATCAAAATATTAAAAAACAATTTAAAATAAAACAAACATGTTTGTATAAAAAAATGAAAAAATAAGAAAACAAAAAGTTGTACATTTGAGATATGACTTCTTTAAAGAAAATAATTAAAAAAGTCTCGCATTAAAAAATAATAAAAATTAAAGTCGCGTATTATGTAAAATATTAAAATTCATTGTTTCAAAGTATGATTTTTTTTATTACTTAAAATCTTGTTTGGAGAACGTGACTTTTTTTTCTTTTGAATTCGTTTTTCCAAAACACGAGTTACCAATTTGTGTAATTTTAAATTATTTTTATCTATATTGATAAACTTCACTTAGATAAAAAAAAAATATTATTTTGTTGAATGAGGCCAAGCATTTAGTTACGAATTTGAATTTTTGATCTTTTGAAGTGTGGGATGGATAAGTTTTGATTCTTGATACCATTTAGGAGCTCTCTTAGTATTCTAAGTTGCTTCTTTTTAAAGTTATAGTTTCCTTAAAAGTATAAATAAGATTAACCAACACAAATTTTATAATTTATTAAAATAATTGATAATTAAAATTTTGTTAGTTAATTAGATATCAATTTAGAAATTAGTTTATAATTTTTTATTAATAATATATATTATTTAAAATATTAATATTTAAAAAAAATATTTAATTTATTTTGTATGTGAAAGTTTTTTTAAACTACATGAGATACTTTTTGGCTTTACTGATGATTAATCTTCTCACAAAAAACTTGACTCCTCAAACTTAGTCGGATTTTTGTTCCCAAACATATTTTTGTTATTTACAAGTGAATTTAAGACTATCAATTCCATACAAGATTAATACTTATTTCAAATTAGTTAGATAAAAAAATGCTTTATGTATAATCAATCAATCAAATAAAAAATGATTAGGAAAACTAATTATGAAGTGTTATTTAATATACATATATATATATATATTAATCATTTAGTTTTTTTTTTAATCTTATTTCATGATGGAATAATAAATAAAATACGTATTAGGTGTACCAAACATTTTGAAGATGATAAACCTCAAAGGGATGAATGAAGGTATCAATATTGGACTTGCTTACAATCTTCATTCCTCTTTGTTTTTCTTAATTAGTTTAATTCTTGAATCTTAGATGTTGAAAACTATAATAGTCTATCGTATTCATCATCATTAGTGACAGTTGCAAAGATAAAAGAGAGCTAAAGAAACGTAGGTTTATAGAACAGTTAACCTCTAACATCAACATCACATCATAAATTCCTAACTTATGACTCAATAATTGAATCAAAAGTTCATTGACATCTAACCTTACACCAAAAACTTTCTTAAAAAAACAATACATTTTTACATCTCGGATACATTAATGTTTCTAAGGAAAAAAAAGAAAACACGACTAACCTAAGCATAACAATAAATTCGTGACCACAGAAGTAATCGAACTAACTATAGAAGTAGTAATTTAAATTTAGTAATATGGAATATAAAATGCAACAAAACAGTTTTAATTGTATAAATGGTAAGGGATGAGTGTAACATTTACTATTAACTACTCAACTAAAGTCATATTTGGTAAGGAAGATTATAATATTTGTTTAATGTTTAATAATATATAAGACGTAAGTTTTTTGTCTATCAGATAATATAATACTGTGTTGTCTTCCTATCTATTACATTTGTTAAAATATGGATATACTCTGACGATATATACATAAAATTAAGTTAACCTTGTAGCATACATATACACATTCTTGAAAGTTGTGGATCGCCTTTTGAATGATATTGTCTGATAAAAATGGTATGGAATTGAATTCATACATTTGGAATAATATATGAACTGATGTTTGTTGTGTATTAAGTATTAATGCTTATGTGGTAACAGAGGTCCCTGAGCTTCACTGATGATCTAGGTCACATAGACTAAGATATCAGGTGGGGAGAAGCTGATGGGGGAGTTCATGTACACCGTGACGTATGAGATGCACGACTTGAGTTGTATTGAACTTACCTTGATCCTTTATCTTGGATTCGCTGGTAATCTTTGGATCTGGTAGGACTTACTTAATACGGGTCTTTCGGAAGGCGTTTTTGTTTGTTGAATATCCTAGATGTGTAGATCAATGTGAGATCTATGTGACTGTTTTATGTTGGGATTTGAAGAAGATTGAATAATTCGAAAATTGATTCATGTAATTTTTCTTTTTTGATTTAATTGTGTATATTATAAAATTTTATTTTCACTAGCTTACCCTTGCTTTTCTTGTTGTTTTTGAACTGTCACGACTGTAGTATATACACAAGCAAATGATCATAGAGGTGCAAGAGAATCTCGAAGGCTTTAGAATCTCATTTTAAGTTATGAATTGTAAATTTTTTTATTTTCAAGTTCTAATCATGTATTAAGAACCTTTTGAAATACTCTATGCTTGAATAGAAATCTATATAACTTATATTATACTAATTAGATGTATTTTTGGGTGTTCCATATGTAGTGTTTTTTAATGTTACTTTTTAAATAAAAATGAATTTTACTCTTATTAAATGTGTTAACCAATTTTCAGTAGAATTTTAATTTTGTAAATCAAAAAAATGAAATACTAATTTTGATAAAAGAACAATAAAAAAATCCTACCAAAACCTCTTTTTTAATCACAATATGGTATTATTTGAGACCTGAAAGTCATGTAAAAGAGTGACATAGAAATGCATAAGAAAAAGACAGAAAAGATTTAAGATTTTTTTCTTTTTAATTATGATTTTGTTATGGATTATCTATCGTTCAAAGTATGGAAATTTTGGTATAACATTATTTATAATCAAGGTTAACGACTAATATTATTAGAACTCTGAGCGAATATAATATGATATTTTTTTTAATATAGTTTATTACGTATCCAAACATGATGTGACCTATAAATATAAATCAATAAATAAGAATTATATATTATTTTTTATGTCGTATAAATATACAACTTACAACCTTATTGTTTGTATTGATTGAAGATCTCTAGTTGCTACAATGAAATAAAAACTATTTATTATAATGAATATATTTAAACTTGAAGACTAAATTTATAGTTTGACATTACTTCATTCAATAATAAATAAAAAATTATCCTACTTTCCTACCTATAAAAAAATAAATAATATTTATTTTATGGTACTATTTGATATAATAAATAAAATAAAAATTATATTTTCCTTCAATATTTTAGGATTTTTATCTAGATGAATCATTTATCCAAATTTGTACACTAAATAATAAAATTGTATATTAAGCATCACTATAATAAATACATAATCTAGTTGATCATCTAGTTGATCATGATTTTAAATATAACCACTTTCAATCATTTAATTTTTAACTTGCTAGCAGATGAAGTGACAATCAATCTTGATATGTTTCATTCACTCGTGAAATATAGGATTGACTATAATTTGCATGATTGTTTGGTTGTAACAAAAATTCTCTTAAGAATACTATTAGGAAAATCAAAATTAATGGAGAACTATACAATTTACTTGAGTGTGGTCATTCTTCGTTAGAACAATCTCACACTCAATAGAGTCTTTATAAATCATTTGAGTGTGTTCAAATGAAAAGTTGTAGGTGCAGAACTACCAACATAAGTTATGTCAGATCAAGTAATAGTAATATAAATGAGCTTACTCATCAATTGTTGATAGTTGCTTGTGATGTACATTTGTTTTCTCAAGTTTCAACTTAGTATCTAATGGAGTAAAAGTTGACTTGGAATGGATTCCAAGTAAATTAAGAATATTATTTCATTGGTTACAAAATCAATTTTTATTATAAGTTATTATTTCAATTCAAAGAAAGTAGTTTAAGAGATCAAGATCTAAGATGAGAAAACAAGACTAAATAATGTATTTACAATCCATAAATTTATTTGTATAGTTGTTAAACTAAATAAAAGTCTAAACTTCCATTCAGTGAAGCAGAAAAAAAAAATGTACAATGTTCATTTTAAAAGTCTGTTTATTATCCTCTCTAAGTATTTGTGTGATAGACTATAAGATAAGCTTTATATATGAATTATGTCATTTACATTTTTTTTTAGACACTAAATAATTTCCAACAACTTTTTTCTATTATGAATTTTAACAATAGTTAAAATATAATTTTTGAGGAGTACTTAAAGTTATTTATGCATAGCCTTTTGCGAGAATTGATTATATGTGATATACTTAGAGATTGGATGACACACTCAGTAAATAAAAGAATCTTGTAGTTTTGATGGAGGTTTATAATTGGTAATAATTCCTCTAAATAAAAATCACAAGAAGTTGCACTTTGACTTGTTTGGACAATTTTTTTCATAAGCTCATTTAGGATAGAAAAAAAAATAGCTTCTCCATAAGTTTAAATTAACTTCTCCTAGCTTCAAAATAGCTTATGCCTGAGCTAATTTATGGAAGCTATTTCATATAACTTCTCTAAAACTACTACATAAAGTAACTTTACTTTACGAGACAAAAAAGAAAATCTTATTTAGACATGTATTATGTGTCATTATTAGAACATAGGATGTTTTGCTAGAAAAATTATTCTGAACAAGCATGTGAAAATCCTTATAAAAAAACATTTTCAATCACACCTTTAGATTTTGATAAATACGCCTAAGTAACACCAAGAAAGATCATTGATGAAAGAAATAAAACATTTGTAGTCACAGAAGGATTCAATGGTAGGTCCCTAAATATTAGAGTGCCTAAGTTCAAACATTTATTACTTTTAGATGAAGATGAAATGATTGGACCTTAAGGCTTAAGTATTTGTAATAATGGTAGGGATGGTAATTTGGACCAGGTTGTGGAGATCAATTTGTGATTCGATAAGAAAAATCATTGGGTGGATGGTCTATTTTAATATGTTGGTCAAGTTAGGCTTATTCTACATAATTCACAATTCATGCGAGTCAAATACGAGGCGAGTCGACCCGCATAACTTGCATATCTTAAAACTCTAAAAATTTCTTCTTGTACCCCTATAATTTCTTCATGCACCCTTATACTTTAAAAAAATTCCAAAATTATTCATTCCGTATTCTACAATTTGGAAAACAAAATTTGTATTATGGATTGTGCAATCCAGAATATAGTGTAATTCATATTGTATAATTTGAAACACAAATTTTAACTTCTAGATTCTATAACTTGAGAAGTCTCTGGATTCTACATTTTAGAATTAAAGAAAAAACGTTCAATGAAAAATGTCAAATAATAATTTGAGTATTTTTTAAGTAGGGGTACAAGAAAAAATGCATAGAAGTGAAAAAAGAAACTCCTCTTAATCCCTAATTCATAACACCATTACAAAATTCGATAATGCTTGATGGTTTGTTATATTTAATAATATTTTTTTGTTTTTCTAAAATGCATATATTATTTAAGTTTCAATACTCATCCAATATGTATAGTTGGACTTAAATTATTTTTATAATAAAATTTAAATATAGTATTATATATATTATATATATTATTTTTCAATTAGAATAATAACCATGTGTTTAATATATTGTCTTAAAAATGTATATATTTAATGAAATATTTTATTAGCTAATTTATTAGTACGATTACCATCTAAATTTTATTGAAAAGTAGAACATCATAATAATTTCTTTTCACCCATATTTTATTATGCATGTGTCGTGAGAATAATCATGTGAGACCATTTACATAATTCATTAAATAAGAAAAATAAGTAATTTAATAAATAAAAATAAATTTATTCAAAATTTATATTTAAAAATTTATTTTTTATTAATTAAAATAACATTTCTTATCTGAACTAGCCCACAAACCAACTTTTATGTGAGACGGGATAATAAAATCAACTCACATTTTTTTATGCGAGACAGACCAACCTAATTCATATTTCCCAAACTAAATAGAAGATGAATTAGTTCAGATTGTTATCCCTAAATAACTTGTGACGACAAATCTAAGATAATGATGTATTCACAATTTAAAACTTTGACAAATAATAATAAAATTAACAATAAATAAAAAATAATGATAGTTATAGTTATTATAATACAACATTGCCAATAATTAAGTTAATTAATGTTAATAACAATAAAAAAAATTATTCCACATTTTGGTTTAAAAAAAATAAGGATATGGAGAAGAAGATAATATTTCAATAAAAAATTATTTATTTATATTAATATTTTAAAAATATTTTTATTTTTTTTCACTTTAAAATATCTCTATACATAAAGTATAAAAATAATTAAGCTTATTTTAATATTTTTTTATATAATTACATAGAAATAAAAACTAAGATTATCATTCATTAAAGAAAATATAAAATAGGTTAAGAAATGAATATTTTATCACAACTCAAACACATCAAAATTAAGAGCTTCAAAATATGATTGTTTTTTTCTTTTTACTTTTTTTAATAATATTTTTTAACAGACAATTGTTATTGTTTAAAATATCAACCTAACTAAATGTTAAAGTCAAGTTTCAATAATGTTTAATATGAAAAAATTTATAAAAAAAAAATATGATTGTTTCATGCAGTGCAGAAATGTGCTAGAAACACCTATCCTCATCTTCGTTACTTGTCTTAATTTAATTTTTTATTAATCTATTGTCTTAAAATTCTGCTTCCTATTTTCTAATTTAATGTATTTTCCATTTTTCATTCTTAACAATTAGTGTATATAACAAAATGACTTAAAACTATAATAACAGTCAATATGAATGTGATATTCTGAAAGTAAACTAAAACATCCCATTGGTATTCTGTTATATATTATTATTTGATATTAAGAAAAGAAAAATTAAAATAGTGTACAAGATCAGATTTTTAAACTAAAATTCATAAATTTAAAAATAAATTACGAGAATTTATCGTCAGCATCATTATTATTGTCTTTATATTTTTAAGTATAGTATAAACTTGTTGAGGAAAATAATTAATAGTATCTATAATAGAGGTTTTATTATTATTATTATTATTATTATTATTATTATTATTATTATTATTATTATTATTATTATTATTATTATTATTATCTGCTAGTTGTGCTGATTGCTGTCTGAACCAAATTTTACTTGTTTTCAGCAGAGTCTCCAATCTCAACTTCTCTCTCTCTCTCTGTCTTTCTCTCTCTCTCTCCACTTGCCAAAGGAAAAGGCTAAAGAGGAGAAGGAAAAAGGCAAAGCAAGGACCAACCAACACACACAAAACCATGTCTTCCCCAAGCAAGCGCAGAGAGATGGACTTGATGAAACTGTTAATCCTTTTTTTCCTCAATTCCATCAAAGTTTCAATATTTTTCTAATGCTCTCTTTTCCCCTTCTCTTTCTGATTCTGGGTCTACTTTATCTTTTCTTTTCCTTAGGATGATGAGTGATTACAAGGTGGAGATGATTAATGATGGAATGCAAGAATTTTATGTGCAATTCCATGGACCCAAAGACAGTGAGTTCCCTTTCCTCCCTCTTCTTTCTCTCTTGCTTCTTCTCATCAAGTTAGATGCTTTGCTTTTGTGGGTTTTTTCCCTTTTCGTTGCTGTGTTCTTCCTGGAGATAGCTGTTTGACCTCGGTAGCTTTAGATTTGTGTAGCTACAAGATTATATTGATGCCTTTTTTTACCCCTTCTGTTTGTTGTGTTAATTGCTGTGTGTTTTCTGTGGATTCTGTTAATAGATTTTGGGACAGCAATATTTTCTTATTGATTCTTTAGTTTTGCAAATGATTTTTGTACTTTCTTATTGATTTCCCTTTTGCTTGTTGTGGTGTTGTTAGTATGAATATGGAACTGACGTCTAGCCAGAAAAGGATTGGTGCCAGCTATATTTTGTTGTTTTTTACCTGTATCAGCTTTAGCACCATAGTTATTAATTTCACCTTTGATTGTTGTTTTTTCCTGGTTTGAGATCCTTATCAATGTTTCTGTATCATGTAGCTTCCTTTTTCTTTAGTCTTCTTATCTGTTTGATGGTTTTTTGCAGGTCCTTATCTTGGTGGTGTGTGGAAAGTGAGAGTTGAGTTGCCTGATGCTTATCCTTATAAATCTCCTTCCATTGGCTTCGTCAACAAGATCTATCACCCTAATGTTGATGAGATGTAGGCACATAGTAGTAATGTTCTGAGATTTGAGTGACTTAATATGTATTTGCTACAAAAATAATTGTGCTTCAGAGTGTCTGATCTGATAATCTTCGATGACAATAATTTCAGGTCAGGATCAGTTTGTCTGGATGTTATCAATCAAACCTGGAGTCCTATGTTTGGTAATGAAATTCAATAAATTTTCTGAGAAAATTTGTGGACTGTTCAAAGTTTAATATTTTTGACATTTTTTGTTTGTTTTTGTATGTCAAACAAAACTACTTTCTTCCTTCCAGATCTTGTTAATGTGTTTGAGGTTTTTCTACCACAACTTCTGCTGTATCCCAATCCATCAGATCCCTTGAATGGAGAAGCTGCAGCTTTAATGATGCGTGACCGATCT